>NC_090271.1:221957545-223157545 GCF_040414725.1 Anabrus simplex | reverse complement strand
GCTGTAATTGAAAAACCCGTTGAAGGTAAATTATTAACTTACACATTTGTTTTCGTTGCAGTGTGTTTTTATACTTAAACACGAGTAATTATTTTTAGCAAGTTGGTTTTGTTTCACAACCTCTAGCGACCAACATAACGGTAGCAATGATAGCAGGCTATCCTGGTGCGCGAAGCAGAAGAAAATACTAGCTGTGAAGGTTGTTTACAACCTATTTCTCTTCCTGCGAGCAACACACCGGTCTTCAGCCTCATATTTTCAAGGTCACGGAGTGCTGAGGTACCCTAAAACACCAATTGTGGCATTACTAGAGCAAGTTATTCAATTCATACCTCGTGCCTTTCCATATCAGCCTCGGAAGAACTTGGTCACAAACTGTACAATTTTAGTAACAACAAAGTTCTTTCAAACAAGTAAGTGTGGCAAATGCAACGACTCAGAACTTCCGATTATTCGTCTGCAAAAATTTATGAAATTGCTCCTGGATAACCTAGTTTTTAATTGCTAGAGCAGAAGTCGTAGATATGAATGACAAACCTGAAAGTTGTATGCATCCATACAAAGATTAGATATATACTCTCATCTTTGGAATAAATTCATATAGTGAGTTCGTATGTAGGGTGTTAACAAAGCGATCCTAGTGGCAGAGAGCTGAACTCCAGTGTTAACCAGTCGCTGCGCGGCATCTCCCGCTCTTGTTTAATAACTAGGGCCAGGATTTCTAGGTGGTATAAATCTGCATTTTAGGTTTCATGTATTCTGAAAATAGGTCTTTTTAGGTTTTGCTTCGAGTATGCGGACGTTGATGTCTTCTAACAAAGTTTTCATGGCCGGGTTGGTTATCACGTTCCATGGGACATTTGAGTCCCAACACCTGGCATAGGAGAACATTAGAGTTATCTTCACGATTGCCAAATGTGGAAGAAATAAGCGTTTGCTTACTGTAGCTGCCGAACTTATTTCTTCTAGCTACACCAGCATACCTGCCAACTTTCCAAAACCAAAAACCAGGAGATTTCGATACGAAGGTCAGGAAAAATCAGGAGAAAATTGGTCAAAACTACTTATTCTACATGTCTTGCGCAATGCAGGAGTACTGCGGTATATATTATAACACAAATATCTCAAAATCCGAATGTGACTGGGCGAGTTGGCCGTGCGGTTAGGGGTGCGCGGCTGTGAGCTTGCATCCGGGAGATAATGGGTTCGAATCCCACTGTGGGCAGTCCTGAAGATGGCTTTCCGTGGTTTCCCATTTTCACACCAGACAAATGCTGGGGCTGTACCTTAATTAAGGCTACGCCCGCTTCCTCCCAACTCCTAGGCCTTTCCTATCCTATCGTCGTCATAAGACCTATCTGTGTCGGTGTCACGTAAAGCCACTAGCAAAAAAAAACAACCGGATGTTGCTATACGAGGTTACAAGGCTAAAAATTACACATTCCCTCACAGGAAGTATGTGAGTGAGATGATCGGTCTCTGATAAGACCGAAAATAATAAGAACCCATGCTCCACACGTGTGAATCAGTCATGCACTCAGAGGCCATTATTTAGCAAAGGCATATATTAATATATTGCATCACGCGCCCGCGCGATTATGCGAAGCGCAATGCTATTTTTATCAAGTAATAAATTAAAATTCGCCAGAAGTGTCTCCAAATGGTTCCTAAAATTTCTAGTTAAGTCACTAGTCGCTATCCTTGAAATTCTGTCACTAAATTACAAAAAAGAAAAAAGACTTCAAATCTAGCGACTAGTCTCTAGAATCGACTAGACTGATGTGAACGAACATGAATATAGCACGAGAGATCGACAATCGATATACGCGTCGCGATATACAGGTTTCAATAAACATCGCACATTCGCGCGCATTTCTCGTATTAATAAACGTCGATATTTCATTTGAAAGCGGCCAATGAGCGACGGACATCCAGCCATAGGCGAACAAAGCTGAAACGGCGGGAGTTGAAAACAAATGTTTAAAGTTCACCAAAAATAAGCTAAAATAGGAAGAAATAATGGAATAATCGGGAGGTGGGAAAAACTGTCGAAAATCGGGAATCTCCCGCCTAAATCGGGAAAGTTAGCAGGTCTGCACTAGCAATAAGTGCAGCTGCAGACTTACAATATTACTCAAGATGGGATTCCTGCTCACATTTAACATGAAATAACACATGAATCTTAAGTACAGTTCATTAAGCGTGATAGGGTACTGCAGTGCAGTTTTTAGGTTAGTTACGGAAAACTTACTTGCTTGGAACATGCCTGCAGAATACTACTCGACCATCCGTAGTAAAATTTCGATCTGTAGCAAATCCATTTTTTTTTTTCAGTCTAGGCACTGTTTCGCTATAAAACAATTAACATTAGAAAAGTATTGCGGCATCCATTCACCCAGCTTTTGGCCTGTCGCACTCTCTGTGGTGGAAATAATTTTACAGTAGGTTTCAATGGGAAGATAACATTACTCATCTGAAGAAGCCAAAACAGCTATTTAGGTTATTTTAGATGTCAACCCCTCTTTTAGGTACTGTAATGGTTATAGCGTCCGCCATGACAATTCGAGAGGGACTGGTGACGTCACCATTTTGCCCGCCCGTTTACTCTTCGACTCTGTGGAAGACTCTGTGATCAGGAAAACAGTAGAAAGTGACGTGAGCGTTGACGGTGTAATCACATCAAGAAGTAGATTTACAGTAAGTGTGTACTCGGAAATTCTGACTGTGTACCGAGGTGTAAGTGATTATTAGAACTAATTAATAAATCTAAGTAAATACGCTACCAGATTCCTCACACTCGCTTATCCAGCCAACACGCGACAATATTTTTTAGGTACAATGAAATTCACATAAATTCTCCTTCGGGAAGTGTGAAAGGAATATATATCTTGAAATTTGTCAATTAATAACGAGGAAAGAGTACGTTTAAACCTACAAATCTGGGCCCTGATAATAACGTAGGCAACGCTTTAAACATAGTACGTCTTCTAACGGCTGTTATGTCGTGTTTATTAATTGTACGATCTCTTCTTGACGCATGAGGATCACACATATTTCCGTACGAAAGAGCAAGACGTCAATGTTTGTAATAAGGAGGAGAGTTGATTAGACATTTTAAACCCAGTGTCAGCATGTTCTCTTGTTGAAAGGATATTTTAGAAGTTTACGACATGGAATGTTGCAATATTGGCATTGTTACGTGCTGCAACTCCAAAGGCACTCCACAGAGGTTGGAATTGAACCAACGCGCTTGTCAGGCAAGTTGGTTATTACTATCCTTTTTAATAGTCTGGGTAGCATTATAACGAAGAAAATATTATTTTCCATTTTCGTTATTCCAGCTGGCTCGTTCCCACAGTTCGAATTCCATGTAAAACTATAGGCTACGTGTTGCGGTTTGAGAAAACACAATTAAAATACGTTTTTATCTTCAAACAAACTCCCTCGATAAAATATCATAATGTGCTGATGTAAAGAGATGGTTTAGGGGTAACAAGCCTGTCTCTTATCTGGAGGCCCCAGGTTCAATTCCCAGCCAGGACACGTATTTTACCTAAATCTAAGGGAGGAGGTATCTCACGGTGAGGTAGTGGCCAGGGTCTACGAAGTCAAGAATAACGGTCGGGAGGATCCGTTCAGCTGACCACGCGACAACTTGTAATATGAAAGCCTTCGGGTTGAGAAGTGGACCATCAGAACTGTTGCGATATGGGGTACTGTCGTACATGACTCCATAACTTGATCAGATCAGTGATGATTGATTGCCTATAAGGGCCAAGGGACGTTCGGATTTTAAACTGTCGACTAGTCCACTGCAGCTAAAACTAAATAAAAGTATTAGTCCGTCTACAGTACTGTGAATATTAATTAGTATGCATGTTTACTTTCCTGGCAGTATCTTTTCTTTTTCTTTGCAAGATGCTTTACGTCGCACCAACACAGATAGGTCTTATGGCGACGATGGGACAGGAAAGGCCTAGGAATGGGAAGGAAGCGGCCTGGCCTTAATTAAGGTACAGCCCCAGCATTTGCCTGGTGTGAAAATGGGAAACGACGGAAAACCATCTTCAGGGCTGCCGACAGTGGGGTTCGAACCCACTATCTCCCGGACGCGAGCTTACAGCAGCTCGCTCCTAACCGTCTGGCCGTTTTCAACTTGCACAAGCCACTTTCTAAAGTATTGTTTCTCAATGCCAAGAACTTTCAGTACCGGTAACATTGCTGGTTTTATTTGCTTCAACTTACACCCAACCTGCAAAGGTTAGGACGTTTCCGTTCAAAACAACGTCTCATATTGTACTCTTTCAGGCAAGGTGATTGATTCCCGACAAACAATGCACAATATTTTGTCCTTAAAACAATATTTGTCTATCCACTCAGGTTAAATATTTCGATTTTCCTAACCAATTTTACACTTTATACTAAAACTCATTGTATCGTGATTGACAACATCAATTACGAAAAACTAATGATGGAATGAAGTTATAACAGTTTTGTATTGTGTTGCTGGAGCTACAACCAATCACTGGTCTGCCAAAGGCAGTCAAGGCACGGCCCGCACGGCCAGCCTTGTACATTACGATTCATTCTTGAATTTCCCTGCAACAACACTAGCTCTAACAAAACATCGAAACGATTGTAATGATTTGTTACTACAAACGACGGTGATGGTAACTTCAAGTGCAATTTATTGCCGAATAGAAGGAAACATAATTGTGATATTAATCACATTAACGCCAACATGCACAGCCTTAGTGAAAATTTAAATTTACGCTAAAAATCTCTAATATCATATTATCCCGTATGATTAAAAGATTTCAATGAGAAAGACGGGTCCAAATAAAAGCATGCTCTAGCATATGCCTCAAAATACGGATTTCCACATTCAAACAAACTTAAATGGCTACCGAATGTCTATTCCTCAACCTTTAGCACAGAAGCCCGAACATCAGAGCAACCGAGCTAGGTTGCTGGTAATTTATTTATTTATGTATTTATTTTATTGTTTACACTTTGCTTGATGTCGCACCGACACAGGATGCGATATGAAAGGGCTAGGAGTGGGTAGAAACCGGCCGTGGCCTTAATTAAGGTACAGCCCAAGCATTTGCCTGCTGTGAAAATGGGAAGCCATCTTCAGGGCTGCCGACAGTGGGTTTCGAACCCACTAACTCCCGGATGCAAGCTAACACCTGCGTGCCCCTAACCGCACAGCCAACTCGCCTGGTGGTTGCTGCTTAAAGCAAACAGCAATGTGTCAAATCTACACAATATTCAAAATATAGAAACTTTATTGGAAAGAGTATTATCCTTCCACACAGAGAGATATGTTCTTGCTCGTTAGGTCAGGACACATCGCAGAATATCAGGATTGATCGGATTTCCAAGATTGTAGTCCATTTAATGGTTTGAATTTAAACCCATACGAGAAGAAAATACGGTACAATCAATGCATTTAATGCAACGAAGATATGGAAGTGGTAAAACTACTTAAATGTAATGAAGCGAGAACATTCAGTGAAAAAATAGTTGGAAAGAAAAGTGTAGAATTGAATAAAAATTACATTATTGTAAAGTTCCTAAACATCATGCAGCTAGTAGTAAGGATATGTATTAGGAAATATCCTAGACTCTATGACATAGATGAAGTCTAGAAAATACCTCACAAGGTATTTCAATAATTTTATCCGAGAAGGATTTATAGAATACATACTAATATATAGGCCTATTACTGTATTTCTGGTAACGTTTTGTTACTTGAAATACCTTCAGTATTCGGTATAAACATGTATTAGTAATGACAACAATGAAATAATACTCTCTCCCTAGTTGGTGATAATAATCGGTGATTGGGCGAAAAGGGTACTCATTCATAATCATTTGAATTTTCCGCATTAGATTCTACAAATGTAAGAAACAAACAACAGATCGTGCCACTGTTCTTAACTCTGCAGTCCTCCGTAACCCAAGCCGTGTTATTACAAGCGACAATATTACCAAACTGTCTTAACGATTGGATTATCGGAAGCCGATGACAGACTATCACAATCATTTTAGACGTTAATTTTTCCTCAAACAGGCACAAAATAGAAATGCCTAGTTACATATACATCACCTAGTAAAAAATAAAAAGACAAAGGCTATATCAGATAAAGAACAACACACCATCCAACAAAACAAAGCTACAACATCCCGAAGCTTACCATGGCAACATAACCCACCAAGTAAACATACTAAGATCTCAATTCTTCTACTAGCTAAAGCCTACCAAAAACATCAAAAACGCTGGAACCAAAAAAAAAAAAAAAAAAAAGAGTCGCGGTGCAAACCCAAAGCCGGTTAATAATGCTGCTTATTCAAAATTAATCAACACTTGCTATCAAACTTCTTCACTATAAGTTAAGCGCAGTATATATGGAATGGGCCGTTGCAATACCAAAAGCAACATAGGGCATGGTCAGTACTTGGATGGGCGACCATCCAGGTCTGACACATGCCGTATTTCATAAATAATTGCTGCGCCAGTCACTCACGGGGCAATAAGATCGACCGACCGGTCACACTACACAAACACTTACATACATTAAAAATGTATTTCCCAACATTATACAAACACCACTCAAAAGAAAGAAAGAAAGAAAGAAAGAAAGAAGCGTTCGGCAGGTTGCATGCCCTAACTGCATTGCAGATTGCATACCCAACCCTGCAACTTCAACACGCAAAACAGATCCTAACCAATACTAACGCATACGAATAGTCCCAAACTAATACCCACAATAACACTAAACACGCTGAATACTCTAAAAACGTAATTGTAACACATAAACATCATCATGACCTTCGAAAATCACAAAAATTAAATCAATTCCTCTAACAGACTAACACAAATGCAAGACGACTAAGAAGCGCAATGGCGCACCGGTACCACACTAACCATTCATCTCTCTGTGTACAATACAGTATTCTTACAGCTTTCGTCACGTGATATTAAACTACATGGGATTACATAATCAGCGAATCATTAAACTTCATTACAGGCAGATTCCTTAACACGAGTTTTATGTAAACATTCTTGTTTTCAGGATCTGTCAATGTCAGCAAGCTATTGTTTTCACCAACAGCCGGCCTAAATTTTGTCATCTTACTAGTAACAATGTCCCACTGTCTTGGTCTAACGAAATTAAATATCTGGCTTAATAATGGCCCGTGGTTTGTCCTGGAGTAAGAATATAAAACAGGCTTTAAGCGTGCCACGGCACGGGTGAAAGCCTTGACACCTCAGCTGTATATAAAGGGTACTACAAAAGTTTTGCAATGTGAGTGAACGCTTTAGACTTTTTGAAAATAATTTCCACCACACTCAGTAAACTTCTCTATACGTCGAAACGGGTCACTGAACCAACTCTGCCACTTTTCTTCGGTTACATTTTCACACTCTTGATTCTATGCTGCCAGAAGCTCTTCGTCGGATGCAAACCGCCGCCCTTTCAGCTTCATCTTCACTTCTAAAAAGAGTGCGAAGTTATATGGAACAAGATAAGAACTGTATGGAGGGAGATCAAGCACACTCAACCCTGATCCGGCAAGAAAAGTCATTGTTATATTAGCACGATGTGATGGAGCATTGTCGTGATGCAAAAGTCAAGTGTTGAGCCGTGACCTTGGACGGAGCTGCTTGAGAGCCTGGATGATCTGAGGCAGACAAGTCTCACGTACCACTTCGCAGTAACTGTCCTTTGTGTTTCTAGCACAACCCGAGTCAGGATGCCCCGTTTAGTGAAGAATACTTCAATCATCCTTTTCTTCACTGAGCTTGACTTTCTCACAGTCACAGGAGTACCCTCATCTTCAAACAGCCACACCTTTTCTGGGATTTTATTGGGACATTGTAACAATAAAGCCAAGTTTCGTCACCTGTAACGATGCTATTGACGTTACGCGAAGTCCCATTTTCAAACTCTTTTAGCATTTTTGGCACCATTTCACTCGATGTGCCCTTTGTTCCTCTGAAAGTGAATGGGGCACCCAGAGGGAACAAAGCTTTTTAACATGGAGATGGTGGTGTAGAACTGAATGAATAGCTGGTGCAGGAATGTGGAGGGTCTCTTCTACCTGCCGATATGTCAACCGCCTCTCTTGCTGCAACATTTTCATCACAGCTTCAATGTTTTCCTCAGTCACTGGTTCAGACGGTCGCCCAGAACGAACATCGTCTTCAACCCCAAAATTTCCCCTCTGGAACTCTTTGTACCAGCGGAAAATTGTTGTCCGATGTGAACCGTCTTTCCCCAGCACAGGAGTCATTTCCTCCAGACACTGGTCAACAGTTAATCCGTGAACAAAACTGTAGCGGATAATTGCGCGCCGGGCTGAGTGGCTCGGACGGTTAAAGCGCTGGCCTTCTGACCCCAACGTGGCAGGTTCGATCCTGGCTCAGTCGGGTGGTATTTGAAGCCTCGTGTTGGTAGATTTACTGGCACGTAAAAGAACTCTTGCGGGACTAAATTCCGGCACCTCGGCGTCTCCGGAAACCGTAAAAGAGTAGTTAGTGGGACGTAAAACAAATAACATTATTATTATTCTTATTATTATTATTATTATTATTATTATTATTATTATTATTATTATTATTATTATTATTATTATTATTATTATTATTATTATTATTGCGCGATATTCACTTATAGACCACACCGACATCTTAACTTGCTTTCAATCCCACTGCTTGGTAACAACTAGTGTGAAGGTCGCGCCTTGATGTCTTCTAGACTGGTTTTCACCCCTCTTTTCATCCCTCACCATCACAGGGGTGTCCAGCCAACCGTCTTCGGGTATTGCAAAACTTTTCTAGTGCCCTTTGTACTAAATATCTCTCCTCAAATATTAAGAGAAACATTTATTTAGCATGTGCCAGGCCATCCTGCTGCACGGGTGTGAGGTCTGTGGCTATATTCCCAAGACTTCTCTTTCCAAATCACAACCTTCCAGAACAAAACATTACGAATGATTACATGAGCCCCGCTACTGAAATCTAATAAAAAGATACGAACCAAATTTCGTATTCAGCTTATCAGATCTCAGGTAAATGAAATAGCAAAAACGACCAAATCTAGGATCCTCCTCAGTCAGTCTACCGACCCACGCATACTACTCTTAAGACGGGTCGTAAGGACCAAGAAGCCGAGCACTCGTTTCAAACACAGCGGCCCTTGGCTAACTTAGGGCCTGTTTTAACTAGTACCTCCCCAGTCTGTCGGCCTATTCCAAATTAAAAACATACGAAGGGCGTACTATATTGTTTTACTCTCTATTATTTTCTACCCAAATGAAGTATATTACACATTTTTTTTTTTTTTTTTTTTTTGCAAGTTGCTTTACGTCGCACCGACACAGATAGTTCTGATGCCGATGATGGGACAGGAACGGGCTAGGAGTGAGAAGGAAGCGGCCGTGGCCTTAATTACGGTACAGCCCCAGCATTTGCCTGGTGGGAAAATGGGAAACCACGGAAAACCATCTTCAAGGCTGCTGAAAGTGGGGTTCGAACCCACTATCTCTCTTGCACATCAGTCGTTACGTCCACCTTCTCAACATAATCTCCTTATAACTGTATGCACTATTGCCATCGATGTGTCAGTTTCTCCAGACCTTCCTGAAACCATTTTTTCGGAGTGCTGCGTGCCCATGCCTTGACAGCTGTGTCCAGTTCTACAAAATCCGCAAAACGGCGACCACGCAGAGGTTTCCTCATGTTCCCGACCAACGGATGGCACTGTTCGACATTTCTTTGGTGGTGGACTGCCCCTATGCTTCCACTGCATCGAACTGTTGTTTTGTTTGAGGCTCATGGTAATGGAGCCATGTCTCATCACCAGTCACAAGCCTAGCCATGAAGTCGGCTAGATCTTGATCATGGCGTTGCAAAAGTTCTGTGCACACGTCCACACGCCTCTGCTTTTCGTCTACATACAAGAGTCTAGGCACCCACGTAGATGACACCTACCCCAACTGTAAGTGGCCGTGCACCATCCGCTGCAGGGTGTTCGGCTAATTCCCGTGGCTGCCTACATTTCCGTACATGTGATGCATTTGTTTCCTTGGATGGCCTGTTCGACCCGGCCAATGTTGGCTGGTGTTGACACTGTCACATTCCTTGCAGAACTGGTTCCCTTGTCCACCGATGTGCGCCCTGTTTTCCAACCTTCCACCCAGTTGTAAACTGTTTCCCGTGACGGTGCATGTTCTCTACAGACTGCCACCAAGCGCCGATGAATTTCTGCAGTGGTCACGCCTTCTTTCCATAGGAACCAAGTTGTATAGCGCTGTCCCTGACGGTTGCTTTCCATGTTGTCTACTCCTACGCTGACAGTGTTGTTATGAAATGGCTATGACGAGTGCATACGTTGGCCCCTGTGTGTGTGTGCTGCTGCCAAACGGTGGAACAAGACACTAGTTACACATCACCACCTTCAAAAGTGAAATGAGAACCACACCCGGACGTACAAAAAAAAAAAAGTGTAAAACAACATAGTACGCCCCTTGTACATTTCATTAATTACCATCAAAATTAAATCCCCGAATAGGTCCATTTCTTATGAAGGAGAGCTTACCCTCCCCCCCCCTCTTTTCAGTTGCAAAATTCAACAATATCATTTGAATTTAAAAATTATTAGCGATGAGGGGGTTTCATCTCTGACATGGGGGTAAATACCGCCTCCATAACAGATCGCTTTTCCGACTCAACGGTATTTCTCGGGCACAGATGAGCGAAAGGGCATAGTTTTCGCTCTGAGACTTGCTTTCAAAAAAAAAAAAAAGAGATGCGGAATCTGTTTCTCCTCACCAGAATAATAAGCTGTGTTTAATTGCCTCGTTCTCCAAAAGCAGTGATGCAGCAGCATACTGACGTCTTCAAATCTTCTCCAGGCTCGGCGAGCGTTGAAATATGTAGGTGTCATTGAGGGGCTTATAGGTGTGTTCACAGTTACTGCTGCTTGTAATCCATCGTATTCATTTAGATTTCTCGATAACAGCAAGATCACATAAACTGTAAGAATTCGGTAACTGATGCAAACCCCGAACGCTCGATGCGACGCTCGTTAACGAGGATAGTGCAAGAGTAATACCTGCAAGATGCCAGTTCAACGAACCTTACGGCTTGTAAGTTAAAGAGGGCGTCGTTAATTACAGCCACGCTCCAATCAGCGGCACCGAAAACAGAGAGAAAGTAGCCCAATGAACACCTCACATATACACTAGAGTTCTTCTACATGTCGACATGAACGACATGGCGTATTATGAATTTTCTCATCTTTAAAACTCCAGTGACCTTGGTAGGGATTGCATCCCTGATGGTGGATATGAGATATTAGCAGATTTCCATAATATGCAGATGGTGAACCGGTTGCTCCATTTTTTAAATATTTTTATGGCGGAATAATGTGCTCCAAAGGAAACTTGCAGTGGTGTCCCACCGGCGGCATCGTGGAGAGCTGTGGCACTGCAATTGATGAGCGCGTAGCCACAAAAATACGCTGGTAATTTCACGATCAATAAAGCCTTGATAGCTGGAACACTTTCAATTCTCGCCGAAAGAAAAATCTTAGATGTTTTACGAAAACTTTCTGTATAAAAATTAAACTGCTTAATCTTCTCCATAAAGCTCCTATATATTACTTTTCAGTAATAATATTATGATTAGGAATATTATTAAAATAATCTATCAACGGCCATTCTAGCCAGTTAGTTCGTTACCGTGGTGGTTGACAAATATTTCTATGTTAGCAAATCCACTTGGCACTATAGCTCTAAATTCGAGAATTCGGTTGGAATAACTGAGATATAAATGATCGGAAATTGTAGTTTGTTTAACATCTGTTACTTTCTTGTACAAATTGCCTTACGTCGCAGCGACAAAGATAGGCTTTATTGCGACGATTGGATAGAAAAGGACTGGGAGTGGGAAGGAAGCGTCCGCGGCTTTAATTAGGGTGTGAAAATGGGAAACCACGGAAAACCAGCTTCAGGGCTGCCGATAGTGGGGTTCGAACCCACTGTCCCCCGAATGCAAGGTATAACTGCGACACTCTAACCGCACGGCCACCTGCTTCTATAATAATATTTAGGCAAGTCAATAAGTGTCTGCAATTTTGCTCTAATTGTCTTTAGGTTGGCTGTATGCCGTTGTGTGCTCACCAGCCGCTAGATGGCACCGTTTATGTACGTCTGTGGTAAGTTTGAGCGTTATCAGATCAGACAGCTTGCGCTGTTGCGACGTAAAGATGGCCGCGCCACTCTCCGTTTGCACAGAGGAAGAACAGCGTTCCGTAATCCATTTTTTGTGGTCTGAGGGTGTACTAGGAGCGGAAATTCATAGAAGACTTTAAGCGCAATACGGGGACAATGTTTTGCCATAGCGAAGTGTTTACCGGTGGACTAACAGTGGTAGGTTTCAACGTGAAGGATCAAGAAAGATCCGGGCGGCTACACCGGTCAAACTTTTCAGGTGCTACGTTTTGAGACGTTGGAGCATCCTGCGTACAGTCCCGATCTCGGTCGAAGAGGCCATCGATTCACTCTGATCAACAGGTGAAGGAAGCGGTGCATACGTACAGTAGCTTGCTGCGCAACCAAACCCCACTATCGGCAGCCCTGAAGATGGTTTTCCGTGGTTTCCCATTTCCCACCAGGCAAATACTGGGGCTGTACCTTAATTAAGGCCATGGCCGCTTCGTTCCCATTCCTAGGCCTTTCCTGTCCCATCGTCGCTATAAGACCTATCTGTGTCGGTGCGACGTAAAGCAAATAGCAAAAAAAAAAAAAGTATTTTTTTGCAGAGGGTATCAGAAATCTTGTGAAACGGTGGACCATGTGCATTGAAAAGCAGGGTGATTATGTTGACAACTGATATCAATACAAAGTGTGTACTTTATGTAATAAATCCTTAAAATGTATTCTTCTTATTCTTATTCTTTTGCTACCGCTTCTTCCCACACCTGTGGGGTCGCGAGTGCTAACTGCGTCCCACATGTGGATTTGGCCCTGTTTTACGGCCGGATGCCCTTCCTGACGCCAACCCTATAAGGAGGGATATAATCACTGTTGCGTGTTTACGTGGTGGTTGGTAGTGTAGTGTGTTGTCTGAATATGACGAGGATAGTGTTGGGACGGACACACACATCCAGTCACCGAGACAGAAGAATTAATCAGAAGCGATTAAAATCCCCCGCCGGGCCCGGAATCGAAACCGGGACCCTCTGGACCGAAGGCCAATACGCTGACCATTCAGCCAATGAGTCGGACAAATCATAAAAATTGATTGCAGATACTTATTGACTTACCCTCGTATATATTACTACTTTCAAGTACGTACTATCTGCAGTGTTACTGGCATTGAATTCATGAACTACTGCCAAATTTGCCAAACAATGCTGCGAAATTACCAGATTAGTGTCCGCTTCCGTAACATAACGGTTAGCACTATTAGCTGCCGTCCTCGGAGGTCCGGTTTCGATTCCCGGTACTGCCAGAAATTGAAAAATGGCAGAAGGGCTGGTGTGTGGTTAAAATGGTACATGCAGCTCTCCTCCATCGGGGGGTGTGCCTGAAAAGAGCTGCACCACCATGGGATAAGGAGATGAGTTTACTTTTACCGGATTAGTGCGGATTTAGACGAAGTATTATAATTCAGTGAATTGAAAACTAAATTATGTTTGGCTGCTTGGATGAATCGTCAACGTAGTGGTCTTCGGGTCAAAGGATCCAGGATTCAATTCTCGGCCAAGCCTAGGATTTTACCTGTGTATAGTTATTTCCTCTGGTTTCGGGACTGAGTGTTTGTGTTCATCTCAACAATGCACTTCTCTTCCACAGTATACAACACACCACAGTGCCAACGACCACAGTAACACCAATAGTGAATATACACTGACTGACAGAGCAAATGCAACACCAAGGAGGAGTGGTTCGAAAGGGATGAAAGTTGGGGAAAAAACAGAGACGCCACGGACGAATAATTGATGTTTATTTCAAACCGATATGCAGGTTACACAATGCGCACGGCATCGACTCAGTAGGATGTAGGACCACCGCGAGCGGCGATGCACGCAGAAACACGTCGAGGTACAGATCAATAAGAGTGCGGATGGTGTCCTGAGGGATGGTTCTCCATTCTCTGTCAACCATTTGCCACAGTTGGTCGTCCGTACGAGGCTGGGGCAGAGTTTGCAAACGGCGTCCAATGAGATCCCACTCGTGTTCGATTGGTGAGAGATCCGGAGAGTACGCTGGCCACGGAAGCATCTGTACACCTAGTAGAGCCTGTTGGGAGATGCGAGCAGTGTGTGGGCGGGCATTATCCTGCTGAAACAGAGCATTGGGCAGCCCCTGAAGGTACGGGAGAGCCACCGGCCGCAGCACATGCTGCACGTAGCGGTGGGCATTTAATGTGCCTTGAATACGCACTAGAGGTGACGTGGAATCATACGCAATAGCGCCCCAAACCATGATGCCGCGTTGTCTAGCGGTAGGGCGCTCCACAGTTACTGCCGGATTTGACCTTTCTCCACGCCGACGCCACACTCGTCTGCGGTGACTATCACTGACAGAACAGAAGCGTGACTCATCGGAGAACACGACGTTCCGCCATTCCCTCATCCAAGTCGCTCTAGCCCGGCACCATGCCAGGCGTGCACGTCTATGCTGTGGAGTCAATGGTAGTCTTCTGAGCGGACGCCGGGAGTGCAGGCCTCCTTCAGCCAATCGACGGGAAATTGTTCTGGTCGATATTGGAACAGCCAAGATGTCTTGCACATGCTGAAGAATGGTGGTTGACTTGGCGTGCGGGGCTGCCACCGCTTGGCGGCGGATGCGCCGATCCTCGCGTGCTGACGTCACTCGGGCTGCGCCTGGACCCCTCGCACGTGCCACATGTCCCTGCGCCAACCATCTTCGCCACAGGCGCTGCACCGTGGACACATCCCTATGGGTATCGGCTGCGATTTGACGAAGCGACCAACCTGCCCTTCTCAGCCCGATCACCATACCCCTCGTAAAGTCGTCTGTCTGCTGGAAATGCCTCCGTTGACGGCGGCCTGGCATTCTTAGCTATACACGTGTCCTGTGGCACACGACAACACGTTCTACAATGACTGCCGGCTGAGAAATCACGGTACGAAGTGGGCCATTCGCCAACGCCGTGTCCCATTTATCGTTCGCTACGTGCGCAGCACAGCGGCGCATTTCACATCATGAGCATACCTCAGTGACGTCAGTCTACCCTGCAATTGGCATAAAGTTCTGACCACTCCTTCTTGGTGTTGCATTTGCTCTGTCAGTCAGTGTACATCCCTCAGTGTAGCGTTGGCATCAGAAAGGGCATCCGGCCATAAAACTGGCCAAACCCACACCAAGTTGCGACCCCAATAAATTAGGAAAAAGGAAAGGAAGAAGAGGAATTGAAAAATACATTATAATATTGTTTTGAAGTATGCTACTATTTGGTATACTTAACAGTTGTTCAACTAACTGTTACTCGTATATTCCCTACATAAGTCATGTCAGACACGTGTACACTGCACCTGTCACCTCGTTAGCATGAACGATACTAGACGCCTGGCCTGTCGAACACGACAACAAGACTGCTTACCTCATTAGCTTCCGGTAGCACATGGAACCGTTCGCAGGTAACTGCTGTCCTGCCCAGAGCCAAGTTCGACTGACTAGCGATTCTACTAATTTGTACTTTTAGGTACATAGTGATAACACCGTGTTCATAGCCACATAGTTATTTTACGATGAATCCGAAAGGACTGGCTTTTAATATGAAAAATTCCACCTGCGAGATTCGAACCACGACCACTTTGGTCAGAAGTCAGCGTGATGTAACTCCGTTACACATCCTACAGCAGCCTGCAACTTTGGGACCATGGAAGAATGGATGAACTAAAGCATAAAATATTATTCAGCTGCTTTTCTGATGGTCCGGTAAAAGCGCTGAGCCCAAGTTGGTGGGTTCGATCCCGGATCAGTCTGGTGCTCAAATACGCCAGCCTCGTATCGACAGATTTACTGACACGGGAAAGAACTCGCGTGGGAGAAAATTCCTGCACCTCGGCGTTTGTAGTCGGTAGGATATAAAACCATTATTATTATTATTATTATTATTATTATTATTATTATTATTATTATTATTATTATTATTATTATTATTATTATTATGACAGCTGCCCAGCCAGATGGCTTGGAGTTGAGTGTCACGCGACGTACTGCTTGGCTTTCTTGACCGAGTTTGCTACATCTCATGTCAGACGGCTCTGCAGTTGGTCTCACTAGCCTGGAGAAAACCCTTCCGCTGTGGGTAGGAGCGGAAGAATAAGGGACGACTAAAAGGGGAATCAGAGGATCTCAGCTTGCTAGTTGGCGACCATGGTTCCCCCAACTGAGTCTGGCATTGTTTCCACTTGTGTCAGGCTCCTCACTTTCACCTTTCCTAGCTGACCTCAATTAGTCAACTCTCATTATTTTCCGACCCCGACGGTATAAGGTTTGCGAGGCCTAGAGAGTCCTTCATTTTCACGCCCTTCGTGACACTTCACTTTCTTTTAGCGATACCTTCATTCTTCCAAGTGTCGGACGTTTTGCATTTTCCTTATGATGAGTGTTAATAGAGGATGGCTGCACAATCACTGTTCTTTTAAGAGGAAGTACAACTAGGTAACCATCCTCTCTGAAAAATTTACGTGGAAACAAAAAGGAAAATAAATTTAAATCTGTTTATTAAACGGAGGAATTTGAAAATGATTTTTAGATATAAATAAATAAATAAATAAAGAAATAAATAAATAAATAAATAAATAAATAAATAAATAAATAAATAAATAATGATTCATGACAACACAATATGTAAAACAAATTGCTTTAAATACTTAGGAGGGTGGATAACGAATGACACACAAGAAAAAAAACAGCTATAGGAAGTAGAGTACACAAAATGGAATGGATGTTTCACATGACGAAAAATGTATATAACAAAAAATCCTTATCCTGAAACACAAAATCGAGACACTACCAAACAGCAGTTAGGCCTGAAAATGTATATGAGGCAGAAACACTTAAACTAACAAGAACTGGAGATCTCGGAAGAGCTATAGAAGGATGAAAGAAGAATTTTGAGAAAAATACTGGGAGCTAAACGAAATACTAATGCAGAATACAGGTTAAAAACTAAGAACTAACTGACGTAATTTTGGATACGTTTACAGAATGGATGACAACAGCGCATCTTCAACCTTCTGAATAGTTACAAATCTGAACCCACATGGTTCACTAAAATTGAGAAAGACATGAAAAATACTGGAATTAAAACAGATACAATCAAAAACAAAACACTTTTTAGAGAAGCTGTTCAGAGCGGAAGAAACCATCAACCAGAAGAAAGTGGACTCAAGAAGAGAAGGAACGACACTCTCGAAGGATGAAGGAAATTTGGAAGCAAAGGAAATCGAAAAAGATGAAAAGTAACCAAAGTTGATTCATCGTACCCTGCAAATGGGTTATTCGAAAGAAGAAGAAAATAATGATTTATTAAGCCGAAAAGGACACTGAAAACTTGAAATTTAGAGGCCCTTGATTAATCTACTCTCGCACATAAACCGAATGACGAGATCAGACCTATCCCTGGACTGTGCGGGAATCAAACCCGGGAGTTCCGAGTCCGAGGCAGGCATGCTACCTATACATCACGCGGCTGGCTTTTTAGAAACAACATTATGTTATACGTTCATCATCACAGCAGGCCCTGTTAAATTCTCCTCAGTACGTCACTTCCACACACAATAACAACACAGATGTGCGGTAACCAGTAGAGAATAATGCTAGCTGCCTGAAAATGCACTCAGGTGCAGTCGTTACCCATTACACGACATCCACTCCTCTCGTAATCTATTCATTATCCACTTTTCAGTGCTGGTGGCCCAGCCATTACCATTATCGGAATGTAACCTGTCATGCTGAAGCTAACCTCTGTTACCATTAAGGTTCTGCGTCATTAATAGGAAATTCATCCAGATTACCGTTCCACAGCTCTTTGTTTAGTGGTGAACTGCCCGTCACAGATATCGAATAACGTTCTCCTTTACTAATCAATTAATTCGTAATTAAGTTTCGTTCACGTCACTCTTTGTATGGAAAATAAACTGTTTGTTACTGACGTCAGGTAGTGGAAACCTCTGTGAGCACAAGGTCAAGTGCTCAGAATGTTAACCAGACTCATTCTTCCACAATAAAATTTTATCTGGCAAGCACGTTTATTTATTGATTTATTTATGTATTTATGTATTTATTTATTTATTTATTTACACTGACTGACAGAGCAAATGCAACACCACGAAGGAGTGGTTCGAAAGAGATGAAAGTTGGGGAAAAAACAGAGACGGCACGGACGAATAATTGATGTTTATTTCAAACCGATATGCAGGTTACACAATGCGCACGGCATAGACTCAGTAGGATGTAGGACCACCACGAGCGGCGATGCACGCAGAAACACGTCGAGGTACAGAGTCAATAAGAGTGCGGATGGTGTCCTGAGGGATGGTTCTCCATTCTCTGTCAACCATTTGCCACAGTTGGTCGTCCGTACGAAGCTGGGGCAGAGTTTGCAAACGGCGTCCAATGAGATCCCACACGTGTTCGATTGGTGAGAGATCCGGAGAGTACGCTGGCCACGGAAGCATCTGTACACCTCGTAGAGCCTGTTAGGAGATGCGAGCAGTGTGTGGGCGGGCATTATCCTGCTGAAACAGAGCATTGGGCAGCCCCTGAAGGTACGGGAGTGCCACCGGCCGCAGCACATGCTGCACGTAGCGGTGGGCATTTAACGTGCCTTGAATACGCACTAGAGGTGACGTGGAATCATACGCAATAGCGCCCCAAACCATGATGCCGCGTTGTCTAGCGGTAGGGCGCTCCACAGTTACTGCCGGATTTGACCTTTCTCCACGCCGACGCCACACTCGTCTGCGGTGACTATCACTGACAGAACAGAAGCGTGACTCATCGGAGAACACGACGTTCCGCCATTCCCTCATCCAAGTCGCTCTAGCCCGGCACCATGCCAGGCGTGCACGTCTATGCTGTGGAGTCAATGGTAGTCTTCTGAGCGGACGCCGGGAGTGCAGGCCTCCTTCAACCAATCGACGGGAAATTGTTCTGGTCGATATTGGAACAGCCAGGGTGTCTTGCACATGCTGAAGAATGGCGGTTGACGTGGCGTGCGGGGCTGCCACCGCTTGGCGGCGGATGCGCCGATCCTCGCGTGCTCACGTCACTCGGGCTGCGCCTGGACCCCTCGCACGTGCCACATGTCCCTGCGCCAACCATCTTCGCCACAGGCGCTGCACCGTGGACACATCCCTATGGGTATCGGCTGCGATTTGACGAAGCGACCAACCTGCCCTTCTCAGCCCGATCACCATACCCCTCGTAAAGTCGTCTGTCTGCTGGAAATGCCTCCGTTCACGGCGGCCTGGCATTCTTAGCTATACACGTGTACTGTGGCACACGACAACAAGTTCTACAATGACTGTCGGCTGAGAAATCACGGTACGAAGTGGGCCATTCGCCAACGCCGTGTCCCATTTATCGTTCGCTTCGTGCGCAGCACAGCGGCGCATTTCACATCATGAGCATACCTCAGTGACGTCAGTCTACCCTGCAATTGGCATAAAGTTCTGACCACTCCTTCTTGGTGTTGCATTTGATCTGTCAGTCAGTGTATTTATTTATTTATTTATTCTGATATGAATTCTCCTTAGGGTACCATGATAAACGTTGATTAAGCCGAAAGGGAATGTATCTCTTAAAGAATTATTTTATCTTGGATACTTCGAAAGGTCATTATCTCAGGAGGAGCATATACGTACTAATTTCAGTATCGTGGCAGCATGGTCGGGGTAAACTGAGTTAAGAAAAGCAGACTTGATTAGCCAAATACCACGGAAACAACGGTTAAAGAGACAATTCCACTCCAGCTTTCTCTGTCCATGCCTTACCTTCGCTGAATCTGACGTTCAGGACACGCCCTCTACTCCTAACTCAGCGCGTTGTCCATAATGTAGTTTACATTATATTTTTATAACCTGGTGAGTTAGACAAGTAAAAGTTCACTGCTATCTATAGCAGATGCTGTACCCGTCGTGCTGTAGAAATCACTTCGAATCAGAATGCTTGGCCGACAGGAAGGCGGTCTTCTGACCTTTCCAGTATGACTCGTCCAGCAATGACACGTCGTTTCATTGTTTATCGTCTGAGAACAACACACAGGAGGGAGAAGATGGGAAATAACGTTTACTGAAACCACACATTATTTCGATTAAACCGGTATAAAGGGAGATACTACCGATATTCCCTCTTCGTGTTTACGCCTTCCTCTTAACCCCGTTTCCCTTCAACAACGAATCACAAAATGAGTAGCTAAGATCCAACTGGCCCTTACGTTTAACTTAAATATCGAGTTTCTTGAAATTCCACCCAAGCGGTTTCCCGTGATGCTGTAACAGAAAGACATACAAGCAGACAAAAATTAAACAGGTAGCTATGTTTTGTTTTCTTCGTGTTCAGACCTTCCTCTTAAACCATTGATCATTAAATTACTTTTCCTCTGCGATAGAACAACCAAGTGTCACGTTAATTAAAAAGTACAGACAGAAAAATCGTAGCTCTTAAGAACATGAAAATTCTAAAATATTTCATATCTCCATCATATTTCATTGTACAAAAATAGTAAAAGATATAAAAACTTAATGTTATACTTTATTACAGGGCCTCTAAGAGTGCATGCACCCGTGCACTTCACGGCGCAAGGTGCAGGAGAAGACTTCACTAGATTGGCCAGAGTGCAAACCCCTACTCCACTTCCCCTACACCTGTCTCACCCGTTCGGCTTGTCTTCGCCTTCCCCACCTTCCTCGCTGATTCTCACCTCACTGCGAAATGTTTATGTGCGGTGAGCGGTGACACTGTTGTATGGGACAATGTTACCGGTGTTAGAACACTCTCCTTTCAATTTGGTTTGAGCAGACAATTTATCTTCTTTAGCTCTTCTTTTCCTTTACCTTTGCAATGATACCAGTTATGCCTGGAACAAGGGACCGGCTGTCAAGCAATTCAGATAGCCTTCTTTAAATTACAATCAGAAATAGTTCTACTCGCACGCAATCTAGTTTTCCTACAAGTCAAAACGTCCGACTTGTTGGCTGAATGGTCAGCGTACTGGCCTTCGGTTCAGAGGGTCCCGGGTTCGATTCCCGACCGGGTCAGGGATTTTACCCTTCATTGGCCAATTCCAATGGTCCGAAGGCTGGATGTTTGTGCTGTCCCCAACATCCCTGCAACTCACACACCACATATAACACTATCCTCCACCACATTAACACCCTACACATGGCAGATGCCGCCCACCCTCATCGGAGGGACTGCCTTACAAGGGCTGCACTCGGCTAGAAATAGCCACACGAAATTAATTAAACAAGTCAAAACAGGAAAAAATACCTTTCACATATGCATGTGCAACCAAACATAGAAATAATCTTAGCTGCTTCTCGATGCAACTTAGGAAAATCTTTCTTCGACAAATTCTCGTAGAATTTGAGCAAAGCCTTTGCACTGGAAAAATCTTTTTGATTAACTTATCACATAATTATTGTCCACATATTAAGCATTTGGCTTTATCGTTACGACTGAGAAAATACGAAAGTTCCCAGTTCGATTCAAATGTAGTTTCGGAAGTCTTTGCTTTCTTCGGAACAGGTTGCTCCATTATTATGTTATTGTCTTGCATTTATCTATTTCACTGATAAACAAGCCGTCTATCACCGAACGCTTCGTCCCCCTCAGCACACTACACCATCTGAGTCAAGCCGAGTTGAGCCGAGTCGGACCGATGCACAGTGCACGGAGCTCTTGCGCCTCGATTTGCATGTGTGAGTATTTGGGCGTTTGGGAGGCCCTGATTTAATATATACAATTTTTCAACAGAATTCATTAAGGGCAATACTTGTGAGCAGTAGCGGCGATTGGGAATTAAAAGTGTGGGGGCAAAAAAAATATACAGACAACAAATAGTACCCAGGTTACGGGACATAGAGGACAGAGGTGGGGGTGGGGTGTTTTGTACATCAAAACTGAAGAGGCAAGCTACAAAATGATAAGTTTTTTAGAACTCTGTGAGCAAATTTCGACAGAGAGGTAAAGGTTGACAATTTACCAATTTAAGTGCGGTAAACATAGTTTTATTTTAAAAGATTTTGATTCAATACTACACAATAAAACTATCCCCAAAGGAACAATATCACGCAATTATTACAATTAAATTGAAGTACGGCGTGATTATACAATTAAAATCATTTAATATTTGAGTACACAATAAGAAATTAAGAGACACTAAAGAGACTGCCAAACTGACGAATGCGCGCGGCAAGCGGGCGAATCATCCCTAAGCGACCTCAGTGTCCATGACCTTGCCCCTCCCCCTCCCCCTTCGCCAACCCTAATCGCCGCTACTGCTTCTGAGCGTATCCACAGATTTCCGAAGCCTGCTGGCGGAAGATGGGTGGAGACTTCCCGGATAACACGCAGAGCCTATAACGTGTGAACGTATCTGCTCTTCGCTTCGTAAAGTGATAGACTATATTTTCTGTTGATGGCTACCAGGTAGACTATATTTTCTGTTGATGGCTACCAGGTGACTACTGAACAGCGTATTTTCGTGTGCTGTACATTCTTAAATAGCATGAATCTGGTGGAAGAATAAGAAGAGAGATTCATAATGCGCGAGCTCCAACTTGTGACGTAGTAAGATTGATGACAAATTCGAAAGTGTGGGATCAGTGTTAAATCAGCAAACAGTGTTAAGGGATGAAGAGCTCCAGGACATTGAAGAACGACTAAAGGAAATCCTTAAGGAAACTTCCGCAAAAGGCTAATGTTTCGTATTTTACTACACAAAGGGCAACGAGAAAACTGAAATTTAGTGCGAAGTTTATATCGAAAAGATTCTGCCGAAGAGATCCACAACTACAGTTAGGCCTACTGGTTTTTTGAACAGTATTGATTTAAACCCTTCATTGGTACTGTTTCCTGATGAGGCGCTGTTTCATCAGAATAGGCGGATAAATACACGAAATAACCCATATTCGACCCGTGAAAACCTAATACTAATTCATAAAACTCCACTTCAAGTCCCCAAAATCGGTCTTTGGTGCGCCATTAATGCAACAAGAATAACACGGCTGGTTTGTTTTCAAGAGACCATCGATTCTGACTGTTATATTGACTTGATCCTGACTTGTCTTTTTCACAAGTGACTTCAACAAAATGGGGCTACAGCTTATACACAACGTAACTCAATGACTGCAGTGGGTTAAGTTAGGGAAGTAGTAAGTTCATGGCCAGCCGGCTGTCCCGAAGTAACACCCTACGTGTTTTATTTGTGAAATAGTTTAAAAGATACGATATATAACAGTAATCCCCACACAATAGAACTCAAATACCGGTATGTAATCCGTGCGGAAATTCTCAAAATCCCTGCGGTTGAGTTGAAAAGGGTAAACAGGATTGCCATTTTACGCTACTACGCATGTCTGGAGACTAATAGAGAGCATAGCGGTGGGGTGATTAGTTTGTCATTTTATTTTAAATTTCATTATTCCGCAGCAGTTGATCATCTTACTAAAGAAAGGCGCGCAGTTGGTGTCGACCGCGGAGCTTCTAAAATTCGGCGGTTGTCTTGCGCGAGACTCGACTATGTGAGCTTTACTATTTGATGATTATGATGATGATGATGATGATTATTATTATTATTATTATTATTGTTGTTTAAAGGGGCGTAAAAGCTAGGTCATCAGCACCTAATGGTATGAGATGCAACGAAATGAAACGATAATTAAAACTTCAAAATGTTTCCGCTGACTAAAATATAAAACGACTGATGATGAAAAACTGACCATGAATCCAAAACAATCAGTGGATCCAATTCACAACGCCTTCTTTTCTGAGGTGATGCTTGTTATAAAAAGGGGTTCAAATTCCAGGTCACCGGCCGCTCATAATAGTACTGATCACTGGTAAAACTGAACCATGGTGTTCCTCCTATAGTGGTACTGATCACAGGTAACGTAGACTAATGGTGCTCCTAGCATGGTGGTACAAATCACAGGTGATGCTGACCTATGGTATGTCACACATAATGGCACCACTCGCAGGCAACACAGACCCATGGTGCTCCTCACATAGTGGGAGTGGGACTAATCACGGGCGCCGGTATTCCCGTGGTGTTCCTCACATAGTAGTACTAATCATGTGCAACAGCCAAACCCATGGTGTTCCTCACATATTGGTACTAATCTGAGGCAACGTAGACCGGTAGTGTTCTTCATATAGTGGCACTACTCATAGGTAACGCATATCCATTTTGGCACACAGGGTAACCGACGCATTCCATCGCAGCGTACGGCACCTTTTCTCGCATGGATGGTAGCCTGCACAGCCGAGTGCCCGTCTCCCCGCCTCGGTAGGATACACGCGTTGGTACTTACCACAGGCAACGCTCAGACCCAGGGTGTTCCTCGCATAAGGGTACTACTCCTAGGTAACGTAGATCCATGGTGTTCCTCACACGGTGGTAGTAGTCTCATGGTTCTAATTTCATCATCCCTTGGTCGCCCCGTTTAGTCGCCTGTGACGACAGGCAGGGTATACCCTGGGTGTATTCTTCATCTGCGTCCCCCTCCGACAGGGAGTGCTTTACTTTTCTTCTGCTTTATGTTTTACGTCGCAACGGCACAGAAATGTGTTATGGCGACGGTAGGAAAGGAATGGGAAGGAAGCGACCGTGGCCTTAATTAAGGCAAGGCCTCAGAATTTGCCTGATGTGAAAATGAGAAGCCAGGGAATGGATCCGATTAGAGAAACGTTCCAAACAACAGACAGTTAGCAGGTTCAGAATGGAGAAAGAGAATGGGTGGCATGCAAGGATGCTGTAGTACATACAGCAAGGGAATGTTTCGACCTGTCAATGGTGAGACGTCGTGGAATATCATTATTAGGGAATAAGCTTGAATGGAGTTTTAAAAGTAGGAAGGAACATAAGATGAAGATAAAATTGGAACTTGGGAGGACGAATTGGGACAAATATTCGTTTAGAAGAAAAGGAATTAGGGATTGGAATAATTTACCGGGGGATATGTTCGATAGATTTCTAACTCCTTTGAAATATCTTAAGAAAAAAGCTAGGTAAACAACTGCGAGGGAATCTGACACCTGGGCGACAGCCCTAAATGCAGATCGGTGGTGGCCAATTAATTATTTTGTCCAATGTTAGAACTGGGAAGATGGACCGTCGCGAGATGTGAATCGCTGTGTCGTCATTTCCTATCATTAACGATTTCGTACAATAACAATGCGCAACAATGATCTAAGGTGCTAATTATATTCCTTAGAACCATACAATGTCAGTAACACACACTACCACAGATCCTACGTGAATGAGATGCATGAATGACAGTGAGTATGGTTGTTTATTGCAACGTATTGCAGTTTATACTTTAGGTATACTTTACTTACTTTAGTTTATTTAGTGAAACTTTAGTGATACTTCAATTAGTTTATACTTTAGTTTGTAAAGATTTAATATGTTTAAATTAGGTCAATTCAGCTTTTATACTGTTAGTATATATTAAAATGTAAATTGTGGAAATTCTTACAATGTAAAAATGTAAAAATGATATTGAAAATGAGTACTCATTTATATACGTGAAGTGTAAGAAAGGGCCAGGAGCCCTAACTTCGCTACAACAAAGACGCTTTAATTAATGCTATATCTACACATATTTCAGAAGTGTGTCAACACTCAACAGTACACGTTTCCCAATATCATAATGTGAAATATGTAAGATAAAAGATATTAGTAAGCCAATTTGAAAACTTGTGTATGAACACAAAACTACTGAAAAATGTGACTCCCACCGTTGGCAGCGCTGAAGACGGTTTTCCGGTTTTCCGGTTTCCCGTTTTCACGCCTTTCCCCAACCTTGCATCACCGAAAGAATAAATAAATAAATAAATAAATAAATAAATTAATTAAATAAATAAATAAATTTTATTAATTAATTAGGTACAGGGTCTTTATTTATGCTTGGCAAGGACTTCCCCGCTTGACCTTGGCCGCCGGTGACAGGCCGCTACCGGCCGTTGCCGCGCGCGGTTTCCGCCACTTCTGCAGTTGCTGAGAGCTGAGCTCCGAGGTAGTAGGGTGTTCAATGAAGATACTGCGTACTGTATCTCGTATTGTATAGTGTTTTATTGTGATTGTGTATAGAGCTGTAATGTATGTGAAATATTCGTTACGTGAGCGTGTATATCTGCACAAAACTTACATTAAGTGCAGAAAATCGTGCGCTAGGACAAGACAAAAGTTTCGAGCGAAATTTCCAGGGAGACCCATTCGTATCAATCGGACAATAAAACAATTGACCAAGAGATTCAAACGTACAGGTTCAGTAAACAATAAAAATAGACGTAAAGGTCGTTATCTCCTTAGTAAAGCGTGTTTGGTACGAGGATCATAAGTAAAAATCTGTGGCCCCCTCGTAGCCCAGATTGAACGGCATGTGATTTTTATTTGTGGGGAAAGTTAAAAAAAAATGTAGTTTATGGGAACAGCCCTCACACACTAGATGAACTTAAAGACAATATAAAAGCTGTAAATGCATCCATCAGTGCTGAAGAACTTGGTAGAGTAACGGAAAACTTCATTAGGAGATGCTGATTATGTTTGGCAGCGCATGGGGAACATTTTCAGCATAAACTGTAAAAATGGTGAGTAAAATACATGATAATGATTTTGAGCACTGTATTCTACCGTACATACGCACGCGCGGTAGCCGGCAACTGAACCGTCACTGGCGGCCAAGGTCGAGAGAGAAAGTCCTTGCCATGCATAAATAAAGACCCTGTATATGGCATCATACATCGTGCGATAACAGCATAACACACTCCGAACACCTTAAGCTTAGTGTGAAGAAGTCGAAGCCTGCAAGAATCCAAAATCATGTTACCCTCATGGCGGTCCGCTCTCTGAGTAACTGGCAGCGGCTGGTTGTCCGAAAGGTCCCGGATTAGATTTCTGGCCGAGTTGTGAAATTTGAATTGCCTAGGTTAATTCCTACAGTTCCGGGACTGGGTGTTTGTGCTGTGTCTGCATAATACAAATGTTTCTACACTACACCTACACGAAGTACCTTACGAGGCAGACACCACCCACCTTCACCCTCAACGGAGGGCCTATGTAGACCTGCAACCAACTATGACTGCAACGAGACTATTATTACGCTTATGTGGAAGTAGGTTGCTTACAGCCCTGTCCTATTTTTTTGTTTTCTTTTACTTTACGTCGCACCGAAACAGGTAGGTCTTATGGCGACGATGGGATAGGAAAGGCCTGGGAGTGGGAAGCGGCCCCAGCATTTGCCTGGTATGAAAACAGGAAAACCACTTTCAGGGCTGCCGACAGTGGGGTTCGAATCCACTATCCCCTGGATGCAAGCTCACGGCTGCGCGATCATAACCACACGGCCTACTCGTCTGGTACAGCCCTGTTAGAAACACCCTTAGCGCCAAACTGCAAATTAAAATTACAGAGCGATCAGATACTGATATACATTGCGATGCGTTCTTCCACAGCATCGGTTAAAATAAGCAAATTCTTCCCTTTCGGCGATATGACTATCTACGTAGAGCAGCACGGTTCAAGAAGTAGGCCTACGTTAGGTTGCCGGCGTTTTTCTCTGGCTACTTCCGGCTGGCAGAGTTCTGAGACAAGACGAAGGGTGCCGTGTCGTACCAGGCATGAATATTAACAGCCTGGATTTGAGAGGCAGCATAACAATGGGCGCATTCACTGGGCGACGATAAGGCAGGCAGCAGACATGAGCGTCATGAATAATAATAATGCTGACGAGTGGAGCCGAGTCAGGTGTGAGATGTCAGTGCCTCTCAATGGGCGCAATTATTGATGAGACCAGGGATAGCTATCCAGAGGAACAATTACAAGGGTGCTATCCCACTCCACTCGCAAATCATGCCAATATCTGGTAAATTTCTGTCACCATATCTGTTAAGGGCAGAAGTACGTGAGCGCCCACTGAAATAATGCTGAAACTTACCATAACATTTCTCACAATATCTAGTATAATATGAAAGATAGAAATGCACCAATTTTACCATGTCAAGTCAAAGCCCTTCTGATTCTAATGGATTGCAATCTATAGTATTTAGACTTCTAGTTTCTTGTAAGAAATTTTTTGAATATGAGAATGTTGGTTTTTTTTTTTTTTTTTTGCTTTACGTCGCACCGGCACAGATAGGTCTTATGGCGACGATGGGACAAGGAAGGGCTAGGAATGGGAAGGAAGCGGCCGTGGCCTTGATTAAGGTACAGCCCCAGCATTTGCCTGGTGTGAAAATGGGAAACCACGGAAAACCATTTTCAGGGCTGCCGACAGTGGGGTTCGAACCTACTATCTCCCGAATACTGGATACTGGCCGCACTTAAGCGACTGCAGCTATCGAGCTCGGTGAGAAATTTTTCAAGGTCTTATTGAAACATGTCGTCATGTTGGTACACATTACTACTGAAGTATTGGTACCACTGCTTCCAAATTATCACCACGCATTCATAGATGCATGAAATTCTTGAAACTCTAGAATTTTAACATTTGATAAATATTTATATCTTCAGTTATAAATTAAAATTTAATTTCAACATATTGTAACTTTTAGCAACACAAAAGATTTATAAAAAACACAATTTGGAAGCAACATTAAAAATTCTAGAGTTTTAGTATCGCAGTACAGTCAAACATGAGTGTGCAAAATTTCATATCTCTAGGTAGACTAGTTTAAGAGCAATGTGTAGCTAAATGTGAAAAAGAAAAAAAGAGTTTTCGGGAACTGCAGACCAAGTTTGTGCTTCACTCACACCTGTCTCAGAACATTCCAGGACCATATTCTTCTTGCTGCTGGCTCTCCTCATCTTCTCTCTTCCTTTTTCTGTTTCTTTTTTGAATTCTACCTTCCTTAGTGGATTCTGCACTTGCTTTTTCGGATTTTTTCACACGGTCACTGTCAAAGCCCCTCATCGCCTTCAACATGTTGCCCCAGGCTTGATACCCATGTCTTCAAGAACATATTTTCTTGACATCATGCCCTCATTGAAGCATATCACTGCATCGAATACACCTATTTGAAGGGTTGTAAATACTACAAATTCAGTTTCTGGAATGCGTTGCCAGATAGAGTGATTAAAACTTTCATTGACATTCTGTGTGCCGCCATGTAAACACTTAGACAACAGAGGGTCGTCCCTTAGGCTGGGTTCACACGGTGCGAGTGGACTCGGAGCGAGTGGACTAGCATGATGCGTGCGCATCTTCTGGCCAGCTACTCGCATGTAATGGGTGTTCACACGACGTTGTGAGTTAAGATGGCGGCCCTCGTAAGAGAAAGGATATCAGCTGTTGCTGATATGTTAATTGTCGAGTTAGTAAATAGGGTTGGAAAAATAAATAGAAACGAAAATGTAATGTGAGCGCTGGAGTGGATTGCATGACGTAGTGCATTCGGTGCGTCGACACATTTTTTACGTCAAGTTCTAGAGGACGATGAAAACACATTTAAAAATCACTTACGACTCACAGCTATCCAGTTCGATCAACTTCTACAGATGATTAAAGTACAAATACAGAAACGCAACACAAATATGAGAGCGGCTTCAACTGCCCGTCTGAAACTCCAGGTTACACTACGGTACTTGGCGACTTGTGACTATCTCAAATCTTTGGAATCTTTATATCGAGTTCCAAAGACTACAATATCCACGTTTCTGTCGGCTGTGTTGGATGCAATCTATGATGCACTGAAAAAATGCATCATAGTGTGTTCGCATGTATCAATTATTAAGTGTCAAAGAATATAATACATTGTTAAACATTCACTCAGCCCGGTAATATTGAATGGTTTACAATGTAGGTATTATATTCTTTGACCCTTTAATAAATGACAGACGACAACGGAGTAATAAATAAATACCGGTAAATAAATAAATAAATAAATAAATAAATAAATAAATAAATAAATATCATACTCTTACCAAGTTAGTGAAATTGCTTCTCGTATTCATTACTCCATTCAGGAATCTATCAGCAATGTTAAACCATTAAACTGTCGGTGAATAAATTTCTTCGGGTGATGTGCTTGACTTCTTGGATTTCTTAATCTTTAATAGATTTTCTCTGTACGTGCTACGAATGTTTTTAGTTTTTGTTAATTTCTTCGACGCCTACCCCAGGAATATTCATTTTTCAGCAATCCGTAGCAACGCTGAATCCCTGGCATCTTTTATTTTATAACTGGGAAACCTGGCATTCCACAACACTTCTTCAGATTCGTATAATAGTACAAATGTTATTGTCTGCATATCGCTCCACTTCCTTCCTTGCACCATCTTCAAGCTTACCGCCATCTTGAATTTGTTACTCGCTTGTAGAAAGTTGGACACGGTCCGAGTTGACTCGCTTCTCTCAAACTCAGGCAACTGGACTCGCATGAACTGCTCACATGATGCGAGTGGCGAGCCAAACATGCGCACGCATCATGAGAGTCCACTCGCTCCGAGTCTACTCGCACCGTGTGAACCCAGCCTTATACACAGGTTTTATGGCATTCAAAACAGCCAATGCAAGTGAGTTCTTGTGGTGGTAATTAGGACCTTGTGCCTTTTCTTTCTGAAAGCCACACCATGAACCCACACCTTCTGGACACAGGTCATGTTTTGATTCTTCATATGTTGACACTTTGTGGTATAATGTTGCTTTATACAGCTCATTGCATACGAAAACCTAATATTTACCTTATAAATTCTATGTCTATTCACACTTGATGACAGAGATAAATGTTATGATTTACAAATACTATATACTAGTATGATTTTACTTGCTAGGTCTCTTCAACTATTTACATCTTCTACAATCTTCACACAATTGACATTTTGACAGTACTTACACATGACAATGTTCCGAACCAAATCAGATATAATATCTAAATCTAATATTACACTGCCACCAGAACAACCATTTTCTTCCTTGTTTTCCTCTGAAAGATAACTAATCTTTCTCTTTGAAGCACTTGAAACACACGAGTCTATTGAATTTGTGGGGTTAGAAGATGAATTACTGCCTTGCACTGGACTCGAACTAACATTCAGTGCATTTATCGTGTATTTGTTGCCTTTATGGTGTTGTTTCTTATTGACATTTTTAATTCGTGGCATATTTATATGTTTTAAATACCACACATCCTACGAAAGACGTTCCAAGAGTTACAATTCACAACTTTCGGAGTATGTTTACCTCATGTAATAACAGAAACAAACACGTTTCTTTCACTGCGTCGGTGTGCAGTCTTTTGTTCACGACACGTGGGAACTACCAAATTCTGAAATGAGCCATCTCACAAGATCCTCGTGCAATTAGTAAAGAAATTATGATTGATTGACTAAGTATGTCAATAGTGGAGTTTTAAAAGTGGGGCGTGGCAAAAACAAGGCTTCACATTATTCTTAATTTCTTTGTGAAACCAAATAAAAATGCGCTTTTCAAACTAAGAGCAAAATATTATTTTCAAAATTTCCGTTCTTTTCACGTACTTCTGCCCTGAACTAGGCAACTGCCTACATACATTGGCCCGTTAAGATATTTCCGGATATCAGTGCAATTTCACCAATTACTCTGTTTGCACAATTAAAAGGGAGTGAAATTATTCAAAATTGTATAGACAACAAAAAGTACCCAGGTTTGTGGGATATAGCGAGCGGGGGGAGGGGAGGCGGGTATATATATATCAAAACTGAAAAAAAGCTGCAAAATGGTAAATGTTTTATGACCTCAGCGAATTTCAACAGAGAGGTAAAGGTTGACAGGTTACCAACTTAAGTGCGGTAATAACAGTTCTTTTTTTCTTGTTTTGAAATTTTGATTCAATACTATACGATAAAATTTTCACAAAACGAACAATATTACACATGTATTACAATTAAATATCAGTTCTGATAGATTATACAATTAAAAATCGTTTAGCATTTGCTACACACTAAAAACTAAAGAGATTGCCAGACTGACGAATGTGCGCGACAGGCAGGTGAATCATACCTCAAGTGTCCATGACCTTGGCAAAAAAAATTATACCCTTGCTACCCTTCCTCACAAAACATGCAAAGTGTCCACTACTTGCCGTGGCGTTATACAAATTGGTTAGCCGCGATGAACGACGTTTTGTGCGTATTTCTGCTAATAATTTTGTCAATAATTAAAGAAAATAAAGGAAATTATTAGCTGATAAGACAGCAAGGCTTGTATTAAATTGCTTCTTTTTATAATTCATGAAATTCCTAGTTTCAGCCGGATAAAATGGAATAAAAATATAATGTTTTCTCCACAAAGTGGAGCTGGGGGAGGGGGACTGTAGTGTGTTGTCTGAATATGAAGAGGAGAGTGTTGAAACAAACACTAACACCCAGACCATAGCCAGAAGAATTAAACAGACGCGATTAAAATCCCCGACCCAGCCGGAAATCAAGCACCAATAAAATAATGTGTAAAATGAAAATGCTAAAAGACGGAGCAGTCCAACTGATATTTCTTAACTGTGAGTAATGATACTAATTCCTTTTTATTATGGATAGTATTTAGATACATAGTATAATTTACCACAAGGATATTGTTCAATACGCTTAACTTCTGATGTTATGAAAGTCATGATCTTGAAATTAAGCGTTACTGTTCAATTAGAATTTTAAAATTCGTCAAGTGCTGCAATCAGGATGAGGACGTGGCAAAAAATTAAATTACATTCTTTTAGCTGAAATGTTCAGCGGAGCTCTCTACCCAAAACGGTGTGTGAATAGCTGAAATATGAAAACTCAAACCTTTTTGAAATTGAATTTTAATATACTGTATAGTTGCAATTTACATTTCATTCATATTTTGTACTAGAGTTTTACATACAAATTCACGGACAGAAAAATATTTTGAGTAAAACATGATGAGCTGTTCTTTTTTCAAAGTACATAATTCCCTGCAGAAAGTATCGTTTTCGATGTAATTTTATTTGTACCTTTGTCAGTTCCTCCTGCTCCTCTTGTAAAGTACTGTTCAATCGAGTTACTTTCGCGCGCAACTGGTATATAGTTTTCATGGTCTTCTCAATATTTGAGGCATCAGTCTAGGTGTCCGACTCCATGGCTAAAAGGTTAGCGTGCTAGCATTTGGTCCAAGGGGTCCTGTTGGTGGGGTCATGTGAGAGGAATGGACGCAGACAGAATACCAAGCAGAGAGACCAAGACGACGACGCGACGGTTAGGGTTAGTTTCTACTGATTTAAAGAGGCTGCAGAGGATTGTGGAGGCGTTTAGTAAATTCACACAGGCTTGCAGACTAAAGCCTGAAAGGTATAAGTCTATAATGAGGCTTTTTTTTTTTCTTCATATTAATACTGTACTGCCTGGCTCCACGGCTAAATGGTTAGTATGATGACCTTTTGTCCAAAGGGCCCTGTGTTCGATTCCCGGTAGGGTCAGGGATTTTAACCTTCATTGGTTAATTCCTATTGTTCACGTGCTGTGTGCGTGCGTGTGCAATAGAGTTCATTTTATGTATGACCCCATTCTCACAGACGCGCTGGTCGCCTATCAGGGGTCAACTCGGAAGACCTGCACCAGGCGTCTCCGGAGGCCACACGCAATTAAAAGGTGTTGTATTTTCTAGATTAATTGTTGCTATGCTAAAAAATAATCACTACATAAAATAACAAATAAGTGCAGTGCATAAACAACGGGTCAGTGTCTTGTTATAACGGTATGAGTTGCTAATTTCAGTTTACTCATATATGTTTACACATAACAAGAGTTTAAATTATTTAATAGTATTTTATGATCTTGTTAACAATTTCATTCAAGTATAATAAGCATAATGTTAGTATAAACATTCAATTTCTAGTGCAAGCCTGCAAAGTATTGATACGATATGTAATATATGATGCCGATACATTTTTTAAGTTAGCAGAATAACGAGGAGTTGTACAGACGTACATATTAGGAAAGCAAAAGTGTTTATTTTTTTGATAACCGTTAGGTTCTTCAGTTTACTGAAACTATTTTTGAGTAATACACTTATAAACTACCTGAAAAAGGAAACATATGGTAACAGTATTATATACGAAAAAGTGTTCAAATATAATAGAGTGATAGACATTTCTTCCAAACTTGTCAAGGAACGACTCCCATGCCTTCGTTACCCTTTCTGACGATGACGCCCACAGACTTGGGGGGAAATGAAGAGCTGCTATCAATATAGTTCTCTACTAAGTAGGTAGAGAACTCCTCGATGTTCAGGGGTTGTATGGACCTTAAGTCTTCCACAAATGCGTACTCCTTGTGGTGTCTCATTTTTGTATTTCTGGCTCAATCCAAGCGGTTGAATTTTTCTCCATCAGGCCTGGGAGAGATGGAACCTGCAGCCTCTCGCATGTACTGAAGGCCAAGATGATCGGACAGCATTTTGAAGCGCTACCTCAAAGTAAACTGTTATGCGTTTTGAATTGAAATGCAACACATACTCCTCGCGCTTTTTTTATTATTTCAGATTATTAAATAGGCTTGTGTACCTTTCTCCCGTATTGCTGGCTAGGGGGAACTCCAAAAGTTGATAAAAGTACTTTGGGGCATAGGTAAAATTACCATTCATTAAAATATTATCAATTTTTGCAAGATATTCCAAGTTACTTTTGGGGAAAAAGGACAACTATGTTTTCCTCTCTTAAGTTTAACATTTCCTCAGCCTGAGCAGTCGTGATCGGAATGCTGTCTAATGCGTCGTGGACGTCACTGATACAGTTAGAAAGAGAAGGAAGCTAACTTCTTTTTGCGTGGTTGATGTTTATTCGCACTCGATCCATGTCATCAAGTGGCATTTAGTTGCTAATATCTTCAGGCGCAGACACAATTTTTGTTTTGTCACTTTTGAGGGCGGCTCGGATAAAGTTTCGGTCGCCTTGCGCTTCGCACTATTGAAAAAGTACTAACTGTGTAAGTTCGAGCATGGTTCATGGTTACACTCACCAACGGCTTTCAACAAACCTCATCCTCTGTAAATACATGCGCGAAACAACTTTAACACAACGCCACTTTTGACCGCACTGCGTTCTTCTATTTTTCTCACTTAACATAGAAAACATGTTTGCACTGGTCTCACTCATGGTAGGCCTACTAGACTAAATTGGAAGAAATATGTATGCAAGCTATTCCAGTACTGGCAATTACAACGGAATATCACTCGCCCAGTCCTCCCCCATCCCTGCCTGGAAGCTTGAAATACGAAGTTTTGAGAACGGACTCTACACTGCACTTAAATATTATTTTAGCTGTATATTCTAACGCACTTCCAAAACTTATTTAACTACGTACTTTAACTGGTTTCCAAAAGTTGTGGGCAGTTCCTTGGGGGCAGTTCGACCCTCACTCCGAAATGACCATGGGCCCAAGTCAAGCGTCCTTTTTATGGACATCACTTGGCTTAAATCAACATCCCCCCTCAAATATACACTGCCTGACAAAAAAGTTGAAGAACCCAGAATGTCACAGTAACTTCGTACACGTACCCACCATCGATGGTAATGATTAGAGTTACAATTCTCTGTGACAGCTAGAATGTCTACCAGAGTGCATTCGTGTTGTTACCAGGCATGGTAGGGCATATAAGGGGCGTGAACAACGTCAGATGTTTAGTGATCACTGCGAAATAGCCTATACGGAGATGCCACGTACTCGTGTGAGACAGCGTTATCAGCAACTGACAAAAGTATGAAAAGAAAAGGGCCTCATCGTGGATCTCCATATGACCGACTGGTCGAAGTGTGCAACATTCAGATTTGTGGGGCAGCGGCCCGATGTTGGACAGGAAGGAAACGTGAGGGCAGGCATACTCGTTGACAAGGTTCTGATCGACCATGTCTGACCACCACAAGGGAGGATCCCCGTATTGTGCACCAAAGACATAACCCCTTCACATCTGCGCCTGCCAACCGAGAACAAGTAATGAACTCCCTGCAACATTCTGTATCATCCCGAACCATTGGTCGGAGACTAGCAGCGGCCGGACTAGGGAATTACCGTCCCATACGTAGGCTGCCGTTAACACCACAACACAAACGGCTTCGTTTGGAGTGTTTCCATGACCGGGAAGCGTGGACTGCTGATGAATCGCGGTTCTGCACTACTCCGACTAACCACTGTCTGCGAGTATGGCAGCGCTCTGGGAAGAGGTCCCATTCTTCCAATGTTTTGGAGAGGCACAGCGGTGTTACTCCTGGCGTCGTGCTGTGGGGGAGCCAACGGGTATGACTGGTAGTGATTGAGGCAACTCTGACGGCACAAAGGTACGTCACGGACATCCTGCGTCCTTATGTGTTTCCTCTCATGCGACAGTATTGTGGTGCCACTTTTCAACAGGACAACGCTTGTCCACACACGGCACGTATATCTACGAACTGGCTGCGTGGCCATCAAGATTTCCCGATCTGTCCCCGATAGAACGTGTGTGACCAGTTCGTCAACTCCGTCCCACCAGTGCCAGTATTCAGAATATGGAAGACCAGTTGCAACAGTTATGGGCCAGCTAACCTCAGGACAGGGTACAACGGATTTATGACACCCTTCCCAACTGAATCAGAGCATGCATCTAGGCCAGAGGAGATGCAACGCACTGCCAAGTTCTTTGTAAATTTCACTCGACTTTTAATCACTGAAATAACATCATATATCCTCTCAACACGTAAAGTTTTATTTTGTTTCATCCTCCCGTTCTGGGTGCTTCAATTGGGTCATCCTACATTAAATTAGATCAATAATAATAATAATAATAATAATAATAATAATATGGAAGTGGCATACCAAATAACTAGAAATATCTACAACGAAAGATCAGTGTCCATCAAGACCAAGCTTAGGCATTATTGTTCAGTCATTCGTCCATAGGCCCTTTATGCAGCAGAATGCCTTGTATTGAGCAGGAAGGGTTTAATTGAAAAGTTAGAAGCCAAAGAAAGAAACATCCTGAGAAAGATCCTAGGACCAATCAGAGAAAATAGTGAGTACAGGAGACGGCATAACAATGAACTGTACCTGCATGTGGAAAGGATAACGGACACCATTCGGAAACGGATTACTTTTTATGGCCACATAACACGTATGAGCTCGCAGAGATTGACCAACCGGGTCTACTTTACAAACAAGAAAACCAAGGGACCCTGGTTCATCCAAGTTGAAAAAGACCTTCAAGAAATAGGGATCACACATGAAGACATCCAGGAACGTGTTCCTCTCCAGAAGAAAGTTCGAGGATACCAGCGATTCCAAGAAAAGCCGAAGTTGAAAACAGGCAAGAACTGGACTGATGAAGGAAAGGAGGCTCACAGAAAGCGAATGCGGGAATACTGGCAAAGAATTAAAGCTCAAGGATGCAAACAGTTGAAATAACGTGGTCCACAGCCGGCCGAAACGAATAATAATAATAATAATAATAATAATAATAATAATAATAATAATAATAATAATAATAATAATAATAATAATAATAATAATAATAGAGTAATGACGAATTATGGGTCGTAATTAAAACAAATATAAGTTAAATTCATGTATAAAAATTTCCGTTTCCATAGGTCTGAGCCCAGAGTACCGTGCGCATATTACCCAAGTTCATACAGAGCTCTGACGGGCAAGCACTTCGCTCTCTCATTCTTCAGAAGCAACTCCGAAATTAAAGCGTACACTGAAGAGATAGAGAGAGAGAGAGAGAGAGAGAGAGAGAGAGAGACTACGTGCACAATTTAAAGCGGCACTTAATATGTGAGACAAGCAGAGATGATATTACAAGTTGGCCTCATTAGTCGCTGTGCGCAGAGCACGTTAAAAATATAATAATGGACATTTCTCATTGGAGGAACAGATTACAAAATGCAGCAGGAAATGGAAAGTTTCTCTCTTTTCTTCATGGAACAGTATGCAGCCTCTCTGTAATCATTCATTACGAGCTTTTCTCCCCACGGGACAGACTGTACGTACTGGTCTGTATATGGGCTGCAAGGCGGGACGGGCCAAACAAGAGATTTCAACTAAATGCAACATGATTTTATACACGGGGAGTATTCGATCATGAATGTGGGCCTAATATCACTGTCTTTCATGTGCCGCAACATTTTGAAACCGCCGGCATGATGAACTCTTTCTATACATACATACTGAGTGGCTTAGGGCCGGTATTAAAGTGAAGGTTTAAACTGAAGATTGAATTAAACTGTAACTTGAGTTTAAACCGATGTTGAGTCTTATAATGGCCGGCCTAAGTTAAACTGAGGTGAAGAAGGAAATATACGATCTTGGTAGCAGTGACTTGCGAGAACAGATGACTGTCGATAATGTTTTGCAGTGACTTGCAAGAAAATATGACTATCGATAATGTTTTGTTTACTTCTTGTAGGTAAAATGGTGGATAAAAACAATAAACGTTGTCCTAATTTTACTTGTAAGGAAATAGAATTGCTTGTGCAATTACTACAGAAATATTTATATAGACTCTGAAACAGTGGCCTTATGAATTCCTCCGATATCTCCCATTGTAATAAACATACTACCTGAGGCATAAAACCGCAATGCTATTAGTAACTGACTGAGGGGTTCTACAGCAAGAATTCTGAAATAGAAGGGAGTTACTTTATTTTCTAAAATTTACACTTTGACATTCAAGCAATTTAAAAAGTCATTTTTACATTCTTACCTTTTCGTTGCATAGTTAATTCCAGCACCAATTTGCTGAAATAGGGTTATAACAGTCTGTTTTGTACGGCTAAACCTATTTAAAAACTCTGTTTCGTTTTATATGTGAAAATGACGTGCCCTTGCTCGAAAAACTCGTGGTGCCCGTGGTCGTTCAATATATAATTTGAACCACTTCTTCATCATCGCTTAGTATTTCTTCAAACACCTCAAAAATATCTTCGAGATCCATTTGTTCTGCCATGTTATAAAGTTATGTATTCTTAAACTTCAGTTTAAACGGTAGATGAGTGGCAGTAAAATTAATCTCTAGGTAAACTTAAGAGTAAGTTTTATAGTACAAGACTAACAGATAAACCGAAGTTTAAACTGAACCATATTATAATACCGGCCCTTAGTGTGTTAAGACGTCGACCTTCTCCACCGAAGTTGGCAGGTTCGATCCTGGTTCAATCCGGTGGTATTTGAAGGTACTCAAATATGTGAGGCCGGCCCGTGTTGGTAGATTTCCTGACACGTAAAATAAAATAACTCCGAAGGAGTAAAATTTCAGCATTTCGGCGTCTCCGAAAACTATAGTAGTAGTCGTAGTAGTAGTAGTAGTGTACATACACCTTCAATGCTTTCAGTGTTCAGTCTGCAAGCCTCTGTGAATAAACTAAGCGCCTCCACGATTCTCTGCTCGCAGGTAGCATTGTGGCCATGTTTAGTTCCACACCTCTTACCAATATCATTAAAAACTAAATCTAACCATCGTCGTCTTGGTATACTTCTTATAGAGATAGGCCTACTACATGGTCGAGTTCATTATTTTCCTAGGTAGCCTATCCTCATCCATTCAGCTCATTACACTCCAACACCAAAGCAGATTTATGCGTACGGCTTCATCCATCGATTTTTCTCCTAACTTAGCCTCTATCTCCTCATTCCGAATACCCTTCTGCTATCGTTCCCATTTGCTTAGTCTACCGAGCCTTCTTTCCCGAACAGCGATCTCACTGCCTTTATTTCATTTCACTGAGTATACAATCATCCTGGGAGAATATACCACAATTGCTTAGAATGATCTACTTATCTCGTTTTGTGATCCGAACCTGACATTAGATATCTTCCCCACTGACATCACTTTTAGTCTTGTAGGTGCTAATTTTCATATCATAGTCACTGCGTATCTTTTGATGCTCCAAGATAATAAGACTGCAAGCTTTCAGCACAGTAATCCTTAAGACAAGTCATCGGTATAAGCCGAACTGCTAACTAAATTTTCACAAAACTGAATCCTTCCATCTCATTTTATTTATTTATTTATTTATTTATTTATTTATTTATTTATTTACTCAAATATGTAAATAGCCGGGCTAAGTGGCCCAGACGGTTGAGGTGCTGGCCTTTTGATCCCAACTTGGCAGGTTCGATCCTGGCTCAGTCCGGTGGTATTTGAAGGTGTTCAGATACGCCAGCCTCGCATCGGTAGATTTACCGGTACGTAAAAGAACTGCTGCGGGACTAAATTCCGGCACCTCGCCGTCTCCGAAAACTGTAAAAGTAGTTCATGGGACGTAAATCCAATAACATTATTATTATTAAATATATAAATAGATTTTTAAATGGTGTCTCTTGACAAAGCAAGTTCAGGATGGTGCCAAGGATCAGCCTTAAATATTTCCGCAAATATAGGCCCTTATACAGAGTGGTCGACCAGCCCTTGTAATTTTGTTTTATGCAAGATGCAGTTTATAGATAATGTAAAATAATACCAGTCCCTACTCCTGTTCAGAATTAGAAAAACGACGTGTTCTCATTAACACTTGAAAATACAGATGGAATCGTTGGCGTCAAGGCACGTCAATGATAGAAACTGTAACAAACGCATAAAACAACCGAAGTTGCGAATACAACTCAAGTTAGTTTAGAAAGTGTACATCAAGTCAATGAAAAGATAAACGTAGGCCTATAGACGGCGAACTTCCGTCTGTATGGCTGTCTGTAGCTACGGCAGCACAGGCAAGCACTGCAATGACTAATCTAAGGCCCTGTACAGGCAAGCACGAATCCAGTTTGTTACTGTCATGTAGAATGGTCACATACCTACATGTCTGCAAAGAATGGATTTGTATTTAGCTTCCACTACACGAATGAATGAATGAATGAATGAATGAATATTGTGTTGTGACCTTAATTCAAACGTGTGAAGCTAAGACAAGATACATCACTTAACGTAACAGAACGTAATTTTATGAATAATGCGACACGCTCTGCTGAACACGGGTACAATGAAGCTAGGAAAAGCTATAAACATTTCTACACGGAATGGGATTCGAACCATTAAACAAATTTTAGACCTAAATACGACCAGTGCCTTGCCAATTTAGCCACATTTCGAGGGTATACCAACGCATATTCTTTCACCTCTTCACTTAATTTTCGTGTCATCGCTGGTTCATGCTTTATAGCGTTCAGTTAGCATTTTACCACAACAGATCACTCTGTACAACCTATTTACTTGATCGCATTGCCGGTACATGTACAGTTTACAATATACACTTGTACGGGAGAGAGGAAAGATAAATATGACGTTTATATTATTTTTTGAAAAACTTCACAAATTCATTACGTCTGTCCTTCACAAAATCCTCATTAATATCGCCACAGACTTACGCGTTCGTTAAGAAGTTAGAAGGAGGACACATTCAAATCATTTTGACGCTGTCTCAGTTGGATACTCGTGAGACTTGCAGAAAGGGAGGATTCTTATTCCTTTTATCTTCCTCATCACAGTTTTGCAGGGACCCAGCCGGTTAGTCGCACACTAGGGCATCATTCTGTTCGTATTTGTACGATCGTTACGTGTCCAGATTAAGTCACGCTATCTCGAGTGACAGGAATTCTGTGAACTCTGGAAGAGGAAGTTGGGGATGACTTAAAAATACCAATGAATGATATGTTAAAGAGGGTAAAAGACTGCATAGACACATAAGAAACATAGAAATATTCCCTTTAAAAATACTTGGTTGGTATGGTAAGGTCAAACTACGGCGTGATTCTTATAAAACGAGTGTTTTAGTAGTGTACCATTTCTATTTGGCCATAGCTACAAATATGCAACAGGTTTATAAATACACAGTATAAACAAAGCCAAACTCCATGGCACTACAACCCTTTAAGAGCCTTGGTCTACCAAGCGACCACTGCTCAGCCTGAAGGCCTGCAGATTACGAGGTATCGTGTGGTCAGCACGACGAATTCTCTCACCGTGAGATAGCTCCTCAATTGGAATCACGTAGGCTGAGTGGACCTCGAACCAGCTCTCAGATCCAGGTAAAAATCCCTGACCTGGCCGGGAATCGAACCGGGGGCTTCCGGGTAAGAGACAGGCACGCTACCCCTACACCACGGGGCCGGCAAAAACACAATATCTGTGGGAGAATTGCTTACTCTCACAGTAGATGCTGAAAATGGCCTCCTCTTGCCTCGAGACACACCCGTACCCGTCGCTGCATGTTTCTGGCAGTCCATTTTAGTACCCCTAGGTCAATATTGTCGAATTCCGTGAAAATATTCTTCAGATCGCCAAGAAAATAGATATCTGGCGGCGCGAGATCTGGCGATCCGAGGAGCCATAATGTCAGTGAAATGATTCGGTCATCAAGGGAACTTTCGATCAGGGCGAGAGACTCGTGTGACGTGTGATGTGGGAATGACCTGTCTCTTGAGACAAACGTCGTCATGATTTACGAGGAGACTGCTCTAGACGGACCCGGACATTTTCCGCCGCGTTTCGCAAATGAGATGTGGGATGCTTGCCAGTATCGCCTACCAAAGAACTTCCTAACTACGGCCAGGACTGAGTCTCTCTCTGAAGGAAAGCGTGCATCATATTCTTTTCCGAGTGTCATGTGATGAAGTCTGATATCGAAATGAAGCGGAAAAAACGAGTAACGTATAGGGGATGACGATACCACTGCGATACTTAACAGAACTAAACTCTCGTAATTCCAACATAATTTTATACGGATCACTCTGTAGTTAGAATGACGTTTCTTGAAAGCTATCCTAGCATATATATAATTCCTTAAGAAATGTGCGAGAGTTAGGTACCCGTAAGACCCTGGGAGATTATTCATTCTTCAGATCCTAATTCAAGGACTTCGGTAAAAATAAAAATTACAAAAGCTCCTTTTCTTGTTGAATACTACCTTCCCTTGAGCAATTCTGCTCTTTATATCAATTGTGCTCAGTCCAACTGCAGTCATTTTACGCCCAAGACAACGTAAAAGAATATGATTGTCTCGCGATCACATAACATTACTTCTGTTCATTTTTCAAAATAATCATCATAAATAGTCGTTCTGCTCATTGCTGAGCGTAGTGACCTTATGAACGTGATCATTTTTGTGTTGCAGCGTAGACGAGATATCTCTATCCACAGCGGTCTTCAACTTTTCTTAATATAATCTGAAGGAGGAAGCCAGCGATCTTCTTCATTTCATCTATCTACTTGCTGTTGTGCTTGATAGTCTCCTGCATTCAACTTTGCCTGGAAAAATACTTTTTTTTTCCTTTCCAAATTCTGTTCTTCTCTTCTGAAAATGTGGCCAAGGAACTGGAGGCAACAGACACTCGTCTATGTGTATATGTCCAGGGTATACGTAGCACTCTGCTCCAACACCACATCTCGAAGGGATCGATTCGATTTTTGTCATTAGCTTTCACGGTTCAGTTCTCACAGCCTTACAAAAAGACGGAGAACACTAGTGATTCAGCCATGCGCATCTTCGTAGCTTTCGATAATGCCCGATTCTACCAAATCTTAGTGAACCTTTGCAGCTCGACCAAGGACAAAAACGTCTTTCTAAAACATCTTTTTCAGTTCTCTGTGTCACTGATGACTGATTCCAGGTACACAAATTATCTTACTACCAGATCGTGGAGCCTCAGTTACAATTCATAATTCTGTGGCTTGGTTCTAAAAGGGCCAATGCCATTTTTTATCGACATTGAGATATTAACTAATACAAACGCGTTTTATCCTGGCTTGCAACATGTTAAAAGGGCCAATGTCTCTGTTAAGTACTAAATGAACAGTTATCATTTAAATAAGCCCCTGCCAATAATGTTAGATTACCAATAAAGATTAGAGAACTGGCAATTTTTAAAGAATACGATAGAAAAAAAATAGCGATTAATAAGGTGATTTCCAGAAAGAAAGTATAAAGTTATTTAAAGTCAGTTGTTGAAAAAAAAAAATTGGAAAACTATAAGCAAAACTTCAAATGCTCATAGCTCAAAAACAGGTTTTTTGACATTGGCCCTTTTAGAACCAAGCCACAGAATTCGCTTCTAGCGGATACATCGATGAGGGTACGACCAAAGAGTAGCTTTGCATAGAGACTACCCGCCCCGAGCACTTTTTTGTGAGCGAGTTTGCAGAGCTGTTTGTGCAGGCTACTTTGTCTGAATTGCTTGACCAGGTCAGGCGCGAGCGATGCCTTTCGTTAATATTTAGGTCATTTTTGCGACCTTTCATCTGAAGAACCATGCTGACATTTTTACCATATAATACTAGCCTACTGCATTGGAACTGGGACAATTTCTTTTGTGACAGTCTCATATTATTTTAGATTCGACCTTTCAGTAAGATCTCTCTGCTCTTTCACAGAAGCAACTTTTACCTCTAGATCGGCCGACTTCCGGATCCATAATATTATTATTTTTACTGGCAGCACTGTGTAGTGTGTTCTCAGCAGTTCAAATAAGAATGGAGCCGGACTGAGTGGCTCAGGTGGTAGAGGCGCTGTTTTCCTGACTCCAAGTTGACAGGCTATATCCTCACTCAGTCCGGTAGCATTTGAAGTTCGTCAAATACACCAGCCTCGTGTAGGTAGGTTTACTGGCACGCAAAGAACTCCTGCAGGATTAAATTCTGGCACCTCGGCAACTGTGAAATCCGTAAAGTACGTAATGGTACGTAAAATCGATAACATTACTATTAATAAGAAAGAACGTTCCTACATGTCACAAAATTCTTCGGAATATATTAAAGAATCAATACAAATTTATTTTGAATTATTATTTTTATTTTTTACAAGCGAAGTGACCACTTAGGATCACGCTACAACTTCATTTCTTTCTCTTTGTGTGAAATATTCTCTGTATTAAATAATCCTTCATGCGTTCGCTGGCCTGCTTCCGTTGTTTTTCTGCCAGGCTCCGCCGGTCTTCGTAATTCTTCCTTCCTACTAGCCTACTACAAAACTGATTGTCATTGGCATACCAATTACCACCTACTATTTCGTCAATTCTCCACAAAAGTGACCAATCTGCCCACTTTGAGTTATAAGCATTTCTCTCTGATAATGGCCTGCGAATCTAAAACCTTCATCTACCGTCGATCTTAACCCATCAGAGCTATACCACTCCTAACTCCTTCTGTTCCATGGCCTATTAACGTGTACCACTGGAAGTCATAAAAGGCCTTATGCTGAGGAGATGAATCCATCTCTTCTGTATCCGAGCAACAATCAATCAATCAATCAATCAATCAATCAATCAATCAATCAATCAATCAATCAATCAATCAATCAATCAATCAATCAATCAATCAATCAATCAATCAATCAATCAATCAATCAATGTATGTCTATAAATACCTTCCTTGCATAAGTCACTGGCTGAGTGGGCTTCGTCTCGAATGCCAAAAAAGAAGAAAAAACCTTCGGCTTGAAAACCTTTCAGATTTGTCATTCTGTTCCTAAATTTATCGCTGTCTAACATTTGGACCTCTGTACGGCTCCATGGCTAAATGGTTAGCGTGCTGGCCTTTGTTCTAGAGGGTTGCGAGTTCGATTCCCGGCCGGGTCGGGGATTTTAACATTAATTGGTTAATTCCAATGGCGCGGGGGCTGGGTGTGTGTGGCGTATTCAGCATTAGAAATCATCCTAGGTAGGGCCCTCAACTTCACAGACATGGAGGTCGCCTAATAGGCCGTCTACGAGAAAAAGACCCGCACCAGGCCTCTCCGGAGGCCATACGCCATACCTCTGAGATGTTTAACATTTCCATATCGTTCCGCGTTTAACTAATCCATGCTGTAGAGATCATTTTGCAGACGTAATCCAATATCTATCTGCTAAGTCTATTTCCGTTCGTTCTGTACAAATGTCCGAGAAATTCCAGACTGTTTTTCATGGTTTCTGAGATTCTCTCCACCTTCTGGTAAACTTACTTGCTGCTCCTAAGTTTCCATCTGCCTTCAAGTCTGAACAGCGCACATAATTTTTCCGAGGATTTTTCCCTAACTTCTAGCTGCTCCAACTTACAGGTTCATGGACAGGCATTCACCGGAGTACAGGCATTCTGTTTAGACAACGGCGTTGCAGTGTTTTATTTTGGTATTTCAGGATATGCACTCCTTATTGTAGATGTTCTTTGTTAATATATATGCTCTCTCCATTTTTGAGATCTGATCTGCTAGTCCATTCCCCTATATGGACATGGTCTCACCAAGGTACTTGAACTTATTGACCCTTTCGATCCGTCCAATCTCTGTTTCGAGGAACTTCGGTCCATGTTGGATGTTCGTCATGAATGTGGTTGTTTATTTTGAGATCTTCGGCCCTTCTTGGCTAGCAATTATTTCCACGATGTTAATTTAGATGGTTGCGTCGGGCTTTCTGATAATATAATGAAATCATCCAATAATAATAATAATAATAATAATAATAATAATAATAATAATAATAATAATAATAATAATAGAGCTCACAGACTTCTAGACTTCTCATCTGGTACATCAGCATATTTGCACGGATAAATGATTGTCAAGCACAATCATACTTTAGGCCATTTTCTAAATTCTCGTTGAGCTTTCGTTGAGGAACGTGCACATAATTCTACAGATTTCTGGACGTCTTCAATCGTTGCTGCTATCACAATTGGTACTGTGGTTACTTGGTCCACTCCCCACTGATGTTTAACATCCAGTTCTTGAACTTGACATTTCTGTATTTAGTTTGAGATGTTGACTAAATGACTGAACGACAGAGCACTGCAAAATAGACCATCCAAACATGTTTGGTAGTAATGTCCCACAGAGTGGTATTTGGCCTGTTAGTACAACATTTCTGTCAGTCAAGTTGCTTCTATCTAAATATTGCTTGCATCTGCTACGTTATCTAATACATTAGCCGACTTGTAAAGTAATCTGTTTCCACTGGTGATTTGACCACATCATATATGAGGGCAACTGGGCGACGGATAATCTTACCAATATGATCATACTCGTATCTCTCCTTGTAGTCCGTGGATACCACAACAATAGAAGAGATGTTACATGTCTCACGGCTTCTTGCTCTACACTGAATATGCGGCAACAATTAATGGCTATGTTTGGATCTTTCATTACCTGCTTCATGCAATGTCTTGTAGATACCACAAGATCCTCTGGATCATGTACCCTTCGACACTGGCGGAAAATGATATCATACACCAAGAAGGAGTTGTGGTATATAAAGGAAATTCGGGAGGCGTGTTTGCACATCAACACAACACACACATTTCCAAGCCTATGCTCTGAGCAGTCAACATCGCCAGAGAGCCCAGCCACCGAGCGAGTACCCTGACAACCGACAGAGCTTTGCCGTCTCCCGCTAGCTACTCTCGCCTTCGGTACTAAAGTACTGCTCCCCGCCGCTTGGAGCACTCCACTGAGCTTTCCCGCTAAGCGAGCCCGGCTCGCCCTCCAGCCACCGACCGCCAGCCGCATCAAGAGTCGCCCGGCAACGGCCGCCATCTTGTCTTACACAGCCGTTCCCAGCGCGGTCCGACTTTTTGGATATACTCCAACGAATACCTCATATATAAACTAATAAAACTGCAACTACACCCTACATACATTAAAATCATAAACCAATACCTCACAAACAGAAAATTCTTCGTACACCTAGATGGAATGAACTCCCAGCTCAAAAACATACAGGCAGGCGTGCCACAAGGCAGTATTATCGGCCCGACCCTGTTTTTACAGTACATTAACGACATCCCACGTAACGCACGCACCCTCACAGCCATCTATGCCGACGACACAGCAATTCTTGCCAAAAGCAGAAACCCAGACCTAGCCACAGAACACCTACAACAACACCTACAACAACTCGAACCCTGGCTCACCAAATGGAAAATACAAGTCAACATACAGAAAACAAAGGCAGTACACTTTACACGCAGAACTCGCCGCCCCCAACAACAATTAACACTACTAAATCAAAACATAGAATGGGTCCCCAAACACAAATACCTAGGAGTCACACTAGACACAAGACTGAACCTACAAGAACACGTAAACCAAACACTGAAGAGAGCAAAACAGCAAATACTAACACTCTACCCACTCATACACAGCAAGAGCTCACTATCCAGAAAAAACGTACTACTAATCTACACCTCATTCATCAGACCTATCATTACATACGCTCTACCAGCAATAGGCTTTCTCTCCAGAACAAACATACAAAAATATCAGTACATACAAAACTGGGCTTTAAAACTAGCAGTTAAAAACTACAACACAAGCATTGCAGATCTACACTCCACTACAAAAATACCCTACATACTAGACTTCGCCCTCGCCCAAACAACGAACTTTTACAACAAAACACAGCAACATAACAACCCGTTAATCAGATCACTAGGCCAATACGAACCAGACCGTCACGACAAAATACATCGCTTACCCAAATACATATTCTTAATAAAAGACATACTACAAAATCCAGACTAAAATACACCAACACATAACACTATACGCCTAAACAGCTATACACACCCAACAAGATAAGGACCGTTTTTCCTCTGTAACCTTTGCCACGAATCAAAGACCGCTGAGGCGAACAGATGCCTTCAATCTAAATTACTAGTACCATAAACACCTGGTACACAAGAATAGGCACCCTATTCTAGCTCACAACCCAGCGTCAGGGCCCGATATAGTTAAGAAACGTCGGGCGTGGTCAGAGCCTGGATGGGTCACCATCCGGACTCGGCCCCTGCCGCTGGACCACACTAATTTAGATAGACTTCCACTCAGCCATGGCACTCTGTGAATAATGTTGCGTTCCGCCATATTACTACAAAACCGTTAACAAATTACAGTATAAAACTTCACCATCATTCTTTTATTATTATTATTATTATTATTATTATTATCACTCAAATATATTTTATTCTTTTTATACTTATTTTCTACAACAGGCCAGGTGAGGAGCGCGGCATAGCGCACCGGTACTGGCACCGCAATAGGCACCCCCTAGGGGGTGTCCAAACAGACATATGGCGAGCTATAATCAGGGCGAGCAACATCGTATACACAAACTGTGCCAGCCATGATCACAGAATGTCACGTTTTCCCCGGCCAAACTAACACACTTACAACACTACTACTCAAACGTACAACACTCACACACACACATACACACAAACACATACACAGACAGTTAAGCAACATTGGGAATGGTCACCCACTGGATGGGTGACCAAAACACATACGCACACAGAAATCCACTACAACATGAATCTAACACATAACTGATCAATTATACACATAAGGAAAAATCACACAACAGTCAATAACACATAAAAGCCGACAGAGGAGCGCGGAACAGCGCACCGGTATCGGCACCTCACAAACCATCTATCTCTACGGAGATAGGTGGAACTTACGGATGACCAGGGAGCGGTCGCCATCAGTCACCCAGCTACCTCCAGCCCATTGCAGTCCGCCTGCCTTGTGCGGGCACACTAAAGAAGCCTGAAAAAGAAAAAGAGCTTTTGTCTAGCACACAGTTTGGTTGCCTGCTCGTGACTTGTCCCGGTGCGACCCGGCAAAAACTACACCTGGCACGACTGGCACCTGCTGTGTGCACCCTAATAGGCGATTGGTCCTCCACGGAGTTTGACCGTTCCAGTGCTTCTTTTTCCCAACCCACCTGCCAAGCCTGACAATACCAGTAAGGAATATGGATAACCCTGGTGGATTGAGTAGCTGGGGCCCATATTCCGATTTCGCCCAGCCCTTGAACGTTACTTTCAACCACCAATTAAAGCACGATCAAACCAACTATTTTATAATAGCCTGCCCCAACCTTGACAACCTACCCTCCTTCAGGAAAATGCTCGCCTCAAAATTCCGACCCTGCACCCACCTCATCCATAGCATCAGAGAAGAAACCCACCTCATCCACCGTATCCAAAAACATGCAGTATTCTTCTTCCTATTCACCAACCACCCTTCCAATAATCAAGCAATAACCGACATTCTCACCAGCAACAAAATCCAGTACCAATTCCGTGAAAACCAGCCCACCCCCACGGCGCAAGAAGAAACTTCTGAGGAAGAGACTGAATCATCCGAGGAAGAGGCAGAAGAAGAGGAGGAACAGCACGATTTTGAGCACCCCTTCCACTACATCAGACACGATTCTCCATTCCCCACTTCTCAAAAATGTGACATCCTCCTACTACCCCTAACTTCTCCAGGCCCCATACCACTTTCCCGTAAAATCATCATCGAAGCTATCCAGCCTTTCATCCGTAAATTCATTGCAGTTATTGAGGAAACACACAACTGTCACCTCCTCATCACCCCCATCAGGAATAAATTCATCCCAGATATAATTAATATTTTACAAAAGGCAGGTATCCCAACTCCAATCCTAATCCACCCTGTACCCACCGAAACCATAGAATCATCCTCCCAAACGTACCCTCCTCTTCCCCCCCCCTCTCCCTCCTCCAACCACCTACACCAAGAACACTCAAACAGACGGGACAGAGGCAGAAACTACCCAGGAAACAGCCTCTAGTCTACTCGCAAACACTGACACACAACAGACCCCTCCCTTCCCCCCCCAAACAACCTCCGAGCCCGGGCGTGGGATCTCATCAGTCTCACCACCGAGCACGGAAACACTGCACAAATACACTCAGACTAGGAGCAGACGTAAAAAACCTGCTCCCAAGTCCCAGCAAACACCAACACCTCACACAACTACAGAAACTCGAACCCGTCCCCCCCCCCCCCCAGACCCACACTTGTAACTCAGTGCTTTAACTGCCTCAAACTCCATCACTCAGCTGCCAATTGCACTGAACCCACCCGCTGCAACAGATGTGGTGGTTCCCACCGTCACACTGTCTGCACGGTCCCACGGAACGAGGCTAAGTGTGCTAACTGTCAAGGCGGCCACGCCGCCTCTTTCCCTGGATGCCCCTTCATCAAGAAGGCAGTCAAAGCACATCACAGACATTCACGACACCTATTCACACGCAGTACACCAGTCTCTCCTCAGTCGAACCCAGTACCTACCCAGTCGAACCCAGTACCTACCACCCCAGAGCAACCCATCCAAATAAACCAGGACATCTCTACCCTCATCCACCTACTACTACTCAAACTCCTTACACCCCAGAATCAGCCCACAATTCCCATGCCCACTAGACAGCTTATCATTAACTAATCCCCCCCCCCTCCCGCCAAGAAGAACCACCAAGCAATTGTCCTCACTTCCAAAGCACTGGAACTCGGGTACAGCCGAGGCGGTGTGCCAACAACTGCACATATCAGATGCTCACTACCTTCCAAATTTAACACCTAATGCTGTTCTTTACATAACACCCGCAATAGCTGCTATTTTACAACACAAAATAGTATGCTGCGACAGTAAATACGATGTAGCGTTGCAAATTTCTGAAAGCAACACTAGCTATGCAAGCCCTTTAATCAGGGCGAGCAACATCGTATACACAAACTGTGCTAGCCATGATCACGGAATGTCACGTTTTCCCCGGCCAAACTAACACACTTACAACACTACTACTCAGACGCACAACACTCACACACACACATACACACAAACACACACACACACACAGACAGTTAAGCAACATTGGGAATGGTCACCCACTGGATGGGTGACCAAAACACATACGCACACAGAAATCCACTACAACATGAATCTAACACATAACTGATCAATTATACACATAAGGAAAAATCACACAACAGTCAATAACACATAAAAGCCGACAGAGGAGCGCGGAACAGCGCACCGGTATCGGCACCTCACAAACCATCTATCTCTACGGAGATAGGTGGAACATACGGATGACCAGGGCGTGTTTGCACATCCGATAGATGACACATATTCAAATTTGCGCGCTAGTCGACGAAGGGTGGTGCTCGCGCCACTATGACCTTGCAATGCAAGTTTACTTGAAATACACTTCGTGAACGTTAGTCATTGTCTGGTATTGAAGTTGTGAAGTAGGTGTGAGTCAAACATGCCTTTAAGAAGACGAAGCTTACTGAGTTTGATCGAGGCCGTGTAATAGGACTACGACAAGGTGGATGTTCTTTCCGCGATATAGCAGAAAGACTTGACAGGGATGTTGGCAATAATGGTCACGGGAAGGCACTATCTCAAGAAGTCCGGGGTCCAGTCAGACACGGACCACTACGAAGAGGGAAGATCGCCGTATTCGGCGCATGGCTGTGGAGGATAGTACGAGGCACTGGAGTTCAGTTGGCACCAGAGTGACACAGCAAACCGATTATTTGTTTGCTCAAACATGAAAAATACAGGCAACTTGTTACCTAGTGATTCTGTCATACATGATTCAAGAGCTGTGCTGTTTTCAGGAAAATAAATAAATAAATAAATAAATAAATAAATAAATAAATAAATAAATAAATAAATAAATAAATAAATAAATAAATAAATAAATAAATAAATAAATAAATACTTTAATTATGACCCTATATTTGTTCACGTTTAGTTTATTAACACTTGAGTCTCATCCCGTTCTTATATGCATTTAGAACATCTGGTATTAATAAATCCGAATGACACGACTTAAGGCACGGTAATTACAGTAATACTAGCAAAAAGAGACATAAACAAGGAAAGAGGTTGACAACATGCCATGTTTGCGATAGTTAGATAAAGTTATTGATTGTCACATGAGGTCACAGTCGTGGTAGCTCGTTTGAGGATGGCATTTTGAACACTTGTTAAAATAAGTTAGCAGGTAGAAAGCTGGTGTGACAAAAAGCACCGTGTGGGCAATCACTACGTATTGAGCTGTAACCGCAATACTCTCTTTCACACGATAATGAACTGGCCTCTTAATTTATTCTTTTGTGCATGTAATTAAGGTACTCCATGTATAAGCGGAGCTCGATTTAAATTTTCCATACTTATTTTATGTCACATACACCGTCTCTCTACCATGTTTCATAAGCTGACCGTATAACCGAGCAAGTGGCCGCGTAGATAAGGTCGCGCAGCTGTAAATTTTTATTCGGGAGATAGTGGGTTCGAACACCAATGTCGGCAGCCGTGAAGATGGCTACGGCCGCTTCCTTCCCACTCCTAATCATTTACTATCCCATAGTCGCCACAAAACAAAAGTTGGCCATATATCAATCTATACCGGGTGTCTCACCTAAGAGTCGTCAGGTGCATTTTTTTCTCTGGTGTTTCGGGATATATTTTCAATTTCGATTTTGTAATGTATAAGCAAAGCCAGCCCGAACAAAGAACGCTCGTCAAACACGTTTTGTGACTTCCAGTGTCAACGGAAAACGTCCGTTTGTTTCTCACTGAAAACAAAATTATACTTAAAGTGTAATGTTATGTAAAAACAAAGCAAAGTCATCTCCGTACAGGCCATGAAGGCCCTTGGAGGGGTGGGAGGTAAAGGCTTCCACTATCCGTAACCTCAGCACGAAGGCCTCAACGCTTGCCATTCAGACGCTGTGGTTAGCTCTACGCCCGGCCACCTTTGCCCCCAGGAATTAACCTGGTACTCATTTTTGGTGTAGGCTGAGTGAACCTCAGGGCCATGTGCACCTGTAATGTTATGTGCTCAATCGATAGAGCGGCTTAAAATTAGTCTAGTGCAATATTCCGTGTAAGGATATTTAGTGACGGTGACGGTACTTTGATTAAGGCCACGATAGATTTCTTCCCAATACCAGCCTTGTCCAGTACCATCGTCGTTATAACACTTCTCTGAGTTGGTGCGACGTAAAAAAAATAGCAAATATTATATAGTTATTACAATTATTTCACAGCTGTGATTCATATCATTTTTAGAACTGGTTTTGTTTTATTGTTACGTTCCGAATAAATACTGAAAGATCAGGAGCTTCTTCTTATTCTTATTCTTCTGCTTTTTCCCACACCGAAGAATTAATTAGACGCGATTAAAATCCCCGGCCCGGTCGGACCCGGGACTCTCTGAAACGAAGGCCTCAACACTTGCCATTCAGACACTGTGATTAAACACTGTGAGAGAAGTGTAGCAAAGACATGATAATCTTTTGGGATTTTGCCATGTGAAAGAAAACAAAGAGAAATTATTTACGTTCCGCGGAGACTTCGCTCCGCGCCTTCCTCCTGGGACCGGCCCCGTTCATGATCTTCTATCAACCGTACAAAGAACAACAAATACATTTGTTTCATCTGGCATATGGTCAATTGTCATCATTTCTTTATTAAATTGATCAATCACACATGTTGTGGCCCAATTAACGAGCATTAATGTGAAAGGCTGCCAGTTTTAACCTGTACTGTAGAGAACACTGGGATGTGTAGTGATTGTGACTTGATCTAAACCACGTGACATGACAACTCATTAATAATGAGCAGAACCTTTTAATTAAGTATTCATTTGTGTCCTGGGGGGATGGAAAATAAACTAACTCTATTCGTTTTGGTGTGATGTCAGAAGGTGTTTGCTGTGTGCTATCCTCACGGGAGAGAGATCGGGCTCTCAGTGGACTTTCAGCACGTAACTTCCAAATACACGCTTATGTACACATGCAAATGACCGCCAACTTTTCTTGTTGTTACTGTTTGTGTGTACATCTGATTCAATTCATCGCTGCTTGTTCCACTCGCTGACCGTGTATTGGTTGCACAGGGAGTCCAATTAATGTTGTAATTGCTCAATTCCCTGCGTGTCTCTGGTTTAGTAAACACACAGCAGGGGTGTGACAGCCCCGCCAAAGGCCACAGAGTTCTGTCAGGTTCTGCTGGGAAATTTATGGGTGTGTCTAATACACAGAACTGGATAATATTTATCCCCGGGAATTCACCTACACAATAAAGCCAAGCCTATCGTATGATAATGGATGTATAAAATACTCTGAAATAAATATATCAGTTATAAGAAATATAGTATCCACAATCGTCCACCTTTTATCCGATATTTTGTGGTGTGTGTGAAAATTCTAATAGTATTTTAAGGTCTCTTTCCTAACATCCTAATATTTTTAAAACAAGCGTCCGCGACTGGCAGATGTTTAAGTTTCCAGTCACATATTGCGCGTTTTAGTAGACATTAAAATACGACGCTCTTATCTTGTGGCGCAATCGGTAATTCATTAGCCTCCTGTTACTGGGATAACGCGTTCGATCTCGGGTTGAAATTGATGTCATTTGAGAATGTTTAAATTCGACAACACCAAGATGTTGGCTTACGCACGTTAAAGAACTCCGGCATGACACAACTGAATATTCCAGCGGATAGTAAAATTAACAGGAATGGAAAGGACATTAAAAAAACATTATTATTAATTAATTAATTAATTAAGATGGTCGTATAATGTTGGGTACAGGATAGTAGAAAAAAGGTTCCAGAACAGAAACCTCAGTTAAAATATGTCCTGAAGCGGCATACGGGTAGCCGCAAACAGCGTACTGTAGACCTTGATTGTGAGCTCTTCAAATGGCGTCGCATGATACATAAGCAAACAGAAGCTTTCGGAAAGAAACGGCTGCAGATGCTGGATGATAAACGGGATGAAATTAAGAATAGGCGGAAGAAGCAGATTATATGTACCTACAATGCCAGCAATGTCCATCAGTGCACCCCCTATTACAGTCTCTTAAAAATAAAAATAAAGCAGTCCCTGTGGTCGGATACAGCCATGAAAAAACACACTTATTATTATTATTATTATTATTATTATTATTATTATTATTATTATTATTATTATTATTGTTCCGGGGTATCTGTGGAACGCAGAGAGGAAAAAGAAAGTGTGGGCTTCAATGGGTCTAACTACAATATCAAGAATTGAATTAAAAATGTTATATTTCTTTCAATATATAACAAATAAACTTAACAAATTTCCACTAGGTGAAATAACAATGAAAAATCAGGTACAATGCCAATCATGAAACGAGACTTAGAAAAATCCAAGATTCAGACTTTAACAATTCTAGGCTTCAAGTGCCTAGTTTTACAATTTCTGAGCTACCAGCTCAAGTTTACAATTCAAAATGAGGAATAATTAGTCAAGGGCAGAAATCCCCTAATTCAAGAGCACTTGCTCCCTCTAGCCTTCCAGAGGCATCCTTCACTGTTACCAAACTTTGAAAAGAGCTAACAGGCTCTCAGTTTCTTCCAGCCTACTCAAGGCAACATCAAAATCTTACAATCTCTAGCCTCTCAAGGGACGACTTACAAATTGAAATAGTTTCACACAGGGGTATCTAGTACTCAACCTACAGGGCCTTTGCGAAAAAAGAACGGGTTAAATAAACGGCCCGAACACAAACTGCGCTCCCAGATAATGAAATCTTAAAAACCTACAGGGCTCTCGGCCGATGAAACAGGTGCTAGTCCCAAACTACTGAGGTGGCTCGCATGGAAATCACTTTAATACATTACAGGAAAGAAAAGTTGCGAAATCGTAGTCACCTCAAACCAAGATGAAGGGGAGCTCGAGAGGGTAACTTACTCTCTATCCCCGATTTACCGATAAAGACTTTACGAAATTTTACATGAAAAGGAAGAACTTTACATTAAAACGGTTAATAGTTAGGAATTCGGACCTTCCCCTCGGATAAATATGCGGAAACAGCAAGAAAGATTGAATTTATGTGGCCATTACCTGGCGGATGTTCTGCCGGACGAAGAAAGAGCGCCCGCCTCCTGCCTTAACACACACACACACACAGAAAGACGGCGATCAATAGACAAGGAAACTCGAAGAGCCGCAACTTATATACCCTCAGGGAAGGATCGAGAGAATTCAGGACTAATCCGGACACATCCTCTCAATTTTTATTGGTTAATTCAAAGTGAACCAGAAATGCGTGATTGGTTGAAAATTATTTACAAAAATTTATGATTAGCCAGATTCAAAACTGGCGGAAAGAAAAAGAAGTGTTGCCAACCCAAAAATAAATGAACATAGATTCAGTCATGAAAACCTAGAAATACGAAACTTTTTTAAGTTCTTCCACCCTGCACCAGAGTGCATGATCAGAGTTTTTGGTAGTGTCATCTGTGGAAAAATGTCCAAACTTCTTGATGTATAGCAGAACAAAACAAAGAGAAATTCAATCAGTTCAGGAAACTTCACAATAACACAATTACTTAATATTTCAGTAGTGACATCTTCCGATTAAAGTTCCAACTTCATGTGGTATCAGTTTCACCGTTTGATCGATAGAGGAGTTTATTAAGGCGCTTATTTTGAATGAGCGGAGTTGAGGTATACCTCCGGCTACAATTATTATTATTATTATTATTATTATTATTATTATTATTATTATTATTAAATTACAACAATTGTAAGCGAAAAATGTGGCAGCAATTTTGTATTTTTTTCATTATTATAGATTACGGCATTACTTGATACGGGGTCGTTACATCGTTTCATAAGTTACGGCAACCGTGTTAATAGTGTCCGATAACGTTGTAGCACGGAAAATCCACGATGTGCCTTGGAAGAATAAGGCAATGTGCGTCCTAATCGAGTTGGACTACGGCAGCAAATGGCATTGTTCGACAATTTTATTATGCAGAAACTGAACACAAATGTGCTTCACAAACAGATAACGTCCTTCAAAATAGTATCTCAAGCGTCAACACATCGTTGCCAACGAAGGGGAATGCATAGAATATCACTGCAGTGTTGCTTGCGTTAATTTGTAGGCCTGTCGCCGATATGCCGTTACGATATCCGCTCTGTCTACACAGTGCATCCCACAATGGCTTCTTCAATTTCAGAATAATTTCAAGTCGCATGGACTGAGATCTGGTGAATTGGGAGGGTGTTCAAAAACTAACCACCCCCACCGCTGTAAAAGATTCCTGGCTGGGCTGTAGCGTTATCCTCTAGGAGTATGCTGTTGTCCAGTGGTGCCGGACGTTCCCAGTGAAGAGTACAATGCAGATGGTCCAGCAGAAAAAATGTGTGATATTACTGGTCATTAACGGTGTAGCACTCACGAAGAACATCTTGACTGCCATACAGCAAATGTCATTCGTGGACGATGAATTCAGTCACATGTTGTGTCTTCGTGGTGACGCCGGATGACGTCATTCAGTTGTCTTACTCTTCAGTTCTGGTTCGTACACTAGCGTCCACTTTACCCACTTTGAACACTTCCTGCGCACCTATAAGTTCTGTCCAAAATTGTGGAACACTGTTAACTCATACACACCCGCATGTGTGGATAATTAAGTTAAGCACCATTAGATGACGGCCACGGAGAGCTCTATGGGCGGACATTTTTTTTCAACTGCGCACCTGACCCTCAGTTTCTACACGTCCGTGTCGGGAAGTAGGCATCCAATGTGCAAAAGTTCGATATGACAACGCCCTATCACCCACATATTCTCGTAGCTCCGCAAGACACTAGCGGGCATATCTGGCGCGGAAAACAGGAATCTTCACGTATGACCGATGTCCCATTTTACTTACATCCACACAGACGAGCTCACTGACGCGATCTATTGGTGGCCTGTACTACAGGGATTCCTATGTCATATCGGCCTCACCGTGCTGTCATATGTTCAGACGAAATTACAACGTTGTCATGACTTACGCAATGACTGACGAATTTCTTCTTATCGATCATAGGTGAGGATGAGGAAGACAAAGCTTCAGTTATCCCCAATCCTACCCATATTTTAAGATATACCGCACTGTGCGAATACTTATTGAAGTTCCTTCCAAATCCCTTGGCGTAAAATAGAATATTATGTATCTCACGATTAGCTCAATGTTTAAGCACTAATCACTGTCCAAGAACTCGCTTAAATTGCCGATACTCCCACTATTACACACACACACACACACACACACACACACACACACACACACACACACACACACACACACACACACATACACACAAAACACACACACACAGAGAGAGAGAGACCTACCTTACTAAAATACGGAGTATAATGCAGGACTGCCCATACCTTAGTCTTTATTTCACGTAAAAACTACTTGATCTATCGAGCTCAAATTTGACAAGGTTTTAGCTGGTACCTTCGGATAAAATATACGGCTACTTATTAGTCTCTTGAAAGACCATGCACTACAAGAAAATGTGAAGCAAGTCACAGGAAAATGTACACCTGGGATCCATGAAAATTAATATGCTGCCTACATGATTTAGTCCTATTAAAATATGGAGCCTACCATGTGTACTTAGAAATCAGTTTTCTAGAAGAAAGTTTTGTATTTTCGTCCCAATTATATAAAAAAAACAGCTTCCCGTGCTTTATTCGATAGAAACCAAAATAACAGGTGTATTTAATTCACCTGCTTCAATGACGACTTCGGCAATATACAGCAAAAACTTAGCGATTGTGTTCGCCTCAGTATGTGCTTCATTATGAACTGTATTCTTGGCTATTACCCGCCCGCAACTACGCCTTAAAACTTCTCTAACCTCGCTTTTCGCCTATGGAAAATCTCCTGCTTGTGCTCAGATTCCCGGTCACCTGACATACAGTATATACAGATACTCCCATAAATATTCCGTCACTCTGATTTTTCACACGTATAATACAACGAATCATGTAGGAAAACATAATAAAACGTTATACAAACATTGTGATGTAAGTCAAACTCTTCTGACAGTCATTAGTACACCCTCTGTCGTACATTAAATAAAAGCAAACCGGGCGAGTTGGCCGTGCGCGTAGAGGCGCGCGGCTGTGAGCTTGCATCCGGGAGATAGTAGGTTCGAATCCCACTATCGGCAGCCCTGAAAATGGTTTTCCGTGGTTTCCCATTTTCACACCAGGCAAATGCTGGGGCTGTACCTTCATTAAGGCCACGGCCGCTTCCTTCCAACTCCTAGGCCTTTCCCATCCCATCGTCGCCATAAGACCTATCTGAGTCGGCGCGATGTAAAGCCCCTAGCAAAAAAAAAAAAAAGCAACAATTCCAGTGCCGTTTCAATAATATTCGGCCACTACACAAAAAGCAACATAAACTCGCATAATTCACAACACTGTTCCACACTCAGTATTTTGTAGGTCCACCTTGATGTTTTAGGATAACTGCAGTCGCTTAAGTGCGGCCAATATCCAGTATTCGGGAGATAGGTGGGTTCGAATCCCACTGTCGACAGCCCTGAAGATGGTTTACCGTGGTTTCCCACTTTCACACCAGGCAAATGCTGGGGATGTACCTTAACTACGGCCACGGACGGTTCCTTCCCATTCCTAGGCCTTTCCTGCCCCATCGTCGCTATAAGACATCTGTGTCGGTGCGACGTAAAACAAATATCATATATATATAATCAGGGTTTAATGCCGCCCATTCTTGTAGCAGTCTCCTCTTCAAGTCTGTGAGGTAACTTGGCCTCCGCAATTGCAGAGTTGCCTTCATTCAACTCCACACATTCTCGGTAGGGTTCAGATCGGGTGATTGTGGTGGTTTCAAAACCTTCGGGCAGTTGTACAACCACTCCCTGACGAGTTACGACATGTGCTTGGGGTCGTTATCTTGGTAGAACTGGAAAGTACGCTGTGTACGAAATTGTTTCAAATTGTTTTTGAGGATAGCCAAATAGCCTTTTTTTTGGGGGGGGGGGTCAAAGTACGTTCAATAAAACTCAGTGCAACGACCCCGTTCAATGCAACACATCCCTACACCATTGCAATTCCTCCACCATATTTACCGTTACTTGTAAATTGCTTGTTCTCAGTTCCTCGTGACGTTTCCGCCACACCAATTATTGCTTTCCATCGGACCCGAAGACGTTGAGCTTTGACTCTTCAACAAATAACACACCCTCCCACCAAGCATTGGGTTTGATTACGTAGGTTTTTGCGAACTCTCGACGCTTGTTTTTATTTACCGCACTAATGTATGTTTTCCCACTAGCTCTTCTCCGAAAGAACTCGTTCCTTCGCAGTGCTCTTCGCACGGTTTCAGTACCCACTTCCTTTCCACGTTCCTCTAAAACAGCTGCTGCCAGTTTCGGGGCACTAATTTTCGGATTTCATTTCTCATTCTGTAGCACAAACCGCTCACCTTCTTGGTCTGCCTGTCTGGGGAAATGAATCAATTCTGTCTTCATTTTTGAATCGTCTTGTTATATCTCCAATTGTTGTTCTGCTTATGTTAAGCATCTGCGATATCTTTCTATGCGATTTACCTCGAACATGATGGAACATCACGAGCTGGCGTTCTTCAAACGCAGTATTGTGTTGTCTTTTGCACCCCATTTAATACCAGTCCGCAACACTGCAGAAAATAATTTCGGTACGACGTGTGTTACGGCATCGCACTACTGAACTGAACGTTTCGTAACGATATCTGCCCTGTCTCTGTCAATGAACACAATGGCAATCCCGGTATTTCCGAGTGACCGAATATATTTGAGGCGTATTGTTTCACCCATGAGCACCATGTCCTTTCTTTTACAGCACACTGTGTACATCAACGGTACGTGCGTTTGACAGGGTATGGCACCAAGGGCTCATCTATAAACTCAAGCTCTATGGTTTCCCCGGCTGCTTGGTCCAACTCCTTCATAGCTACCTTTCTGATAGGAAATTTCAGGTTCAAGTGGGCCTCTCCCTGTCGGACCCCCGCCCTATTGGGGCTTCGACAGTGGAGAATTAAAATTAATGTCAATAAGAGTTGTGCTACTCTTTTTTCCAAGAGTACAAGAACCAACCCCCAACCACTGATTTTTTCGGCGAAGTGATTCGGTGGTCCGATGTCACTAAATACCTGGGTGTTTCCCTTGGCAGAGGTCTAACCTTTAAACATCATGTTGCGAAAATTTCGGCACAGGCATATCGCCGTCTCTATGAAATTGTTCCACTTATGAAAGCCGACAATGAGCTCAACTTGGAAAAGCTCCTGTTATACAAATCCTCCATTCGGCCAATCCTCAAGTATGCCAGTCCCGTCTGGGGGATCGCAGCCAAAACGCACCTGCAACAAGGCCGGAGATTTCAAAATCGTGCTCTTCGCATGATTGCAGGTGCTCAGTGGTTTGAACGGAATCGAGACATCCTCGCTGACCTCAACATTCAGGAAATCTATCCAAGGATTCAAAAATCCGCAAAGAAATTTTATTCTGCTCTTAGCTCTAACCCTAACCCCCTCATCTCCACTCTTGGGAATTATGAAACTGAGGGTCTCCGCTATAAAAGACCCAAGGCCATCCTAACGTAAACCACCCCCAGGGGTGCAGGTCATATTCTGACCAGTCCGATTCCGTTCAAGGTACCACCACCATCCACATCAATGCAGTCTAGATAATATTTGTCGAAAGCAGAACTCAAGACCGGTTAGGTCGAAGGGCTAAAATGGCTCAAAGGATCCGGGCTCCCGCCCGCATATCCATTGAGACGCGTGGTCTGTCATCGTTCATTCTGTCACTGTACCATGGAGCTAAACTTCGCATCATCTACCTGCTGATAAGGTAGGGCACTGTCCGACTGCTTATTACCACCTTCTCTGGGGACGCTGTCACTACCAGGCGACTATCGAATCCTAAAGCTCTTTCTACATCTGTCACCTCAGCTGATCCTTTCTATTCTCTTCACCGTAGCACTTTCTACCTTGCCATATTCTGTAGGCATATTTTCCTTCTAATGCGGACGGCATAGCGGAATATTCTGGCATTTTCCCCAGCCAGTAAATTGTTCCTACACTAATCGCACCATCCGATGTTTCGACTTGTTTGTTTTTAACTGCATGCTCCGATCTGTGGGCGTGGGACGACTTTTTGCGTCCTTCACTTGTTTATTTTGTGAGGGTGATATTCTTGAAAATCTGTACACATATCTGAGTCTTTGTCCTTCTCTTTTCAAGTGTAATCCGAATACTGAAATTTTCATTCACATTAGATTAGATGCACCTAGTTGCTTGATCTAGCCCTATCCACGCCTTGCCTCCTGGGCCCTGTACCTCCCTGCTTGGTTTCCACTGCAGTCCGCTTGCAAAATAAATTGTAGGACATTATAATCTTGGTACTAATGTGGTCGTTTATTGCATGGTAACTGGCCTGCTGTCGTATATAGCTTCTCACCCTTATTATTATGATTCACTGCCACGATACCACACATACACCATATTCTTACTTAATTTGTTAGTGCTTTGTACTGTGAGATTGTAACAGACTATCCCGTTAGTCAGTCAATCTTCATCACACGGGTAAACAGTACGTCGTACTAAGAAAATGTTCATACGCGTTTCCTTCGTATATAACGATTTGCCAGAAATTTGTACTTTTTTTGCGCGTTAAAGAAGACATTTTTGAGTGCGGCCAGGGCGCTCACACATCCAGGACGGAGTCGAAAAATTTAACGTAAAGTGCATAGATCAATGCTGTGAAAACCTCCAAGATCGTCTCAAACTGTACTGCATATTAAAGAATAAATTTCCGCAATGATCAATAATATCCTACAACATGTATTGTCGATAAGTTACCGAGTGAAGTGACCACGTGTGTTAACGCGATATAGTGTGGAACCGAGCTCTGCATTCGGGAGAAATGTGGGTTAGAAACCCAGCATCGGCTGCCATAGAAATGGTTTTCTGTGGACTCCCATTTCCACCTCCAAGTAATTGTCGGGACAATTCCTATTCATAGGTCACAACTAATCCGTTCCACCTCCTTACCCAATGTCGTTCACAATCATTACTTTCATATTTATTAGCTCCTCAACTGAGGTTGGCGCCAGGAATGGCATTACGCCGTAAAAACTTGCCATTTAATTTAATCTCGCTTCATCCCCGACCCCAAATCATGAAACGGGACTAAGGAGTAGACATGTACTGTCGATCAGTAGTGTCGCTTTAGGAACTGTACACGAAATCAGACGAGCTTCTTCTACGGACTATTGAAGCTACCGCCGTTGTTTCACGGGAAAGCAGGTCGGAGAGCCACTACTGATTGAAATTCATATCGAACAGGAAAGAATTCCACGGGTGCGAAAACGCGGATAAACGCTAGTATCAGATATATTTCACACACCCGAAATCACACAGAGTTGACCTTACATCTACTGAGCAGAACAGGAAATTTAACATTCAAAGAAGAATTCCTGATTAGACAGAAATTCAAAAAAGCTGGCATATTTTACTGTTTATTGTGGTGCATACTTTCTCTGTGCTTCAATATAATTTCAAACAGCGAAGCAGTTGATTTGTTATTTTAAAGAAGTAAAGGAAAGCTAATCAAAAGTACCGTCGAATGTAGCATTTCACTTTGCCAGCGGCACTTAGTTCAACAAAGCTGAGATAGAATTATTCATTTTAAGAGTTTGTAACCTCTGATTTTTGCACAATGTTCAGATCGTAAAATATTATTGTAAACTATAATGATGATGTCCTCAGGCTTATAATATCCTAGAATAAAAAAATGAATTATGAATGAAGTGTGAAGTCTCATAAAATAACCACAATCAATTCTTCTGAGGATATCAGTCCAGATCACAAACAAAAGACAGAGAAAGAGAGAAGCTTCGCGGAAAGAAGTTTGAACACTAACTGTGTCACAAAGAGCTTTAGAAAAGACTTGTTTTAATGTCTTTGTTTGCTTCAGAGTTCAGTCGAGGTGTGGGAAACATCAGTACTTTTCTCTAATTAACTCAATTGGCGAGAGTCTCAACGGAATGAGTAAAATTCGTGTGTTGTCGCCGTCGTTATTGATGTTGTTGTTGTTGTTGTAGTAGCTGTTGCTGTTTCTGGAGGTGCGTATCGTACTATTTATAGCAAGTATTATGCTTTGACGAATACGCCACGTTAAAAGTATTTGATCACTTTCCTGAAAATAAAGAAATTATACTTGGTGCGATAGTGCAGATAACTCAGTGCCGTCATCCCAGTACGAGTGTCCTGGTTCGAATAGCGGCGACACGGAATAGAAATTGGAAGCTTCTATTGTACCTGTCCGCGAATACAGCCTCGGAACCGCCAGTTTTATACTGGATCCGAACCACAGCGACATGACCATAAATTTCCAAAATGATCGAAATTCAAACCGCAGGGACCTTGATGAGACGTCAATGGCGATATCATTCAGATACCATGACCCTCTGAATTATAACAGGACTATCAACTATGGACTCACTCGACCTTCAATTCGTACCTAAGGCTTGAACCAAAGCATGTATCTCTCGAGCCAGTAAAAAGTGGAGAAGAAGAAAAATAATAATTAGATAAACGATAGTTTCTACGGAAACTACAAATAATTCTGCATAGTCTAATCGGTCTATATCAAATATAAGGGCATCTATTACAAAATAAAAACATTCAGAAACAGCACAAACGTGCAACAATGAGCGCTTAAACACAATTTTGAACATTTATGTTACGGAAGTTAGCGCGACGGAAGTTAGTGTAACAGAAGTGTAACCCTAGCAACGGTGAAGGGTGTGATGTAAAGGATGGATAGATGGCCACACAACGTTACCTAGCAACCGTGCAGGCTATGTCTTGTGGCTGGTGGTCATCTGAAATCTCCGGCTCTTTGGCTAAATGGTTAGCGTGCTGGCCTTTGGTCACAGGGGTCCCGTGATCGATTCCCGGCAGGGTCGGGAATTTTTACCATAATTGATTAATTCCTCTGGTACTGGGCTGGGTGTATGTTGTCGTCTTCATCATCATTTCATCCTCATCACAACGCGCAGGTCACCCACGGATGTCAATTCAAAAGACCTGCACCTGGCAAGCCGAACTTGTTCTTAAACACTCCCGGCACTAAAAGCCATACGCCATTTCATTTCAAATGAAATTACCCCCTGTAGGTGGGAACGGTAGAATAACATCCACGATATCCCCTACTTGTCGTAGGATGTGACTAAAAGAGGCCCCAAGGGCTCTCACCTTGGGAGCATGGATTGGCGACATTGCTTCCAGTTACTTGTGCCAGGCTCCTCACTTTTCTCTACCCTTGGTCAACTCTTGTCCTCTGCTGATTTCGTACGAGACCTCGGAGTCTTTAATTTTCACGCCCTACGTGGTTCTTGTCTTTCTTTGCCCGAAACCTTTCCCGTTTTTGAAATGTCAGGCCCCTTCCATTTCTGTCCTTCTGGTTAGTGTTAATAGAAGATGGTTGCCCAGTCGCACTTCCTATTAAAACAATAATCACCACCACTCATCTGAAATTAGCAGCCGCTGATGGATGGCCACAACCTAGGGACATATTTACGATCATTTGATTTTCGCAAAGGGAAAAGTGGTTTCTTCTTCTTAAACTGAAGAAATCTAGTTTCAATGAGAAAAAAACCCAGTCTGTAGATGTGTCTATGGCTTCTCCAACGGTTAGCCTTCAGTATTTCACTCAAAACATATTTTCTTTACTAGTTTAACGTCGAAGCGGTGTATTGACAATATTATGGAAGATGTGCGTGTTGAGGGCTTCAACCCTCGAGCTGTCCTAGATAGAGCTAAATGGCGAAAATGTAGCCGAATGGCACACCCCATCTGATGAATCTGATGAGAACAACGCTAGGACCGAGCTCGATAGCTGCAGTCGCTTAAGTGCGGCCAGTGGTATTCGGGAGATAGTAGGTTCGAACCCAACTGTCGGCAGCCCTGAAAATGGTTTTCCGTGGTTTCCCATTTTCACACCTTAATTAAGGCCACGGCCGCTTCCTTCCCACTCCTAGCCCTTGTCTGTCCCATCGTCGCCATAAGACCTATCTGTGTCGGTGCGACGTAAAGCAACTAGCAAAAAAAAAAAAAAAAAAAAAAAAAAAACACGCTAGGAGAGAGAGAGAGTAAGGTCGCAATCTGCCTCCTTGGCTCAACTGTCAGAGGGGCCCGGGTGGGATTCCTGGTCAGGGCCGAAGATATTAACTGTGTGCTTTAACTTCCTCTGGCTCGAGGAATGGGTATTTGTGTTCAAGTACAGTCACTGAAAAACGAATGAGCACATTCTCTTGCATACGTTCCTCACATTTAATAATTTATGTGACAATTTTAGTGATTATCAAAATATAACTGGACAACCCATCCTTCCATGTAGGTACAACCCCTCTGGATACCCACAACAAACACTGTATTCACAGGTTCGATCGTTTCTGAGAAAAGTGTACTAACGAGGAACTCATGCAATAAAATGAGCTCATTCTTTCTTAGAGCGAACGTACGTACAAAGAATATATCACACTGTCAACCAGCACAGAGACACGTAATAGTAAATACATCTATATATATAAAATAAGAGGTTTTTTTCTGTACATTGCTCAGAATTTGAAAAGAATGGTATTTCTGTACCGGTCATGTCCACAGTAACAAGGAAATGCAATTTTTACTTTTCCGTAATTTCTGTATGTATGTATGTATGTATGTATGTATGTATGTATGTATGTACACGGATCACGAGAAAATGGCTGAAGAGAATTTAATGAAAATCGGTATGTCAAGTCGGGGGATGAGCCGCTACAATCTAGACTATAAATCATTTTACTCACGCTGATTGAAATGGTAGTTTAGGGGAAGGCCTAAAATTGAATTCTCAAATATTTATATTATTAGTGGTCCTATCGATAAATACTACATAACTAAAGTTATATAGAATTAAATTTCTGATCATTTATGTCATACATTGTTACCATACCAGCTTTGTTAACACAGATATTCATGAATTTGTATTTTTGTTGCCAAGTCCATATCAATACCGAGCCACGAGAAAATGCGTTAACAGAATTTAATGAAAGTCGGTATATAGAGTCGGGGAATAAGAAACTACAGTCTAAGTTATAAACAATATTATTCGTCCTGTATGAAATTGTAGTTTAGGGGAAGGCACCTAGAATTTAATTCTTAAATACCTATGTTATTGGTGCTATCAAAAAGTACTGCATAACAAATAGAGAATACAATTCCCGACCATTTATGTTTTATTCAATTTTACCGTACCGACTATGATAAGACTGGTATTTCAGAGTCGGAAGGAAACTAAATGTGAAGGCCTACAATATCGAAAGCGCATAACACTGATCAACAATACACCCCTGTGGGTGGGGGCGGTAGAATAACACCCACGGTATCCTCTGCCTGTCGTAAGAGGCGACTAAAAGAGGCCCCAGGGGCTCTGAACTTAGGAGCGTGGGTTGGCGACCACGGGACCCTTAGCTGAGTCCTGGCATTGCTTCCACTTACTTGTGTCAGGCTCCTCACTTTCATCTATCCTATCCGACCTCTCTTGGTCAACTCTTGTTCTTTTCCGACCCCGACGCTATTAGGTTTGCGAGGGCTAGGGAGTCTTTCATTTTCACGCCCTTCGTGGCCCTTGCCTTCCTTTGGCCGATATCTTCATTTTTCGAAGTGTCGGACCCCTTCCATTTTTCCCTCTGATTAGTGTTATATTGAGGGTGGTTGCCCAGTTGTACTTCCTCTTAAAACAATAATCACCACCACCACCATGATCAACAATAACATTACATTGACCATTGTTTGTGGTGATGTTCTTTGTCTCTTATGCTGCCGCTCAACTCCGACAGATAGGGTTACTGCTGCGTACCGAGTATAACAGCCTGACTGAATATTGGCGGGAAATAGCTGGAGAGTTAGAAAACTTTCTTCTTTAGCATGCCATTCCTCTGGTTCATACATTTTCTGATACCGTACTGCTGGTACGTAACTCACTGTTTCATCATAGTATTCCAGCTATTCGATCCCTATTCTGACGCGCTGTTTTGAATAAGCAGTGTGCACTCTTAAGGCAGAGCCTCACGTAGTAGTAGTAGTAGTAGTAGTAGTAGTAGTAGTAGTATGACCTGGTCTATAATTACAATCTAGGCACATTCCAAATGACAGCACCACAATTCACTAAATAACTCAAAATTCAACCCTGAAAAGAACCGTTTCTTAAAAAGAGCTTCTTCATCATCACCTTTGTTAAATCCTACATTCATTTTATTCAAAATTAGCAGTGAAGAGGGGGTTTTCCCCCCTCTGGCTTGGCGGAAAAAATTGCCACCAAGTCAGATAGATTTTTCCGCCGCCAGTGTAGTAAATTGAGATTTTCCGACTCATCGGGTACTCCTACGAAACAGATTAGTAAAATGGCGTAGTATTTGCCCTGGGACTCTCCACTATTCGAACCCCGCCCCCTCCGAAAAAAAGGCAGTGTGTTCAGGAATCACGGCTGTCTGCGGCCTGGTCATTCCAGCTCTGGAACTTTGGACTGTTAGATCGGTAGCGTAGTACTGTTCGTTAAAAGTGAGAAAATGTAAGTTTTTCATCTGATCGAGTATTTCATGTGAAATCATTGCTTTTACTCGCGGCATTCCTGCTGACGTCATTGTAATGACCTATGTTAATTTCACTTGGGAAAACCACTAAGGCAGTCTTTCTGAGGATGTAGAAAGGCAGGTGGAGAGTGAGTGTCTGCCATTATAATGCAATTTCCCAACCTGATTGTGACTGATGGTAGGCAGTAGCGAAGCACGGGCACATCAGCTAGTCTCTCTATATACGTTTGGCGTCAGGAGGAGCAACTTGCCGAAAAACTGGACCTAATTCACATGTAGTGTCGACGTTAAAATAACTGGGAAATGGCCAAGAAGAAGATGTTATCTTGTCTTCGATTTCCGTCTCGTGACTCCACAGTCTAACCAAGGCCGCACTAGATAGACAGGCCACAAGGCTCGGACCGTGACGTCACGCTAGTGGCTGGCGTTCAGCATGGCAGTGTAGGGCCCGCTCTCACTTTCACCATGATATTGTTCATTTATTCAAGCTTAACGATAAAATTGAACACTCCTTCAATTGTGGCTTTACTTAGTCTTGTATACTACTTATGCGGGGAGAAAACTGGAAGGGCAGTACATGTACATTTCTTTACGTAAAATTATGACGACATCTGTCACTTGTAACTCAACACGGTATCTTTAAAAGATTAGAACGCATAATACGTATACAAAAAGTTTTAATGTTACTAGGAAAATGCATGATGGCAATTCACAACAAAAGTCTGAAACCTTTCTTAGAAATTAAGCTGCAACTTAAAACTTACCTAAGAATTCCTAAGGTTTCAGTTTGTACATTTTTATTTTCCTGAGGATTTCTTCTTCTCAGCGATGAGTTTATCTACGGTAACTTTTCTATTGTTATTCAATAATATATTACAAAAGATGTATATACATCTGTCAACGAAATGTTTAAAACTATTTATTTAATCACAGCATGTTTAAACATTTTCGTTTTCCAGAACATTGTTGACAAGCGAAGTCAGAATTTTTCTCTGAGAATCATCATGTAAAAACATTAGTATACAGGTTTACATTTTGTAGCTCTAAAAGAGTCTGGTACAACACCTTTTGGTACAGGGCAGGAGCAAGCCAAGGCCGCACTAGATAGACTCAGACATTTTTTTGTCTGACTCAGAGTTGTCAAAGTCAGGATAAGTTGTCAGCTTGATTAAGCCAGTTATTTATTAAGATTTTAAATAAATGACCAGTATCAAACAATTTTGTGTGTGTGTGTGTTTCGTCAAATGGATTTTGAAAAGTGGTTTGTAAATTGCTTTTGCACAGCTCTTCAAACATTTTCCTGTTACTATTAGAAATTATGCATGCTACCTTATAAGCTATAGGACTATCTGTTAATACTTTAAAGACTTGCAAAGTTAGTTCTTCTAAGAAATGTCATATTAGGTTCTTACATGGAAACAAATCAACAACGTCTTTATTTTTTTAAAGACTGGATGACAACATAAAAGTTTGTGCAGTTGTAGCTAATGTAGTGTTATTTTCTCCGCTTTTACTACTAAAAGCAACTCCCTCTACCTTTCCTCCTAGCGGGCGATCTGGCCGTGCGGTTAGGGGCGTGCGGCTGTGATCGTGCATCGGGAGATAGTGGGTTCGAATCCCACTGTCGGCAGCCCTGAAGAAGGTTGTCCGTAGTTTCCCCATTTTCACACCAGGCAAATGCTGGGGCTGTACCTTAATTAAGGCCACGGCCGCTTCCCTCCAGCTGTTATGCCTCTCCTATCCCATCGTCGCCATAAGACCTATCTGTGTCGGTGCGACGTAAAGCCACTGGCAAAAACAAAAATAAAACCTTTCCTCCTTTATAGTTCAGCTCACGTTTTATGTAGACTCCATTCAACAAGTTACAAAATATTTCATGCTCCTTTAACAATTTTAATTTCTTTTTTCAAGTAATTCCAATGTGAATCATCAATACCCCAATTTCCCGTGCCTAGTTTTGCAGTAAAAGACTGTGAATAACCAAGTAGGGCATTGTAAGAAACGTTGCCTGTCTTATCTTCTTTTACGCCCCAGGAAATGCGAAAAATATTGAAGTGAACCATGTTATTAGAATACAGGAGTAAGATACTTTCTTTGCAAAGGCTATATTTAACTGTTCCTTAAAAAAATATATAATTTATCAGTAATGTTACACTCATTAACTTCACTTTCAATTTCATCGATTATTTTGTGTACAGATTCTATTTTGTCGTGGACAGTCACTTTTGAGTTACGAGCAGGTCTAAACAGGAAGTTATAAATACTTTTCTAATTTGACCATTTTAATATCTTGCCCCCATCACCTAATGCACGTATATCAGGGTTATAACTCATGAAAATATCATGTTTAATGGATTTAAAATCAAGAGCCTCGTTTAATGTTAAGGAAGTACCAATTTTCGGAATATTTTCCTCAGTCACATACATTTTGAAAATACAGACTTTGGCTGTTAAAGTTGACGGAAACTTTGTCCAAATCTAATTTGCGTTTAATACTGAAATTACCCTGAACGTCGTCGAAGTCCTTGATCCTGTCATATTCTTCCTCAGCTTTCTTTCTTTCCTTCCTCTTCCCGTTTTTCAATTTCTTCTTGTCTTTGAATAGGATTTTTGCTCGTTGTTGGAAGATTTTTTATACAGATAGGCAGGCACATTTTAAAACTTAGGAATAGCATCGTTTGAGAGTTTTAAATGGTTAGATTTTACAGTTAAAAGAGACTCATCAGGTCTTTTAACGGAATCGTCCCTAATTACGAAACTTCGTCGAAGTGTTTTATGCACACAACTGAGCTTGCTGAAGGGATGAATTCGGTTCGATGGATAGCTATGATCCACTTTTGTTTCCGAAACACGCCAGTAGGAAATTTAAACACTGAAATATTAGGCTGTTTTGAACTGTAGTTTATTCTACAACCAGGTATACAACACGACGTGGCCATAATTCACAATGTTCACACACGTTTAAATCATTCAACACCATCGATAGCTTCACTGCTGCGAAGTTCAGATCAGCTTATAAGTCACTGGCGAGAAGTGAAGCGGCTGGCGACTAGTGTGACGTAGCGCCCGAAGTGGAGGGGGAGCCTTATGGCCTGTATATCTAGTTGGCCTTGGTCTAACCAGATGCATGCGCACAACTCCCTCCAACTCTCCATTCATAAATGGTATTTACTTCTTCACTAAAGACATTCCCCTGTCGTCGTTCCAAGGGCATTGGCCAGACACCTTCATCTTACTGGGCTGAGTAGCTCAGGCGGTAGTGCGACATGACAGGTTCGATCCTGCCTGAGATCGGTGGTATTTGAAGGTGTTGAAATACGTCAGCCTCGTTTCGGTAGATTTACAGAAACCTAAAAAGAACTCTCTGAGGATAATATTCCGTCAGCTCGTTATCACCAAAAACCATAAAAATGTATTTACTGAGACGTGAAACAAGTAACATTATTATTATTATTATTATTATTATTATTATTATTATTATTATTATTATTATTATTATTATTACATTTTCATTTTCATGTAAATTCAATTTCCTCATTATTGAAGGTTTCTCAAAACACATCTCAATTTAATAATACTGCGCTCAAAGATTCCGGTGAGGCATATTTCTAGCTGGTAGATGTCTAAGCCACCCCTCTGAATTAATGGAGACCTCCACTCCTTTTTCTCCAAACTCAATCGTTGCCACTCCATGAAGTCGAGTCTACAGAATACTTTGGTACTACCTACTATGCACTGATAACATATGCCTACAGCATAGGTGGGCAATGAGAGGAGCTAACGGCATGAGCGCGGGAAGATCTGAGAACAGTTCACTTGTAATAGTTTGTGCTATAAAGACTGGATGGCAACTTGAGGAGCATGGCGCAAGCAAAGCCACAGCAATGTACCTGGCTGAGTATATTATGGTAACGTAAGTACGGCGTAGTACGTGGCTGCAATGTCGTCACACCTCGAACTAGCCATGAGAGTAACAGATGACAACGGGATGGGCAAGAAACACGAGTTCTCTACGCATTCGATTGGAGCCAGATTATCGGTGCCAGACGTAAGGGTCATACTCTCTCCCAAGTCGTGCAGGCACTGTGTCAAGAGTATTCTATGAGCACGTGAATTGACCACCAGGGTCACCTGCCGTGGAGTACGTCTTGACGACGAAGGTCACCGTCAGCTAGCTGGGATAGTAAGAGGTGATGGATGGGTCTAGAGTGCAGCAGGTCACTAGCGAATTCAATGCTGAAAAACAACAAAGGGTGATCAGCTGTGCCATCCAGAACCATCTCTTCGCAGTAGGGTACAGGAGTCACCATCCCACAGGGGTATATCTGCTCACCGCACGTCAGAAGACACTATGACTGACATGAGCAAAGGAACACAGCCTTTGGACCTTAGAAGTATGACTGATTAGTCGATGTACCAGTTGGTACAAGACGAAGGCAGAGTACGAGTGCATCACCCAGCGCATGAGACACTAGGTCCCTCTTACCAGTAGGTTACAGCTTAGCCGGTGGTGGAGGTATCCTCGTATAAGAACTGTTCACGTGGAATGAAATGGTACCCCTGGTATACCTGCCAACATCCCTCACCGACGAACATTACAGTAACCTGCTGTCAGATCATTTTCACCTCCAGCACACTACAGGAAACCTTTCCCTGTAGCAAGAAAATGCAAAGACCTATCGCGCCCAAACTGTGGGCGAGAGATTTAATGAGCACTCCACAGAGTTGTCTCGAAGGTCACCCAATCTCAAATTTATTGAGCGCCTCTGAGATCCAGAAGGATCTGCGCGCCCTGGACCCTACTCCAACCAATCTTCGTGGGAGGTTGTACGGCGGTAATGGGTAAGTATAGTTCCCTGTGACTTGACTTGAACATATGCACACGAAACTAAACATTTAAGATGAGGTAAAGACTTAAAGCACAAATTTATTGAACAGTATAGAATGGAGTAACGGTTTACATGATGATCTGAAAGGAAATTCTGAAATACCTCCGTTAATATTATCCAACTGAAAATAAAAAAAAGAGAGAAAGTAATGATGGTTTATACTATGCAAATCCATAGAATATAGGACATTTGGTGTTAAAATGGAATAATGGATTGCAACAATCTACAGTACCTTAATAAATGTGTATATTTTAACACTCTTTTAATTGAATTAGTTCCATTCCACTGCAAAAATAGCTGCTGTAAACGTATTTCTTGGAAATATTAGTAGACTTGTTACAGATAACGAAAATGATTCCTGTAATTGCAATTGAAATACCTGAGGAAATTCGGAAAAGTTTGGATATATTTCAAAGAAATATCCTGGGAGTGACAATGTCAAGTCGTATGGACATTATCTTAACGAAGAGTTCTTAACAGCTGGCAACACATGACATTCAAATAAAATGTAACGAATGAACCCTTTCTTGAAAATAATCTTAAATTGGCTAGAAAATAATATGTAATTAACAGTAACTTCCTGTCACTCCCATAACCGTTGATTGCATAATTAATATATAAGATGATTTACTCGTTACTGATTTAACTGTTATTCACATCAAAACTGGTAGGACCTTGTGTCCATGTATAAAAATAATTATGTCTTTCACGTGGAAAGATTCACAGAAATCAGGTACTGAATTTGCCAGACTCAAAGGCGATGTCCTTTTCGTGTCACACACAGGTAACCATGTGTAATTCATCGCTTTAGTGCCACTAAATCAGTGGTAAGAAGCAAATTAATCAGTTATGTTATTGAGCAAGTATACTTGTATTGATTCCAGGTTAGTGAAGAATAAAAGTTGTAATTCCTTAACAATTATCACAAATTTTAGTGTTGCAACTGATACGCCCGTAACCATGGATTTTCCCTAGGGCCTACCATTTTTCGTATAACTAACAGTAGTTGATATATTATCAATTCTAGATTTTAAATATTTCTAACAACAATGTTTTTCTTATAACATTCTAGTTATCAATGTAAGCTAATTTTCGAAATTCTGAAAATTGTAAAAATATTTTAATGTGTGGCACGTCCTGAAATGAGAGTAGATACAGTACAATCTTGAATGTCGGACTGCCGGTAAGTAGAAGGATGAAAAAGATAGGAACACGCGGAGTACACAGGAATCGCGAAATCGCTGATATTGGATTTGATCGTCGTTATAGTTATTGGGCTGATCAAGACTGTCCTCGAATTTAAGAGAGAATTTATAAATTGTCTTTAATAATAATAAGAAGAAGAAGACGAAGAAGAAGAAGAAGAAGAAGAAGAAGAAGAAGAAGAAGAAGAAGGCTCGGCGTCCCATGAACTAATTCTACGGTTTTTGGAGACATCAAAGTACTAGTACCAAAATGTTGTCCCACAGGAGTTCTTTTACGTCTTAGTAAATCTACCGACACGAGGCTGGCGTATCTGAGCACCTTCAAATATCAACAGACTTAGCTAGGATCGAGCCCGGTAACTTGGAGTCAGAAGGCGAGCGCTCTTCCGTCTGAGCCACTCTACCCAGCTCCCGCAGATTTAACCTGTGAAGTAGATCTACGGTGTGGTTAGCGTGATTAGCTGCCACCCCCGGAGGCCCGGGTTCGATTCCCGGCTCTGCCACGAAATTTGAAAAGTGGTATGAGGGCTGGAACGGGGTCCACTCAGCCTCGGGAGGTCAACTGAGTAGAGGTGGGTTCGATTCCCACCTCAGCCATCCTGGAAGTGGTTTTCCGTGGTTTCCTACTTCTCCTCCAGGCGAATGCCGGGATGGTACCTAACATTAGGCCACGGCCACTTCCTTCCCTCTTCCTTGCCTATCCCTTCCAATCTTCCCATCCCTCCACAAGGCCCCTGTTCAGCATAGCAGGTGAGGCCGCCTGGGCGAGGTACTGGTCATTCTCCCAAGTTGTATCCCCGACCAAGAGTCTGAAGCTCCAGGACACTGCCCTTGAGGCGGTAGAGGTGGGATCCCTCGCTGTGTCCGAGGGAAAAGCCGACCCTGGAGGGTAAACAGATGATGATGATGATGAGTAGATCTACAGTAGCCTATACCTACAAACAGAAGAAGTACCATTCTGTTACAGATATTTTACCAGGACAGTAATTCTGTCGAATAAACCTCAAATCCAGCTGCCATGCAGGTTTTAGAGGTTTAATGTGTCTAGGTGATTAACACTGTTAGAACACACGCACGCGAGAAATATAATTCATAATTTAGCAAGCAGTCGCCTTGTTTGTTTGTATAATGACCTGCATGACAACTGCTTCTGGCATTTAACTTGGTTCTGGCAGCACACCACTGCTATTAGGAACAGATACTCGCCCAACGAAAAGTTCCAGCAGCTGTGGAGCACACAGTCCGCATTCTCTTCCACTGCCTACAAGTACCTGCTTTCCTAGATTGTTTTACGATGCATCACAAATATAATTTCCTCCATGTTATCACGAGTTTCACGAAGTATAATAATTATACTTTCGTTTGGTTATTGCTAGCCTGGTGCAGTCCTTGCAAGGCAGATCCTCCGACGAGGGTGGGCGGCATCTGCCGTGTATGGGAAACTGCACGTAGTTGTGGTGGAGAGCAGTGTTTTATTATTATTATGTTCTTATCAATGTGCTTTACGTTGCACCGACATATGTAGGTCTTATGGCGACGATGGGACAGGAGTTGGAAGGAAATGACCGTGGCCTTAATTAAGGTACAGCCCCAGCATTTGCTTGGTGTGAAAATGGGGAATCCACGGAAGAAGGACAGTGTTGTGTGTGGTGTATGAGTTGCAGGGATGTTGTAGAGGAGTGCACAAATACCCAGTCCCCGAGACAAGAGAATTAGTCACTTAAGATTAAAATCCCCGACCCGGCCAGGAATCGAACCTGGGGACCTCTGAACCGAAGGCTTCTACACTGACTACTCAGCCAAGGAGCCGAACGTTCGAACGTTCAAGAAGTGATTATTGGTTATAGCTACTACGTATAAGGCAATCTAGGGTCTCCGAAAACTATAAAAAATAGTTCGTGGGCCGTAAAACCAATAACATAAAACGAAGTCCCAATAGTGTATTGCCTGTGTATGTGTTGCCAACGGCCGTAGCCATGTTGAAACACCGGATCCCGTGAGATCTCCGAAGTTAAGCAACATTGGACGTGGTCAAGATCTGGATGGGTTGCCACGCGCTGTTGTGGGGGGTAAGGGAATGGAGGAGCGAGAAGGAACTGGCTACCCTACCGTACGTAAACTCCGGCTCAGGCACACCTCTGCGGAGGTTCGGACCTGCCTCCGGGCAGAATACACCCCCTGTGAATGTGCGGGCTAAGCAAGAGAACAACGATGCTGATTTCACCATTGTATGGAACATTCATCAAGAAGGTTTTAGGTCAAAGAAACATTAATCCACGACAAGAGAGCCGAGAAGTGGCAATTTCAGTGAAATAATTAAATAAAATGGGCATCTGAGCACTTTATTTGCCAATACAGTACTGACTAACCGTCAACGACAGAGCCCAAATATGAGTAGAATAATCGGTAAACACAAAAACTCTAAAAAATCTCCGCGACGGTATATACCTACCAGTAAAAAGTAACCTAAATCTTTTTTATGTCATACTTCACAGTAAACAATCAACCTTAAAATTATAATCCATATCCTTATCTTAATCACACAATACTTATCACAATAAATTGTTGAACACATTACTAACCTTAAGATCAAATACCCTGTACTGCATATAATTTGTATGAGTGGTTTACGATATATCAGCGTTTATTATCGCCGACTTAATCACTGGTTACCTAAGACCTACGCCAGTAGAAAAAGTTTACTGCTTAGCTGGAATTTCTCCAACACATATCAGGCGTGAAGCGGCAGCCGCAATTGAAAGAACACAGGCAGACAAAGCAGAAAAACATCCCCTAAACAAGTGAAAACAATAAAATCAAAGGCTGAAGTCAAGGACAATTTTCCTTCATTCTACAAAAAACCTTACGGCACCACCCACAAAAATCATAGTAGCGACATGGAAAAGGAGTGTTAAAGAAATTGAAGACTGAATTAATCCTTGCGGAAGTTTACCTTTCGAACATGCAATGGATGGGTTCGTGGAATATGCTGAACAGGTTGCAATGCAATGTCGGTAGATACAAGGTGATTTTGAAGAAATAGGGATACACTTCCAACACCACCATGTGCAAGAGCGGGGAAGAACAAACAATGGATCACTTTCTTGCTTGAAGACCATGTCAAGCTAAGTACACGAAGAAGGACTTGATGGCAGCAACACCTGGAGCATATGATGTGGCAAAGTACTAGTCACATAGTACACTGAGTGGCCAAAGGTCACGGGAAGACACTGAATGTGATGTTAATAACTAGTTGCTCCTCCGCGAGCCCTCAAACGGGCAGCAATACGACGAGGCATCGACTCTACAAGGTTTTGGAATCGTTCTGGGTGGATCTGGACCCACGCATCTTGCACTGCTACCCACAATTTGTCTTGTATAGTTGGTGCGGGGTCCATGGAGTGTACACCAACATCGACAGCATCCCACAAATCCTCGATTGGATTAAGATCGGGGGATATGAAGGGACAATCTATGGTCGTAACTTCACTGGAGTACTCCTCTAACCACCTGCGTGCCACCAAAGAGCGGTGACATGGCGCATTGTCCTGTTGAAAGATGGCATCTCTATCAGGGTACTCGAGGGCCAGAAAGGGATGTAGATGGTCTGAAAGAATGCCCACATAACGTGCACCTAACAGCGCTCCCTGCACCTGGGCAATAGGGCCCAATTGCGAACATGAAAACGCCGCCCATACCAGAACTGAGCTACCTCTTGCCTGGACACAACCTTGCTGACAAGCAGGGTCCAAAACTTCATGGGGCATACGCCACATTCTCACGCGTCCATCAGCTCGATGTAACTGGAACCGGAATTCATCGGACCAAACCACACGTCGCCACTGTTCCATCGTCCATTACCGATGTTCACGGGGCCATGCACGTCGTCGAGCTCTGTGTCAAGGTGTCAGCAAAGGGACACGAGTTGGTCATCGGCTGGTGAAGCCTATGCGGTGTTGTGGCCTCCTGACAGTCCTGGTAGAATTGGGTTCCTGACTCCCAACATTCAAATGGGCGGTGATTTGACCCACAGTAGCCCGTCGTGCGCCCACTACGGTTCTGCGGAGCTGACGTGATGTCCGTTCGTTAAACACCTGTGGACCCGTGCGGCGGTTTACGCGGGTGGTAAATCTCTGCGATATTGAAAATCCACCCTCGACACTGTTGACCTCGGAAACCCGAATTCGCGTGTAATTTCCTCAATGCTATGACTGCGCTGATGATCATTCCAGGTTCAAAGTCGGTTAACTCGCGACGTGTCGCCATCTTCACGACACTGGCGTCTGTGACAGACTGCTCAGCTACGCCGCAGCTAGCCGCAACGCTCGGGGGTCATACACGGTACTTTTTCTAATGGGACACCCCTTCCCGTGACTTTTGGCCACTCAGTGTAATATTTAATGCAGGTTCTGTGCATAGATATTTTATAACTTATCACTGACGGTTATGACTGTTTATAGCACCAGCTAAATATTTACCTATTATATTGTACTTATTATGTTAATCCTGTACCTTTAAGACTGATGTAGTTTCTGATACGATAAAAAAATCATTTCAGTGCAGGAATGGTTTAAATATCGCACGGGGAGCTAAAGAGGCAGCTAACAGCCGGGCGGTTGAGTTACGTACAGTACATTCGTTAGGATGAAAACAAGTTATGCCGCCTAGAAGGTCTGTCGCCATAAATTCAAAACTTTACTGGATAAAAATGTAAATGTAAACTCGTGTCCTCATCCTGAGATGGTGCAGAGCTTTCCAGGGACACCCCCAATGGAAGTAAGCTGCTCGCATGTACCATTTCAACCACATACTAGCGCTCCGGCCATTCTTACATTTCTCGTAGTACCGGGACTCCAACACGGGCCAAGGAGGACGGCAGCTAATAGTGCTAACCGTTACGCTACAGAGGCTGATATTTTACTAGATAAAACTGTATGAGAGAAAGATAATGTGATCACAGAATCATAATCAGTAAACTCTCAAAAGAATGAAATGTATAAGTTTAGATATGTCAGTCACATAACGAGATCAGTCAGTCACACACCACATTTGTACCTATAACTTCCTTGTATAGTTTCAGATATGCTCTTTTCAAGAAAGGGCACCTTAAACCTTCCTCTCCTAACACTATTTTGGAAAACAGTATTCGAAATGCAAATTTCAAACAAATATACCAGGAATCATGTTCACGCGAATAGAGAGTTGACATTTATGTCAATCAGTCACGGAAACTTGGAACCGCGTATTTAGTATAATTTTTAAGCGATGTTTTATATGGTACACTGGCGGAATAAATATCCAAACACCAAGAAGGGTTTGTGCCAGATCAACGAACGTTGACATGCGTGTTCATACATTTGAAAGATGACGCTGATTCATATTTTCCGCAAATCGTATTAGCGTGGCGCTAGTTTCACATCAGGTTTGCTTTAAATACGGGCTATAATGTGCGAGAGCGGTGGTTTCCTATGTGATTGGACGGAGTGACTGTGGGTGGGTCACGAATGTCTTTACGACGACGAAGAGGCCAGTATCAACAGCTCACTGAGGTTGAATGAGGCGCCTGCATTCCACCTGTCTGCGGCGTCGACATACTGGATCTACACCGGGAGTTCTGGTCTGGGGAGCAATTTTCTATCACAGCTACGTGAAGGTGGATTTTCCTTCCACTCTATTGCAGGAATGTATCCGCTTTGCATGCGTGCTGGCAGCAGTGGTCATGAGAAGGTATGCTCGCAAGAAGACCGGGCTCCGGGCGTCCCAGTGGCACCACCGAGAGGGAGGACCGCCGTAATCGGCGTATGGCTGTGGCGCAAGGGACTGTTCGAAATCGATTACTTGAAGGACAGCTCCGAGCGACGTGCATTCCACTTACCCCAAAGCACCGCCGTCTGCGATTTCAGTGGTGTCAAGTGAGAGCTCGTTGGAGGATGGAGTGAAGGTCGTTGTGTTTTCCGATGAAAGCCGGTTCTGCCTTGGTGGCAGTGATGGTCGTGTTTGACTAGGAGGAGGCCGGGTGAGTGCCTGCATTCCACCTGTCTGCGGCGTCGACACACTGGACTTACACCGGGAGTTCTGGTCTGGGGAACAATTCCCTGTGACAGCAGGAGCATGGGACCCACACCAGAACTAGGCCCTACTTGATAAGGGATCTGGAAAAGATCCAAACGACGGCAGCACGAATCGCTCTGGATTATTTCCGACAAGGAAGTCGTGTTGCGAAAATGTTGCAAACTTTGGGCTGGGAAGACTTGGGAGTTAGGAGACGAGATGCTCGACTACGTGACAGACTATATTTCAAGCTGTCAGTGGAGAGATGGCGTGGAATGACATTAGTACATGAATAAGCTTGAGCGGAACTTTTAAAAGTAGAAATTATCATAATCCGAAGATAAAGTTGAAATTCAAGTGGAAAATTCGGGCAAATATTAATTTATAGGACGAAAAGTAAGGGACTGGAATAAATTATCAGGGAAAATGTTCGATAAGTTTCCAAGTTCTTTGAAAACGTTAAAGAAAAAGGAAACTGCCACCTGCCCGACAGTCCTAAATCAAGATCATTGATTGATTGATTCCATGATTGATTGATTGACTGATTGGAGAGAGAAGCGAACAATGAGTAAGCGACGTCCCTCGCGGGCTAACGATACCACGTCCGGGTTCACTGTTATGTCTGTTGTGTTTTGTACTTTCTTGCCTTCCGCACGATGTGTGGAATGCTTAGCCATTCGAATGTAACGTTATTCACATGTCCAATGACTGCGAGATTTTGCGGGTTTTTGATCGTTGCTTCACTGAGATCCCTGAATTAAATATATTTACTCCAGGACCTACGGTAACTCCAGCGCCACACGTGTTGTTGTGTACCACTTCGAAGCTCCCGCACTAATCTTCAATCATAAAGTCATATTCATTCTCAATTTCAACCGTAACTCGCTGCGTAGAAGACGAACCCATGTGAAGTAAAACAGCTGTCTTCAATGCCAATCATAATAAATTCCTTTGTTTTTCAACTACTAACCAATGAAAAATGTGAGGTTACATTGCCAATCAGGTCTACAAATTGTCATAGAATTAATTTCCACTCGTGAGCGAGCAAAAGCTATTCCCTTTATAATATGAATATGGATTACTAAGACAAGATGAAATGTCAAGTAATTCCTTCATTACACTTAAATGGTTTTGTAAATCCAATTGAGGAAGTGAACTCGCTTATCGATAATGTTCCAGCTGAAGCATCGCTAAACAGGTCCAGTATAGTCTCTGATATTAATGGCCGGTTCCTCTCTACCTCCCTTGGAGAATACACAACCATAACTCAATAAATTAACTAGACTGCTATGCATATATCAACTATTGATCCTCCAATACAAGCGTAATTGATATGCACTGACTGATATGCAAGACACGCCGACAGTTAACAAGATAAGACAGTACACGAGCTCAAATCTGCATAGTACAGGTAGTAATTCAGCACCAACAGAAACCCAAGATGTGCAACAGCAGACCATATATAACAGTGAAATAAACCGTAGCTTCCCCACCCTTTGTTACTGCTCACCTTCACTCTCTCCTCAAGTGTGCAATTACGTAAATATTGCAAAAGATATTCGGACAGGACGATGTGAAATGAAATATTTTCGCTGACCAAACGCAGTTGTAAGTTTTGATAAAATGATTAAGAGTACTGTCAATTAAGCCTCTCAAATTTACTATGGGCAGGCATGTCTAGTCCTGAGACTGCGTACTTCCCTTTCCACTACCAGATCTTCTTGAATTCCTTTTTAAGGCGAATTCAATAGATCTTCTCCAAATCGCCTTTGGCCTTCCTCCTCTGCTGGGCACCTCCGAATCCAAGGAGGAGCTACATGGGGAACATCTCCTCTCATCACATGCCCATACTAACGAAACTGGCTCTCTTGAAGCTTCTCGCTGATGGCGGTGACCTTAAATTTTTCTGCCGCTGTTAATTTCGGAGCCGATATTCAATGTGATGCCACCGTAGCATTCGGACCTCTTTCACATGCAGTAGTTTCTTGTCCATCATTCAGAGCCCTACAGAAGAGCAATCCGGATTATTATTAATTTTCTGTGGATATAGCTATTGTCAAGAGGGCCTTCCGGCGATGGTGGGCGGCATTTACCGTGTGCAGGAAAGGCGTGTTATTGTGTTGGAGGATGGTGTTGTGTGTGGTGTATGAGTTCAGCGCAAACAACCCGTCCCCGAGCCAAGGGAATTAATAATTTAAGATTAAAATCCTCGACCTGGCGGGGAATCTAACCCACAGCCTTCCGAACCGAACCAAAATCCTCAACGCTGACCACTCAGCTCTTGGTTATCCGTATGTGTCACCTATCTCCGAAGAGATAGATATTGTGTGGGGTACCGATACTGGTGCACTCCTGGCGCTCCTCTGTCGGCCATGTATTGGTGTATTATGTTAATAAATGTCTTAATATTATTATAATGCATTTGAAAATATAATTTATGAGAAAAAATATGTTATAACATGTTTATGTGTGTGTACTCTTGTATGTGATGTGACCAGGGTCAATGGAGCTCTTTGCTGTATGGCTGACACAGTGAATTTGTGTGTACGATGTGGCTGCACTGTATGGTGACCCATCCAGTAGCTAGCCATGCCAATTGTTGCTTCAGAGTTGCAACGGCTTGCATCGTAAAATTCGCGCCACTTATTCAATGTTAAAAGTTAAATAAGTAATTATATTTTGCTAGTGGCATTACGTCGCACCGACACAGATGTTGTATCGCTACGATGGGATAGGAAAGGGGTAGGAGTTGGAAGGAAGAGGCCGTGGCCCTAATTAAGGTACAGCCCCAGCATTTGCCTGGTGTGAAAATGGGAAACCACTGAAAACCATTTTCAAGGCTTCCGACAGTGGGATTCGAACCCACTATCTCCCGGATGCAAGCTCATAGCTGCGGGCCCCTAACCGCACAGCTAACTTGCCCGGTAAATACGTAATGGCGGGTGTTATGTGGTTATAGCAGCTATTAAATTACGCAGGAGATGCAGTTATTTGTGCAAAGCGGGTGACCACGTCCGATATTGCTTAACTGCGGGAAGATCTGTTTTGCGCCGCACCGTACCTCGTTCCGGTACCAGTGCCTCACCTGGAGTTTATTGTTTAGAAGGCGGTAGAATTTGTGAGAGGAAGTGAGCTTTTCATGGTTTCTTGGCGGGAGGGGGAAGAATGCACGGCTGGGTATATCCAGGGTCTCAGCAACTCAATCCACCGAGGTGGCCCTGGATAGTGCGAGTTATGATTGGAAATGAGGGTAAGGAACAGTGAAAAAAGGGTCATTTCACTGGGCTGTTCATGAGTTGGGGGTGGGAAGATCTGGGGGGCGGCTTGGTGTGGGTAGTAAAGGTGGTCGTGTAGGTACAGAAAGTAGAGGCCGGGGTAGTTTTAGAGGTTGTATTAGGTTTAGTGTGTGTGTATTTCTTGTACTTGCTGATAATTGCCTTCTTAAAATAACGCCAGCCAGGAAACGAGACCGCGTGATTGCCTTGGCAATTCACGCACCTCGCCTGGTCCCTAGGCATCTTACATTCGATGTGACGGTGAGGGCCGCCACATCTATTGCAGCGGGTGTTCTTTTTGCAGTGAGTTGCATGATGGTCCAGTTTGAGGCAGTTATAGCATAAAATTGTGAGTATGGGATGAAGTGGGCAAGAGTGTGAAAGGTGGGGGGTTAGTGTAGTGGTGTTGGTGGGCTCCTGAGGCTTGTGTTGTGTGTTGAGTGTTTTAGTTTTCTTCTTAGGAGCCTGTGACTTGGAGGTTTGTGTGGGAGTGGAGGTGGTACGTTGCTTGGTTTGAATTGACTTATGTGTAGTGGAGGTGGGAGGGAGTGGGGGTGGGATTGGGATAGTTTGCGCATAGGTTTCTTCAGAGGTTGGACTGGTTTTGTCGCAGAAGTCAGAGGTCTATGGAGTGGCTTGAGAGTGTGAGTGTATGGTAATGGGAGTAGCTTGGATGGAGGCGTGATTAGTTGACGGAGGTGAGGAAGGGAGGGGTGAGGTTTGGGTGTGTTGGTTCATGACTTTTTGGGTCGATTTGCACATATTTATTGGAGGTGTTGTTCAGTGGATTAATGATTATTGATGTGGGAATGTTTGTGGGTTTTATAGAGTTTCTAGGATGTTGCGGGGAGTGACTATGAGGAGATTATTATAGGATTCTTCTATAACTGTTGATTGAAAATGGGCATTAGGGCAGTGATAATGGTTTTCCTGGTTTGTGGGACTGGGTCTGGATTATTAAGTGAGAAGATTAAGACTTCTTGGTGTGGTTATTGAGGAGACCTGGTTTGGGGTGAGAGTTCGTGAGTCTGATGAGATGGCGGGGAGGGGGTGGAGGTGTGGCAGTACTGTTGTGTTGCTTGTTGAGAGTATGGTGTAGTTGGGTATTGTTGTGAATAAGTCTGAGTGTTGTCTGCGTATACTTCAGCGTAGAGAGCGTCAAGCATTGCTTCTGCTTCCTCGAAATTCATGATTAGTGTGAGATGTGATGTGAAAAGGGAGGTGAAGCACTGGTATGTCTGGTCAAACTCAGAGAGAACCGAATAACTTTTTAGTGCTCATTCAGTGGGCACCGTCGAAACAGGTGTAGTTTTCCGTGTCGCAACGGGACAAGTCCCGAACCAATGACCACTGAGGGATGACAAATTGCCTGGATGCCTGAATGTACTAGGTTGGCAGGCAATTCTTGACTCTCCCCGGATTCTTGGTTGGCAGTTGTCTATTGTTGAATTCAAACAGGCTGTGTTGCAGGTGGCCTGCTTTTGGCGAGCTAGGGGCTCGCGGTTAGCGGGATACTCCTCAAGCTGGAAACGGTACTGATGTGCCGGAGGCTGGCAGATATCAGCGATGTGGCTAGCGATCAGCGAGCTAGTTTCTTGGTTCCCGGTGCTTGGTTCTCGTAGATGTGCTCTGTACGAGCGCTTCAATGCGAATGCGACCACTCAGCCAAGGAGATGGACAAATATAAATTCGTGTCTTCGTCCGAGGTGGTGCAGCTTTATTCAAGGAAATCCTCGATGCACATGAACATCATGTATAGTCGCTCAAAAAAAAAAAAAAAAAAAAAAGAATAAGCGCATGGTATCTTGTTCCTCGTATTTAATATTTCATCACACTTAATTTTAATTACTCTATCATAATAAAATTCTAAAATTTACCTCCCATAGTCCGGCTCCATGGCTAAATGGTTAGCGTGCTGGCCTTTGGTCACAGGGGTCCCGGGTTCGATTCCCGGCAGGGTCGGGAATTTTAACCATAATTGGTTAACTTCGCTGGCACGGGGGCTGGGTGTATGTATCGTCTTCATCATCATTCCATCCTCATTACGACGCGCAGTCACGTACGGGCGTCAAATCAAAAGACCTTCATCTGGCAAGTCGAACTTGTCCACAGACACTCCCGGCACTAAAAGCCATACGCCATTTCATTTCTACCTCCCATATAGAAGCATCACTGTGGATGCCCCCAATAAACATTACAAGTTCAACTGTTTCTGAGAAATGTGTACTTGCGAGAAACTTCAATAGCAGCGACGCGCCAATTCATCAGAGCAATCGCAAGAATGAAATTTCAATCATGGTTGTTTCCCTCAGCACGTGCACAAAATCCAAGTACTGCGATTTCACTTCTGTTCACGTTCAGCTGATAGACTGCAGATCTTAATCACATATTCTTTAGATGTCCACACCACTTTGTTCGCACTACTTGTTTACCACAAACAATATTGTCATTGGGATACCAATTACCACCTTTTCTTTCGTCAATTCTCCACAAAAGTGACCCATCTGCCTACCTGGAGTTATATGCATTTCTTTCCGATATTGGACTGCGGATCTAAAACAAATAAAATAGTATAAATCCCTTCCTTACATAATTCATTAGCTGAGTGGGCTTTGTCCGGAATGCTAAAAAAAAAATATGCAGCGACTGTACCTTTTCAACCTGACAATCTTAAATTTCTGGCAGTACCAAGAATCGAATACGGGCCTCCAAGGACGGCGGTTACTAGTGCTAAGTTACACTAAGGAGTTGGACAACAGGACGGATGAAAGATTTATACGCTTTGCCATTTAGTTTCACCGGCGTCTATCCGCTGCGATTTCATCCAACCGACATTAGTGTGATATTTAACGTCAGAATATGAAGTGGCATCAGTAGTGATATTCGAATTTCTTTGTCGAAAATTGGGCACTTTATGCTGGTGACGATTAATACCCCCACTTATAGTCTACGAACATATAATCGAAGTTTTACCATATTCAGTACTCAGATGATCCTGACTGTTCGTTCGCATTAAGGACTATCAGCCAGTTCGATAACATTCCCAGCCGTTCTACAAGCTGTAGAAAGCTGGGATCTCTCCGTATATGTTAATAGTAAACACAATGAGATGATGTTCAAACACGAAATATAATATTCTATTTTAATGTTTGTACAGAATGCCTTACCTCAGCAGATGTAAGGTTGATCTCCATTGTAAACACCACTCACCTGTAGGCAAAGGAGAGATTTAGTTAGTGGATGCGAAGTCAAATAAATGAGGTTTGAGAACAATGAACGATGTATGAGTAGAAATAGATAGTTTAGCAGCAAAAATTAGAAATACTACGTTCACTCCGATATTATCACTGACACGCTACACACATTACTAATTAAATTTGATGTAGATTCTTTAAGTGACTATTAAAGTAATAAATACAATAAGAACAAGTATGTTGTACGATACAAAATATGACGTCGAGATACTAAATATCTGGAATTATTTGTGGACAAAGTGGTAAGTTAAGGGTACTGTCATGATGATTTATTTTAGTCTAGGGACCTCTTTCCCTGAGTGTGTGTGTGTGTGTGTGTGTGTGTGTGTGTGTGTGTGTGTGTGTGTGTGTGTGTGTGTGTGTGTGAAAGACATGTCTCATAACAACAATAGTAATGATCAGCTACAGAGCTGCAGATCTTCTGAAGTGGTGCCACCTACAGCGGTCAGCCTACCAATTTCGACATGTGTGGCTAACGATCCGAAGACTACTGGAAAATTCTTCATGATGCTCTACTGCCGACCTTCTCAGAAAAGGATGGTTAACTAGTTGTACTTCCCCTTAAAATAACTATTACCACTACCGCCAAAATGGAGGTAATAGTACAGAAGCTAGGGCATCACTGACCAAACATGTAAAGAAGTCCAAAATACATTGAAGTTGATAAAGGTCAATTACTGTTTTTACAGCTTCAGTAATAATACGCATGAACCAGAACTTAACAGTGTTCTTCAATGAATAATTGAATGGCAACCTTGATGTTCAAATTGAAATCTTTAACACTTGAACCATACCCATTCTCCCCATGTGCTCATATCTAGGACAAATTTTATTTAACGTGTTTAATAAATCGTTTTACTGAACTGTAGCGAGTCTAAGGTGGTGAAAAGGCTACAGTATATGAGAATGTACCAGTCTAATGAAAGCAATTCTTGCTACAATATCGTCCAATTCTCCTAACCTATCATGGAGATAAAATATATAAAATTCTAAATTATGGCAAAAGTGAAGCGAAATCTACTTACGAGGGAGTCTAATACCACTGTGTACGTACGAGTAGAGTCATTACGTGCTGCCTATACGAGACGTACTTGGCAGAAATGGAAAACCGTGGTTTGGATTCCGCTTACTTAGTCGAGAAATACACAAAACCGACTGCATTACTGAAGATGCAGAAGGTTTCTCGAACTTCAATCAGACGTCAATAGAAATGAGCATCTACGCACCAGGTTCCCTCCTGAATCAAAGGCAGCCGGGCATGCAGATATCTAGTCATCGAACTTCGTTCCGAGTTTACTAACGGGAGTGGGTTTCAACTTCTGCTCCTCGAGGTGTTAGGGATCACGGAGCGGTCATTAACATTAACTATGGGTGATAGGTGGCGATGGTGTTTTAAAGGGACAGAGTAACGTGATTGTCAACCCCCAATGAATTACATTTAAAATTCCTTTATAAGAATTTACATATATCTTATGCACCTGTTCAATACAATACAATACAATACAATACAATACAATACAATACAATACAATGTTACCACTTAAATTAAATGGCCTGTCTAAACATTATATCTAAGGACATGTTTCGACCTGTGTTAACGTCATTTTCAGCTTGATGTACAAGAAATATGACATACATATTAGCAGTGCCAAATAATAAAGCTAATATGCGAGAAAAAATTTAACAATGTACAATTAAAACTAAATTTTGTTTAATATATTTATAATTCTTCAGTCTTGCTGTAATTTATATGTATGTAAATGTACCAAATTTAAATTAAATTCAATTTAAATTCAAACTTTCATTATTGGAGAAGTCTTCCCCGTGAGCAGTCGAAATTTTCTTCTGAATACGCGGAGAAAAGTCCTCGGCGAAACGTACAGAAGTTCGCCTTCTTTTTTCTTTTTTTTCTTTACGTCGCACCAACACAGATAGCCTAGGCCTTATGGCGACGATGGGATAGGAGAGGCCTAGGAATGGGAAGGAAGCGGCCGCGGCTTGAATTAAGGTACAGCCCCAGCATTTGCCTGGTGTAAAAATGGGAAACCACGGAAAACCTCTTCAGGGCTGCCGACAGTGGAATTCGAACCAACTATCTCCTGGATGCAAGCTCACAGCTGCGCGCTCCTAATCGCACGGCCAACTCACCCGGTCTTGTTTTCTTGACACAGCAAAGGCCCAAAAGCATATCATCATATCTAAAACAATTTCTATTAGGGCCTCCTGCGTAGAATATGTAACCAGGCGCTCGCATCCTAGGGTGAAGGTAGAGTAATCGAAAAGTTGCATCGGCTGATGCCACATAGGAATACCAAATTGCGAGAGACCAGTGAAAGCAGATTTACAGGAGTCTATAAAAAGAAAGAAAAAACAACAACAAACTATTCAGCTATAGCTGGCAAGACACCGACTTGCGGAGGTTTCCTCTGGAAAGGGACTCAGACGTACCATAGTTACTGAATAGCTTCTAAACATTTAAACACTTTTAAATGTTAAAACTACTTCATTAGGGATCTATCTCGCACCATTGAGCAGCGAAAGCGAGGGGCTAGCTATGCTATTAAGGTATCTATCTATCTATCTATCTATCTATCTATCTATCTATCTATCTATCATCATCATAATTATCTCTTCCAAAGTAGCGCTAGTTAAATAACACAAGTGTTGCAACCGTAATCCCACGTAAGTAAAGGATAGGTCTATAATATAAAGTTGACTGGGTTCGGTCAATATCGAACGTTGGCTAATTACTTAAATTCTACCGTAATAAGATGTCTTTGGGAGGAGAGGTAGCTTCTTCGAAATCTCCACGGCTCGCAAGTTGACTCATTATAACAAAAGTACGTCAAGCAAGTTCTTCAGAATAATAAACATGAAGATGGGGCTGTTACGCAAATAAAAGCGGATAGAAATTCTTTCCTGATTGAACGGAGAATTTAATTGTGTGCAGGCCATGACGACGTCGCCCGTACTGGAGTGTGACGTCAGGAGCGACTATTCGCCCCCAACTCCACCTTCCCAAACTGTTCATTAAAACTGGCGGCGGAGTAAATTGACTCGTGCACTATAGGTCCCTCGTCGACCTTAGCCTCTCAGTCTACACGTGACAGACACGAAACATTCTCAAGAAGAGTCTCGACAAATCGCTAATGTAGGATCAGACTCTATGCAGACAGAACATCTATAGCTGTATAAAATATGTAGTTTCTATGATAGTAGTGTAGCTCCTGTAGCAGACCGAAACCGGGAAACAATGAGGTAAGATAAGATAATATGTTTTATTTATCCTGGCAAAGTTAGGGATGCATTCCCTTTCCTACACTTAATCAGTCATAACCTAGAACACTGTTAATAATACATAACTACTACCGTACTTGTAAATGATGCAAAAAAAAAAAAAAAAAGTAAAAAGATCAACAATAAGACGAAGAACATAAATATGTTACTAATAGTATCAATAAAATTATCAAACCTAGTGATACTAAGGTAAAATCATTACCATATATACAACACATTGTATATAAAACATATGAATATTAAATACTAGATGTGCCCGCGACTTCGTACGCGTGGAATTTATTTCTGTTTCTTTGCATACAATGTTTTATGTAGTATCATTGGAGACATGAAAAAAGAATGACATTAAACAACTTCGATGGGCTTAAATTTATCAACAGAATTAGTAAATATATCAATATGAACGCTTCTCTGTAGACAATGTTATTATTTTCTGGCATCAAGATATATTGTCTTTCGGCTGATCCAACTCGAGATAAGCCAACATACAACTGTCCATGCGAAAAGCACTCCTTCCTCAAGTCGATTCGCACAAGTGAGAATGTTTGACCCTGAGACGTATTTACTGTGATGGCAAGTGAGATCTTCACTCGAAACTGTAAGCGTTTAAAATATATTGGTAATTCAGTTGGTGTCATCGGAATACGCGGAATGTGCGCTAGTTCTCCAGACGCTGGCCCGGGGAGAATGGTCGCTACGATGACATTATCTCGCAACTACTTTAGTAACAGCCTTGTGCCATTGCGAATGTTAGGCGGGCTTACATTTCTTAACAGCATGATGGGGGTAACAATCTTTAACATACCGGGCGAGTTGGCCGTGCGCGTAGAGGCGCGCGGCTGTGAGCTTGCATCCGGGAGATAGTAGGTTCGAATCCCACTATCGGCAGCCCTGAAGATGGTTTTCCGTGGTTTCCCATTTTCACACCAGGCAAATGCTGGGGCTGTACCTTAATTACGGCCACGGCCGATTCCTTCCAACTCCTAGGCCTTTCCTATCCCATCGTCGCCAAAAGACCTATCTGTGTCGGTGCGACGTAAAGCCCCTAGCAATCAATCTTTAACATAAGGTCGTGTGGTGGCAGGCCATGCGGATAAGGGAATACAAAAATTCTTGTGGGTAGTGTACTACATCTTCAATGTTGTTTATTTTATCAATTGACTTATAATATTTTATTTTACCAAAAACGTTTTTCTAAATCTAATTTTTTCATTGACACTGTCGTTTCTGGGGAATCCTATTGCTCGTGAACATAGCAAATGATTATCTCTTTGTAGAAGATTTTATATATCAGGATGTATTGCATCTATAAGATGTTCCAGAGTGTGAACTATACTCTGCAGCACTATAGATCTAGGTCCTTTGTCTTCATCCACTAATAGAATGGCCACTTCGTTAATTGTCGGTGCATTGTATCTACCTTGATGTTTTTGTGGAGTGCTGTCGGCGCGGAAAATTAACTTCAAGTTTTCTGATGAGTTCCGTTCTAGGTTGTAGTTGAAACTTCGAATGTATAGGTTATGGCCATTCAGTGTATTCTGTAGGTCATTTATCAAATCGATTTATAATCTGGGGTCAATGTCGGAACGCAGTGATAGTCGATCAGCATTGGAGATGAAGTAAATTTGCAGAAATTGCGGAGTTTGGTCTGACGGCGAGAGAAGGCTGCCAACCCCCTCAACCTTAAAAGTAGGCATAAAATTGTACTCCCGAATTTCTGTCGCGCCGAATGATGTCATCTGAAACAGGCTATTGTACCTATCTATTATTTTCATAAAATGTTAAGATAATAGATGATTGCCCATCAAGAGGTCTTTTATTGGTTGAGGTGGCTCCTGAATATCGGGAAGGATTATTTTTCCAGCAGCACAACACATACCGTTTCGCTTCATCGTTCCTTTTGTGTTTTTTTTGTTTAGTTTTGCAAAACACTTACAGCATATCTTATTCATTCCTCCAATTTGAACACTGCTCCGCTCAGCATAACCAATATCATAACCAAAAGCTGATCTGTAACTGTGCGCTAAAATTCTATTACGCGCTCTAGATGCAAATATCTGTTGTTTTTGTCTCTGTACTGGAAATCGTTGTAAACGTTCGGCGCTATTTTCTCGAGCGCGAGCCCGCGAGGTTATACAGTAGTGTTTTGCTCGGAAAGGGGCTGTAAACGGTCAGCGGTAAATTCTCTAGCTTGCCTTTGCGATAGATACTCTCTCTGTCTTGATAGACGATTTGTATTCTCAGAGGAAGATTCCCAATTCGACGTAGTTTGGCTGGCCTTGACTGAGATGATTGTCTAGAAAATTGTGATTTGTGTGTTGCTTACAAATACAAAAAAAGACTAGCGTGTAAGTAGATAGTATAGATATAACTCATGTATAATGTAACTTTCTAATATTAAAATAATTGGTTCAGTAAATCCTGCGAGTACTGAAGTATCAATAAATAAATAAATAAATCAATCAATCAATCAATCAATCAATCAATCAATCAATCAATCAATCAATCAATGCTTTCGAGTTCAACATAAACACTCTGTTTCCTGGCAGCAGATATGAGTAACTTCTTTATTAACAGCTGAAATTTTCCGGTTACATAAGTACCATTTAACCGTAACTACCCCAGTGTATTATGTATACCTTATGCGTTAAAACAAACATAAGTCATTATTTCCATAAAACCGAGCGAGCTGGCCATGCGGTTAGGGGCACGCAGCTGTGAGCTTGCATCCGGGAGATAGTGGGTTCGAGCCCCACTGTCGGCAACCCTGAAGGTGGTTTTCCGTGGTTTCACATTTTCAGACCAGGCAAATGCTGGGGCTGTACCATAAATGAGGCCACGGCCGATTCCTTCCCACTCCTAGGCCTTTCCTATCCCATCGTCGCCACAAGACCTATCTGTGTCGGCGTGATGTAAAACAAATTGTAGGGAAAAAGAACAACGTAAGAACATCAAAACGCACCAAACCAAGCATCGGTCAAATATTCGCGGACACTCAATTACAGGTCGGAAAATAAGGCGAACCACGGATTTTCATATCCCCCTCCCCAAGTCCTCCCCTCTTAACCTATCTGGCTCACTACGTTACCTAACTGCTGATTCCACCCAACACAACACGATAGACCATGTTAAGCTCGGCCGTACAACTGCTACGACTTGATTAAAAAAAAAAAAAAAAGTTTCTCTTTACATTTTACTAAAATGTATATAGTGTACTAATCAAATGAAGCGCTAACTACCAAACAGACACATCTATGCCAAGCTGTACGGAATACATTCTTCTGGGTAAGGAAGTAATTAACCACTCTGTCATTTCCTGTTTTTCGTGTATTGTTTAGAACTACGTACAGTGGCATGCTGATGAAGCATCGAAGTAGCGCTTTTTCTTCTGACTTGATTCACAAATATTTATTTTCAAACTGAAAAGTTATAGGTTGTAGCGATCCGTCGCAAATGTTTTAATTGTAAAGCCTGTGGATTGAATTCAATAATGACTTACGGATCAATATGGTTATATATTTCCGTCTATCGCTACCACGATCGCTGCTAACTAATCCCTTCCTGTTTGCCTTGATAATATCATTCTAACAGTTTCATGATGTATTTCCACATATCCAGTGAAGTGAAATAAAACTTTGTTATTTGACTAAGTGAAATTTCTAAATAATCAGCTTGTTGTCCTCTTTTACTGTGGAGCTATCCATCTACTCTAGTAGAATATGTAACTAATTTTAGTGCCGGGCTGAGTAGCTCAGACGGTAGAGTGCTGGCCTTCTGAGCCCAACTTTGCAGGTTCGTTTAGTAACGGACTGAGTAGCTCCGACGGTAGATTGCTGGACTTCTGAGCCCAACTTGGCGGGTAATCACACAGATATTTAAGAATTAAACGTTAGGCCTTCCCCTAAAGTACAATTTCACTTATCGTGAATAAAATTAGTTATAGTCTAGATTGTAGGGCCTCATTCCCCGACTTAACATACCGATTTTCATCCATCACTCATTCTTGTCTTATTCTTCAAGAGAACATTCCTTTATAATTTTTTAAATTTTTAAAACCTTCTTCACAATTTTCCTTGCCGGCATGGACCGATGACCATGCGGTTATTACACCTTAAAACAATCAGGACGAAAACCATTGCCAGTGAACACGACTGAACCATATTTTCATGTTAGTAATGCTCGGCGTTGATATGGACTAAGCAACAGAAGTCTAAATTCATTAATTCTAATAGTCGGAACGGTTCTGGTGTAAGATCGCGTGAGATATATTTTGGCAGTCGTATTCCGTCTATACATTTCTCAGTTTGTAATGCATTGAAATGAGCAAGGTTTCGCTTGAAACAATTTGAGCGCGGAATGAAAATCAGACCATTTAGTCTCAAAATACAACGGGTCAAAGTTCACCATCTATTTTCAAAAACAGTCCTCAATCAGAGTTGGACTTGAAAGTAAGCTAGAGACATATTAATGTTATATTTCATTGAAAAGAGAAAGAAATGACAAATCCGACGTTACGTTAGGTATTTCCATCAGAAGTTATAATTAGCAGGCGTGACTGAAATTTAAAGAAATCAGTTTATATTTCAGATGTCGTTTATTGTCAACCGTGGTGTAGTACACGCGTTCGAAATGCCTTTATTGTTTCAGATATCAGTTTATTGTTGAACCGTGGTGCAGTCCAAACATTTAATGTGCCTTCGTTGTATATAACAAACAAGTATAAAATTTCTAAAACTGTTAGAGAATGGAATAGAGTATATCGGGAAAGACTAACATTGAAGAAACTAGTAAGTGAACATCCTAATACATTACAATATCCAGTTCCAATAATATAAGTAATAATATTTGTACTTTTTAAATTGTATGTATGTTGGGTATTCAGCTCGAAGGCTGGTTTGATCCTCCACAGCTCCATCAAAAGCTATCACAGATCGCCCAGGCGTCACTGAAGAGGTATACCAGGCAAATGAGGAGTGAGGTAGTTTCCCGTTGCTTTCCTCATCGAGCGACAAGTTCCAATTGCACATCAGTCTGCCAAGCCCACTGAAATGCATGCACCAACCGACCCTATGAGCGATATTTTCACACCATTCATAACAGGGACTGGCTGTATAAGGAATGGTATTACTAGCATCGCTCATACCTCAGTCACTTTCATATTGTCAAAGCCAAGGATAAGGCTGCGACAAGTCAATGAAAGTAACAAATTGCTCTAGCCCATACCAGAAGACATCGTGCACTATAAATACTACATCCCGCCAGCAAGGGCATTGTATAAGACATAAATGATTGGAAATAGTTTTCTCTATACCTTTTGTTATGTAGTACAGGTACCCATTTTTTGCATGTGATCCCCTCCCCAGAGAGTAAGTGGAATGTGTACCAAGTTTGGTTGAGAGCTATGCTGGAACATACTGTACATAATTTCATCCGTAATCTAGATTATTTCGGACACATTCTTTTCTACCCCTTCTCACCGCCGTACCAATGCGGCTGATCTTGGGGTTCATTTGTATCTGGAGTGTGACTATTCACCTCAGCGACCCCCAAAACTATGGATTCTACATTAATATAGGTCGTTTTATATTATTTTTATTATTTTACATTATTTTTATTATTTTATACTTCAGCCCGTTTCTATCCCCGCCCAAAGGAGTCCTACGAGTGTCTTACACAACAGTACATATTTTCCAGACAGTAAGTCATATGTGTACCAATTTTCGTTGACAGCTATGCCCAAACGTACATGCATAACCTCGCTGCTGTAGAATCCTGGAGCTGGCGTTGACATGGCTACAGCAGTTCACTTCTCCATCCGAAACTCAGAACAGGGGTGTTGTGGTGCCAATATCTCCATAACGGTTGGTTTTAGGGCCTTAAAACATGGTTTTCAGACCCGTATGGCTTACCGAGTGTTGTTCTCTGCGTCAAGGGGCTTAATATGAGCTTTGTCTCGTCCTTGTACGAGAAATTCGATTTTTCGCCTATTTAGCCTATTATTTTTATACCTGCCCCCGTTGAATTGTTTTAAGAATAAAATACAGTCCATGTCGCTCAGGGATAATATACATTTACATTAGTAAAATAAATTTTAGAGTCGGTCCAGTAGTTCCTGAGATTAGCCATTACATACAAACAAAGTTTACCTCTTTATATATTAGTATAGTACAGACTAGATGCAGTAATTTTCAAAATGATATCAATTTCAAGAACGTGCCGAAATATCGCCTTCAATTTAGAGGTGAAGAGAAGAAATAATACGAAGACGACAAAGAAGATTATCTGTGAAAAGGAGGAGGTAATAATGATGTAGATGTATAGAAGGGAGGTTCCTTTTTTTCTTTGCCTGGTGGTTTAACGTCGCACTAACACATCGAAAGTTTTCGGTGAATCAAGGATGGTAAAAGCTACGATTGGGCAGGTAACAGCCGTGGCCTCTTGTGGAGATGGGAAAGCACGGAAAACGATCTTCAGGGTTGCCGACGGTGGGATTCGGGTCCATTATCTCTAACGAATGCAAGTTCATAGCTGCACGACCAACTCTCTCGGTCTTCGCCAGGTTGATTGTACACCCGAAATTGGACTCATCTATCCGCTCCCTTTAGTGACACTTAACCCACTCAGCGCGCCTATTCTCGTTGTGGGAGATATGTCCACACGTTGATAACTCTTGTTGTGCTTGTTGTTTAAAGGGGCCTAACATTTAGGTCATCGGCCACGCTGATAACTAAATGAACGACATCCATAAATTACTTGAAGTCTTCAACCCCTACCCAATTTCGTTCCATGGACTTGTGTAGCCTGCATCTCTACCAGCACACCGAACAATAAGACTGTAGGTTACTTGGGTGAGGGGCTTTCTGGCCGAAGCTGTCAAGGCGTGCTCGGTTCATCCGGAAGTCGAAACATTTAAAAAATGAGATTTCCACTTCCGGAGGTGCATACGGTCTTGAGGCTCACTCAGCCTGCACCAAAACTGAGTACCAAGTTAATTCCTGGGAGCAAAGGCAGCTGGGCGTTGAGCTAACCAATGTACCCCACCAAGTGCCGGTGTTACGGAAAGTGGAAGCTTTTACCTTCCACCTCTCCGTGGTCCTTCATGGCCTGTACGGAGATGACTTGTACTTAGGTCAAATCTGCAAACGTTTAAGTGAATAATTCGTAACAACTGAAAAAGTACAAATATTATTAGTAATATTATTGGAACTGGATATTGTAATGTATTAGAATGTTCACTTACTAGCTTTTTCAATCTTAGACTTTCCCGATATACTCTATTCCATTCTCTAACAGTTTTAGAAACTTTATACTTGCTTATTATATACAGCGAAGGCACGTTAAATGTATGGACTGTACCACGGTTCAACAATAAACTGATATCTGAAACAATAAAGGCATTTCGAACGCGTGTACTACACCACGATTCACAATAAACGACATCTGCAATATAAACCGATTTCTTTAAATTTCAGTCACGTCTGCTAATAATAACTTTTGATGGAAATAACTAACGTAAAGTCGGATTTGTCATTTCTTTCTCTTTTCAATGAAATATAACATTAATATGTCCCCTTACCGGGCGAGTTGGCCGTGCGCGTAGAGGCGCGCGGCTGTGAGCTTGCATCCGGGAGATAGTAGGTTCGAATCCCACTATCGGCAGCCCTGAAGATGGTTTTCCGTGGTTTCCCATTTTCACACCTGGCAAATGCTGGGGCTGTACCTTAATTAAGGCCACGGCCGCTTCCTTCCAACTCCTAGGCCTTTCCCATCCCATCGTCGCCATAAGACCTATCTGTGTCGGTGCGACGTAAAGCCCCTAGAAAAAAAAAATGTCCCTAGCTTACTTTCAAGTCCAACTGTGATTGAGGACTGTTTCTGAAAATAGATGGTGAACTTTGAACGGTTGTATTTTGAGACTAAATGGTCTGATTTTCATTCCGCGCTCAAATTCTTTCAAGCGAAACCTTGCTCATTTCAATACATTACAAACTGAGAAATGTACAGACGGAATACGACTGCCAAAAAATATCACACGCGATCTTACACCAGAACCTCCTATACCCATGTGCGGAATGATGAATTCTTCATAAAAAGAAGAAAAACCGAGCGAGTTGGCCACGCGGTTAGGGTCGCGCAGCTATGAGCTTGCATTCGTGAGATGGTGGGCTCGAATCCCCATTCACCCCGTAGTTGAGATGTTAACAATGTATCCTCCCAAGTGGTTGGTCAGCGTTCGAAATTAAGAATGGATTCGGGGTCTGGAACGAGTGCATTCGCCCTCAGGTAACGTAACTGAGAATATAAGCGGGTTAAAAGCTCATTCGTACATACCAAGCTAACAATTTTTCGACTCGGTAAGTGCCACATTATATTGTGGTGCTTCATATGAAATATCGAATTTAGTAGGGACTTCGAAGAGCGGGAAAATTGTGACAACACAATTTTTAGTTGTCTTTTTAAGTCTCACTCCCAACTGACATGCGAGGGACTCTTTGGAAACAACTTGGCGAACGAAATGGATTTTTTTTTTGCTTTACGTCGCAACGACACAGATAGGTCTTATGGCGACGATGGGACAGGAAAGGCGTAGGAGTGGGAAGGAAGCGGTCGTGGCCTTAATTAAGGTACAGTCCTAGCATTTGCCTGGTGTGAAAATGGGGAAACAACGTAAAACCATTTTCAGGGCTGCCGACAGCGGGATTCGAAACCACTATCTCCCGGATGAAAGCTCACAGCTGCGCCCCCCTAACCACACGACCAACTCGCCCGGTGAAATGGAATTCGCTGGAGAGTTCATCAATATCAATGGGGCTTATGGAAGAAAGAAAGAAAGAAAGAAAGAAAGAAAGAAAGAAAGTAGAACTGGCTGAGTCAGCAAAGAGGATGCATCTGGATGTGCTAGGAGTAAGTGATATTCGGGTAAGGGGAGATAACGAGAAGTGATAGGAGATTATAAAGTGTACTTGACGGGTGTTAAAAAGGGAAGGGCAGAGTGTGGGGTAGGGCTGTTTATCAGGAATACAGTACAACTGCACGCAACATTGTTTCTGTTAGTTACGTAAATGAGCGAATGATGTAGGTAGATTTGGCAGTTGGAGGAATTAGGACAAGAATTGTCTCAGTGTATTTACCACGTGAGGTTGCAGATGAGGATGAAGTTGACAAGTTTTATGAAGCACTGAGTGACATCGTAGTCAGGGTCCACAGCTAGGTTAGTGCTAATGGGCGATTCGGTGCGAGAGTTGGAAATAGAACTGAAGGATACGAAAGGATGATTGGTAAATGTGGAGAAGACATGGAAGCTAATAGGAATGGGAAGCGTTTGCTGGACTTCTGTACTAGTATGGGTTTAGCAGTTACGAATACATTCTTCAAGCAAAAGGCTATTCACCGCTACACACGGGAGGGTAGGGTTACCAGATCCATAATGGACTATATCTTAACCGACTTCGAATTCACCTTCGTTTGTTCGTAGTTTACATGGCTCATATGCTGAAAGGTATAAAGTACAGGGAGGGATTCAGTTAGGTGGACATGTAGTAAACAGCCTGGCCTATGCTGACGACTTGGTCTTAATGGCAGATTGGGCCGAAAGCCTGCAGTCTAATACCTTGAAACTTGAAAATAGGTGCAATGAGTATGGTATGAAAATTAACCTTCTGAAGACTAAACTGATGTCAGTAGGTAAGAAATCCAAGAGAACTGAATATCAGATTGGTGATACAAAGCTGGAACAGGTAGACAATTTCAAGTATTTAGGTTGTGTGTTCTCCCAGGATGGTAATATAGTAAATGCGATTGAATCAATGTGCAGTAAAGCTGATGCAGTGAGCCCACAGTTAAGATCAACAGTATTCTATAAGAAGGAAGTCACCTCCCGGACGAAACTGTTTTCAGATCAACTTTGCTTTACGGGAGCGAAAGCTGGATGGACTCAGAATATGTTATTCATAAGTCAGAAGTAACATACATGAAAGTAGCGAACATGATTGCTGGTACAAACAGGTGGGAACTCGGAGCTAACGGCTAAATTAGGAATGAACTCGATGGATGAAGCTGTACGCATAAACCGGCTTCGGTGGTGGGGTCATATGAGGCGAATGGACGAGGATAGTTTACCCAGGAGAATAATGGACTCTGTTATGGAGAGTAAGAGCAGTGGAGGGAGACCAAGGCGACAATGGTTAGACTCAGTTTCTAACGCTTTGAAGATAAGAGACATAGAACTAATGAGGCCACAGCACTAGTTGCAAATAGAGGATTGTGGCGACGTTTAGTAAATTCACAGAGGCTTGTAGACTGAACGCTGAAAGGCATAGCGGTCTATGATGATGTATGTCTTTATGAGTCTTCAGCGTGGGGGCTGGTTAGATCCTCAAAAAGCATCACCTAAGACGAATTAAGAAGTTATCTTCCGGGCTTGTAGGCCGTAGTCGATTGAGCGAGTCAACTTCTCACGTTCGGAAAGAGCCGATTCCTAGAGAATGCTGGACGCAGTTTCTGCTGAAACATTGACAGTTACTATTCCAATTCGACAACGGCCTAAAAGTCCGCAAGATAATTCCTTCTTAATTCGTCGAGACGCCGGCTGAGAAAGCATAATCTGTTCTAGTTTTACGTCGCACCGACAGGGACAAGTCTTATGGATAGAGCAGGGCTTGGCCTTGACCATGGCCTTCTTCTTTTTCTTCAGAGTTTGTCCCTCCTGCTGGCGGGACCCGCCACATGGATTCGTTGTCTCCATTTAGTTCTGTCCCGGGCCATACCAGGGTGGAGATTGACGCTCTTCAGTTCTTTGTGAAGAGTATCGGCCCATCGCTGTTTTGGTCGCCCTTTTGGTCCCCTGCCGGCGACTTCTAACATGTAACCCGTCTTTGCGATAGTGTCGGCGTCTGCCGTTAGTACATGTCCAAACCATCGTAGACGATTCTCGCGCATTATTTTTTCTTGAATCGATGCAATGCCAAATATCCCCGATAGATTCATTGGATATACGATCCAGTTTAGTGACACCAGCTGTCCATCTTGTAACCGTCCAGGCTTCTCCAGCCCTACTAATTTAATATAATATCATTTTACGCGATATCATTTGATATTAAGTTTATCCGCCATCGACAATTATTTGTAATAACATATTTATTCAACGTCAATCATTTGTAATCAAGGCTTTTTGGAATCATATTGTATATATAATAACATCGTTTTAGTATTTAAATTATTATATTATGTAGGATAAGAATTCATTATGTTGTAAATACGGTCAATATGTTGAGACATAGTTGTTTTCATTTCATCTCATGTTTGTGTATACGGAGGGTTATTTTTGAAGCTTGGGATTTTGCATGAGTCATGGGTTTATTTTATGACCAAGGCTAGTAAACAGCGACCCGTGCGCGAGGCTTGCAAGCTGGTCAGCTATATCATCGCCACGCCTTCTGGACTTGTCCAGGAAGAAGAGAAGGGGAGTTGATGCTGCGATCTATCGAATCAGATACTTCGTTGTATATGAGTTTTGAGATTGAACTGTTACCAAGAGTGGGGGTGAGCCCGGATATATACTGATTCTCAACACGAGAACGGGAGCTTACGACCTTACGACCTTACAACCTAACGAGATACTCCATCACTAGTACCTCTACTGTGAACATCTACTTTGAACGACGTGATTTGATTTTTGAAACAGTGTGTGGTCGCTCCGCGACAGAGTTATTTTTGTACAATGTGTTATCGCTTCAATACAGTACTTAGTTGCGGTAATGTTATCGGATCTACGAGAAACGAAACAAGCTTATGGCTTGTGTGATATTCAGTAAATATTGTGGACGAAGAACTATGTGTAGTTCAAGTCTACGGAATTTTGGTACAAGTCTGTACCGTATAAATAGTATAGCTCAGTTGGATTGAGATTTCTACTAATATGGAAAAATTCATATCTCTGAATTTTCTCCTCTTACGATCAACGCTGATCAGTTTTTACAAGTATAGGGCCAATGTCTAATTTAAAGACTAGGCAAGTAGGGAGTGGCAGTCCAGATAGCCCGTACCATATCAGAGAAGGAAGGAAGGATGTCCATGGAGCAAAGTCTACATCGAGAAGAAGAGAACGAGTAACTACGGAAACCAGATGACTTCAACGGAAACTGCAATTGGTGAGCTTCAATTAGATAAAGCAAGCAATAGTAAATTCAGTAAATTATAAATTCCTCCACGCTTTAAGGAAACTTTTCCGATTCATCTCATTTTTTTAAATAATAAATTCATTTGCATTTTATATTGCGTTAATTTTCTTTCTTAAGCGATACTTAATGGTTAATTATTTAAAATCCTACCCCTGTGATTTAAGTATAAGTCTCTATGCTAGTAAATATAAATTTTGGTTTACAGTTTTAAATAAACGCCCAAACATTACATAGAGAAATGGGGAACCACGGAATGTTAATTGTTTCTATTTGCGTGGCAATTTGCGGGCAAGCCACAAATAGTTTATTTGATATTCATGGGCCCCAAGGTTATAACTTTCATCTCCTCAAGTGTTTTGATGAGAGGGAACAGTTACAATCTCAGCAGCTTAGTCTCCATGACACAGTCGACGCTCTGTCTCAGTCGTAGTCGGCCAACATTCGCAACCCAGTGCAACAGGTCAGATGACAGTACGATAGATTTTTGGTAAGAGATTATCTTTCATCCTCTGGTCGCAAGTGACGCCGGTTGCTGCAAATCGGCCATAATCAGTGATCTTGGAGGCAAGATACTTGAATCTTGTTACTCGCGGCAGGTCCTCAGCGCCATCACCCAGTGGGAAACCACTGTAATCAGTCACCCGAATATCGGCGGGAAAACACCTAGGAAGATGCTAGCAGCAGCTCTAAAATGCTTGACGACAGACTATGTGACAAGCCGGCCGAAAAACATCTCAGTTACAATCTCAGGGAATTAGGCCTATTTTACCATTTTTTTACGTCGCACCGATACAGATAAGTCTTATGGCGACGATGGGATAGGAAAGGGCTAGGGGTGGGAAGGTAGTGGTCGTGGCCTCAATTAAGGTACAGCCCTAGAATTTGTGTGAAAATGGGAAACCACGCAAAACCATATTCAGGGCTGCCAAGAGTGGGGTCCGAACCCACTATCTCCCGAATACTGGATACTGGCCGCACTTAAGCGACGTCAGCTACCGAGCTCGGCAATCTCATGGAATGACCATGGCCTGAATTAAGGTAACGCTCCAGCACTTACATGGTGTGAAAATGGGAGACCAAGGAAAACCATCTTCACGGATGCTGACAGTGGAGTTCGAGCTCACGGCCTCCCGAATGCAAGCTAACAGCTACGTGACCAAAATGGCGCAGCCATCTCCCTCGGTTCTGTTCTGCGATATAGTGAAACCGCAAGAACCGATGACGTACAAGTGGTAGTTTGCTTTTGCTTTCTTCACTAGGCCAGAATGTGATATGTAGCACGACTGGTTCTATGAATCACATCTTTCATAACACTCAGACTCATTAGCCATGGTCCGAATGTCATTACCTTCGCAGCTTCCATACTGTCGCAGTCATTAATGAGACTGCAGCTCTGGCTCGTGTCAAGAGACAGGTGGAAAAGATACTGCATCCATCAAGAAGCAACTACAGGAAGAAACAAATTTATATCAAAGTACACATTTCTATAGGGCCTACCCTTTTCCCCACGAGATACAAGTGCATTCATGCCCGTTTCCTCGCTGTTAAATCGCTTCCTGTCGAAAAATATGTAGGCAGTTGGCGAGAAGTCTGGTGAATATAGCGGATGAAGAAGAATTTTAAAGGTTTTGTATTGTTGTTCTTGCACATGTGGACGCGTGTTGTCGTGAAGCAGCGAAGCTCCATCTCTGTTGACCGATTTAGGCCGTTTAACCCATTCACGTCATATGACGAGCTGTGGTTGCGCGCGGTATTTTGGCCTCATTTATCTTCGTGTATTAGATTCCCTTTTGAATATAAGGAAATGGAGACATGTACTGTTGGCAAACAATGCTGTCTGTATCTCTGTGTGACACTGGGATTGTCGAATAACAGTTTATTTTCATCGGTATTGAAAGCGCTTGTAAACATTGTTTTAGTTGGTGATTATGGCAATAATGACGGTTTGGGAAATGAATACGATTTCGAGGATAGTGATAGTAACAGTGAAAGTTATTGGAGTGAGCAAAATATTGATGAAAGTGAGAGCGAAATTGCCGTACCAAGTTCTTTCCAAAATCGCGCGGCCGGCGACATAAAAGAATGACTGAAAAACGGTGAAAAAAATCCTGATATATACCGATTTCGTGGGTACAGCGGTGTTTCAAAAAAATTACGAAAAATGTGTAGTCTGCCCACCGTCCAAAACTGCGGCGTTTTTAGAGTACGCGGATCCGCTCTTTTTGAAAATATTTCAAATGAAACGTTTGTACCACAGCCAGCAGTCACTCAAGGAATGAGAATTGGTAAGTCAAAATCTTCACTGGCATGAATGCGAAATTTTAGTGAATTATCTGTATTAGTTTTTATTTTATGCATTTTTGTGTGTGACAGGTACGCTCAAACTGCGGGCGGGCATACATCTGATTCCACAGCCAACAATGTGGCCATTCATTGTGATTAGAATGAGTTAATGCGTAATTTCTAAAGTAGGCCTATATAATACAGAAACGTTCTGGTTTTAAACAGAATAGCATCATGTGAAAAATGGGACGTTATACGATAACCACCACTGACACGATGACTTAACTGATTGGTAGTGTGTCGCGGATACTGTTTTGACTTATTCTTGACAAATGGTGAAACAACTAACACCGAGAAATATTACACTATGATCTTTCTAGAATGAAGTTTCGGTTTCGGTATGAGTTTCGATACATCATAAGTTGCTGTACACATTGATGTCGGTTATCGCATGTGCAGTTTTTTTTTCACATGATGCTATATCGATCAAAATCAGAACGTTTCTGTTCCGGAAGAGAAGAAAATAGCAACCTTCGACGCTATTCCGCAAGCTAGAACTCAAATTAGTCCATTCGAACGTGCATATTTAAACTGTACTATACACGATTCACTGGCAACCTTTGTCAATGTGTTGTTTTCTTTTTCAACTAAAACCATCACATGCGGAAATTAAGCGCAGAGTGCTTACCCATTTTTTCTTTTTGCTAGTGGCTTTACGTCGCACCGACATAGATAGGTCTTATGGCGACGATGGGATAGGAAAGACCTAGGAGTTGGAAGGAAGCGGCCATGGTCTTAATTAAGGTACAGCCCCAGCATTAGCCGGGTGTGAAAGGAAATCACGGAAAACCATCTTCATGGCTGCCGACAGTGGGATTGGAACCCACTACCCCCCGGATGCAACCTCACAACCGCGCGCTCCTAACCGCACGGCCAACTCGCCCGGTTGAGGTCTCATTCCCAACAAATAACATAATATAGGCCTACTTTTATGGACATATTTCAAAAATGTATATATCACAAAATATGAGCCCAATTCATAAAAGTGACATGAAGAGAATACATAACAATGTAGATTTTTATTACGTTTAACACAATTTTCTTGATTTACCTCCCTCATTCAACAACCACCTTAGGAGTAAATTTTCAGCACTTTGGCTCCCATACGACCAATTGAAGTTGAAGAGACGTTAAACATGTATTACTCAAATTTTGGCCGGTTGTTGATGAGGCGAGTAAGAACAAGTGTGACATAACAAATACTGCTTTGAAATGCCAGCGAGATGCGGACACAATGCATTTCTTCGCACAGTTGTTTTTCTCAAGCACTCATCAAGCAATGCACACAGAGAATACGCGCTGATGCTCGCACGTGTGTTTCCCGTAAATCACGGGCTGTCTAACACAGCAATCAAACGGTGCCTTTATTTCCTCACCGGAACATAAATCTTGTCTACAGCCCGCCAACTCCTATTTCTGTACCTCTCTCCCGCTGAACAATATAAATTAACTGTACTCCCAATCCTCAACCGAGCGCCACTGAAGAAGAAACAAAGAAAAGGTCACCCACAAGTTAAAACCACACAATGTGATGAATGTCTCGCAAACAATCGAGAGCTTCCGGAAGATCCTCTACCACCTACACTTCTTACGCCTTTTCTCAGTCACCTGGGGTCAGCCCCTTTCTGTGGATTAAGCCCAGATTTATAATCAGATTCCTCCTCTGACACGAATCCTAGGTAGAGGAATGTATTCACTATTGGTTCTTTCTGTAGTGGTGGGTAGTGTGAAGTGTTACATGTAAATGGTGTGTAATGTGTATTAAGCGATCACAAACACCCAGCCACCGAGCAAGAGGAATTAACCAAACGCGGTTAAAGTTCCCGGCCCGGCCGGGAATTGAACCCGGAGCCCTATGGAACGACGGCTACTACGCTGGAAATTCAGCCTAGAAGCTCGACAACGGTCCGCCTCTGTGGTGTAGTGGTTAGTGTGATTAGCTGCCACCCCCGGAGGCCCGGGTTCCACTCCCGGCTATGTCACGAAATTTAAAAAGCGGTACGAGTGCTGGAACGGGGCCCCCACAGCCTCAGAAGGTCAACTGAGTAGAGGTGGGGCATCCTGGAAGTGGTTTTCCGTGGTTTCCCACTTCTACAGGCAAATGCAGGGATGGTACCTAACTTAAGACCACGGCCGCTTCCTTCCCTCTTCCTTGTCTATCCCTTCCAATCTTCCCATTTCCCTACAAGGCCCCTGTTCAGCATAGCAGGTGAGGCCACCTGGGCTAGGTACTGGTCATTCTCCCCAGCTGTATGCCCCGACCCGATGTCCCACGCTCTAGGACACTGATCTTGAGGCGGTAGAGGTGGGATCCCTCGCTAAGTCCAAGAGAAAAACCAAACCTGGAGGGTAAACAGATTAAGAAGAAGAAGAAGCTCGACAACGAATATTATCTAGTGGACATCGGACATAGACTATCAAGGTCTAGAGGAACAATCAGAGGCCCGCAACCCAGACATGCTTTCGTGGTGATATCGACAAAATATTTATTTAGAATACAATACTCCCATCCGCTAATTCGGGATCACCTGAAATTGCGGAGAGGGTATTCATTTTTTTCAATCCAAATTGTTTTATGATACATGCAATTGATTTTTTTTGTCCGACTCCTTGGCTGAATGGTCAGCGTTGAGGCCTTCGGTTCAGATGGTCCCGCGCTCGATTCCCGGGCGGGTCGAGGATTTTAATCACCTGCGATTACTTCTTCTGGCCCGGGGACTGGTTGTTTGTGTTTGTCCCAACACTCTCCTCTTCATATTCAGACTGCACACCACACTACCAACCACCACAGAAACAGGCAATAGTTAATTCATCCCTCCTCATAGAGTTGGCATCAGGAAGGGCATCCGGCCGTAAAACAGGACGAAATCAACATGTGCGACATAGTTCGCACCCGCGACACTACAAATTGTGGGAAAAGCTGTAGAAGAAGAAGACATGCAATTGATTTTTTATTACAATTATTTTTATATAACTACATTTAACATACAATATTTAACTAATTACAAGCATTGTACATTTGTTTGAACATTCCACTCTGGTATACAAATTAAATCAAAAGTAGAATATAACGATTCTAAAATAATAAACAATACAATAAATAAAAATATTCCTTTCAAGGAAGGAAATTAAGGAAACGTCCCCATGACACTTGCAGCATTTCCTCTCTGGATAGTGATACCGACGCATTAAACTTTTTTTTTTTTTTTTTTTTTCCAAGTTGCTTAACGTCGCACCGCCACAGATAGGTCTTATGGCGACAATGGGACAGGAAAGAGCTGAGAGTGGGAAGGAAGCAGCCGTGGGCTTAAGGTCTGTCTGGTGTGAAAATGGCAAACCACGGAAAACCACCTTCAGGGCTGCCGACAGTGGAGTTCGAACCCACTATCTCGCAAATACTGTATACTGGCCACATTTAAGCGACCGCAGTTATCGAGGTCGGTTAAACATTATTATTCCACCTATGTTCATCGCCATTTTACCTATTATCACTTTGTTCTAGATTTTATACAATATTCTAGGACAAACAAGTATCCTACCCTTAATTGGTTAAGAACGTGCTTATTTTATTTGCCTCGTTTTTAAACAGAAAACAATTCTGCTCTTCCCGGTGTGATCCACTCGTTGTTCAATATTTTTACGACTGTCTTTCTCTTTTTGCTTTATATTCCCTACCCAGATATTTGACCCTAAGTGAGTCTCCCTACATACTTTCAACAGCCGTGTGTATTCCATTGTTCCTCCACATTGATTTTCATATAGATTTCTCTTCGACCCTTATTCTTATAGATACCCATTAATTACCATACGTAGCCCCTTACTTCACTATTCGCGAGTCTTTCTTTCTTTATTGACAAATTCTGGCTAATTTTGCAGAATTCTAGTAATGTTCTTTTGGTCTTACATTCTGACATACTATTTGCTTATCAATATCTGTAGATTTTTTTCTTACTCGACTTCTTTTTCTTCGTTCTGAATCTTTCTCTCCCAATAGTCTCCCATTCCTATTCTATATAGCAGGGCCTCTCAAACGCTCAAAATCTCACGCGTGCATATCGAGGCGCAGAGGCTCCGTGCACTGTACATCGTTCCGACTCGGCTCAACTCGGCTTTACTCGGATGGTGTAGTGCGCTGAGAGCGACGAAGCGTTCAGTGATAGACGGCTTGTTTATCAGTGAAATAGATAAGCGCAAGACAACAACATAATGATGGAGCAACCTGTTTCAAAGAAAGCAATGGCTTCCGAAAGTCCATTTCAATCGAACTGGGAACTTTAGTATTTCTTTGTCAGTCGTGACGATAAAGCCAAATGCTTAATCCGTGGGACAATAATTATGTGATAAGTTAATCAAAAAGATCTATTTTCCAATACAAAGGCTTTGCTAAATTCTACGAGAATTTGTCGAAGGAAGATTTCCCTAAGCTGCATCAAGAAGCAGCTAAGATTATTTCTATGTTTGTTCCACATGTATATGTGAAAGGTATTTTTTCCTGTTTTGACTTGTACGAAAACTAGATTGCGTGCGAGTAGGCCTATTTCTGATTGTAGTTTAAAGAAGGCTCTCAAATTGCTGTCAGCCAGTCCTTTGTTCCAGGCATAACTGGTATAATTGCAAAGATAAAGGAAAAGAAATGCTAGAGAAGAAAATTGTCTGCTCAAACCAAATTGAAAGAAGAGTGTTTTAACACCGGTTAAATTGTCCCATACAGCAGTGTCACCGCTCACCGCACATAAACATTTCGCTGTGAGGGGAGGTTCAGCGGGGAACGTGGAGAAGGCGAAGACAGGCCGAACGGGTGAGACAGGTGTAGGGGAAGTGGAGTGGGGGTTTACACTCTAGTCAACCTAGTGAAGTCGTCTCCTGCACCTTGCGCCCGTACACTGCACGGGGCATGCACCCTGAGAGGCCCTGCTATATAGTATCCTTTCCAACTTGATTATGCAGTAATCATCATGCAGATGTTTCACCTGGTGTTGATATGATAAAATCAATTTTTCCCCCCCGTTTCCCCTTAATTTAAACGAATACTGTATTATCTTTCTAGCTATATCTACTTGTATACTTATATCTTCACATATAATTCTAACACCCACTATTATCTACGCATTCTGGCAGAGCAATTACCATTTTGAACAATTTACTACCTGTTACATCTTGTTTCTTATTGCTTTTTTGAATACCTCATACTTCTGCCCCATACAATGCTCTGGATTTTACAAAAATACTTATTTACGTACTAACTGTTAGTTTTTGTAAATGCAGCAGTAATGTCACCTAGCAGAGATGAGTGGCTCCAGACGAGACAGAGCACACCTCAACTAACAACAATAGTCATCAGCTTATGGTTATTGTTGACAAGTTTCAGGAACCCAGGCTATTACATTTTGTTTTCTTCTGGCTCAGCGATATATCAGGAAATGGGGGGCGATCTTTCCACCCATCTTTTATATGATTCCTTTCCCCACTCATTCCTCGAGTGATCGTTCCTGTAATATTTTTCTTCTCATTTAGACAGTCCATTATAATGTCAACCCGGTTTTGCAGCTTATCAAACGAATCACCTCAACACCACCATCGTCAGTTAGTACGATATTATGACGACCGAACACTATTTTCACGTCAGCGATGCTTGCCGTTGATGGACCACTTCGTAAATATCATCAGCTCACACGGTAAAAGTGTGTCAGATATAAAATATTCGAGAATGGACTTTCTATATCTTTTTGGTACACTTTTTTATAGATAGAATTAATATTTCCAGAGATATTTGGAAGTTTGTGAAAATGTAATAATCGCGAATGTCCGGTTATAACTCCTAGAGCAGCAAAACACAAGAAATATAATAGATAACTTATATTTTACCTTTATTCTGTTAAAGTGTAAGTCGTTTTCTCTTCAGTTTCGACTTAGTTAACATAACCTTTATGTTTTTCAGTCTGTCAAAAATTTGAAATATACAGACAGAATTACAGATTGAATAGGATGGATAGAATTATTAATTAATTAATTAATTAATTAATTTATTTATTTATTTATTTATTTATTTATTTATTTTCCAATGGAATATAATCGCTGTACAGTGTTCCTAGCATAAGTCAAGACTGTAAGGTGTTACCGGGTAGAGAACGTGAGAACGCGACGAAATCCTATCAAATGAAAAGTCTCGACGATATGCTCGACCCCATCTGTGGACTAGGCGTATATAGTCTCGTATTTTTGTCGTAGAGACAAATATATCCACCAAATCTAATTCCTAGTTCCTTTAATAGCAAATTCTCAAACACCGTTTGTACAACTTAGAATGCTTTAGTCAGAAAGACGTAGGTCAACTGATGGCTTGGATAGAAAGGAAATAGGCGAACACCCAGCCATATAATTATCACGTGATGCCGAAGTTCGTAATAAACTTTCCTTAAAAAAGACATTACTAACCGTGTGGAATCTCGCTCAAAAGTCTTCGGTGAAGGGCTTATAACACATATTATGTAGCCTATGATCTGCTGATTAGGAAGCAACTGGACTTTACTCGGCTTTAATAATAAAAGAGATCCCTTAAGAGGGAATTTTAATGACCTACCTCTTCTTAGGACTTTGCCCCCATTCATAGAAAGGATCGAATTTCCTACTCCTCCTAACAAAGAAAATGCCAAACTTCGTAATCAGCCACTTGGATCTTCTGGTAACCCAGTCGAATGGGATTCGGAAGATTTTAAGGGAAGGAACATCGTTCCCGATATAATCGGGAGCGAATTTCCTTACTACGTAAGCTTCGCAGGGAACAAGGAATAATATTTCGTTTCATGAGGTCTAGATTGTCTTTCATTTTCACGCTCTCCGTGGCCCTTCCTTTTGCCGATACATTCCTTGAAGGGTCAGACCACTTGTATTTTTCTCTCTGATTAATTATAAAATAGGATAGTAGCCCAGCTGTACTTCCTCTTACGAATAAAACAATAATCACCACCACCGCTCGCTGAATTTGAGAACCTCTGGAGAAAAATAGAAGCTAGGACTGAGATTTCGACCCACTTCTCTTCTCAACTGTGTTACTCGACGATGAAAACGCGTATTTTTTTTTTTGCTAGGGGCTTTACGTCGCACCGACACAGATAGGTCTTATGGCGACGATGGGATAGGAAAGGCCTAGGAGTTGGAAGGAAGCGGCCGTGGCCTTAATTAAGGTACAGCCCCAGCATTTGCCTGGTGTGAAAATAGGAAACCACGGAAAACCATTTTCAGGGCTGCCGATAGTGGGATTCGAACCTACTATCTCCCGGATGCAAGCTCACAGCCGCGCGCCTCTACGCGCACGGCCAACTCGCCCGGTGAAAACGCGTATTTCCTTGAAGACTAGCAGTAAAGAATGGTAAACATGCAGCATAGTAAATTACACTGTAACAGTTTGTTCTGCCCGACTGCCTTAAACCGTAAGGATACAGAGACGTGACCATGGTACATTTTACACCTTCGAATACATACATTTCAGAATTCGATCTCATATACTTAAATTTATTTACCAGAGGGTTATGAAAATCACAACATGCAAAAGTCAATTATTTCTAAGCAAAATAACAATGATAAATTCTGAAGTAACACAGCCTAATTAACGTGCTTCAAAATCATCTCAAAGAATACAACTTACACATTCGGATACTTATGTGCATTCAAGATTACACAATTCTGTTCAAAGGTCCTCCTTTTCTTCTGGAATATCAAGAACACACAGCTTGAAAAAATGAGTGCGTTACTTTTGTATAATAACTGATATGAACTATTAAAATAACAACACATACAGCGATTTCGTAAAAAATGTACAGTCTTTGCATTTCTAAATGTTAAAATCAAGGTTTTGATTAGTATATCTCCTTTTATTCTACAAAACTACATGCTTTGCAACATCCAACCAAACATCACATCTCGATCTTCGGTATTCTCTGAGACAAGTTTACAAAAACCTGTAAGAAATTATATTCACTAAACTAATTTTAAAACTTCCTGTCTGAAATTCAGCAGCATCACTTCAGATTTGTAATTACTATTTGGTTTAGAAAGGATTAGCATACCCTTCTGGCAAATGGAACTACATAAAATATAATTTTCGAAGGTGTAAACTGTGTCAGGGTGCGTCCCAGTATCCCATTATTACATCATTAGCTTGTTTAAAACTTGCGCTGGATGTCTCTAATCAACTACGCAGAGTATAAATGAGCTACATTGATAGGTTAATTAACAGAAGGGCTGGCAGTACGATCGTGAAACGGTGGGGCGCGCTCCTGAAAGTTTCTTTCAATCAAGGAGAGTAAAGCCAGGGGAACCCCCGCGGTAGAGAAGCCTCTTATAAATATTAGAACATAAAAATCGCCACGGGAGTGCAAGGCACAGTGATGCACGGTACCAGGCCCCTGCCCAGCCCACAAGCCAACATTCTGCACCATAAAACAAGGAGAGTCATCCAAGCCAAGGTCGCTAGTGATTTCTTCTAAATAAAACTGAATTTCTTGATAGAAATATATTACAGCAGTCCGCGATGGTAAAGGAAAAGTTGTTTACCAGACAACAAATTGTACAATAATAAAAATATATTGCATACTAAGTCGAAATTCATACGTTTACGATCTTCACAATTATGTGGAAAGTGGAACTTCTATCAATACTGCAGTCCTGCAGTACCATCACAAGAACATACCATCAGCAATCTTTTTTCTTCAATGCATGCAAAACAGTTAGACATTTACCAGATGGCTACACCACGTCACGTCGGCGTAATAATTCCGTTCAATTGTGTTACGTTGTTTATTGCTTCACAAAAATAAAATGTTACAAACAGCCTGTTCAATCACATGGAACAGGTACAAGAAAAAATCTCGGAACGCTAAATTAAAACACTATAACACTGCAATTAAGCCTGAAGCACTATACGCATCAGAAACCTTGATCAGTGGAGGCAGATCACTAACTAAAAATTTAGAATAAAGGGAAATTCTTAGGAAAACCTTTGGCCCAGTATGCATAGAAGGAATGTGGATGAAAAGGAGATCTCCTGAATTACAGACCTACCATTATTCTCAGAATATATCAGACACTATTAGAAAAATACGACTGAAATTTTATGGCCATATTCAAAGAATGGACAATGAAAGACAGACTAAGATATTTATTTACACCTCCTGACTAAAAGTCAAGAATAATTGGATAATTGAAGAAACCCTTCAAAAATCAGCATAAATCAGAACATTGGTAAACAAATATAATTTTGCTATCAAAAACAACAAAAAAACTAGGTTGAGAACCACCACTGCATGGACGGAAGAACGGAGGAAAAAGCACAGAAAGAGGATGCAGAGATTCTGGGATGAGAAAATGCAAATTCATTTGCTAAATAAGCTCAATCGCGCTCATAAGTTACGAGACACGTTATGAAAAAATAGTTGATATTCCTTTCTATATTTTAATTCTGATTTGGTAGGGTTCAGTTTCGCATTTGTTTCTTTCGACTGATCCACAATAGCATGTGAAACGTCAATTTCTACATCTGAAACTCCCTCCATATTATCGACTGTTGAGGGGTGGATCCTGGACTATCTGAGATGATGATGATGATGATGATGATAATTTTAATGTTATTTATTTTATGTCGAGGTGCCGGAATTTCGTCCTGCAGTTCTTTTACGTGCCAGTAAATCTACCGACACGAGACTAACATATTTGAGCACCTTCAAATACCACCGGACTGAACTGAGTATAATAATCTTGAATGAGACCGACTGATTCATGGATAGCTGTCCCTGAATTGAACATCATGTGTTCATATTATTATTATTATTATTATTATTAATAATAATAATATTATTTAAATCAAGAAATTGAGCACAGTGTGAAATACTAGAAATCACACGGGGGAAAGTGTTTCATGTATTCGTTCCGAAATTCGGACCGTTGGTAGTGGTGATTGTTACTGGGCAATTATCCTTTATTAACACATCGGAAGGGAAAAAGAATGAGCTCCGACCCTTTGAAGAATAAAAGTGTCGGCAAAAGAAAGAGAAGGCCCATGAAGGGAGCGGAAATGAAAGACTCCCTAGGCCTTACAAGCCTAATACCGTTGAGGTCGGAAAAGAACATGATTTGACCAAGGGAAGTTGGATAGGAAAGACGAAAGCGAAGAGTCTGACACAAGTAACTGGAAGGAATGCCAGATTCAGTTAAGACATCCTTGGTCTCCACCCTACACTTCCACGATGAAGGCCCCTGGTCTCCCCTTTCAATCACCTCTTACGACAACTAGGGAATACGGTGACTGTATTCTACCACTGCCACCCACAACAAGGAATGTTCTGACCGAGCCGCCTCAACTCGTACGTAAAACCTCACTTTCGGTCCTTATATCGTAAATCAGTCCATTGAAATTGAGCAGCCCCGGGCTCTCGGGTCTGAAAGTGGGCCGCGAAGGAGAGAGGGAGAGTTAGTGAGTGGGAAAGAGACGGAGGGGAGTGAGGTGAAAGGACGGCACATTTTATGAGACAGAAATAATTCAATAGTTACACAACTTAGAAAACATAATACGCCTAAATAAAACTGTCTTTTTTATGCCTTTAGGACGACACCTGCTATTTGTTTGATTTCACCAACGTAATGATGTCCGGGAACTTTTTTGGAGCAGAATGAATGCGTAACCCTGCTCAACGCAGCATCGAGCAAACACGACCTAGTTTTACTCGTATTCAGGTTCATGACTGATAATAATGGTATGTAATACGGTCCCCAATTTGTAAGCCACTCGTTCTGTTCCAAGTTCATACAAGATGCAAGGAGGCCGCCTGGAATATTTTAATACCCATCTTTCTAAATTGTGTTACACAGAAGTTTTAAAAGATCTCTTTAAAGCTGACTCAACATTTACTGAAAAGAGCGCCATAATTTTATTTTTTAAATCCAGGCGACATTTCTTGGAATTTTGTAAACCATTGACGAATTGTTGAAGGGATTCACAATAACTAGCAGTGTTGCAATGGGACAAGTTAGGTGATTTTAAGGGTGGAAATTCTTCAAAATCTTTCTCCTTATAGTTGTTTTTCGAACAATGGAAGTTCCATCTTAAAAGCACGAATTCTATCCCACACAGTACCAACCAACGCACTTTTGCCTCGCAAATAAATTATATTACGGGGTAGCCCGCCTGGTGGAATGATCGTTGAAGCGTCGGGATTATATTATCTAAGACCGTCGTTGGCTGGTTCGAATCCCCTTAGTGGAAAAAAATCCATCAGCATGTTGGCTACAGGGTAGGAGAGGTGGTGGTATCTAATTTCTAACTATTATAATGCGTGCCAAAAGCCTGGGTTCACTTCAATACCTCTCCCCACTGTTCATATGAAATAAGGGCATATTACGCTGTTGATGGTGATTCGTCCGACAGATGGATATGTTAAGCCTTGAGCAGACCTCTTGGTGTTATTCGAAGAAGTAGGTGATGTGCCCACACGGAGTTTCACCCTCTCCCTACCTCTTTATCATTATTTCGCAACCAGACGCGCAGATCGCCCATGGGAGTCGAACGGTACATTTTTTAGCTTGAGTGCTCTTTATTACGATTAGGTTTGTACTTTATAAGTTAAACACATCAGTGCGAGATGTTTAATTCCATAACCTACGGTTGCCATGGTATACATATAGGGTACGTCCCCTTCGATCGGATTACCCTCCAGGGTTGGTTTTCCCTCGGATTTAGTGAGTGATCCCACCTCTACCGCATCAAGGGCAATGTCCTGGAGCGTGAGACTTTGGGTCGGGGGATAAAACTGGGGAGGACGACCTGTACCTCACCCAGGCAGCCTCACCTGCTATGCTGAACAGGGACCTTGTAGGGGATTGAAAGATTGGAAGGGATATATCAGGAAGAGGAAGGAAGCGGCCGTAGCCTTAAGTTAGGTACCATCCCGGCATTTGTCTTGAGGAAAAGTGGGAAACGAAGGAAAACCACTTCGAGGATGGCTGAGGAGGGAATCGCACCCCCCCCCCCCGCCCCCCTCTACTGAGTTGACCTCAAGAAGCTGAGTGAACCCCGTTCCAGCCCTCATACCACTTTTCAAATTGAATGACAGAGCTGGGAATCGAACTCGGGCCGCCGGGGATGAGCTAATCACACTAACCACTAGATCACAGAGGCGGACAATTTTATTTATATTCTCAAACTCTCAAGGTGCCCAAATGTATGACGAATATCAATAAAGTTATCTCTAAGAGCACTTCGAAAAGCGAACAAGTAAAGAACGTAACAGTTTTTGTTATTTAACTGTTTAGGATTTCCTATATGGCCTCGGTCTTTAGCGACGTTTCTACTCTTTTGCTTACATGGGGCGAAGGGCATTAAAATAACTAACTAAATAAGCCATCAATGCTGAAGATACAAAATAGACATAAATGGAAAGGTTTCACGAAAAAAAAGACAGGTTTTCAGAAAAAGAGTCTTGAGTTTTATTAATTAACTAGCAAATGCACCCATGCTTCGCTACGGTATTCTACATAGTATACGGATATCGAAGTAAATACTGTGCGTGCAGTAAATGAGATTGTTTTAAAATTGCATGTCTCTTAGCCTTATCCGAGAAATAGCATGGGGAGGTCCCCATACGTTGTTTCCAATGTAAAGTGTGGGATGCGTAGTTGTGATAATAACGGCAGGCTCACTTGCCTACCAATCACAATCGAGTTGGCAAGTTTACATTATAATTGCAGGCCCCATTGCATACTGCGCGGTCACAATCGATTTGGGGAGTTCTGGTTTCAATGGCAGGCCCCTTTCCTACTTTCAGACAGATTACAGTTGAGGAGTTTTTATTATAATAGCAGGCAACTTCCCTACTACCAGTCAAAATTGAGTTGTGCAGTTATCATTATAATGACCGGCCCTTTTTCCTTCTTCCATCCAGCTTACTGACAGTCACACAGAATGAGTGAGTTTCCATGAAAATAGCAGGCCACTATACCTAATGCCAGTCACATTTTAGACTGGAACATTTGTTTATAATGGCGGGCACCCTGGCATACAGTCAAACACAATAGGGTAGGGGACTTCTGAACAAAACTGCATGCTCCCTTGCCTTCTGCAAGACAAATCGAGAAGTGAATTATTCATTACAATGGTAGGCCCTCTTTACTAATGCCAGTTACACAGGAGTTGGAGAAAGACCCCATTCCAACTGCCAGTCATAGTCGGTGTAGGAAGTACTGATTACAATTGCAGACACAACCTTTCTCGATCGCTACAAATCGACATCAATGAATATATGCAGATGGACATACTAAAGCATATGCATGTTTACAATATTGCACACCTTCATTTACAGATTTAACTGCTGCTAAACGGTACGTCATATCGACAAAGGATTGTACGCAAGGCGCAGTATTTAGCGATCTAAATGGCTGGTCCTATGATACTTTCTCGCATCTCATCTATTCATGGGTCAGATTGAGTCAGAAACGTTGAATAGGTTGAATTTTTGTAAGATTATCTTATATCTTACTTTTCGGATAATTATGTGACAGCATTTGGCTCACATATGGGTACTGGGTGGGCCAATGTTCGTGTAGAGTTTGATGATACTATCTTTGCTGTAAGTATGAATTATGCAGGTAAAAAGTCCAAATTTACTTAAAATCGAGAAATAGAGACGAATCTAAAGTATCAGCGATACAGATACGACAAAAAGTCATAAGACCAAAGTTTAAGATCACTCCTAATTCAACGAAGATTGTGTCATCCGTTATGTGATAGGACTTCCCGTTTACCCCACGAAATACCTCGAAACGAAGGTCTGCACCATCATTAAAATTGCCTTCATATTTCGATATTCTTCGGGGATAAAAAATGAAAAATTTAAAGATCTTGGAAATTTTTCGTCCGTTATAGGCTGAAACGTATAATTTTGCCAAATGTAAATTTTCTTGCTCGTCTGGCAGATTATGCTGCAATCTGGATTTTGGGTGAGGGGGTAAAAATTTGGACTTTCAGGAAATTAAACCAAAAAAATATGCAGATGATCATTATTACACCTCAAACGGCTAGCTGTACGAAAATTTCACCAAAATAGTCAATGTACAGGCACACACAGTCGTTACGATTTTATTTATATAGATAGACTAGCTGATGTGCCCGTGCTTCGCTACGGGATTCTCAGAAAGACTGACCTTCTGGTTTTCCTAACTGAAGTTAACAAAGGCCATTACAGAAACATCAGTAGGTAATGTAAGTAGCGATTAAAAGCAATGTTATCATATAAAATACTCGATCAAATTAAAAACTGCACATTTTCTCACTTTTAACGAACAGCACTATGGTTAAAAGAACAATAAAAATTTGATTTCCACCTATTCAGTACGGACGAAATGAGGATAGTTTCTTGCAGTACTACAGTGCCGATCTAACAGTCGAAAGTTCCAGAGCTGGAATGACCAGAGCGCAGATAGCCCTGAACACTCCTCTGCCATAATTCCCTTAAATATACACACTGCTCATTCCAATCAGTGCCACAGAGTAGGGATTGAATAGCTCGAATGCTATGATGAACCAGTGTGTTACGATCCAGTAGTATCAGAAAATTTATGAACCAGAGGAATGGCACGGTAAAGAAGAAAGTTATCTAACTCCCCAGTTACTTCCCGCCAATATTCAAGCAGGCTGTTACACTCGGTACAATCGGGCGAGTTGGCCGTGTGGTCGCGCAGCTGTGAGCTTGCATCCGATGGATTCGAACCCCACTGTCGGCAGACCTGAAAATGGTATTCCGTGGTTCCCGTTTTCACATCAGGCAAATTCTGGGACTGAAATTAAGGCCAAGCCCTTTCCTATCCCATCGTCGCCATAAGACCTATCTGTGTTGGTGCGACGTAAGGTAATTTTAAAAAAATACTCGGTAGACAGCAGTAATCCTATATATCGTAGATGAGTTGTGACAGAAGACACAAAGTCCACCACAACAAACAATGGTCAATGTAATGTTATTGTTGATCAGTTTTATGAGCTGTATTGTAGGCCTTAACATTTAGTTCTGTTTCAGCTCTGTGATATTAGGGCGTCTTTTAAATTATTTATAGCGTAGACTGTAGTTCCTTATTCTCCGACTTCACATACTGATTTTCATTAAATCTGTTTACCCATCTTCTCTTGAATTGGCGCTGATATGGACTTAGTAACAAAAATGCAAATTCATGAATATCTCTATGATCATAGCCGGTACGCTAACAATGCATAAGATAAATTATCGGATGTTTAAAACTGTAGAACTTTAGGTATGTAGTATTTATCGATACGACCACTAATAACATAATAACAAATATTTGATAATTACATTTTAGGCCTTTCCCTAAACTACCATTTTAATCAGCGTGAATAAAGTTAATTATGGCCTAGATTATACTGACTTATTTTCCAGCTTTTCATACCGATTTTCATTAAGATAGGACCAATAATAGCAAATAATTGAGAATTTAATTTTAGTCTTTCCCCTAAACTACAATTTTCTGAGTGTGAATACAATTATTTAGGCCTAGATTGTAGCGACTTATTCCTCGACTTCCCGTACCGATTTTCGTTAAGATACGACTATTAATAACAAATATTTGAGGATTAAATTTTAGGCCTCCGCCTAAACTACCATTTCAGTCAGCCTGAGTATAATTATTTATGGCCTAGATTATAGCTACTTATTCCCCAACTTTGTATACCGATTTTCATTAAGATATGGCCACTAATAACTTAAATATTTGAGAATGAAAGTTTAGGCCTTCCCCTAAGCTACCATTTCAGTCGGCGTGAATAAAATTGTTTATGGCCTAGATTATAGCGACTTATTACCCGACTTTGTATACCGGTTTTCATTAAATTCTCTTCAGCCGTTTTCTCGCGATGCGTGTACATAGACAGACAGACAGACAGACAGACAGACAGACAGACAGACAGACAGACAGACAGACAGACAGACAGAGAAATTACGGAAAAGTAAAAAAGTGCATTTCCTTGTTACTGTGGGCACGACTGAAACATAACTACAATCCTTTTTAAATTCTGAGCATTGTACAGACAAAACTCTTATTTTATATATATAGAAGATAAGGAATCTGCTCCACGTACAAACACCTTTTGGCTACGTCCGCTGGACTTAACCTGCAAAACCAACCGTTCATGATATCTCACTTATTAATCCTCCTGTCGAAAAATTCACACGAGAAAAAGTTTTAGAAATGGATTTCCATTAAGGATTGTAGATTTCGATTAATTTCGGATGTGCATATTTTGAGGAAGTGCAAAATCACGGTTCCAGTTTCGGATAAACCCCCAGTAAGTGTAGGTATTCAGAAATAATATTGGCCCTAAAACTTACATAAGGACAGGTGGATTATAAATATCAAGTTTGGTAGAAATATATTGAGTAGTTTTCAAGTTATAAAAACTCATACAATCAAACCGACAAACAGACACCAAAGCTAAGAAATATGCAGATGGTCATTATTACAACTGAAACGGATAACTGTACGGACATTCCGCCAAAATAGTCAATGTACAGACAGACGGTCGTTACAATTATATTCATATAGATGACAGATAAGCATGGGCACGTTTGTAAGTGCAAACCTTCATTTCGAGATTTACTGCTCCTCAGACGCCCCTTTTATCGCTCTACACGTTTGGTGTTAAAATATTTTCTCGTATCTCACATATTTTTGGGTTCGATTGAGTTACCATATTTGAATGGGGTGAAATTTGGGTACATTTTTATCATCTTGCATTATTTTTCACATACTTATGTGCAAGTTAGAAACATCAAATTTGGTTCGCATATAGCCATTGGTTGTGTCAATGTGCGTGCCAAATTCGATTACTATCATTCTTATATGTGTGTCAATCTAAGTAACAAACGTGTAAAAAGCACAATACTTAAGAACAATCGAATTTACAGCCAAATCTGCCCCATAAGGGAGAGAGACGACAAAATATCACAGGACCAAAGTTGTAGATCACTCGAAATTGAACGGAGATGGTGCCATTCGTTTTGTGATAGGACTTGCCGTTTAACCGCGAAATACCTTGAAACGAAGGTCTGCACCGTCATTAAATTGCCTATACTTCGATATTCTTCGGCATAAAAAGTGAAACATTTAAAGATCTTGGAAGTTTTCCGTAGGTTACCGGCTAAAACTTATAATTTTACTTAATTTCAATTTTTCAGCTCGTGTGGCAGATTGTGAGGCAATCTTGATTTTGGGCGAGGAGGGTAAAATTTAGGACTTCCAGGAAACTATAGCTAAAAAATATGCACATGGTCATTATTACCCCATAAACGGAAAGCTGTACGAAAATTTCGCCAAAATAGTCAATGCACAGACTCATGGTCGTTACGATATGCTTTATGTAGATAGATAAGGAATCTGCTCCACGTATAACACCTTTCGGGCTATGTCCGCTAGACTTAGCCTGAGAAACCGACCTTTCATGTTATCTCCCTTATTAATCCTCCTGATGAAAAATGCACATGAGAAAAAGAAATTAGAATTGAATTTCTAAAAGGTTTGATCGATTTCCAGTCAGGTTGGTCTTGTACTTTATATATTGTGGGAGAGTAAAATCACCATTTCGGTCCCCTATAAAACCCCAGTCCATTTCGGGAATCTGAAATGGTATTGCACTTAAAACCTACTTGAACAGGTGGATCCTAAATATAAAGTTTGGTTCAAATACTTCAGTAGTTTTCAAGTTGTAAGAAATACGCTTTACACGCACCCGCTCTTGTGTTAAGTCCGGTGGGACTTGTACCGAAAAACGGTCCGTTAATGATATCTCCCTTATTAATCCTGTTATCAAAATGATGCACATGAGAAAAAAAGGTTTAGAAATTAATTTTCATTAAGGCAGGTAGATTTCCATTAAGTTCGGTTGTGGATACTTTGAGGGAGTGCAAAATCACGGTTTCGGTTTCGTAAAAATCCCCACTCATTTCCGGTATTTAGAAACAATATTTGCGCTCAAACCTACCCAAGGACAGGTGGATCCTAAATATGAAGTTTGGTGGAAATATATCCAGTAGGACAGACAGACAGACACCGACAAACAGACACCAAAGCTAAAAATTATGCAGATGATCATTATTACACCTGAAACGGATAACTGTACGGGAATTTCGCCAAAATAGTCAATGTACAGACACACGGTCGTTACGATTTTATTTATATAGAAGAGGATAGATTATGACGTTTTCGGTTTCGTGGCTGAAGGAGGAGGAAGTGCGGTCTCTCGAAGAACAAGGATATCGGGTAAAGAGAGGAAAAATTGAAAGGAAAGTATTAATAGACCAAGTGAGTTCGAACTGGACATATGGATAGGGAGGGCCTGGCAGAAGGAAGTAAAAGCAATGCCATGCCCACTTGCAATTTCGCGATCGCCACAGGGCGGCTCCTAAGCCATGAGAATCTATCTAAAGGGGAATGGCTTACTGAAAAGACCCTTTATATGTATCAGCATCGAGCCCACCGAGTATGCGGTCTCCTCGGTACTAAACAAGATATTTGTATTTAATATTTATTTATTTTGTATTTATTTAGCATACGGTTTTTAGCGCCGGGAGTGTCCAAGGAAATGTTCGGCTCGCCTGGTAAAGATCTTTCTATTTGACATCCATGGGCGACCTGTACGTCTGGGTAAAAGATAAGTGGAAAACCACGGAGAACCACTTCGAGGAGGGCTAAGGAACCCCCCTCTACTCAGTTGACCTCCTGAGGCTGAGTGAACCCTGTTCCAGCCCTCATACACCTTTTCAAATGTCATGACAGAGCCGGGAATCGAACCCGGGCCTCCGGGGGTGAGCTAATCACACTAACCACTACATCACAGAGAATGATCTTGTTGTTGTTGTTGTTGTTGTTGTTGTTGTTGGTGGTGGTGGTGGTAATGGTGGTGATTAGGTAGTGAGAGGGTGAAACCCTGTGTCGGCACATGGCCTACACCTGTAGAATAACAACAAGAAATCTGTTCAAGGTTTGACGTCTCAATCCGACGGACGAATTACTATCAATAGCGCCATATGACTTCGCTCCTTTTGAACACTGCGGGGAGGTTTGGTATCGAATCTAGGGCTTTTGGCACGCCGCCTAGTGATTAGAGATAGTTTACCACCACCTCTTCTACCCTACCGACAGAGCGAGTTGGCCGTGCGGTAGGAGTGCGCAGCTGTGAGCTTGCATTCGGGAAATAGTGGGTTCGAAACTCACTGTCGGCAGCCTTGAAGACGGTCTCAGTGGTTTCCCATTTTCACACCAGGCAAATGCTGGGGCTGTACCTTAATTAAGTCCACGGCCGCTTCCTTCCAACTCCTAGCCCTTTCCTACCCAATCGCCGCTTTAATACCTATCTGTGCGACGAAAAGCCAATTGTGAATCTACCCTGCAGGCCAACATTCTGACGATGATTTTTCCCCCTGCAAACAGCACCCGAACCGGTTAACCTCGTTGTCAGACCATGTAGATTTAACGTGGCCACCAGATAGGTGAATTTATTTAATATCAGTATCAGTATCTTCCATAGCATTAGCAACTCCTACCCATTAGGGTTTATCTGTTCTGTAACGGAATGCATCGATACAATTATTCCAAAATTATACAGAAGCTGAATAGAACGTTGTTCAGTTTAGCACCTATAAATCTTGTCAGACTGTATATTTAGCCGGATGAACAATAGTAAACAACAGTGAGGCACTGACGAGTCAAAAACCTCACCACACTCCTCCACCATGCTTGTCTTTAAGCTGTCTTACGCAGCTGAGCACGGTATGAATAGCAAGGTACTCGAAGGATATACCGAAAAATCTGTAGGGGATGTTATCATTATCGACAGCTGAAAACAGTACACGAAATGCAAGTTAGGATTAAAAAGTACCGTACTAGCTTTGTATTGCACTAACAGATAGCAGCACAGGGTTTCGCTATTAGCTTTAGTGACCTGTAACCTTGATGACGCAGTGTGCTAGGCACACCAATGTGTTAATGCCGCGAGTTGTTGAAGAGGTGATTTTGTGAACACGTATGTGTTGTAGTCTGCGACTGTATCATGGACAGAAAGATGGAACAAGCCAACGTGAAATTTTGCGTTAAATTGAACAAATAGGCCACATATATATTCAACATGCTTCGGCAAGCATACGGCGATGAAGTAACGAGTCGTACGCAATGTTTCGAAGTAATGAATCGTACGCAATAGTTCGAGTGGCATCGGCACTTCACAGGTGGAAGAACGTCCCTTGAAGACGAGGAGCGATCTGGAAGACGTTCCACGAGCATCACCCCCGAAACTGTGAAACGAATTCGAGAACTTGAGTGCGTGACGATCGTCGGAGAACGATCAACGACATTACAAACATTGGTGGTGTGTCGTATGGGTCAGTGCAGACAATCCTAATGTCGGAATTGAACAAGCGGCATGTCGCTTCCAAGATTGTCTCTCCACTGCCGACTCCTGTGCAGAAGAATTCTTCTTGCACACTTCGAGGGCTTGTGGGAGGACGAGAATGGGACCGAGTAGAAAACATTTTGAATAGGAACACAAGTCCAGAAACGGACCATTTCCCCGCTATAAGTAAGGTGGATACGCCTCGGTGGCCCAACTGATTGGCCTGCACGTTCGCCGGGTATGATGCTGCTATATTATTTCTTGTGGAGACACATGAGGCCGGTGGAGTCAGAGGATAATTTGCTTGCACGGATTATGACGGCAGCGGCAGATGATCGGCTACCAGGTGTTTATGAGCGGATGTACCGGAACATGATACACGGGTACATATTTGTATCGAAGTGGGTGTTCGCCCACGTCGATCGGTTCTTGTAAGTGGACGCAAAAGCACTACCACAACAACGTACATAGTCCGCTCACTGGCGCAGCAGATGAGGGACAAACACCTGGTGGTGTATTGCTTGTAGTGGGGAAAAGGTACGTTTCCGGACATGGGTTCCTATTCGAAGCCTACTTGGTTCCCACTACATACCCTCAAAGTATACCATAGGAATTTATATACACTGTACAACAGACTACACGTGCCCATTGTTGACGAGTTAGATTTTGTATTATTGTAGAAAACGTACCTTTAGAGAATCTGCCACCTGAGCTACAGCCCTAAATGCAGATATATAATGAATGATGATTGAGGATGTATAATTCCCTCAACATTCATGTCATTCAGCGGAGAAGAGTGCCAGCAGAAGAGATAATGTTAAGATTAGTTAGTGTAATGTTGATGTAAAATAATTTTGCAGCCTTAGTACACTGCAGGTCGCCACTCCTATGTGCTTGGCGCAATTTGAAATTGAGTACAATCCCAGCATTTTCCTACAGAGTATGGAATATCTCGGCAGAAAATTCACACACGGCATAGCCTTATTATCAAATATTCACTGCACTTTTCAATATGAAGAATCCAACTCATCCGTTTTCATCAGTTTTCCCCCACAATACACACAAACTCATGTTCCATCAGACCAACAGTAATTTTCAAAGCTGAGCCATGTCATTATGTAAGTCTACTACTCAACCAAATGCTAAAAGATAACATCTCTCTCAAAGAAGACAGGTCGATTAAAAACACTCTAGAACTAAATAAGCTAAAAATAACAGAGAGCACACAAATTATATCCTTTGACATCACCAATATGTACACTAATATATCAATAGAAGGATTAATTATAAGTATAGAAATCCAGCTAAAAGACAAGAATTCACTACAAAATACAAACGAATAACTAACATTGTTAGAACAACCTTAAACCAAAACAGTTTAACATCTATTGTTGAAAGAAAGGGTGGACTCACCATTAGTAGCAGGTATAATAGCGAACGGTTTCCTAAATAACTTTGGAAACAATTTCTTAACCAACCAGCATTCTAAAGGAATCTACACTGGAGCAGATATGTAGATAACGTAATATTCTTATATGATAATGATGTCACAAACGCGCAACAGTTCCTAAACACACTGAATTTCTTACACAAGTCAATCGAATTCACAACAGAACCAGAAACGAAGATGGAAATCAACGTTTTAGCCGTCACAATCAGTAGGAATAATGACAACCTTCCATACAAAACAGACAGGAAACCCACTCAAACCTGACACACAATAGACAACGAATCCAACCACACATACACACACACATTAGCAGGACTGAATACAACGATACACAGAACAATTTCCATACTACTAACTACAACAAATTTCAATGATAAAATATAAACAATAACAAAATCTCTAAAGAAAACAACCACTCACATGACACGGTAGAGAAATTATCAAGTAACCAAAAGAAAAAGACTAGAACCACATGTGACAGAGATTATACAAATTGTCCTTAAAGACGTGAACAAGAACACGTACAAAATAGCTCATATCATCACAAACAAGGTCTGTAAGTAGCCTTCAGAACTAACACACTGCAAAGACATATCAGCAAATGCAACTTAAACCGAAAAGACCTTTTTCCAAAATCAGGAGTTTATGAACTCAAATGTCAAGAACCGAACTGTAACGCCGCATATATAAACAAGCAACAAGCAAAACGTGATTTCAAGATCAGATACAAAGAAAACAAACATGTGATTAGACACAATCGGCATTCAGCTTTCGGAGAGCTCGTATACGATACCTCACACAACCTCACAAACATCAACACAAACCTGAAAATCTTACATATCGAAAATAAAAGCAAATCTTTGAAGCTTCAGAAATTAAAAAAAAAAAAAAACAACAACCAAAATAACCTCAACGGTCACACACATAACATTCTCCATCTTGGCGCTACTTAATTAATTTTCGAACAACATTTACACTTTTTTACATTAGCACCTAATGATTCCCACAGGAGGCTGCTCTGAAGCTAAACATCTGTAATGTGGTAGAGAATATCTGTACTAAATTATCTCAATTTAGGTAGCGCCCTCACCACTCGAGACGTTGTAGTAGGTTATTCTTTATCATTAAAAGGAATGTCTTATATGATATTAATTCAATTGCACACTTTTACTTCATCAAAACCGTTATCAGTCGTTTACTCCCGAATACACAAACATACATTATAAAATTAAGAAGTAGCGCTTCCCCTTCCCTCTCTACTGAACAGAGTAATTGTTCCGGACGTTCCCACCCCTCTTCACTGAACTGAATTATTGCCTACAGCATTCACCTCACCCCTACTACATCGCAACCGCGACCGGAGCAAGGGAACTGTCTTCAGTTCAAATGTAGTCGCTGAAGGTAACGGACGATCAGCAGCTTGGATAAAGTACAGGAAAATTTCTCAAAATTACTAAGTTGAGAGTGGAAGTGTGCTAAAATCATAATTTGTTTCACCAATTCGCGATTCGTTGACACGATTATACAACGTAAACTCTATTGCACACATACAAATGATTTAAAGTGGTTTGATAGAATCTGAGGAAGTTTTTGTGAACATGTCATTCTTTATTAATACGTATTATTTTACAGGTATGTTATAGTGCTATATGTTTTATAATTAGTGTTTTCGATAGACTGAAAAGCTTTGAAATTATGAATAATTGTTAGGCAAGAAACGGGTGGCACAACAAGCAAAACCTGTCTTAAATCTCCCAGAAGAACAACAATTCTGGATGTCAGAGGTAAACTGTCGTAAATTCAAAAATGTCGATTTTGAGGGGACTTGTTTTGGTCTTGTCTTCTTATGGGAACGCTATTCTATGTTTCGCAGGAATGAAGATAAGCTATGTGATACTATCGTATGTGCAAGGAGAACCCAGCGATATAAACAATGGTAAGTTATGATACAACTGTTCAATTTTATGCCGTCCGCCGTACTTCTTATTGTATTGATTGGCTCGTCAGACCTGCCTTAAGGTAGCAAAATCTGCGCCCCAGCAGCTTATTTCTGCTCTCCTGTAAATTTAGAGAAACGTAATTTACGATAACTTATCTCTGACGTTCAGAATTATCCCACCAAAATGAACGTCGTTTCCTATCATGTTCTTATTTTCTTAATGTACAAAAATGAATATTTGTTTAATCGTCTCGAATGCACTCAAAACTACTGGATCTATTTCGCTGAAAATTTCGCAATTTGATGATGATGTATGTTGTTTAGAGGGGCCTAACATATAGGTCATCGGCCCCTAATGGCCCGAAATGAGACGAAATGTTATGACAATTTTAAAATTCACAATCCTCCACTGACCAGAATTCGAAAACGTGAGGACGAAGAATGAATGGATGGATATGAAGTTAAAACAACCAGTGGATCCGACCCGCAATGCCCCACATTCCCAGAAACTAGCGTTAAACAATAGTATTACTGACCAAGGAACCGCTTCTAAAGCACAATATTGAGTCGATGACGCTTGTAATCGATACGGGTCCAAAATCCAGGTCAACGGCCCCTCATAATGGCACTTATCGCTAGACAAGTAGAACCATGCTATTTGTCAGGTTGCGGTACTAATCAAAAGTAGCGTAGACTCGCGGTATTCCATACGTTATGGTACTATTCACAGGTAGTGTAATGCGCACATGTAACACAGACCTACAGTGTTTCGCACATTGCGGCGCTATTTACAGGCAACGCAAACCTATGGCGTTCTCACATAAGTGGACTAACCACAGGGACTCGCACTATCCCGTGGTATTTCTCACATAGTGGGAACTAAGCATAGGCAAGGCAGAGCCATGGTGTCGCTCATATAGGGGTACGAATCACCGGTACTGTAAGACCCTCATCCTGATTCACACACTGTCGCTACTAATCACAAACCTATTGCGTACCTACCATAGTGGTACTACGCGCAAGTAAATGAGACCCATAGTGTTCCCTGCGTGATGGTAATAATTACAAGTAGTCTCATCGGTCTAATTCGATCATCCCTTGGTCACCCCTTTTAGTCGCCTCTTACGACAGACAGGGGATACCGTGGGTGTATTCTTCGTCTGCGTCCCCCAACCACAGGTGTTAATTTCGCAATTTATTCTTATTACTTCTAAGAGGGTTTAGGAAGTGGTTTGAACGAAGTCCGGAAGGTAGGTTTTTATGATGATTAATTTTATGTAATTAAATTAATTACAAAGCCGCACCCAGATTTGGATCAATCGTGATGTAAAAATTGTCACTAGGCGACAGCGACTTACTCTGCATCATGATAATCCGGCAAGAAATGCTCTATGAAGGAGGATAGGAACACGCCGCCATGTTTTATTAAATACCTTTCCACATCTCCTCCTAAACCACTGGAGCGGTTTCAACCAATCATGGTACACTTATGACTTACTATTTGGATAAGCCACCCACAGCACCCCAGTGGGAAAGGGGTGGCATGTAAAAATAATCGAAAATAGTGTCGAATCCGTAGTTTTCGGGGTCGCTGAGATGAACAGTGACAGTCTGGATGTCGTTGAAGTCAAAGATAAGGCCCCATCGGCATACGGGGGGAGAAGAAAATGTCCAAAAATGACCGAGATTACGGATGAATGTGTGAATGTTCCACCACAACTCTCAATACACACATGACTTACTATATTGAAAAAAATACTGTGAGGGTACGACAGAGCTAGCACCCCTAGGGGAGGAGTGATATGTAAACATAAATGAAAACGACCTATATAATTGTCGAATCCGTGCCTTTCGGGGTCGCTGAGATGAACAGTGACACTCTGGTTGCCGTTTAAGTCCAAGTTCAGCCTCCATCGGCATGAGAGTTGAGATGGGATGAACCTGAATATGCCCAAAATGACCGGTATTTGTGTTGACTCCACACTTTTTGGGGTCCTTAGCCGTATTGGTGACAGTCCCAGTGATAAGCGTGCACATCATATCTATAGCGCGAGGCGTCAGTACATACAGTTAATGTTATCATTCGTCCGAAAGGATCAGTTGATCTGGGCAGCCACAAGGGAACAGTTTAAGGCAAAATTATAATCACAAACTAAAATTAAGCACATAAAAATAACTCTAAATTTACGGTACAAAAGTGTTCGTAAACTACCAGCCAATGTCACTATAAAGAAATCTACAGAAAAATCGCTTCAAACAGTTAATACAGATATTAAAATAAAACATTCAACGAAAGTGCCCAGGCAGAGCCGTGTACTACAGCTAGTACATAAATGAATATTTGCCAATGGGGCTTCATCCCTTATTATGAGCCGAACTAATCGAATTTAATGGAATTTAATTATAATCCAGACCGCTAACTCTTATTTAAATTTAGAGGAATTGTGAATGCACTGTGTACTGTCGGACCGTTGTGCAGCAAAACAATGACTATTCCTGTCCGCGCTACTGATATAATATGAAGCCCTAAATTGAAGCACTTCTGTATTAAGCATCGGTATATAATGGTATTACACATTGCCCCCCGGGACCATCGATGACAAATGCAGTCTTGACATTTGTGTTGTTTTGTTGGAGCACGTCATGATTTCATTAATAATAACTGAAAGTTGTTCCTGGTTTGCTATGAGCTCCATATCGGTCAAATCGAAACTGAAAACTGGCATATTAGTAGTTTGCTCATTTATAAGACATATCTGTGTCGGTGCGACGTAAAACAAATAGTAACATACATACATGCATACATACATACATACATACATACATACATACAAATCATTATAGACTCTTATGCCTTTCAGCGTTCAGTCTGCAAGCCTCTGAATTTACTGAACGTCCCCACAATCCTCGATTTGCAACTAGTGTTGTGGCCTCATTTAGTTCTATACCTCTTATCTTCAAATCGTTAGAAACTGAGTCTAACCATCGTCGCGCCTTGGTCTACCTCTACTGCTCTTACCCTCCATAGCAGAGTCCATTATTCTCCTATGCAACCTATCCTCCTCCATTCGCCTCACATGACCCCACCACCGAAGCCGGTTTATGCGTACAGCTTCATCGAGTTCATTCCTAAATCAGCCTTTATCTCATCATTCCGAGTTCCCTCCTGCCATTGTTCCCACCTGTTTGTACCAGCAATCATTCTTGCTACTTTCATGTCTGTTACTTCTAACTTATGAATAAGATATCCTGAGTCCACCCATCTTTCGAAAGCCTCGGACCTATGGGAGTAAAACAAATAGCAAAAAAAAAAATAAGTTTGCTCATTTAAGTCGGTAATAGTTGGCAAGTTTAATGTTGAGAAAGAAAAATAATGCAATTTCGGGCTTCCATTAATATTTCTAAGAGACATTGATAAGCTGTGTTTGCTTCTGTAGACTTTAAATAATCATCACTGATATTTGTTATACATTTCGCATAAATGACTCGCATTGCAAGGCTGATGAAATATGCATATGTAGAAGAATAACTGTCACAATTGAAGAAGTATTTGAAAAATGGATGCTTCCATCAAACAGCGTTGCTAGTCAGATTCATCTAGAAGAAGTCCAAGCTGCATTGCCACATCCTTGTATGTTGGATAGGTAATGCCTTGGCATGTTTGGAGAACCTCAAAACTTGTGGCACCTCCCTCATGAAGTAAAAGTAACCGCAGGTGGTATCTGATTCATCGAAGAAACAATGTACATCTCATGATGATGATGATGATGATGCTTGTTTAAAGAGGCCTAACTGACCAGAATTTAAAACGTGAGGACGAAGAATGAATGGATGGATATTGAAACAGGAATGCCCTGTCAGCATTCGCCGTTCATGCATTTCTTGAGGAGAACGCACTAACACCCGACTGTGTGGATTTGAAACGAGCGCCGAGCGCGCAGGCATCATAGGTGACAGTGTGCAAGTGATCGCTTGCTGCAGAGTACCATCCAAGGCCAAGTGACGTCACGATCGAATGTTCCATTCGCTTCGATGTCATCATACCAGGAACGGGATGTCAGACCGTGATTTGAAGAACGTCACCTTGTAGGCCTAGATAACAAATACCACTGCCCAAAATTTCATGAAAATCGGCGGAAGGATGGCCGAGTTATAAATTTTTAAAAAAGCTCACATTTCCAGTTTGGCCGTCCGTCCTAGGGCAATATAAGGAGCTCGGTAGCCCCGTAATAGGCAGTGTGTGATTTCGTCGTGTACCAGCTGCCACACCGTGCGGGCCAGCTTGGGTAGTACAGTCTTACTCTGTCCGGTTAAGGACCGGTGTCAGAAAATACGCGATACAAGTGTCAAACATATGCTCATCGGACTCTAACTTCGCGTGCAAGCAGAAGACTTGTTCATTTGTAATGTCGATATGTCGAGCTGATTAACATCATTTTCGACTTGTGAATTTCGTATTGCAGAGACTATGCGGTAATCGCCACCTCGTAGATATTTTTGAAACTGTGCTGTTGTGAGAGTGTAAAGGACTTGGGGCGTAAAGACTGTGCCTTAGTGAACACGGTTTCCTCTTCGAGAGACTGTGTTATTTTGTGAAACTGTGCCCTAGTGCAAGTACATTTCTTTTCAAAGGACAGTGTTAATTCGCGTCACAGAGAGTATCAATTCACTTCGTGAAAATACTGTGCCGACATTTCTTTTCATATACTATGTTAATTTTCCTCGTGAGAGACTGTGTCCAAAATTATTGCCGAGAGGTTGTGTTAAGCTACTTATAAAACGGTGTCTCAGTGGAGAATTTATTTCTGAGAAACCGATTTTTTTAAAATTAAGACTGTGTCTTAATGGAACTTGGTTCTTTTTCGCGGGACTGCATGTTTAGGAGTCATAAACTATTCCTTCACTGTCTTCATGGATACTTTAATATATTTCCACGTGTGTGTGTGTATGTGTGTGTGTGTGTGTGTGTGTGTGTGTGTGTTAGATCATTGCATTTGCTTCTCCGTATTCATTACAAACAGCACAAAAAACTGTGTCCGTAGGACTCAATTTATTTTTTTTCTTCGCACTGAGATAACTGAGGTTGTATACAGTTGAAACTCAGAGTTCCAGATCAATTTTTCGTTGCCTATCACTTCGAGTTCGCCACTGACTATTTCAGGAACAGTGTTAATTTCTATTATTTTCACAGAACTGTGATTTTGAATCCATTTTCTCGAAGTAATATGCGTCCAACAACATTTACAGTGGAACGTGTTCAGTTAATAAACAGTGTCTCGCCACAACTTGCAGTGCAGCGCGCTAGAGTATTGTCGTACCAGATTCCATTGACATGCTGTGCGAAACTCTTACATTTCTCTACTCCCTTCATAAGACTTTAGTGGAATACAAAGCTAATCAACTATTACACGCTGCGCTATCACCAGACGACCGCCCCAGGTTCGAGTCTCCTTTAACATAGAGGGTTAACAACCGCCGTGGGATGACGTGGTACCTTGGTGGGAAGTGAGGAGTTCAACGACGTGGGATGACGCCGACGCCGAGGGACAACGCCTTCTCCACATCTTTGAGGACACTCAAACCATTCATCCGTAAAGGTTATACAATTTCTATGTTTTCTTGAATAAACTGCAAGTTTCACTTTAAAATGAACTCATTGCACTGCCTTCTCTCTTATACTCTCCGAGCATGGACCGTACACGCCCTGGCGTCAATCCATCCTCTCCGCTAAGCTAAAGTACGGGCGTTCCTGTTTCAATATGGATTTAAAACAATGAGTGGATCCGACCCACAGTGCCTCACATTCACAGAAACTGACGTAATACAATACTATTACTGACCAAGGAACTGCTTCTAAAGCACAACACTGAATCGATGATGCTTGCAATCTAAAGGGGTCCAAAATCCAAGTCATCGACCCCCTCATAATGGTACTTATCACTAGAAAAGTAGAACCAAGGTATTTGCCATTGTGCGGTACTAATCAAAAGTATCGCGGTATTCCACACATTATGGCACTACTCACAGATAACGAAATTCGCACATGTTATACAGACCTATGGTGTTTCGCACATTGCAGGGCCATTTACAGGCAACGCAAACCTATGGTATGCATAACATACGTGTACTAACCACAGGGAGTCGCGCTATCCCGTGGTTTTTCTCACATAGTGGGTATTAATCATAGGCAAGCCAGAACCATGGTGTCGCTCATATAGTGGTACTAATCACAGGTATTGTAAAAGCCGACAGTTCACTCTAAGTGGGGAGCTGACCGCACGGTGCTCGTGCGTGATACTAATCACAACTTGTTTCATGGTTCTAACACAATCATCCCTCGGTCGCCCCTTTTAGTAGCCTCTTACGACAGGCAGGGGATACCATGGGTGTATTCTTCGTTTGCGTCCCCAACCCACAGGGTGTCAATGTACATCTGACCTATTAATTTTCCAAATCTAAGTAGATTTTTTTGCGAACACCTTTCTTCTTCTCCCATACGTAGTGAACAGGTATTTCAGGACAATTATATGCGCTCCTTGCTGTTGGATTTTGGTTCAGTTGAACCAATGTAGTGGGCTGTACATGTTTTAACTGTGCTCGTAATAATGAAGCATTTTCGGAATTTAAAAAAATGTATCTTGTTGGTCTGGTAAACGCACAGGAAACCGGGCAACAACTTGGGACTGATCATGCATAATGTAACTAAAAATCCTGAATGCAGCCTCATTTGAACCAACAATACGTAGGCGGTGATAGTTGGCAAGCTGAATGTTGGGAGGGAAAAATAATGCAATTTCGGGCTTTCATTAATATCTCTAAGGGACATTGATAACCTGTGCTTGCTTCTGTAGACTTTCAATAATCATCACTCATAGCACAATCATGCCCTTCTTCAATTTTGTCAGCTGCAGTAAAGTGGATATCCATTCACATTATCTTTAGTTTCTGGAATCATTTTGGAAAATGCTTCTTAAACCTCCCATCCTTCATGAAAATTGAATTAGGATTGAGAAGACCACAAGATCCATGTGTGTATTTACAAAGATATACAGTGTGGCATTGGAAGGATCTGGCATTTCTTCAATTTTTTCAAAATATTATCAAAGATTCTTCGTAATTTACAACTATCTCGAAGACAAATCAATAAGTACATATGACGTAAACCTCGCTTCTGAAACTCAACTATGTATAAGAAAATACCTCACAAAAAATGTGTTAGTAATATTAATTAAACCAAGAAGTTCCTCTACGTGTGTATGAAAAACGCAAGCAATGACATCAGGTCTATTGTTTGTAGTTTCATAAAGGGTGAAGGCTAGTAGAAATTTCAAGTCATGATGAGTTGCAAGTGAAAGTAATAAAGAGATCTGGTTTATCAAACTTTCTCACAACTGACACTGCATTCTGATAATTTTGTAACACACTCCGGGGACTGTCAATGAAAGTAGAAGGCAAAATAAGAATCCGACCAGCCCTTAATTTTTAATTTTCTGCTCTAACGTGTAAAGCATTATCAACGGTCGTTTTTCCTCCAACTCCAGGAGAATGGATGGATGATGCCACTCTCAGCGCCTCCTTCGCAAATTCCATTCTAACTTCACAGGTAAATAAACCGGCACCTCAATTTACATCACGTTTATAGGAAATATCTTACTCTGTTGAAAACTGATTTACTGCATCGAATACTGCACCTTATTACGTGTTTCACTTGTTTTTCATTGTTACTTCACTATTTCAGCGAGCCAGTCGTTAGCACTTCGAAATTTGACAGTGAAGACTTCAAATCGTTAAACTGAATCATGATCTACTATCAGCGTCTAACAGGAAATCGCGGCAGCTTGTAGGTACGGCATGAGTAAGAGATACTATAGTCCGTTTTGGTTGAAAGCGTCCTGCGCGAGAAATGGTTGCGCATGCAGTGGTGGGAGCTATCGTTCCCCCACTCCTACAGCAGGTCCAGTCGCCAGGCTAGCGCTGAAGTGAAAACGTCTCTCAAGCGGCGCGTGTTGTTACGTGCGGGCTAAGTTGAAATTACTGAAGTGACGAGCATGGCTTCTAGGTCCTCTTCTAAATCTGGGAGACCACTGCGAGGCTAGGCACGTGAAAGTGTTTATATCATGAGTGAACATATGAAACATATCATCCAGATCTCAATCACACTGAGTCGGTTTGGGGAGATATCAAAGGAGAGGTCCGTGATAAGAATATATCTCACCGGGCGAGTTGGCCGTGCGCGTAGAGGCGCGTGGCTGTGAGCTTGCATCCGGAAGATAGTAGGTTCGAATCCCACTATCGGCAGCCCTGAAGATGGTTTTCCGTGGTTTCCCATTTTCACACCAGGCAAATGCTGGGGCTGTACCTTAATTAAGGCCACGGCCGCTTCCTTCCAACTCCTAGGCCTTTCCTATCCCATCGTCGCCATAAGACCTATCTGTGTCGGTGCGACGTAAAGCCCCTAGCAAAAAAAGAATATATCTCAATTAATAGTAATACAGCATAATTAGTTTTTAGCATAAAAATGTGTGCCATAGCATCTCTAATGCCTTCACTGTTCATAAATGAGGCGCTCCTATTCCCAATATAAATAAAAATGCTTATTCTGTACGAAATATTTCTCTTGTCTTATAGATCACTCGTGACTTGACAGCAGACACACTCGACAAAAGGGAAGCTCTTTGCGGATATTGCTTGCACAGTATTCGCAAGACAAACGGAAAAAATGTTGCGACCACGTAAAAGACACTGAGCAGGAATACTGGGAGCGTGACAACACCATGCATAAGGAATTAGAATTAGACCAGTCCGACATCAACCTCGGTGAAACTTCAGATGACACTGATTCAGACGAGAGTGAAGATTATCCTGAATAATTTGTAAATAAGATCCCTGAACTCCGAATATTAAACAAACGTGATCATAGAACACGTAAGAAGTCCGATAATATTTTTGCTCTGTTTTTATGAGACAGATTTATATTGTCTATTGTTCCGGAGCATTTTGTTGCTGTTTTCATTGTTGTTTTTGTTGCTGCTGTTGCTGTAGGAGACCTGTTCTCTCAGTCATAACAATAGCAGGTTATTCAAGAGTATTATATATTATTATATTTCTTCTGATGGACAAGAAAAGTAGACATTGTTAATGTTATTATGAAAGTAGCTGAAGTATTTCTACTAATGCTTCTTCTCTGCATTTTCCCGACAAATTTGCATTAATTAATCTCTTTTATACGTATTTCACTAGAAATCACGTTAAGTAGATTATATCTCCAGGCTGTCAGTGGAAACAACTTCCTCGTATTCGTTAGGCGATTGATGAACTGATAGCGCGTACCGATGCGCCTTTCCTTGGTATACAGTACAGTACAGTTTCAAACGAACTTCCTTTATTCGCAGTATTACCAGTTGCAAGTTACTGTCTAATGTTCAATTGATTTTCTACCAAATGGTTCAAACCTTTCAATTTTATATAACAGATTTCATATTCGTAAGAATGTATAATAAGAATGTATAAGAATAAATTAAAGGCTACAGAGTGCCAAAACATTGACCTCCACTTTTACTATACACCGAGATTTATTTCACGTTGTGTCGAAAGCGTCATCCGATATGAATTCTTTTAGGCATGACCCTCTGATTTCTTGACGTCACCAACATTTACGACGAAAGTTACGAAGTATTTCCGTACTGGAATAGAACTGAAATTTTAGAATGTTATGCTCAAAGGCCTGTGTAGTTAATTGACAAGGTTTTTTATTTTATTTTTATTTTTTTTGCTAGGGGCTTTACGTCGCACCGACACAGATAGGTCTTATGGCGACGATGGGATAGGAAAGGCCTAGGAGTTGGAAGGAAGCGGCCGTGGTCTTAAGGTACAGCCCCAGCATTTGCCTGGTGTGAAAATGGGAAACCACGGAAAACCATCTTCAGGGCTGCCGATAGTGGGATTCGAACCTACTATCTCCCGGATGCAAGCTCACAGCCGCGCGCCTCTACGCGCACGGCCAACTCGCCCGGTGACAAGGTTTTAAGGCAGACAATCGAAATATAAGACTCGATTTGTACAATGTACGGTACTATTTTATTTTCACTAGTTTATCATATTAAGTAATTCCTACACCTTTGAGTTAGTGTGATGTATGTACACCGATGAGCCATTGCATAATGACCACCCCGACCCGGGAACGTATCGCGCCTAAGCTTTCCACACTATTTCAGTCAGTTCCCAGGGCTACGTCCGCTGCCTAAACTCGACTGTGTCAGCTGGAGGAAAGGTTCAAGTTCTTCCCCCACCACCAGCGCGAGCGCTCCCATAGTTCCTCGCACACGGGGCCAGGCCACACCTCCGGTCGTCCAGAAAGACGCTTACTACGAAGATGGACTATAACATGTGGTTACAGTGTTGCCAGAATGCCACTCTTCAACTTCCTTTTTCTGCCGTATATACTCGCGGAACGAACTTTTGTGAGAGACAATTTTTTTATTGCTGGCATGTGAGGAGTCGCGCTGCGACGCCCGAGCGCGCGAATTTCGCTTCACTCTGTATAGCAAGTAGGTTGCACACACGAAGCTTCCTGCTATCACGGCCAGAGATAAAATAGTATTTGTGGAAAAACATGTCTTCGGAAAGACGTATCTAGGGAAAAGTTCGGTATACAGCTGAAACGAACCAATATTTACTTTTTATTTCTCGTGCGGCTTTTAGTGCCGGGAATGTCCGAGGACATGTTCGGCTCGCCTAGTGCAGGTCTCTCTCGCCATGTTATTTGACGCTTATAGGTAACCTGCGTCCCTGGGTGTGGTATAATGATAATACTAATAATAATAATAATAATAATAATAATAATAATCGTATGGCCTCAGCTACCGTGTGCAGACATTTCAATTTGACGCCATCTGGCTGTCTGCTCGTCAATTTCGACGTTCCGTTTTACCCTAGGCCTCCACTAGATGGCAGACCGACTAAACCGAAACTCTCTTGGGCGTCTATGGCTGAGATTTAATGAATTTTGTCGGGTAAACACCAAATGTGTCACCAGAGATCTTTTACATGCCGACATCGTACGACATGGAGTGTCGAATGGACTTTTTTCCGCCCTTCAAAAATCCGACTACCTCTGCCGGGTTTGAACCCGCTATCTTGGGATCCGGAGGCCGACACTCTACCACTGATCCACAGAGGCAGCTGGTATAATGATGATGATGATGATGATGATGCGGTAGGTAGAAGGTGAAACCCGGTGTGAGCACGTAGCCTACTCCTGCCGAATAACACCAAGGGGTCTGCTCAAATCTTTCCAACCCCATCCGACAGAGGAATCACCATCAACAGCGTCATATGCCCTCTCTCTATATAAGCACTGTGGAGAGGTTTGAAATTTAATCCAGGGTTTTGGCACGCAATCTAGAGATTAGAAATTGTATACCACCACTCCGCAACCCTGCCAGCCAACATTCTGATGGTGAACATTTTTTCGACCAACGGGACTCGAACCGGCTAACTACGGTGTCAGACAACGTAGACTTCATCGCCTTAACGATCATGGCCACCAGCCGGCCACAAAACAACACAAAGGACGTTAAGAAAAGTGGTTTCGAATATGGTTGGTAACGGTTCTGTAAACCATTTACGACCACGAGAAAGCTACCGTCACTCCCTGAAGTACGCTGTCAGCTTAGATCTGCTTACAGTATATTCATGCTAAGGGATAGGAGATATCGATTCATAATAAATAGCCACAATTCACTATGTCACGTAGTACACTCATTCAATGACAGGAACGTGTGTATAAATAAGGTTCAGTATGGAGTAGGAATCTATTACACCATAGCGCCATGTTATGGAAATGAAAACGTACTTCTATTGTGGAGGAAGATCAATTTGAAAACAGGACGTAAGCCTACTACTGGCCGAAAGCATGGTGTGTTCCATCCCAGAATAGTTAAATATACTGGACGCGACGGGACGGTTGATAGCTGTCAATTGATCATACGCACACACCAGGACGAAGAAGGCAAGATATCACTGATGTCCATCAAGACTGATAAACTGTGTGTGTAGTAGAAGCATAAGAATGACTTCTAGACAATAAATCACAGTCACAACATAAGATCAGTAAGGCCAGTGGAAAGCTTTACTTGTAGAAGAATTACGGTACGCAAATTTAAAGAATTTTTTCCTCATATGTAGAGAATACGGTAGGTTCTATCATAATGGGTGATATGAAAAAAACTGAGAAGGTTCTTCAAAGTAAGTAATTCGAAGATTTATAGTAAGCACTATAGAGATTAGGATTGGACTGGAGGGTCAAAAACGCCATCAAGATCAACTGCCTTGCATTCACAGATGACCTCGCGATCCTATCAAGAAACATTGGCAAAACTACAGAGCAGATACATATACTAAAGCAGGACTACAAATTTCGTTTGAAAAGAATAAACCCAAATATATGACAGAGCGAGGAAATCGTACAGCTGAAATCTAGCGAGAGAGAACCCAACTACACCAAGCGAGAGAAGACGGCCGCTGCTTTTCTCAGGACATATGCTTCATACAAGAGTAAGAGCCATCTCAAAGCGAGCTAAGCAAAGGCACAACAACACAGTGATTAAAACGGAGAGTCTGTATGCTAGTGAATGCCTCCGAATGACAGTTACGTCGGGACTAAGAGAAGCCGAGAAATTTGAAAGAAAGATTCTCCGCAAGATAATGGGTCCAAAAATCGTGGAAGGCCAGTATAGGTTACGAGGAAGGGGAAAACAATATCGGGAGAGCGAAAGATTGAGTCAATAAGGAAAAGAAGACTCAAATTTTACGGGAATCTGTTTAGAATGCATGAGAAGAGGCTGACAGGACAACTTTTTTTAACAAATTACAGTAGACCTAAAGTTTCCGACAAATAGTTCATGGAGGTAAGAAAGGATGTTGAACAGCCTGGATTAAATCGGGACCGAACAAATTATAGATCAGTGATCGACAACTTCGAAGGCTTCCATGGCGAACAGAAACTGAATAGAGGATAGACAAAATAAAGAAAACAGGCTACCCGAGAAATATACAAATATTTGGGGCTGCAAAGGAGGCTTTCAGTAATGTGTGATTATGGTCTAACGTGGTCTCAAATGGCCGTAAACGAATATAATAATAATAATAATAATAATAATAATAATAATAATAATAATAATAATAATAATAATAATAATAATAATAATTGTACCGGGAGGTACACCTCAACGCCGCGCATTCAAAACTAGCGCCTAAATGAACTCCTCTATCGAACAAAGTGGAAACTAAAACTACACCAACTTGGAACTTTAATCAGAAGATGTCACCACTAAAATATTGAGTACTTTTGTTATTGTGCAGTTTCCTAACTTGAGTGAATTTCTACTTGTTTTGTTTGATATTCATCAAGAAGTTTGGACATTTTTCCACAGAGGACACCACTAAAAACTATGATCATGTACCCTGGTGCGAATAGTCAGAAGTTATAATTTAGAGAAGTTTTCTATTTCTAGGTTTTTGTAACTGATTGATGTTCATTACTTTTTGGGTTGGCAATATTTCCTTTTCTTTCCGCCAGCTTCGAATCTAGCCAATCCCTAATTTCTGTATTTAATGTTCTACCTATCACAGGCTTCTTGTTCGATTCTAAGTGTAACTTTGAAAGTCATCCAATAAAATTGAGAGGGTGTGGCTAGTTTAGTCTTGAATGATCTGGAACCTTCCGTGAGGGTTTATAAACTGCGGATTTTCTCGTTTCTTGGCCAATTGATCGTCGTTTTATTGAGTGTGTGTGTCAAAGTAGGAGGCGGGCGCCTCTTTCATCGGTCAACAGAACATCTACAAGGTAATGGACACATATCTTCTTTCTTTCTTGCTAGTCCCGCAGTTTAATCGGAGGGAAAGGTCCGAATCGTCAACTATGTAACCTACTTTTCTAAAAACGTAACTTTCTGCCGGCTAATGTAAAAACTTCATAACATCTGTAACTGTAAATCGGGGATATAGGGTGATGTACCCTCTCGAGCTCCCCTTCATCTTGGTTTGAGGTGACTACGTTTCGTAACTGTTTTTCCTTCTGTATAGTGTGAAAGTAATTTCTATACGAGTCAGCTCAGTAGCTTGGGATTAGCCCCTGTTTTCATCTGCCTAGAGCCTTTTGGGTTTTTTAGTATTCATTATACTGGAGCGCAGTGTGCCTCCATTCACCTTGCGGTTGGGCCAGTTATCTAACCTGTTCTTTTTCCATGAAGGTCCAGTAGGTTGGGTGGTTTGAGATATCACAGACTGATGCAATGTTGCCTTCAGTAGGCAGTATGGAACCGAAAGCCTGTTAGATCTTTTTCAAATTTTGTAATTGTAAAGTGTGCCTCTGAGAGGCTAGATATTGCAAATTTAAGAGCAAGTGCTCTTTGAATTAGGGGATTTCTGCCCTTTACTAAAGTTGTTCTTTTTTGAATTGTAAATTTGAGTTGGGAGCTCAAGAATTGTAAAGCGAGGGGCTTCAAGCCCAGGACCTGTCGAATGTACTAATATTGTATTTTCCTTGACTTGTTCCAAAATTGCTAATTGTACCTGTTATATTGTTATTTGTTGATTTTTGAAATTCTAAAGAAATATAACCTTTGTTAAAGTTTTAAATTAATTTTGAGACTGTAGTTAGACCCATTCAAGCCCGCACCTTCTTTAACCTCTTTCTGCTCCACGGGTATCCCCTTAATAATAATAATAATAATAATAATAATAATAATAATAATAATAATAATAATAATAATAATAATAATAATAATAACCCTATATGAAGGAAGAAAAGCACCTACAACGTCTAATTTCTACCTGCTTTACTTGCACTTCTATGGAAAGCAGATTTTCGCGTGTTTTACAGGGCCTTACCAAATGTATTTATCCGCAATAATGGTTAACAAAAAAGAGATGAGCAAAAATCACTTCATCTGGCGCGCTTCAAGCATGTTAATTAGTGTAACTCTTCCGTATTCATTAACCAACTGCCCGAATGTCGAAGATAAATTAACCAGAGCAGTAAGGATTCTATTAACTTCAGTTGTTATGCATCATTTTCAAGTTACTAAACCAGTGAAGTTTCACAGCGAGGACGGACAGAGCATGTTCAGACACTCATACAAGTAAAATCTTGTCAGAATGGTGTGAATCTCTGATTTGAAAGAAATTAAATAAAACGAAAGAAAAGTGAAAAGTGTAAGAAAAAACTGGAAATTAAAAAGCTGTCTCTAAGCAGTGGGAAGAAGAGTTTCACAAGTACACGCAAGGGGAAACAGACCCTTCAACATGCGATTCAGATAGGTATATTTTTTTTTTTTATCGAGGGACTGTGGCCTTAATTATGGTACAGATCCAGTATTTGCCTGGTATGAAAATGGACAACACGGAAAATCATACTGAGGGCTGCGAACAGTGAGGTTGGAACCCACTATCTCCAAAATGAATGCTCTCAGCTACGTGACCCGAACCGCGTAGTCAACTCGCTCGGTATTTTAAGCCACTAAGATCACTAAGTAACATTAAACATGTTAATGACAAAACCGTGGTTCCAAGCCATCTACCAGATTTCCAAAAAATCACGTGTGCAGTAGACGGCGCAAGTGTCATGGAATTTTCCAAATGCAGATCCGTTAAACTGAAGTGATGTTTTGTCTTCCTTAGTTTCAAGTGTAGTTTACCTTCTGATGGGACTATATATTTCTTTTAAAAAAGTTGATGCAACTGCTCAGTTTAAGAAAAGTCCGGCTTCATGGCTAATTGGTTAGCGTGCTGGCCTTTGGTCATAGGGGTCCCGGGTTCGATTCCCGGCAGGGTCGGGAATTTTAACCATCATTGGTTAATTTCGCTGGCACAGGGGCTGGGTGTATGTGTTGTCTTCATCATCATTTCATCCTCATCACGACGCGCAGATCGCCTACGGGAGTCACATCAAAAGACCTGCACCTGGCGAGCCGAACATGTCTTCGGACACTCCCGGCACTAAAAGTCATACGCCATTTCATTTCATTTTTTCAGTTTAAGAAAAGACTTGATAATAAAAGTGTTATTTGCTTTGCATCCCATTAACTACTTTTACGGTTTTCTGAGACTCCGAGGTGCCGGAATTTAGTCCTGGAGGAGTTTTTTTACGTGCCAGTAAATATACCGACACGAGGCTGACGTATGTGTGCACCTTCAAATACCACCGGACTGAGCCAGGATCGAACCTGCCAAGTTGCGGTCAGGAGGCCAGCGCCTCAACCGCCTGCGCCACTCAGCCCAGCTAAAAGACTTGAATCACTGTGCACAAGTAACACACTCAACATTTCCAAACACAACGAACACACACTGCAAGTAGGTTCACGCGTGTCTGCGGCGTGGTGCTTCTATTTGCTTAGCACATAGCGCAAAGTTCAAATTACAAAACAATGAACAAATAATTAAATAAAATACAATATTGCCGTATATATAATAAAAAATACGAAGGTGCAGATTTGCACAAGCATATTGATCGAAAGCAATTTTCAAAATTCTGCATGGGATGAGCGAGTCATTAACAACGGATACTACTGGAGTTATTAATTATTATCTTGTCATTTACGACAGTAAATTTCTTTTCAGTGAAGAAGATCGTACCGACTTTGTTTTGTATGTCTTACAATAGAAAAGTATGGTACCGAACAAAATCTCCATTTTCTTTTTTTAAGTATCCGTATCCGGGATTTGAATATTTTTTGCGTGCACAAAAGGATTAGCAATCGACACGTTAGCCAGGCCAGGTCTAAGGGAAGTAGCATGTCCTTAAATGTCATATACTGCAGTGAACTATAATACTGCTTTACGAATTATTGATGAGAGTGACGGATAAGACAGGAAGGGGCACAAGTAATGACTAGCTATATAAAGTACGGATGTATGCCAACCCCAGTGCAATTAGGTGGCGTGTTTCAGTGGACACTTGAATCACTCGCACATGAGTAAGTAGATAAAACCACCGTGACTCATCTAACAACAGCAAGGGATCTAATGATCAACAGCAAGTCCCCATCGTAAGCCATCTGAAACACACGTAATACGGCGACACGCAAGCCGACCGGAGTGTGAGTAAGAGTAAAATAACTGGGGCACTAGTAATAATACTTCAACACAAAATGGGATTTTGATCTTTATTATTATTATTATTAATGCGCAAATTTGGTTAAGACAGATCTTAAAGCACATGAATCTGTAAGCAACAATGCGTAAGAATGGAATGTTTGAATTCGGCATTATTGTGATTTTTTTTTTGCTAGGGGCTTTACGTCGCACCGACACAGATAGGTCTTATGGCGACGATGGGATAGGAAAGGCCTAGGAGTTGGAAGGAAGCGGCCGTGGCCTTAATTAAGGTACAGCCCCAGCATTTGCCTGGTGTGAAAATGGGAAACCACGGAAAACCATTTTCAGGGTTGCCGATAGTGGGATTCGAACCTACTATCTCCTGGATGCAAGCTCACAGCCGCGCGCCTCTACGCGCACGGCCAACTCGCCCGGTGTGATTTTTGTTAACCTTGTGAGCAGTACTTTGTCTTCCTGCAACATTCTACATGTAGTATAGTAATAACGTTACTTTTTGCCACTTCGAACGATTACGACGCAGCCACTCGCTCGGGCAGAATTTGTTTCACTGAATTTCTAATCACATTGCACAATTTAATCAATTGGTGGATCGTCGACGAAAGTGGAAACTACCTAAAATCATGTCCCTTATGTAGCGTGATAACGAGCAGTCAGCTGACCTCGACATCGGCTTTATGAGGGATAGTGGCCTGTTTGGTTGATTTTAACTTTCAATATTAATTTTTATAGTCCTGACTGGTATTTTAGAATCATTTGTTATTGTAAGTCCCGCATTTTAAATTATGAAATTAATTCTTTTATTTTCAGATCTTTAGAAAGTGAGAATTTTACATATGTTTTAAAATATGTTTTTATTATTTTATGCCAACAGTTTTATTAGACATTTTTTTTACTAGTTGCATTACGTCACATCGACACAGATAGGTCTTATGGCGACGATGGGACAGGGATGGTTTAGGAGTGGGAAGGAAGCGGCCGTGGCCTTAATTGAGGTACAGTCCCAGCATTTGCCTGGTGTGAAAATGGGAAACCACGGAAAACCATCTTCAGGGCTGCCGACAGTGGGGTTGGAACCCACTATCTCCCGAACACTGGACACTGGCCGCACTTAAGCGACTGCAGCTATCGAGCTCGGTAGACATGAATTGATCAGTGCCTTGCGTATTTTAACAATACTGTAATATATTCTCTATTTTATTGAAATACGCCTTGTTCGTCAGACCTTCTGACTATTTTACATTCATATTGTTCAAACCTATCTTTTATGGGCATTTTCGTAGGGGTACACTGAACTTTCAGCCACGAGTGAGGGGTACAATCTCAAAATAGTTTAAGAATCTCTGCTCTGAACTCCAGTTCTGAATTACAAGTCCAGTTGTCGTAAAAGGCATATAAACTCGTGATAAGCACAGTAATGAAGGTTTTGATTAATGAAAGCAAAGGCCTAAAGAAAGAACGACTTCGTAATGATTGCAAAGCTAAAACCGTCGAATCGGAACGGAACAAGGTTTGACCAAGGGTGACGGGATAAAAAGGATGAAATACATGAACACTTCCAAGGCTTGTATGGAGCCCTGTGGACATCCATCCGCGCTTCCAAGTAGAAAATCTCGAGAGGAGAGGCAAAAGAGGAGAAAGAAGTGGATGGAGAGAAGAAAGAGGAGGACAACAGTACTCTCGATTCCCCACAGATACAATGTACGAAATAACATGTAGCTTACTCCCTTTGACCAAAGAGCAAGGGAAAAATCTAGTTAGCCATACCTCACCGGTGCAGCTCTGATACTAAATTGTTAAACTTTAATGCACAAAGATTAAAAAAACGAAGAGCCACTTCAGTAAATGTTTTCGGTTGTAAATATATTCAGTCTTTCTGTTGTCTGTTAAAAATAATACAGGCTTAACAGGGTTTTAAGTTCGCTGCATTACGATAATTGCATTTGCAGCACTCACAAGCTCTTTAATTTGCATAATAAATTCACGGATGTGGAGAGACAGGCCGGGACGAGAGCGCTGCAGGTGTATCGCTCTCGCTGGTCGATAGCCAGGCGCACGGGGCCGAGACAATGATCACCCTGGCTTTCCACTTTCCTGAACAAGCCCAATACTTCACTCTACAGACCAATTAACTTCCTCCGAAGATTCAACTCCACACTCTGTCCATAAAGCCAGTGCCTGACTAGTAGGTATTCAGAACCAATAATAATGGTTTCCAAGCAAGACTGAGTCTGAGAGGGGATCTTTTTAGTAAAACATTGATTTTTTGAAACCAGTTGCTAAAATGTCAGTTTTTCATATCCACCGAGAACTGTTTCAATTTTATGTCGTGTGAACACATTATTTTAATGGTAAAAAAATGTCCATTTTTCAATCCTTGGGAAGAAACAATTCAAGAATGAAGAGTGTGGTTTTTAGATTCAGGAAGTCAACTGGACCTATCCAAGCCTTTTGATAGGGTAGATCATGGGAGATTGTTGACGAAAATGAGGGCTATTGGACTAGACAAAAAACGGAGGCTACTGGCAAAAATGAGTGCAATTGGACTTGACAAACGTGTGACTGAATGGGTGGCTCTGTTTCTAGAAAATAGAACTCACATAATTAGAGTAGGTGAAGCTTTATCTGTCCCTGTAATAATTAAGAGGGGAATTCCTCAAGGCAGTATTATTCGACCTTTAGGTTTTCTTATATATATGAATGATAAGTGCAAAGAAGTGGAATCAGAGATAAGGTTTTTCGCAGATGATGTTATTCTGTACAGAGTAATAAATAAGTTACAAGATTGTGAGCAACTGCAAAATGACCTCGATAATGTTGTGAGATGGACAGTAGACAATGGTACGATGATAAACGGGGATAAAAGTCATGTTGTGAGTTTCACAAATAGGAAAAGTCCTCTCAGTTTTAATTACTGCGTTGATGGGGTGAAAGTTCCCTTTGGGGATCATTGTAAATACCGAAGTATTAATATAAGGAAAGATCTTCATTGGGGTAATCACATAAATATGATTGTAAATAAAGGGTACAGATCTCTGCACATGGTAACGAGGGTATTTAGGGGTTGTAGTAAGGATGTAAAGAAGAGAGCATATTTGTCTCTGGTGAAACCCCAACTAGAGTATGGTTCTAGTGTATGGGACACTCACCAGGATTACTTCATTCAGGAACTGGAAAAAATCCAAAGAAAAGCAGCTCGATTTGTTCTGGGCGATTTCCGACAAAAGAGTAGCGTTACAAAAATGTTGCCAAGTTTGGGCTGGGAAGACTTGGGAGAAAGGAGACGAGCTGCTCGACTAAGTGGTATGTTCCGGGCTGTCAGTGGAGAGATGGCGTGGGAGGACATTAGTAGACGAATAAGTTTGGGTGGTGTCTTTAAAAGTAGGAAAGATCACAATATGAAGATAAAGTTGGAATTCAAGAGGACAAACTGGGGAAGATATTCGTTTATAGGAAGGGGAGTTAGGGATAGGAATAACTTACCAAGGGAGATGTTTAATAAATTTCCAATTTCTTTGCAATCATTTAAGAAAAGGCTAGGAAAACAACAGATAGGGAATCTGCCACCTGGGCGACTGCCCTAAATGCAGATCAGTAGTGACTGAAATTGAAATTGATTGAACAAGATACAACAACTTGCGACAGTCGCATCTTTGATCTGCTGAAGTAGTGTTGCCAGGCCTTCCGAAATGTCAGGACATCTCCCGATGTCGTTGCAACACATCAGAAAACCGAAAGAAAAGAAAAAAGAAAAAAAATCTCCCTAGGTTTCTTCCAATCCAAATTTAAGAAAAGTGAATGATAATGATAAATGGTACATACTATATTTATGCTGAAAAACTCTTTCCTCGTCTCACTGTGTGACGTTTTATCGAAAACATCATTAAATACTTTCCAGCACTCATTTTAGGCTCGAGTCACACAATATCTCCCCTCTTACTGAACTCAAAACTCACGCTACACAGCATCATTCGAAGGGAAATCCAGCATATAATCAGATCAGGGTGTTAAGTGAGAGAGTCCAGTCAGTGGATCAGACCATTTTTAGCTGCGTGTTGAAAATTCTGTTCACGATCTTGACACTGAGTGGCGGATGTTAAGAAATACGGAGGTGAATGTTGACAGTACAGATACAATAGAATTTTGGAATGCAGTATGTAAAGTAAAAAAGGGAGATGGATCACAAATGTTTCCTAAGCTATCAATCCTGATGTTCGTCACTCTTGTGTTTGCGCCATTCATCGGCCAGTGTTGAAAGGATTTGTTTCTACTATCAATCGAATGAAAACATAAACCAGAAGTAGACTGAGCACTCAAACGATCTGCGGACTTCTGCATTCAAAGAGGAATACAAAATCTGCATCTTGCTACGACTTCGAAATTTGCACACAATTTCTGCGCTTGATTAATAAAGAGATCTACAGGAAGAGTGGGGAGGAAGAAGAAGCACAGATTTGCCAGAGAGTAAGGGTGAGTGATATTGTATATTTTTCTCATAATAACTTCACATGACTATTGCATTCTTTAATTTAGTTATAAAACTTCAGTGCTCAAAAAACTCCCGAAATTTTTACGTACAATCTACCGATATTTTATGTATAGACCCAGCAACACTGTGTTGAAGAAAGACCTCGAGAGTAAGAGTTTCACCACAGGTCAAGCGATTCCTAACACAATCACCGTAGTTTATTGGAGAGGATACAGAAAAATTTGGTCAGCGTTCGCACAGGTGCCTGAAAGGTAGGCGAGATTATCTGTAGATTCTCTTAAACTATCATCATTATGCTGTCGATCTGACACAGAATATGGTGTACAATACACACAGTGTAAATTTGTTCACGTCAGTCTATGTTTCAACTGAACAACTGAAGAGTGTTTGAAGTTGTAACTTATATGGTTGTGGAGTCGGTACTGCCAACAGTCCAGAAATTCGCCTGGGACTGAACTGGAAAACTACAGAACACTTTGCAGAATGACAGATAATATAATTTTAACCTTAATTGCTTCTGAGTTGTGTTTGTGGTTTTAACGGACCAAACCTCATGATTATCAACCCCTAGCTCTGAGACGAGTTCCGGAGGCTCAGGACACCCAACTGTGCCAAGTACATTCGTGACGATCTTAATGAATAACATGATACACTGCGGGTAGAGCCCGCGGGAACCTGTTAGTATCTTACACACGGTATCCTAGGAGGAATGGTCAATATTCAGGGATATGACAGGAACGATCATTTGAAGCCAAAACATTCATATGGACATATACTCTATTCCGAATGGTTTCCTAGATAGAACACATTTAATGTACATTTGTGTTTGGGCTAGTCGGGCTGAAGTGTGTCTCTTCCCCACCCAAACTCTTTGACGTTTTGAAATGGGTACGAGTTTCCCGCATGTAATGTTCGCCACACATGTGTTGGTGGGACATTGATACGTGCAGAAAGTCGCGTGTGCTGGTAGTACGACTACGATGCACCATTTCAACAATGTGTTGTATCCTTGTAAGCATTTTTCGTCGGAAGGTATCGTTCAACAACCTGTGCAGGAATAGCTGAAATCTCTGGTAAGTACTCTACGATCAGAAATTCGACGTGTCAGAAAGTGCCGATGGTATTCCTCACAGCAGCAGGAGCACTACCATCGCAGAAGCCGTAAAAATGCACTATATCTGCATATTCTTCATTAGTGTAGATGTGTAGTATTTTAGCCCGCGTGAGTACAAACACGGTACTGATGCTTCTCTCTGATACACTCTCAGTCCCTCGCACCACTTCACTCACAACATACCATGGACAACTGGGCGTTCAACGGGCTAGTTTAATGGCAGAAAGACATCCCGAGCAAAGAGGTTTAAAGCAACAAGGTAGGTTGCGCTAGAATAAAACGTCAAAGAGGTTGGATGGGTGAGACACATACGTCCGCACCACTAGCCCAAAAACAAGTAGGCCTATATTAAATGTGTTCTATCTGGGAAACCATTCAGGATAGGGCATATGTCCACATGACGATTTTTTGCTTCAATGATCGTTCCTGTCAATCCCTGAATATTGCCCATTCCTCCTGCGACAGCTTGTGTGCTTGTACCGTATGAGTTAGGAGGTTTTTATAAATGACACAAACATTGTTAAAATCGGCCCGGTAGAACTTTGGAACCTACCTCGCTGCTTTCAACCTCTTTGCTCGGGATGTCTTTCTGCCATTAAACTAGCCTTTTATGTTACATACTGATGATGATGAAGATTTGTGAATATGTCTTCTGAACCTAATTTGCAACATGATGGACTCGAGACACTCACATGTTCACAATGTACATGTGTGATCTTAACTTAGTTCCTCATAATTTATAGTCGTCTCGATGAATCAGATGTACTGTAGGCCGTCCAATTCACAATTCCTAGAAAAAGAGTTCGATTGCGAGTCGATTTTTGAAAAACGGCAGAAGAAGTTAGTACTGCTATCTTCAGCTGAGCCCGTACAATGACGATAATGATAAACATCAGATTTTATTGTTGTGCCTATTTTCATGTTAGTAATAACGTTATTTATTTTACGTCTCGCTAACTAGATTTTAATGGTTTTGGGAGGTCGCGAATGCTTTCACGCAGGAGAGGCTGGCGTATTAAAGTACCTTATTCTTCTTCTTTTATTCATGGGGTCTCTTTAAAAGTTCCTTTTAGCGTCGACCTCGAAGATCTTTTGCTACCATGTGTTTTCCTTCATCCTCACCTATCATACCTGCTCCTTTCAAAAAGTTGCAGCTCCTCCTTATTGGGTCTTCTCGGATGTTTCCTCACGTAAGCTCAGTGTGGAGATTCTAATTCTTCCCAGCGTCTCATATTCGAAGAGTATGTGTTCAGCTGATGCTTACGCATCGTTGCATTTCCTACAGGCATTGTCTCTTATTACTCCAGTTCTATGTATGTGCTTTTCAAGATGGCAGTGTTCAGTCAGCAGTCCTACTAGCCATCTTATATTTTCTCTGCTGAGTCCCAGCAGTTACTTAGTATGCTTCTTGTTTGGGCTATGTATTAGTTCTTTCCCAAGCCTGCATTCTGGAGCATTTTTCCAGTTTTCCATTTGTTCCTTTTGTACCCATTTACCTATGCAGAGGCGAGCTTGTCTATAAGAGATCCCACATATACTGGTTCTGGGTCCAGGCTTTCAAGCCCAGGTACCCATATTATTTTAACAACATTATACTCTGAGAGCTTCAGGAGAGGTGTATGACAATAACAAACAATTTTGGATGTAACCCGAACAGCTTTAAGTGTTTTAATGGCTGCTTGGCTATCTTATCTTTGTAGTTCATTTTCAGGTTTTCCTCAAGGCATGTATCACTTCAGCTTGGAAAACCGTAGTGTGTCTGCCCAGGCTCATTTGGATTGATCTCTCAGGCCTTGCCCGTTCATCCCTCTTCCTGTTCCCTCCTCAGTCCTTGGGCCATCTGCCCACCACTCTATATCTTCCCTATCAGTTTTCCATCTGTTAATGTCCCAGTCTTCCTTTTTAGTTATCTGGGTCTCAAATGGTTTATCAGAAATATAATTGGAATCATATAATCAGCTGGCATGTGTAAAACTTCCCTTGTTATTACTCTGTTAATTTTACAGTGACCACGATCGGGCCTTTGAGCCATCCAGCTTCCATTTTAGTTCCATCGATATGAGCTCACTCTAGCCTGTCCCTCTATAAAGTTACTTAATGGAGGGAGATCTAGTAGAGTGTTCAAAGCTTCTGTCGGCGTAGTTTTCATTGCCCCAGTTATGGCTATACATGCCGTTCTTTGAGAGCTATTTAGTTTGCTACTGACTTTTCCTTGACTTGCTTTTTTCCACCACCTGATTGCAGCATAGGTCATCACTCATCAGTGGTCTAATGATCATTGTGTATATCATTAAAGCACCTTCAAATACCACTAGACTGAGCCGGGATTCAACTTGTTCAACTTCGACTCAGAATGGCAGCGTTCTACCTTCTGAGTCCCTCAGCCCTTCTATTTTCATGTTAGTTCTCATGTAAAAGAGTGAAATACACTTTCAGCATGTTAAAAAGTTTGAAAAAGGTAAACTCGTGTCCTGGTATTCCTCGATGTGGTATATCTCTTTTCAAGCACACCCCCAACGGAAGTGAGCTGCATGTATCATTTTAATCAAATACCATTCCTCCACCAATGCTAAATCTCTGGCAGTATCAGGAATGCCGAGCCTCCGAGGACGGCAACTAACATCGCCGACCTTTACACCACGGAAGCAGACATGGTAAAGTTATTGACCTACAGATTAACCCTAAGACTACCAATGTGGGGGAGGGGGGGGGGAAGAGGAGGGAGGGTGTACTTCATACCCACCATCTGCTATTTCTTCCTCTATTTAACATTTTAAATAAAAGGCTGAAAAATGTATTTATTGTTACAAACATTTACGCCGAATGATGTAGTTGGTTTGCTACTTATTACCGTCTGAAGGCGGTACGGAGGAATTCAAACAAGAGTGGGCATGAAGTACACCCCCCAACCTCGCGTCGGTATTTGACGTAACAAAATGTCTTATTTTGTACTGGCAGGCTTTTTCTTTACTTACACCATTGTTGGCCACACAGAGTACAATTGAAACAGTCTCTTTGTTGTGGAACTCATTGTTGATTGCTACTAGGCATTATTAACTGGATACAAAGTGCATAGCCTAGTTTTGTTTTTCTATTCTGGACTAATCCGCAAGCACAATCCCCTCATCACTACGTAGGGCAATTATGATACCCTTGGCCCCCGCTATAAGCGACCCAAGGTCATACTAAATTAGTCGCCCCTCAAAAGGGCGCAGGTCATATTCTGACCAGTTACGATTCCATTCCAACAGGTTCCTCCCTCACGTCACATCAATGCGGCCCTAGTTAGACAAGTCAAGAAATAGCACTCAAGCCCCTTACAGGTCGGAGGGCTATGGAAAGGATTTTGGGCAAAACAATGAAACCAAATTGGAGTGTAAAGCTGGCAACTTGTGGAAGAGGTCGGTACCATATATGCACAGCTCTATCCCGTTCGAAGAATGAAAAGTATATCACAGTGAGAAAGACTACCATCATTATGTTCATCATTCAAGAACACAGTTCACAGTTCTGGAGAAAACACAGTTCCAAAACCGTTACCTGTCAAACATGTGGAAATCACAGTGAAAGTTATGATTCATCAGACTGGAGGCAGAACATTGAAAATATTATTTTGCATTTTAACAATAGATCAGCCAGCTGTTTATTTGTAGGCAAGACGTTGAAAGGTTGACAGCTGATAACGTGACCAACTTGAAATAAGCTCTGTCACTGTTGAAATATCTCTTTACTTGATTGTCAGGAATGTAAAATAAGTTGTTAAATGACGTTTGCATAAATACCTTCAATAATAGACATCATAGATTCCCAGAAATTTGACATTAAGTGGTGGTCACAGAGTATACAATGAAATAAAGGACGACATTCCTAAAGGTTAAGGCATATATATTTAGTTCATGCGGATAGAACCATTTCCTTCACAATCCTTACAATCTATCATTATTTGTAAATGAAATGAAATGTCGTGTGGCCTCCGGAGAGGCCTGGTGCAGGTCTTTTGATTTGACTCCCGTAGACGACCTACACATCGTGATGAGGATGAAATGATGATGAAGACGACACATACATCTAGCCCCATGCCAGCGAAATTAACAGATTATTGTTAAAATTCCCGACCCTGCCGGGAATCAAACCTGGGACCCCGGTGACCAAAGGCGAGCACGCTTATCATTTAGCCACGTAGCGGGACATCATTATTGGTACAATGTACACAAAAATATGATTTACCGGCACGTTAAAAACTCCTGCGGGGCAAATATCTGGCACCTCGCCAGTATTTAGTGAAAGAAACCAATAAAATTATTTATTTACCTTCTACAACGGGCGATTTAAAATGCGCAGAAACTGTCATAAGCCATAGACGGGTCAAAATGAAATAACTTTCGAAGGACGTTTGTTATGCCGACGCCCTGCCTGAATTGAATCTGGTGGGCGACAGTTCGAACAGAAACAACACTCAGTGTTCGGTGTCTAACTTCACTGATGAGGGGAGACTCTCGACTCGAACAGGAATTTGTTCGTAAAACCGTGTACACAGACTCACCTCACGAGTGTAAACAAGCTTGAGAAGGCATTTGATTGTGTACCGTTTGGTTTGTCCGTAACAGTACTGTAATCTTAAAGGAGGGCGAGTTGAAACGCCTGTCAATCTGTTATCGCAACAAGTAGTGCCTATTATAGGAACCACAGTATTTTCATACGGATACGGCAAACATGAATTAAACCATTAATATTTGGAAAGTTTTAAATATCGTGACATCAACGTTAAGAAGGCGTTATCCAACGGAAGACTATGTAGAACAGCCACTTTCGCAAAATTATTGGTGAATCTGATTATTCAGAAACATGACACTTCATCTGATGCTCTAATGCAATAGCGGACAATGAAAAGAACTTTGTAGACGATACTGCGATTAGTGGTTTTAAAAGGGAGTGCTAGTGTCAGTGGCGGAAACAGTACACCTCAAAGAGAAGCTAACAGTTCTAGTAAATATAAACCGTCTCCATAAAAGAAATCCAATACTCTTATGCCTATTGCTCACGGTAAAATGTTTCGTAAAATTTCTTGTACAATTAATTTTATAAAAATTCGGTGAAAACAAGTTGTGTTGCTCACGGTAAAAATATTTTATAAAATCCGTTGGAAGCATCAGGATGGCCATCTATGAACTCACTTCTGAACTAAGACGTGTATGTGCTGCCATCTATCGATACACTTTTAAATCAAGGATCAGCTGTTCAACTTAGGCCTACATTGCTTTTGAGAGTATGGCTCCAACAAACAAAGCGAAACTTGCTGCTTTAGCTGCAATTATATGTTGTACAGTGGGAAAAAGGAAGAAAATAAATGCCACGAAATGCTGGACTCGGGATTGGATCAAAATAAGAAGGTAGAGAATTGCTGTCCTTGGTCGAAATTTACTTGAGATTAGAAGACCAGCATTCATATAGGAATTAGGCGATTATGTTTTCTGCCTCTCTTCTTGCATTCCTGTTGTGGTAAAGTGGCGTTTTAATTTCATGCAAACAAGGATATTTCTGGTATTCGTCCAGTAAAACACTAACGGCTTCCTTAGTCCACCCGGATCCTGCCATTTTAGAAAGAAGTGTTTGTTTACAATCGAGCTTCACAATCTTCTCACGCGATGACCTTCGATGTTAGGCCCCTTAAAACAACAAGCAAGCAATCTTCTCACGACGTAGCGCCAGCATCATCGTGATGTCAGCTTCGCTGATTGGTTCTTTTCGTAAAATTAATTTTACGGAATAGAACATGTCCTATTTTATGAAAAGTTTTATCAAAGTTTTTACAAAACTTGAATTTGACCGTGAGCAACAGAAATTTTATAAAATTAAATTATTGTACAATAAATTTGACTGAAAGTTTTACCGTGAGCAACAGGCATTAGCATTTTAGCTAAATTTTCAGATAACTATCATACACCTTCACGTAACGTGACGACCTATAGCGAAGTAATATTCGATTATGTCGAGTAAAAAGACGTATTTAACAACATTTTCGAGGAAACAAGGCGATTAAATAACTGGCGATAACAGAGCATTATATCCCAATTTGACATGATATAGATCGAGGGAAAATGTGTCGATTACTGGTATCTGAAATTTTGGGCAATGCAGAAAACAAGAGCAATTGGACCCACAAATTTTCAATGTTCTACAAATTTCATAACACGTCTTACGAAAGAATACAGATGTGCCTACGGCACTACTTTCATGATAATCACATTTTTTTGCTTATTTTTATTGTACAATCTCCCCGCAACAGCTGCAGGTTGCCCAAAGACGAAGAGTACCTTAACACATTAATGACGGGCTACGTTAATTAACGTAGATTCATATCGGTGCCCGGGCGACCGGTTACGTGAATTAACGTTATCTCACATTGCTTCATTCTTGTGTGATTTTATCCTCTCCGCTGTTTATTAATCGAATTATTTCGTGTTGTTTACATACTAACGTCTTTGTTGATCGGAATTTACATAGATTCCTTGACAATGCTTTCGGCATAGGAAGTGTGGTTTCATAACACTCAGTACGAGTCAGTACCGCTCGACCAGAGTGCTTTGTCAGGTGTCAGCATGGCGCGCCGTAGAAAAGACAACTTGAACGATGATGAAATATTTCTAGAATTGCATGCTCATAGTTTATCTGATGTCCCCAGTGATTGTGAAAGTGTAAGTATTAGTTATTTTGAAGATGTGTGTCCGTGTGTCCGTCAACATCAAAATACATACAGCCTTTGGATGTATATTTCTTCTGACAGTATAAAATACATATGCACGAAGGATAATACTATATATGGACTCTTCGATACCAAACTAAGACATCGGATTTTCATAGTAAAAATGCATTCTATTATTCATAGCCAACTGTCTGTTCTAGCGTATCTCCCTATGCTCCAGTATTCGTGGCAGGAGGCTGGGTACCATACTCTTGCACTTACAGTATTGCGGAGTTAACGAATTCGAATGAAGTGGCATTTGATTTTTCAGCTCAGGAATGTGATTCAATAATAAAAATAATGTTATTCGCTTCACGACCCACTAACTACATTTTCGGTTTTCGGAGTCGCCGAGATGCCGGATTTTTGTCCCGCCAGAGTACTTTTTCATGCCAGTAAATCTACCGACACGAGGCTGAGCACCTTCAAATACCACCGGTCTGAGCCAGGATCGGACGTGCCAAGTTGGGGTTAGAAGGCCAGCGCCTCAACCGTCTGAGCCACTCAGCCCGCAGAAGAGAATGTGATTCTGAGGAATATTTGAATATTGCTCTTGCCAAATGTGCCTATTGTGATTCTCCATAATGTTTCACGCATTTTGTTGAGGAACTCCGTGCACATTTTTTGAAGTCCGATATGAAATGCTTCCATCATCCTAATCACAGTGGTACGTAAAGGTTCTAAATAAACAGTGAAGAAACAAATCCTACTTGAGCCAAGATGGAGGTGGTGGTTATTGCTTTAAGAGGAAGTGGGGAACAATACTCTTCCAACACTGATAAAAGGGAAAATATGAAAGGGGCCCGACACTTCGAAAACTGAAGGTATCGGCCAAAGAAAGACAAGGACCAAGAAGGGCGTGAAAACGAAAGACTCTGTAGGCCTGGACATTTAATACCGTCGGAGTTGGAAAAGAACAAGAGTTGACCAATGGAGGTCGGACAGGATAGATAAAAGTGAGGAGCCTGGCACATAAGTGGAAGCATTGTTAGGACTCAGCTAAGGGCCCCATAGTTGAGAACCCACGCTCCCAAGTTAAGAGCCCTGGAGCCCCTTTTAGTCGTTTCTTACTACAGGCAGGGGTACCGTGGAATTATTCTACTTACCCCACCCACAGGGCCATCCCTCGTGAGTGCACATTCGACCATCACTTCATTGATACTGCATTGCTTAGGAATAAAAATGGTTTTGAAAAAATATAACAGTCCATTTATGTATTTATTTCCACGTTTGCCATGACGCAGCGTTTCGTCTTTTAGACTACAGTATACGTTCCACTTCGAAATTCTTGCGTCGATCCATCAATGGGCTCCTTCAGTTTCTGCACCACCTTTTAAATCACCTGGTATTGTACTGAAGGTAAAATATAGCATTCAGTAAGGCTAGTATGGTTGCAGCAGACCATGAGGAATTTGTATCTCATTCCGTTATCAGCAATGCCCCCTAGTCCTTTGTATAACACACCACTCTGCTACTTATAGGAAGTCATGACAAACATCATTATTTCCCGGAGACTTCAGGAGGAGTAATAGCCAAGTCCGACCTTCTACATTAGAGTAAATACTGTACAATTAAATTACGATCAGGCTACGAATATAAGCTTGAATTGTATTTCCTATTCTCCTCAGACCATTCTCTATCTACTGAGAGGACATACATTTGGGATCGTCTTTGCTCTCTGTCTCGAAAGTTTGACGGAAATACACGAGCTGTCCACTTGCAGTAACTTTGCTATTAAGCTTCAAGCACAAAAGTATCTGGAATAAAAGTTTTCTGGTTTAAAGGAGAACTCGTGTTACGATATAAGATACTGAAGCCAATAAAACGAAAAGATTTTCAAGTACATCCGTTTTAAAATCCGTACCGAGTCCATTTCGTAGATAAAAACAAGAACAAGAGATCTTATTTGCACACTGCCGTTTTCTCTCTATCGTTCAGCGTGTCATATGCTACATCCGACAACTTAGTTTAACTTATGCAGAGACAACGTACAGGCGGCAGATTCCCCACGAAGCCCATGACTCAGATCTGCTACAGGAGTGGGTAAATACATGATGATGCTTGTTGTTGAAAGGGGCCTAACATCTAAGGTCATCAGCTCCCGTAGGTACATACAAAAGTATGGTATGGGTTAATGGGTAGCAAGTATTTCGATGATCAACGATGTGTGATTTTTTCCTTTCTTTTTTTTTTTTTTTTTTGCTAGTTGCTTTACGTCGCACCGACACAGATAGGTCTTATGGCGACGATGGGACAGGAAAGGGCTAGGAGTGGGAAGGAAGCGGCCGTGGCCTTAATTAAGGTACAGCCCAAGCATTTGCCTGGTGTGAAAATGGGAAACCACGGAAAACCATTTTCAGGGCTGCCGAGAGTGGGTTTTCCTTTCTTATAGCTGTTTGTCTGGAGTGTACTATTTTATGGTTGTGAGCTCTGGACTATTGGAAAAACGGAAACAGATTCATTGGAAAGCAAATGAAATGTGGATTTGGAAGAAAATGACGAGGACATGCCGGGCTATAAAAAAAGAAGACGAGTCGAGATGTTCTAAAGGAAGTCAATGAGCAACGGAGACTGATAAATGATATGGAAAGAAGTAAGTTAAAACTTCTAGGTAATATCCTGAGACATAAAGACTTCCTAGTAAACGTATTTAACCGGGCGAGTTGGCCGTGTGGTTAGAGGAACTGTCGGCAGCCCTGAAGATGGTTTTCCGTGGTTTTCCATTTTCACACCAGGCAAATGCTGGGGCTGTACCTTAATTAAGGCCATGGCCGCTTCCTTCCCACTCCTAGGCCTTTCCCATCCCATCGTCCTCATAAGACCTATCTGTGTCGGTGCGACGTAAAGCCATTAGGGAAAAAATACGTCTTTGAAGGAAAAATACTAGAAAAGAAAGGAAGAGGAAGACCACGGAAGACATACTTCGAGAATGTGAGTAACTTGATGGGATGCAAAGACTGCAAGGAAGCGAAAAGAATCAGAGGATTGAGAGGAGAACGAGGCTTAGCATTTAATGGATGATGATGATGATGATGATGATGAATTTGATGATGATGATGATAACGCTTCCACTGTGAGGCAAGATTCCTCCGTAGAACAGTGATACTGTCCGCCGCAGGAACACAAGATCGCGGATAGTGGGACTATTTAAGGGCAGAAAGAAGTCCATTCAACACACTACATCGTACGATGTCGGCATGTAGAAGGTCTCTGGTGACATATTTGGTGTTTACCCGACAAAATGAATTAAGAAAGATCGGGTTTCATTTGCCATCTAGTAGACTGAAAGCCGGAACGTGGAAACTGGGCGCCGCGGCCACCTGGATGGCACCAAATCAAATTATGTTGGAACAGCAATGAAACTACCCGTTTCATACCTTCCCCAAATTCTCAATCGTACATTTAGAGATTCAGCCAATTTTTACAGCAATCATATGACACAACAAAGGAGCATTCGTCTTATTTTAAAACTTACAAGTTCATCGCCTTCTCGATTCACAATAACATTGTTTGTCCAGACGCAACAATGCCTGCACGCGGTAGCTGAGACCATATTATTATCATGCTACTGGTTTTACGTCACTCCGACTCAGAGAGGTCTTTTGGCGAAGCTAGGACAAGACAGAACTAGGACCAGGGAGGAAGTGACCGTAGCGTTAATTAAGGAACAGTCAGCCCTTATATTTGCCTGGAGTAAAAATGGGAAACCATGGAAAACAATCTTCTGAGCTGCCCGGCCCCGCGGTGTAGGGGGCAACGCGTCCGCCTGTCACCCGGCGGCCCCGGTTCGATTCCCGGCCGGGCCATGGCTTTTTAATTGCAATTATTAATATCCCTGGCCTGGGGACTGGGTGTTTGTGACGTCCTTAATCTTCTTTTCCTAACACACAACATTCCACACCACCGCCATTCCAATTTACACGCAGGTTCATACAATATAGCGCCAGTAGTGGCAAAAGATCCACATGGGTCGACGCCCCAAACAAATGGCATTTAAAATATCTTCACGGCTGCTGGCAGTGGGTTTCGAATCCGCCATCTCCCGAATGCGTTAATTAACAATTACATGGCCAGAACCACGCAGCGAACGCGCTCGATTATTATTATTATTATTACTACTACTACTATTATTATTATTATTATTATTATTATTATTATTATTATTATTATTATTATTATTATTATTATTATTATTATTATTATTATTATTAAATGAAACTGATTTTCTTTCCTTATGCCACATTCGTTCAACCTTTGTGTGATTAGTTTTGAGGTTAAAGATGCATTACCAATATTTGGAACATATACCACGATGTGTGTGATCAGAAAAGGCTCAGTGTAACCATCAATAAATCTGCTCATGATATAAACATTTAATGCAACGGTCCTTGTAGGATACTACGATGATTATGAAACAATACGAAGATTAAAAATATTCCAGAGGTGGTGGGTTCGAACTCGACCGTCCATAGCCCTAAATATAGTTTCCCGTGGTTCCCTATTTTCACAGCAGAAAAATATCAAGGCTGTTCCATAATTAAGGCACAGATCGTAACCTTCTCCAGCACAATCTATTTCCCATCCTAACGCCACGGAAAATCTGTATGCCTCAGTGGGGGTTCTTTTACGTACTGGAAAATCTACCGACATGAGGCTCTCCTATTTGAGCACCTGCAAGTACCAACGGACCAAGCCAAGATCGAAACCGCCAACTAGAGCTAAGAAGGCAAACGCTCTATCGTCTGAGCTACTCAGCCCGGCACTCAGGCTTATTGATAGGATCAGTTCTCTTCGCTGTGGAAAGAGTGAGAACAAAGGCAATCCACGAAAATATAACAATTCTTTAAAACGGAGAAACAATCAAGTTAAGCCGAGAATAAGCCATGTCTGCAAGATAATCGTCGGGTAAAAGTACAGTGTCATAACAGACTGGAGGAGAGTCACATCCAGGTTTCATTGTTATACGACGAGCTGCCAACAGCGGCGTTGCTGTGTTGGTAGCCATCGTCCACGAGTGGTTTAATGACGAAAATTAAAATCAGAAGCTCTTCATCGTGTAAATGTAGAGTACTTGGATCGAGTGCTAGCGTTGCATGAATTGTTTGTACTAATAAAAATTTAACGTTCCATGGGATTTGATAATCATATAGAAGTGCAGTTGACTGTTCCGTGCATCCACAGTAATGCAAAGCACACTCTCTGACAAGTGAAATAATTTCCTGATGATAACTTCCTGTTAGTTCACAATGTTGCAATTCTGTACAATGATTTCATATTCTTCCTAAATAAGCATGGCATTCCAGAGGACATCACAGTTGTACATAAAGGTTCTCCAGTGCTTCCTAATGCTGGTTTACTCACGTTCATGCTACTGTTCAACGTCGCTTCACTTGCAATCGATTTTACACACCAGCTAGTCAGAATCAAGTCCCGCAGGAGTTCTTTACCGCGCCTAAGGACGACGACGCAGAGTTTACCGCGTTTGATTTGTCGAGCTTACTTTGCAACCTAGTATACACCGAAAATGTTACGTGTCTGAGATAATTTGCAGATATAGTTTTTTTTTATTCACCCCGTTTGTCACTCTAGTCATCGAATTATCCCAAAACACAAAAAAACGTGTTTCTTTATTTTCAAAGGAGATTCCAAACACCAATTTTTACGTCCGTAAACTTTTTAGTTTTTGAGATATAGATATGCTCATTTTAATAATTCACCCCTCTTTCCAGTCCCTTAGCGACGGAATATCCAAAAATCTTCCCTTAGTGAGCACCTACACCCTAATATAAATGTATACCCAAAATTTAATTTCTTTATGTCCAGTAGTTTTGGCTCGGAGTTAATGAATCAGTCAGTCAGTCAGTCAGTCAGTCAGTCAGTCAGTCAGTCAGTCAGTCAGTCAGCCAGCCAGTCAGTCAGAATACGTTCTTTAATATATATATGAATAGATATCAGATTCGAAGTTGTATAATGATAAAAACAAATTTATTATTGTGTACTTTATCACTAGATAATCATGTTATAATTTTTATAAATACTTTCCATATACGAACCATGAACTTCTCATTACTGAACATTAACCGTAAATGAATGGAATTATTTTAAAATTACTTGGTCCTAAGAAAATATGTAGTTTTTCATTTAGTTTAGTTTGCTGTATTCACATTACTTTAATATGTGGTGTCATTACAATAAGGTGAGAACCTAACCTTCGTCTGAAATTGCCTAATATTTGTTATTTTATGAACAGACGATCTTACATTCATTAACTTGTGGTTAGGGACACAAAAAGGCATTGTATTTAAAACGAAACATAATGACTACAATTACTTTAAATGGGGCATTTTATCTTATTTTATAGACCAAGGTAGGTATTAGTTTCCAATCACTTCACTCAAACATTGGGTAACGTTTGTTACAAGTCTCAATATTTCCGCTTAAAAACACACACACACAAAACACGCTATAAAAATCGGTAGTAAAATACAACAATCCACATTTCGGTAGTTACTAGCAAATGGCTTATTGCATGTTACTAGTACCAAATACAGTAGAGACAATACGCGACACTGAGCGAGATATCGAGGGACAGCTATTGGAGCTCACTCTAGCGGATAGACCTGAACGGTACTGATTCTGTCATAAGAGCACGTGTATTTTTGTGTGAAGTTTTTGGTGTTATTTATGCGTTTTCAGTGAGTTGACATAATTAAATAGTAGCGTGTGTCATTCCTTGATATCTCCTCTCAACATGAGGGGAAAGGTATGTGCTGTGTTTGGCTACAGTAATTACGAAGTAGAGAAAAATGCGCGGTCGTTCTTCAGGTTCCCTCGTGACAAGAACATGTAAGTAATATTGTGTTTGCATATATATTCTTCCAGTGACAGAGATTTCTATAGTACTTCATAATCTTCTGACCTGCTCGACCCATGTTTTAACGGGCTTAAAATATAATACGCATATTTTATTGTATAGTGCAGCAGTTAACCTTCAATACCGATGTGTTGTTGTAGGTGTGATCTGTGGGTTTTGAAATGTCACAGAAGCGATTTGGATAAAGTGTACAAGAAAGAAGGGACGTTACGCTTGTATAAGAATTATAAGATCTGTTCAGATCATTTCCAGGCCAGCGACTTTAAAAATCCTCGACTATACAGCCAAGGGTATGTTACATTTTTACTCTAATTGTACATAAATATTCCTCAAAGCATCACTATCAACGACATTTTCAAAGTTTTCTTTCTTTTATCTTTCTTCTCAGATTAAAGCCGGGATTTTATAGATTTTCTTTCTGTTAGTAGGCTTCATGTTAAGAGGAAAATTGTCCAGCTATTAAATGTTAATTCATTGCATCATATGTGTAAGGAATGTGCCGATATTTTTATTGACAAATGTCTTAATGTGATGATACAATGTTTTTAAATGAGAAAAAAAGACAAATCCAACCGTAAGATTTCAGGCAGGTATGCTAAAGCTAAAAAAGTAATGCATAAATGAAAGATCAAGCCATTTCACAGCAGTCCATTTCACACCTTGTTTGTATGTCTAATTTCAGTCTTTGAATAATAATCTTTTAAATAATTATTCATCCATTTATCCAGAATTGCTTTAGCAACTTCGAAGTTAATATCTCAATACCACTTTCTTTCTAGACGTAATTTATTTATCCATTTCCGTATATACATTTCCATTGATATTTGAATTTAGCGCGATTTGTTCAGGTCAAGTCACTAGGAGCGCCACCGTCGAATTGTCTCCCATTTTAGCAAGGCGAAATCCGTAAGTGTCGTGTATTGTCTCTACTGTATTTGCTAGTACTACCGCAGTACAAAACGAACATTACTACTTTATAACCGATTTCAAACCGAATGAAAACTACCGAATGTTTTCATTCAATAGCCACGCTTCAAAGTCGGTAGTCTACCGATAGTTTAAAACGTTCGATACTCCAATCACTATGCATAGCTAGTGATTAGAACGATTGAAGGGTTGGGGCGGGGGGTCCAACAATAGATAATACAACAATGACAATACAAGAATGTTAAAAAATCAAATCTGAGAATCTTTCATTTTATGTCCCAAATCTATGAAATATCTATATGTGATGTATTAAAATGCGGGTGTGTGGGCACTGTAAGTTCAAACAGCAGACTGACTAGCTAGTGCGTTGTGCGACTGGGGCGGGGGAGGTGATGTGGGAGGAGTCTGCAGCATGGGAGGGGATTTGTTGCTGCACTTTCTCTTTCTAGAATATTGGATTGCAAGTTTGAATAACTGATTATCATCTGTAATGTGTTCATTTAAACTATTTTCGTTGTCAAGTTTCTCTAATTTATAAATTTTTAATTTCTCGAGAATGTTCATTTCTTTACCCTTATTTAAAAGGTGTAGTAAAACCATGTCATTTTCTATGTTCATAAACTGGTGATTAGTATCATGCATATGTTCACACATGGCAGAGTATCTAGTGTATTTTCTTGCGTTGACCTGTTCTTTATAGCGTACTGCTACATTCCTACCTGATTGGCCTACATACTTTTTATCGCACTCTTGGCATGTCAACCTATGCACTCCCGATTTACTATAAATACTGCTTGTGTTCATGCTATTGGAATTGAACAGGATTTTTTTATAGCCAAAGGAAATGATTACTCCAAAAACTACGTCAATAGGATCTAGAATAAGATCATGAATAAACCTAAAACTTCCCACGTAAACAAGGAAGAAAAGAAGAAATTCGTGACTTTTACTTATATCAATAGACAGTCATATAGTCTGGCCAAACCGTTCGTGAAACATAACATTAATGTGACTTTAGGACTAATAGAATAATAATAATAATAATAATAATAATAATAATAATAATAATAATAATAATAATAATAATAATAATAATAATAATTAATAATAAAATTCTCTTCAATTCTAATAGCATGAACACATGCAGTATTTATAGTAAATCGGGAGTGTATAGGCTGACATGCCAAGAATGCGATAAAAAAATATGTAGGGCAATCAGGTAGACACGTAGCAGTACGCTGTAAAGAACATGTCAAAGCAAGAAAATACAGTAGATACCCTGCCATGTATGAGCATATGCATGATAATAACCACCAGTTCATGAACATAGAAAATTACATCGTACTGCTACACCCTCCTCCCACTCCACCGCTCCCCCCGCCAGGCCAGTCGCACAACACACTACCTAGTCAGTCTGCTGTTTGAACTTATAGTGCAAACACACCCGCATTTTAATACATCATATGTAGATATAGCATAGATTTGAGATATAAAATGAAAGATAGTCATATTTGAATTTTAACATTGTTGTATTATCAACTAGCTGATGTACCCGTGCTTCGCTACGGAATTCTACGTTGTACACAGAATTGTAGGTTGGGTAGAGTATACGTTGTGAGCAAGACTGTATTAAATTGCATAGTTCTTAACGTTATCCTAGAAAAGCGACGGAGAAATCACCAAACTTATTTTCTCATATGACTACTTGTCCGACTCGTTGGCTGAATGGTCAGCGTACTGGCCTTCGGTTCAGGGGGTCCCGGGTTCGATTCCCGGTCGGGTCGGGGATTGTAACCTTCATTGGTTAATTCCAGTGGCCCGGGGGCTGAGTGTTTGTGATGTCCCCAACATCCCTGCAACTCACACACCACAATAACACTCAGTTACCTACGCATGGCAGATGCCGCCCACCCTCATCGGAGGGTCTGCCTTACAAGGGCTGCTAGAAATAGCCAGACGAAATTAAATTAATATGACTACTGCGGTAGGCAATTTTCATTGTAATAGCAGGCCAGCTTGCCTACCATCAGTCACAATCAGGTTGGGAAATTGCATTGTAATGGCACACACTCACTCTCCACCTGCCTTTTTACATCCTCAGAAAGATTGTCTTAGTAGCATTCCCAACTGAAATGAACACAGCGCATTACAATGACGTCAGTAGGAATGGCGCAAGTAAAAGCAATGATTTCACATTAAATACTCGATCAAATGAAAAACCACACATTTTCTCACTTTTAACGAACAGTACTACGCTGCCGATCTAACAGTCCAAAGTTCTAGAGTTGCAATGACCAGGCCGCAGACAGCCGTGATTCGTTAATACTCTTAGTCTTTTTTCGGGGGGTAATTCTAGACCAGGTTATACTACTACTACTACTACTACTACTACTACTACTACTATAATACTGTACTACTATTGAGTGATCCTCTGGCTTAAGAGTGCACACTGCTCATTCAAAACAGCGCGTCAGAGTAGGAATCGAATAGGTGGAATACTATGATGAACCAGTGAGTAGCGTACCAGCAGTACGGTATCACAAAATGTATGAACCAGAGGAATGACATGCTAAAGACGAAACGTTTCCAACTTCCCAACTATTTCCTGCCAATATTCAGCCAGGCTGTTATACTCGGTACGCAGCAGTAATCCCATCTATCGGAGTTGAGCGGTAGCAAAGAGACAAAGAACATCATCACAAACAATGATCAATGTAATGTTATTGTTGATCAATGTTATGCGCTTTCAATATTGTAGGCCTTCACATTTAGTTTTCTTCCGACTCTGAAATACCACTCTGATCATAGCCGGTACGGTAAAATTGAATAAAACATAAATAGTCGGAAATTGTATTCTCTATAACTTTTGCTATGTAGCACTTTTCGATAGGACAATAACATAGGTACTTAAGAATTACATTTTAGGCGCCTTCCCCTAAACTACAACTTCATGCAGGGCGAATGCAATTGTTTATAACTTAGACTGTAGTTTCTTATTCCCCGACTCTATATACCGACTTTCATTAAATTCCGTTAACCTATTTTCTCGTGGCTCGGCGTTGATATAGACTTGGGAACAAATATACAAATTCCTGAATATCTGTATTATCAAAGCTGGTACGGTAACATTGTATGACATAAATGATCGGAAATTTAATTCTTTATAACTTTAGTTATGTAGTATTTATCGATAGAACCACTAATAATATAAATATTTGAGAATTCAATTTTAGGCCTTCCCCTAAACTACCATTTCATTCAGCGTGAGTAAAATGATTTATAGCCTAGATTGTAGCGGCTAATTCTCGACCTTCACATACCTATTTTCATTAAATTCTCTTCAGCCGTTTTCTCGTGATGCGCGTACAGACAGACGGACAGACAAACAGACAGACAGACAGACAGACAGACAGACAGACAGACAGACAGACAGACAGACAGACAGACAGACATTACGGAAAAGTAAAAAGTGCGTTTCTTTGTTACTATGGACATGACCGATACAGAAATACCATTCTTTTCAAATTCTGAGCAATGTACAGACAGAACTCTTATTTTATATATATAGATGTTCCCAACCTCTGCCCCCGCGCCAGTCGATCATCTCACTAACTAGTCAGTCTGCTGTTTGAACTCATAGTGCCCACACACCCGCAATACCTCTGCATTTTATGTAAGTTACTTTCTATTTCAACATTGGTTTCTCAGCCCGTCATGTTTGCCTTTAATACCATTACATTTTAGTTCTTTTCTTTTTTCTTACAGACAAATGAAAAAGCTTTTAACCTGGCAGGCTTGATCTACATATTAACAGATTTACTTTCCATTAACATATTGTAATGATAGCAGACGTTCTCAACACCAAAGTGGGGGACTACGAAATACCACAATAATTGCCACATTTAAGTACAATGGATCAACAGCCATCCAACTGTATTTTAATAAATTATATACAGATATTTCATAGATTTGGGACATAAGATGAAAGGATTTTCTTGTTTGAATTTTCTAACATTGTTATATTGTCATTTTGTCCCCAATCTGTCATTATAAATAAGGTATTTGATACATGTGATTTTACTAACATGCTGAAGAAGAGAATTTGTTTTCTCGAAACATATACTTGTGTTTGTATATAAGTATATGATAGTTTAAATAGTCATACATTCTGAATTGTATTGACTAGGCTGAACCTGGACACAATGAACTGCTATACAGAATCTCGCAGTGTTAACTACATCTACTGTCTATATATGAAGTACATTGAATTTATCCTCTCGTGGAACTATCTAAAGGGATGATGTTTTATGTTCTCTCCAATCACAAACCTTTATGAAATATGTATGACAACATTTACTACTTCATTTGAGACGAGCTCAATCCATCTAGCCGTTTTTCCTCTACCAAAGATCTCTCTCTGGCAGTATTAATTTAAATACTCACACCATAAGCAACGCGTTATTAAAAAAGACACTGATATCCGTTCACCCATTGATCAAAGAGATGTAACTCTTTTGTGTCTGGCTCCAGCAGAGCATTTGATGCGTTTATAATTACGTGCTTTTTTATATAATGTGAGTAATAGTTCCATCACCGAACATTAGACAGTGTTCCTCTCTAAGAGTGATCTGAGGTTCGCATTTTACAATACATTCCGTACATCTCATAGAAATACACCAGACTTTGGGAAAACCCGCAAGGGACGTCCTAGTTTGTGAACCATGGGCAACGGCCGAGTGGCGTAGTAAGTGGTCCTGAGAGCCGGGATACCAGTTACTACGGACTGGGAATGGGCGTCTCGAACATATTCTGAGCCATGGCCTTCCTTGAGCTCAGGCGGCTAGGACTATAAAATCCACCGGTGGTCCCTAAGCCGTTAGAGGAGAGATCCTCACTTGGACTATGCGTAAGTAGGGTAGCATCCTGTTTCATGAATTTACCGAGGTCAGAACATTTTAAGCAAACCTCGGACCCATGGGAATAACGGAGTCCCACTCCCATCTGACAGGCGAGGGACTCCTCGGAAACAACTTGGCGAACGAAATGGAATTCGATGGGGAGCTATCAACATTAATGGAGCTTATGGAAGAAAGAAAATATAACTCGCTCAGTCAGCAAAGAGCATGTGTCTGGATGTTCTAGGAGTAAGCGATATTCGGGTAAGGGGAGATAACGAGGAAGAGATAGGAGATTATAAAGTGTACTTGATGGGTGTTAAAAAGGGAAGAGCAGAGGCTGAGATAAGGCTGTTCATCAGGAATACTATTGCACGCAACACAGTTTCTGTTAGGCACGTAAACGAGCGAATGATGTGGATAGATTTGGACGTTGGAGGAAATTAGGGAGCAGATGAGGACGAAATTGACAAGTTTTATGAAGCATTGAGTGACATCGTAATCAGGGTCAACAGCAAGGATAGAATAAAGCTAATGGGCGATTTCAATGCGAGAGTTGGTAATAGAACTGAAGGTTACGATAAGGTAATTGGTAAATGTGGGGAGATATGGAAGCTAAGGGAATGGAAAGCGTTTGCTGGACTTCTGTGCTAGTATGGGTTTAGCAGTTACGAATACATTCTTAAGCATAAGGCTATTCACCGCTACACATGGGAGGCTAGGGGTACAAAATTCATAATAGTCTATATCTTAACCGACTTAGAATTCAGGAAATCTGTTAGGAATGTACGGGGTTTTTCGGGGATTTTTCGATGATACAGATCACTATCTGATCTGTAGTGAATAAGTATCCCTAGGCCTAGGATAGAGAAAGTGAAATCTGTCTGCAAACGAATATGGGTAGAAAATATCCTGGACGAGGGTGTTAGAAGTACACGGATATAATCAGTGAGAAGTTCCGAACAGAGGAAAGTAATCAGGTTCAGGATATAGAAGGAGAATGGGTGGCATACTGTGATAGTACATATATCACACCCCCGAATTATATGTAGAAGAGATATTATTGTCAGTATTCGATTTATTATTATTATTATTATTATTTCACATATTATTATCAGTATTTCATTTTTATATTTTGCCATTTATATTTGTAAGCTGGAAGATATCCACATATGTAGGTATGAGTAATTTGTTTTGCACAAGTGGGAAAACATTGCTTTAATAACTCTGGTAATTTGGTTGAGTCATGTGGCTACCCTAGTGTTTGTTGTGATGTACTTGTGTCGGGAAATTCCATGAGTCATGTATATATCCCAGCCTGATGAGATGAGCTTGTTGTTGTATTAGGGAAGTTCGTTGACTCATGTAATAAACCCCAGAGTTTGTTTATCTCTTGGGAGCAAGGAGAAGTTCAGGGCATGGTCTTGACAAGAGGTTCACTCATGATTGGCTGGCAAGCACCAATCCAGACGTATCATCTGAGAGGAGGGGGATGTTGATGTCTATAATGGTTGATCATACGGCGGCAACCAGGGACATTGTAAAGGAACGAGAAGGAAGACAACTACAACCAGTGACAGTGTATAAGAGATTCACTACTACTAGAACTACAACTGACACACTGTACGAGAAAGAAGCAGTGCTGGATATACGGTATTCGAGTGACACGGCTGCAATGGACTGGACCTCAAACGTTCGTGGAGCATAGTCTTGTTCTGTTCGTGGAAAGTGGCTGATCAACAAATTGTGGAGAGCGTACGCATTAAGTATTGTAGTACTTGTGGAGGTCTGGCATTATATGTTGGTGAAAGCTATCTCAAACTTTCCATAATTTATGTTTGGGATCGACGAGTGTGTGTTGCTCAGATGTATATGTCTTTACAAGTGTTAGTCTGTGAACACAGTATTACGAGGTACAGTATCTGTGTGATGTTATAAGTGCCGATTATAAGAATCAGCAAGTCGAATTGATACAGAGACAGTGAAGGGTATTTATCTCCATGTATGTACATTGTTCATCGGACTATCTACAAATGGTAGTTTAGTTCTCGCTTTCGTTTTCCCACTGTTTTTCATTGTTGGTGTTGTAAATATGGAGTCTTCCGGCAATATTTTGTGTGTATTATATGTATAATTTTGTGTGTTGATAAGAATATAGTTAGCTATTTTAGAATCAGTGGAGTTACTGATGAACCTAGGTGCAGTTCCTACCTATTTAGTCGTTTTCAGGAGGTTAGGTAAGGCCTGCAGCAGATGTACCAGTACGCAGCATTATGTACACGCCCTTCATCATGCTCTATCAAAATTAGAGGGATCCATTCTGGTGAACTCTGGCGCCCATACTACGGACATTTCGGTTCATTATGTTTATTAATTTTATGAAGCTTTTGAGTAATGTTATTTATTTACATATTTTTATTAATATATTATTTATGATTTTATTTATCAGTAATCATCAGAGATAGGCTGTAGTAGACACAGCAAGGGAATGCCTAGGAACAACTGTGTAAAGATGGGAGAAAGCGAATATCTTGGTGGTTTGATGAAGTGAAAGCAGCTTGTAAACGTAAAAGGAAGGCTTATCAGAAATTGCTCCAAACAAGGGCTGATGCAGACAGGGAATTGTACATAGATGAAAGAAACAGAGCGAAACAAATAGTTGTTGAATCCAAAAAGAAGTCGTGGGAATATTTTGGTAATAACCTGGAAAGGCTAGGTCAAGCATCAGGGGAACCTTTCTGGACAGTAATAAAGAGTCTTAGGAAGGGAGAAAAAAGGAAATGAACAGTGTTACGGGTAATTCAGATGAACTCATAATAGATCCCTGGGAAGCACTGGACAGGTGGAGGGATTATTTTGAAAATATTGTCAACGTAAAAGGAAATCTTACTGGAGGTGTCGCGAAATACTAAGCTCATGGGGAGGAGGAAAATTATACCAGCTGTCGTAACCGTCGTTCACTGATTTATTAGCTTCCTCGGGATATCAGTGCTGATGTGCGACCCATGATCACGGGTTCGATTCAAAGCAACAAAAGAGAACACTGAACCTGATACATTGCATTTCACTTTAGCAGATCTACCTATAAAAAGAAAACTATATTACTCCTATAACAGTAGCCCTGCAGTGTCTTCCTAAAATGATGTAGAAGTAAACGGGAGTAAAATACCAGCACTCTGTTATCTATGAGTATGAGGTGAGGAAGTATATACGAGGAACGCATGGTTGTTAGCAGTGGCGATGTGACTGAGCGAAGCCTACCACAGCTATTTCTCCCCCCCCCCCCTCGGTCACGGCATCAATCGGACATACAGCAGCAAGGCGCGCCAGATGGGTCGAGGGGGGAGGAACGCTGAGCCCGAGCTGCAATATCAGTCTCCGATGCCTTGCTCTCATAAATACGTGCGACGCTTTTTATCACTGCTTTCAAGTTTTGTAAATGGAACAATGTGGCAGATGCTTACAAATATAATGTGTTTTAGATTTCCATCTTTCTCATTTGAAGTTTGTGCTTCACCGATAGCCTTGGTAGGCCTCACTGGTGATTGGTGGCAGTGTGTGGAGAACATGCACCGCCACGGAAAATAGTTTACAGCCGGGTGGAAGGGTGGAAAACAGGGCGGACATCGACGGAAGAGCAAAATTTCCGGAAGGATAGTGACTGCCAACGCCAGTCAACATCGCCCGAGTAGAGATGACCACCCAAGAGAACAAATGCATTTCATTATCAGAAATGGAAGCGGCCATGGGACTTTCTAGAAACAACATCGTGCACGACTAGCATCAGTTAGGGAAGGTGTCTGCCAACAGTAGCGGCGAATGAGAATTAAAAGTGCGGGGGCAAAGAAAATAACACGCAGACAACAAGCAGTATACGGGTTTCTGGGATATACCGGACGAAGGTGGGGGAAGGAGGTAAACAACAAAACTGAAAAAGAAGAGCTACAAAAGGGTAAGGTTTATTATGCTCTCTGAGCGAATTTCGACAGAGAGGTAAAGGTTGACACCTAACCCATTTAAATGCGGTAATAATAGTTCTTTGAGATTTTGATTCATTACTGTACTGTACAATAAAACTTTCACCGAAGGAACAATATTACACATGCATTACAATTAAAAGGAAGTACGGTGTAATTATAAAATTAAAATAATTTAGTATTTGACTACACACTACGAAACTAAGAAGACACTAAAGAGACTGCCAGAGTGACGAATGCGCGCGGCAAGTGGGTGAATCGTACCGCAGTGTCCATGACTAAAAAAACACGCCCCTGCTACACTTCCTCACAGCACATGCAAAGTCTCCACTACTTGCTGTGGTGCTATACAAATCGGTTAAACACGATGAACGACATTTTGTGCGTTTCCGCTAATAATTGTGTTAATAATTAAAGAAAATAAAGGAAAGTGGGCTTGTACAAATTGCTTTGTTTAATAATTCCTATAATTCCTAGTTTTAGCCGGTCAAAATATAATATTTTCTCCAGAAAGGGGAAGGAGGCACTGCCTCTCCTCGCCCCCCTAATCGCCGCTACTGTCTGTCAAGTAGATTCCAATATTCTCGTCTGCAAAGTAAAAGCAAAGGTGTGTGGACGTGTGCAGAGATCGTTTGCAACGCCATGATCAAGATCCAGCGGCCAGGAAAATGGGCGAAAGGTGCGCTTCTGCAGCATGACAATGCACTCGACACGAGACTGGAAACCACAACTAACATCAATTAGATGGGATTCACAGTGATGCCACACTCACTATACTCTCTGGACTTCGCCTCTAATGATTTAACTCGTTCGGGATCATGAATAAGTGCGTCCGATCGTCATGTTTAAACTAGCTTCGAATCCTGGTTTCGCCCGGGAGCAATTTTGAATTTATGGTGACGATTTACTTGTAGAAGAAAGTTGTTTTCATCCTACAAAGCTCAGTGCACCGATTTTTCTTTCTGGCCGCCTGCCTCTTAGTTCTCTCCTTTCTCGCCATGCGATATTTAAACACTTCCTGCGCTTTCACTAAAACGATGATAGCTCACAAACCATTCATGTAAATTATATATTGCAATGGTTTTTTTTTATCTTAATCAAACGAACGTGGAAAAAAGTATATTCCGTACTCAAAGTCGAACGATGTCGGAATGTAAAAGGTCTCTGGTGACATATTTGATGTTTAGCCGAGAAAATAAATTAAAACTAAATGACTAAACCCCATCTCTGACATCTGGTCGAGTAAAAAACGGAACGATGAAACTGGCATGCAGGCATAAAATAAAAATGACGCACGGTACCTGAGACCATACAATCATTGTTATTGTAGTGATGTATGAGGAAATAAACATAGGGTAAACAACGCAATGCCACATTGATTCCAGCGAGTCTAATATATACAGATAACACAACAACGAATTCTAATATGATCAGGCGCGCCGCGCCGACTTCGGGTAATTATTGGCGGGGCATGATTAACATGAACACAGGCTAAACTATTAATGCAAGCATTTCTAGATAATAACAATATTTCCAAACAGAAAAATAGAGAACAATGATGAAGCTTGTTTCTCAAACACATTTTTGAACGAGTCTTACGTACGGAGTTTTCAATAATATTCACAAGTAAACAGAAAAATAGAACTTCATTCATAAATAAATATTTTGAAGGAATGTTTTATTTACAAAGCTATCAAAATAATCAAAAGGAAAAACAATTAGAACTTGCTTCATAAATACATTTTCTTAATAAATGCCCTATTATTGTACATTATGTATTTCATGATATGAAATATAAAAAAGCTCTACTACCAGATGTGCCGCCTGGGAAATGTAGGTCTCTGAAGAAATACCCGCTTACTAATCTAATTTAGTGATATAGAACCATCTACCACCTTCTCCAGATTTAAAATATTAGCAGCCTCCGAAGACTATCAAATTCCACGTTTGAAGGGGATTTAATATCTAGGCGAAGATTTTTTTGGGGGGGCGGGGGAGATGGCACTCTGCCCCCCCCCCAAATCATACATGGTGGGAAGAAAACGCCTTGCCCCCCTCACCCAAAGTCGGCGCCACTGAATATGATTGCAGATGTCCCTACACATCACAGAGTCAAAGAGAATGCACAAGTCATTAATCTCCCACATCCTCCCCACCCTAGTCGACCTCAAACGGGATGGCTAGCTGAACGCGGCGTGTAATCTGGTGTCCATCAGTCGTGTGGAGTATCACTATCTTGATGCGGCCGTCTCGTCCTAGCCGTAGCTCTTGGACGAGTGCTTTCTCCTCCTGCGCGAGTCATTCTGCAGAAGAACCACATTTCCCACTCGCAAGGGAATTACCCTTCCACTGGTCTGCTGAACGTGATGTTAGCACCAAGAGGTACTCTTGGGTCCACCTTTTCAGAAGATCGTTTGTTGTCTGTTGTTGAAACCGGAATTCAGTGTTCAAGTCTTTGTGCAAAAGTGGTTCAGGTGCGGTAGGAATATGAGTACATAGTCGTCCGAGGTTTAGTAAGTGAGCAGCAGTTACGGCGGTACGGACTTCATTTTGGAAAAACGACATCTACGGGGTCGATGGGGAAACGTATCTTTAAAATGTACAAAAAATATATCCTTGCGATATTTGGATCTGTCCATGTCTGTCTACTGTATGCCTCAGCCCTCTGCGTCACCTGCCAGAAGTGGGAAGCGGCTTGTTGTGAGAGAGATTTAATAAAGAAGTTCTTGCCAGTTTTTGTGGTAAAGAAAACACGCAATATTCAAGGGAATTTTTTTTGTTTGTTTGTTTGTTTATTCAAAATATTGGCCATCGGCTTCTACACACTTCGCCCATCACCAACACTTGTGTGTGTTGGTAGGTTAATGCCAGACGAACAAACTGACGTATGTGTCAAATTCATACGCTGCTTACTGTTCGCTGGCTCCATCTCTTAGTGAAACCGGAAATGACTTATGCATATACATGGTAAATAAATTGTACGTCCTACAATGAGGGTGACCATTCGGATCCTGAATACAAGCAGCTTACAAATTAAATAGAATTTACAAACATCAAAAAGTGGAATATTATAACTGTTAATGTGACCGTAATTTCTTATATACCGTCATTCCACAGCCAACAGGCGCGTATCAACTGAACTCGATGGACTGTCGCATGAGCAGATGAGCCTGCGAGGAATTTATACAATACCATGCATTCATTTCTTTTCTGAGCGACTGTACTCATAAGGACGAATATAACTTATGGCATCTACAAGGAAATCGTTTACGACCAGTGCCCACAAATTCAAACTTACTCCCGTGCGAAGCTGGGGCGGGAAAGGAAAGAAAGAAAACAAAAGAAAGAAAGAAAGAAAGAAAGAAAGAAAGAAAGAAAGAAAGAAAGAAAGAAAGAAGTAATACCAAATTACGGTCGGATCTCGGTGATCACTAGGGTATGGAAGCTTATAACCTAAAGAAGTACAAAATATACCCTAAAAACTAAAAAACGTCAAAAATGGCTTAAGATTTCAGAGATATGTAGCAAGTATTAAGTTATACAGTAGTATTAGTTTTTTTCTTGCTAGCGGCTTTACGTCGCACAGACACAGATAGGTCTTATGGCTACGATGGGATAGAAAAGGGCTAGGAGTGGGAAGGAAGCGGCCGTGGCCCTAGTTAAGGTACTGCCCCAGCATCTGCCTGGTGTAGAAATGGGAAACCACGGAAAACCATCTTCAGGGCTGCCGACAGTGGGATTCGAACCCACTATGTCCCGGATACAAGCTCACAGCTGCGCGCCCCTAGCCGCACGGCTAGAGTACCAGTAACATTTAACGTGCCAAAAGGTGATTAGCGATAATAAAGCAGACACATTTAATCATAAAAACTGTTAGAGCTACGCAGGCCTATGTTAAAACTTTATACTTCATTCAGTAAAATAGTCCTGAGGTACAGTTCTCACTCTGTTTCCGGAAAAAAAAAAAAAAAAAAAAAAGAAGCATGGAAACACAGTGCTAGCATGCTTCTTGGTATCTATCAGCGTAATTCCTAGAGGATCTCTTTCTCGGAAAAATGTCTTGTAAACCTGCTACCTACATAGTTTGGGAAAATAAAGAAAAATACATCTAGTACAGTATTTTGAAAGCCTGTGTTTGAAACTCCACGCAGTTAACATGTTCTTTGTTAAAAATGACGCCTCATTACAACAACAACAACAACAACAACAACAAAAGCTCAAAATATGGGTCTATATCACTAAAATGAGCAAAATATGAGCAAAACAATACAAACGGCCGGCATTTATATCAACATAAAATTGCTTTAAACAGGATCAGGGACCCATCATTCACACTTCAGATTTCGGGTAAAATGACCTCAGGAAAGAAATGTGACTTTTCCTCAACATCCGAACCTTAGTGATTACGATTACCATTCTCGTCCCGAAAGTTACGAGCCCAAGAAGAACGAACATTTTGATGCTTGTTGTTTAAATGGGCCTAACATCTAGGTCATCGGCCCAATGAACATTTTCATGGAGCTGCTACGATGATGGCGATAGTGTTTTTAACCAGGACTGTACATCTGTTACTGGTTTTATTGATACGTGGTAATGGTGCTATCCCTGAAGTGAAATGGGCAGTGAGAACTAAGAGCGCGTACGAATAGCTCCTAGCGAATTATCTCGAGCTGTGCACATTCCTTGCTTAACCGAGCCTCGTAACAACCAGTAGTAATCTCCTGGCAACAAAGTAAATCCCTGCCGAGAGTCAGCCACCAGCTGTTTTACGAGCAAGCGACCTCCATTACGGCACGCTACATTTAAAACGGGTTCGAGCCTACGTCTTATGTTCCTACTCCACTTCGATGGGGACGAATTGGTGGATTGGTCAGCCAACTAAACGGTGACGATTTCCTGGACATTCGTTTTTCTTAAGTACACTATTACTGTAACATTTTCCATTCTTTCTGAGCAATTCTTAGACAGCGTGATGCGATCGCTGATACAATCTGAAGAAAACGGTATTCCAGTTGTACATTATAGTTTCTGCTTTGTTGTTAATGCTTCGCGTAAGGGGCTTGGAACATCATGGTAGATAGCGCTGAGTATTTAATACGTGTAAAGTCTACCTGATTTTTAAGATAGATAGATGGATAGATAGAGAGAGAGAGAGAGAGAGAGAGAGAGAAGATAGAAAGATAGAGAGAGAGAGAGAGAGAGAGAGAGAGAGAGAGAGAGAGTGTTTGCGTTTGCGACGCATTTGGTAGACCTTCTCAATGAGCGGCCCGCGGACCAGATCTGTCCGGCTGAGCGATTTCCGTCATCAATACGTCAGAAATAAGAGAAAAATCAGTTTCAATATTTCAAAAGGAATTACATAAATGTCGACATGATAAAAATATTTTGGGATTTTATGATGTCTAGAAAAGGAGGTTCTTTACGTTTCGCAGCGAACTTGCTCCGCCATCTTCAGAAGAAAATCTCGACTGTTCACGAGGAAGCCTTCTCCAATAATGAATGTTTGAATTTAAGAACGCTTTACCGTAGGTCTATAAGTAGTATAAGTGGACAGTTCTGGAACCACCGCCGCTGCAGGCCCTCCGCAGAGGCCTCCGCCGCCACCGCCACCACACGCTCTCGGGAGAGCCCTCCGCCGCACTGACTGCGCTGGCTAAGAGCGCGAGCCTAACCTCACATCCGCCATCTTGGAGGGGCTTAACCTAACTTTTTACGCGTAAGAGAGCAAGCCTAACTTCATGGAGGGGCCTAAGCTCAGTTTAACGGCCGGTTGCCTTTCCTGACACCTAAGAGAATGAACGTAACCTCACATCTGCTATCTTAGAGGGGCTTAACCTAACTTTTTACGCCCTTCCCGACGCTATCTTGAGTAGTAGGGCAATGGAGATTAGCATAAGAGAGCACACCTAACCGCATGGAGGAGCCCAACCTCAGTTTACGTCCGGATGCCCTTCCCGACACCAATTGCACAAGATGGCGGCTATACACAGCTCCTTATGAGACGGCTTAAGGGTGCTTGCGCAAGATGGCGGGTGCTCTTAGGAGACGGCTATGGGCGCTAGCGCAAGATGGCTGTATACATAGGCTCTTATGAGACCCCCTAGGAATGCTTGCGCAAGATGGCGGCCATCTAATTCTACAAGATGGCGGCTATACATAGCTTCTTATGAGACAGCTTAAGGGTTGACAGCAAGGGCTCCAAATTCAGCTACAATGTCACTTTGCCTATCGGTGAGCCCAGGAGCACCGTCCGGACAAAAACCTACGCATCTTTTCCAAAAGTTTCAAACTCCCTCATACATTCATTAAAAAAAAAAAAATCTCCAGTTGAACAAGTTGGCAAAGTCTTGGAAAACAATTATCCTCTTAATGCAATTATGAAACTCGTATCTGACGTAACAAAGTAATTGTGCTTCGTTTGAAACATCTGTTACCTCGTCCATCTCAAGTGAATAAAAATAACTTTTTTTTATTCCATTAATAAGTTGAGATTCTACATTATTAACCACGTCATCATTTCGGCGAGTAACTTTTTCGTCTGAGAGTGGTATCAAATCAAATCAATGTCCTTTGATAATTTTGCATTAAACATTGTTTTAACTACATCTTTTCTATTTTCAGCTGGAAGTATTAATATCTCGCATATAGAACGGGGACTTGTCCTTTTTGCGATATGAAGACAATTAAATTTCTAGGGCTAAGTTAGTTGTCGAACTTACATTAGAGACAACTTCGCTTCCTTTGAGTTTTCCTGCTCATCAATGAAAACTTACCAAAGTAAAATGCTATCGCAGCCAATGGCCATAAAATGAAATAACATAAACAATACTTACAAGTTTCTCCTCGTAATGACAGACATATTGACCCGTAAAGTTCAGAAACTTACTGGACCCTCAGTTGTTCTAGCATTTCAATAAGGGATATGACATCACCAGATTGTGCAACGCATGCTGGCAAGCAGAGTAATTTCCAGAAGACTGGAGACGAGGTGTAAATGTTAGTCATACATTTGTAAAGCGTGCCAAAGAAATCGAACCTGACCGAATACATAAACTGACGCTTCATTAAGTAGCTGGGAAAGTATTCTGCTTGGTTTTCAGAAAGCGAATATAAGCTGGGATGTCTCTACCTTAGATTGCAGTACAGACTAAATGGCGCTCACTGCATAACGAGACTGAGGAGCCAAGAGTTGAATTGAACTTCCTGGTATTATTGCAGTAATGTGTGCACAGTATAATGCATAAATAGCAAGTAATTTTTAGTCAAAACTTTTGATGTAGTGGAATATAAATTGTAGTTATTAGTCAGTTATGCAAGTTATAATCAAGTTCTAATACAGTAATGGGTTTTAGTGAACTCAGATTGTAACGTGGTAATATTTAGCTAATTTTACTTTTCTTTTAAGCTAGTTAGTAGATATATTCTTTAGTTATTAATTTGATATCTGTTATTGTGCACTCCCTATTTATCCCATAATTTTTGCATCATTAGTAATTTTAATTAATTGCACTATTGTTACTCCTTACCTGCTTTACTTCTCTTATCTCATAAATTGTAATTGATTACATGATATTTTCAATTAAAGCTGTACAAATCTAAAAACTTTTTGTGATTAAGTGTAAGAGAGGAACAAGAGCCCTAACTTCGCTACTTTATCAATAAATAAATAAATAAATAAATAAATAAATAAATAAATAAATAAATAAATAAATAAATAAATAAATAAATAAATAATCACCGCAAAGAAAAAGTCATTAAATTTTCAACGCTTAAAGACACATTGCTGCTATAAGAAAGCAAGAACAGTTTTAATATTTAAATCCGGAGATGAGACGTCAATTTCAAATTGGCAGCCAATTACAACTGTTTCAGTTATAAGGCGAGTGATCGAGCGAGTCCTCCACCGGAGGTTAAGGGAATTTTTAATGATTTTTGAGCACCAAAGAGATTTCACAAATTCACCTGGCACAATAGTGAAACATCCTTATTGCGGTCGATATTAAAATCTGCGAGGAAGAATAGAAACAAAACATCTTTCCTTGACATTTACAAAAATTTCGGCAGCATAGGCCATGCACATCTTAGAAGAACTTTGGAAAATTCCGCTGTTCCCTCAAAAATTTCCTCTCAGGTTTTCTCATTACAAGGAAGAAATCAAGTAAAAAATTAAAATAACCACTTAAAAGCCAAGCCAATACTCGGTAGAACAGGCGTTCTGGAAGGATCTCCATCTCCAGCATTGCACAATCTTGCAACGGATCGTATTTTGGAAGAGCTCAACGAGGAGCCTGTTGCAACCGAATATGAATTTCCCTTAAAACATTCGATTTTAAGACGTTAACAGTCTTAAGCTTCGCGGATGAAACCGTCATCATCGACGAAGATAAAGAATCTGCTCTCGAACTTGCACGGTTGGAAGTTCAAGGATTTAATGAGACTGCTTTATATATTAATCCGTCCAAGTCAGTATGTATCAGTATCGTTCAATGTAAACTGACTCGTGAAGGTATTTCAACTTACGGATGAGACATGAAGAGCATCTCTCTCAGGAGAGTCAGTCAAATATTTCGGAGTGAATTTTTAGATTGTTATCGCATTCAACCCTTAAGCTTCAATGTCTGACGTAAGATATAAGTTAGTATCTTACAGAGACCTCACCTCTTTTACAGACTAATACAAAATTCTGTGTTGTCCATCTCTTATACACCAGTTCCAAATAATTCCCTCCAAGCAAATTCCTGTAAAGTTTCTTGAAGATTAAGATAAAATGATATATGAAAGAAATCTTACAAGTTCCCGTTTATATACAGGAAGGGATGCCATATAGTCCTAGAAAATTCAAGGGACCGGGACTATTCCACTTGTCTTGGGAGGCAGCACTTCAACGCATTAATGCCCGTAGAGTAATCTTTAATTGTAGACGGTGTCACGAGGTACAAACGACTGCTCACGTCCTGGGATATTGTTTTCATGCCGAAGCACTACGAAATCATGGCATCATTACGTACCATCAGCCACTGCTCAAGCGTTAAGAAACTCAGGCTTTACAGTCTCCGAGGAGGTTCATGGTCTCTCTGTTACAGACAGCACACGTCGAACTGACATGGCAGCCTTCAAAGACCATAAAAAGTGCTTCGTAAGATATCCTAGATCAGATCTGAACCGTCTAAATTACGAGGAAAAGAAAACAACATTTGAACCCAACATCCCATTTTATCAACAAGAGTATCAGTTGGATGATACCGATGCCATTAGATTAATGGCTGGCGCTAGAGGAACTGTTCCTTTCATTTTCATCAAGTTCTACAAGTCTTTTAACGTCGACCAGACATTAACAAGAGAATTTTCAGCAGCTGCCTTGACATATTCAGTCCAAATCCTGAAGAACCACACCTCCAAAACTCCTCACAATTACTTCAATAAAATTTTCTCTTGTTTTAGTGTATACTTCGTCCTCAGGGGCAATCCTCCCAGTTGGAGAAAGTGAAATAAATAGAATGGATACTGTTGCCTGGTTAGTAAGAATGACAAATGATAGCAGATGTAAAGAGTGTGCAAAAGCAGACCAACGTAATCAAAGGACACTTTTCTTAAGAAACGACATTTACTTTCATCAAACATAGACAGGCATATTATACACATATTCTTAAAAACTTCTGTGTACAGAGTGTCACTATATGAGCTATAAATGGAGCAAAAAAAAAAAAAAAAAAAAAAAGGAGAATAGAAGCTTCAGCCACATGGCGTTACAAGAGGATGCTGAAGGTCAGATGAATAGATCGGGGATCATATATGAAGAAATGCTGAATCAAGCTGATAAGAGGAGAACGATCTGACCAGAAGAAAAGATATATTGATAGGATATAGGTTAAGACACTCAGGAATTTTCACTTTTTGAAGCAAGTGTAAGCGGTAAGAACAGTAGGATTGTAGGATCATTACTATACATCTGGAGAGATGTCATTTCAATTATATCAATTCGCAACCATGACATGCAGATCGTGGTAGCTGGAAGAAAAATCAGAAATCCAAAACTATTTTCACTTCAGCAAACGGCTTTAAAGAATTCTACAATATTATCTACATTGCTAGTATAGAATTGCGCTCTATCCCATTTCGAACCTCTGCAACGCTGTTGAAGAGTTCTACTGCAACAAGCAAACGCAACTGTGGGAAGAAATTTTAGTACAGACAACGAGGAAATAACTACACAGTGAGATCATTTTACTCCAGATGGAAATATTCTGACAAGAAGAGGGTCTGACATGTGCCTCGCCGATTTTGATAACATTTTGCAGGGACGTTCTATATTTGAAATAAAGACACACGTGTTTCGGCGTTTTGCTAACCACTCCGTAGTTTTCGAAAAACATCAATGTCAAAATTGATGACGAAAAACCGTATTTTCAATTCTATACATCGAAATATCGTCTTATGTTTTTTTATATAATATGGGGTCCAAAGTTATCAATATTAGCGTTATTAACGTTTGTGTTTCTTCATGCTGTAGCAGAGCGAGGTCGGCGTCAGACTACCAAACCGCTGGCTGTCTTTCGTTTTAATTCAACAATTGTTTTCTGATAATAAGAATAGTTTTCTTTGCCTTTTTTGGAAGTAAAACATCGGGGGGTGAGATTAACAATCTTCATGTAATGTTCCAATATTTTTGTGATGAGCCTCTTGCGGACCCCTTCACGGGATGATGATATCGAAATTATACAATCCATGTCTAATGAATACTAATATATCAGAAGTATTGTGACCTGTATTCCATGAGGCTGAAGGTACTAAAAATACTTTTAGACGATCTTTCGATGCACAGCACTGAAAATACGAATTTTCGTCATCAACTTTGACCTCATTTTTTTCAAAAAGTAGGGAATGTCTAGCAAAATGCCGAAACACGGGTCTCTCTATTTTCAGTATAGAACGTCCCTGCAAAATTTTATCAAAATCGGTGAAGCACACGTCAAACCCTCTCTTTGTGAGTGAGACTGCTGTTCCCGGTTGCCTAGCAAGATCAAGAGCAAGAGGTAAGGGGTCCAGAAACAGTACTAAATCTTGAGAACATAAGTTATTAAAAAGTCCCACAGTATTACGTTCCCGAGAGCTACATGACATTTAATTTTCACTTTCATGATCCTTCCCTTTCTTAAACCGAAGTATACGTTCTTCAGAAAAAAGAAAATGTAATACAGAAAATGAAGCGAGATTTGGATCATAGATCAATCCAAAGAAATATGGAGGACTAATCACATATTTTAATGAGTGAATTGTATTAATGAATTTTAATGCATTCCGTTACTTTTGTACTTCTTTCTTTCTTTCTTTCTTTCTTTCTTTCTTTTCATCTTGTACTCCTTCTTCAAGTCTGTATCCACACCATTCAGCAATTTCTCCAGATCTTATGCAGTCTCAGATTAAATAATATCACATTTCCTCTACTACCGGAAATTCATAAAATCCTAGTTCCAGTCAAGTATGTGAATAAGTAGCCAGGAAGAAGTTACCATTTTAATTTAAATTTAATAACTATCAAATGAAGCTCACTGCTACTTTAAACTGGGAACAGAAAAATTTACAAGGTTCTAAACTTACACCATGTTGGCAATTTCTCACTAAATCTCATTCCGGGGGGCTTTATAGGTACAGCGAGAGTTTTTAAAATACTAGCTTAACCAATCCACCGTTCAGCTCTGGTGACATACGTGAAAGACTTGAGAATGTCGCGCTTAGTCGTGCGGCAACGATTAAATCAAACAAATGGAGAGTTCTTACACTTCAGTTGAATTCGAACGCTGAGCAATTGATCGTGTGAGAACACACTGTCAAAACAAAAAACAAAACAAAACAAATAAAAACACTACACTGAAAACCATTTCGTTTTACAAGATGCTTTATGTCGCACCGACTCAGACAGGTCTTATGGCGACGATGGGACAGGAAAGGGCTAGGAGTGGGAAGGAAGCGGCCGTGGCGTTCTGTTATAAATCACAAGTAGATATTGTCTTCCCGCTGCCCTATTATCATGTAATTTTGCGTATTCCATAACTTTTAATTAGAATGCTAAGTCGTAAAGAAACCTCTTATGTACAAATGGCATTGTGTGCGGTAAATTATCACTACCGGATCCATGGCTAAATGGTTAGCGTGCTGGCCTTCGGTCACAGGGGTCCCTGGTTTGATTCCTGGCAGGGTCGGGAATTTTAACCATGATTGGTTAATTTCGCTGGCACGGGGGGCTGGGTATATGTTTCATCTTCATCATCATTCCATCCTCATCTGACGCGCAGGTCGCCTATGGGAGTCAAATCAAAAGACCTGCATCTGGCGAGCCGAATATGTCCTCGGACACTCCCGACACTAAAAGCCATACGCCATTTCTTCTATTACTACTGGAACTCGCTATTGATAACAAAGTGAAAGATTTTCTTTCAACCCTTTCCTGAAGGTTACCTATACCGGTAGTCAAGGTCCCTGCTCTTTGTGTTTGCCTGGTGAAGTAAGGGGCGGGCGGGGAAGGAATTGCGAGCAGGCTTGTTAGGAATTCCCTGGAAACTGATATTCCGGCCAGACAAATGCAGGTATACCATAGCCGCTATTTCTTAACTGCAGTAATAAAAGGGATCAACTGCTGAGAAGGAATATTCTGAGCAGGAATATTCTGAGCCATGGTGTGACAAATCACGTCTATTCAGTGTCTAAGTATCATAGACCTTTGGACCATTATTTTAGGCACTAATTTTTGTAACAAGTGCATCTTATATTCCAAAAAATAGGTATTAAGTCATAATTACCATTAGGTTTAGTCGAAAGGGTAACACGATACCAGCTACAAGTGATTTCAGAGTTGATGGCTTGAGTGTAGGTTCACGAACGTCCGACGACACATAAGGCAATGCAAGACGTTATGCGGGACTTTGCTGAGCGTTTTTGGAAACCGTCGGCATTGCAACGAACGTTATTGGAAGGGGAAACGCGGGGAGTGTTCGTTCCGAGAGACGAAGCACCCGCGCCGAGACTTGTGTTGCTCAGGAAAAATCAATTGAACGATCGCCGATGAAGTCAACTCGTAAACGTTCTGAGAACTTACGCGTCCCGCGATAGACTATGCGTGACTACATGCGAGAGGGTATATTTTCGCCACATTTTGCTCTGAGTGTCCGCAGACGACTGAAACAACTGTTTCTGAATTGTTAGATTGGACGTGCCTGGACATTCCTGCCCCATGGCCCCCGCGAAGCCCGCATTTTACCACGGCGGACAATACGCTCTGGGGTCATGTCAAACGGCGATATGTGAATAACGATCACCTGGATGACGAAGTCAGCATAACATTTCGGAAGATCATCCTTGTTATGCTGTAGTGGACGCAAAAAATAACGTGGCGACGAATACATCTTTGCACCGAACATGGAGGGGATACACACAGACGTTGTAGATCCATAAAAAAGGTTTGTTTGCACTTAACGGCATACAACGTAAGAAACTTTTCACATCCCCTGGTGAGTTTAGTGGCCTGCGGTTAAGAGGGCCCCGGATTCGATTCCCGGCCGGTTCGGGGATTTTAACGGTATATGGTGCATTCATCTGACTCAGTGACAGTTTGTTTGTGTTCGTCTTGATATACATCTCCTGATCTAGATTTAATAAGACAACACACCACACTGCCAACCAGCACAGAAACACACAATAGTGGTTGGCGCCAGGAAAGGCACCCGGCCGTGAAATTGGGCCGAATCCACTTAAAACACCAACCCCAACAAATTGGGGAAATGTCAAGAATATACCTTATAACAATCATAGTGAAAATGATAAGCACAAAAAACATTATACCGTACTGAATAAGAAATGACAGGGAAGTGAATGTATTATGCATACAGCTGTGCGCCGTCACTGGAGTATACCATAAAACGAGGTCGCCATTCCACTTGAATGAGAGTGCAGGGTCTTCACGAGAGCTCAGTAATAAAACGTAAATGAGGCGGGGCGGCACTGCTTACTTGAACCCCACTTCCTTCAAGTCGCGCAACTTCACCCCGGATTATTAAAATATGAACGTACTAATTCACCGCGTCCTTTCACAGGATCTATGAATGCTACAGCAAGTAAATAAGTGATTTCGTTTCACCACTTCTCTCTGCTCTAAAAGCTGCCCTGGGAGGTGTTCCAATTTCGTGATAATAGCGGTGATAATCTCGTTGGTTCACCCGTCAAAATAACACTCAGCTTTAGCTCATGTAAACCACAAAACTTACAACCATTTATACAACGTACTTTTCAAATGCGATCTTCATCTTTTAATAATAATAATAATAATAATAATAATAAGAAGAAGAAGAAGAAGAAGAAGAAGAGAAAGTGTCTGTCTGCTCGTTTGTCTTCTCAGCTGTACGTGGGTTGTTCAAGAGTTGGAAAGGCAACCACTATATGCATCTTAGCTCCAAATGGAAGGGCACTTAATATAGTTTATCCCGATGTTCTGCAAGGAAAAATTAGTTTTTTTATTTATAATATGGCCTTTTATATTGTTTTAATGTTATTTGTGCCATCCACCAACCCGGTATCCTAAAGATTAAAAGTAACAATATTATAATAAAAATAAAATGCAATTTATGTAAAAACTGTGTGTGTTAATAAATATACATTTTTATTTTGCTTTTAAATAAAATGTTTAAAACATCTAGCAGTTTAGTTAATAAACGCGAGCGAAGCCGCCGGTTACATGTTAATAATAATAATAATAATAATAATAATAATAATAATAAAACGAGGGTCGTATCCTAAGTCATGGCAACTGTGTTATATCTTCCAAACAAGCAGCAGCAATGTAAATGCACTAAACGTCCGACTACTTGGCTGAATGGTCATCATCGGGGCCTTCGGTTCACAGGGTCTTGGGTTCGATTCCAGGCCGGGACGATATTTTAACTGCGTTTGATTAATTCCTCAGACTAAAGGACTGGATACATCCACATTTCAAACTTGTAGTCGGTTCACTGACGAAGCCTTTAGTGCCCATCCTTCGACACTTTAAAGCAACACTGACAACAATTCACGATACGCCGACGAGTTTCGAAATCGAGTTTACTGTTCCAAACAACATGTTTTAATTTCAGCAACAAACCTCTTGCAATTTCGATTCTGGTTTCAATTTCAACATCCGGATTCCATTCTTGCGTTAGCCAGCATCCTACGTACTTGTAATGATGTTTCCTTCCTCGCTTACATCATTGATCCTACTAAAGGTTTTCTAAATTGTCAGCTAGTAACACGGTCTTCTGTATAGCGGATGGTGTTTATTTGCATCCAGTTGATCTTGATTCTTTCATCAACTTCATGAAGAGCCTTTCGAAAAATTGGCTTCAGAGTGTGCGTTAAAAGCAGGAGAGTATAAGATTTAAAATATCCACACCAGCCCAACACCAAACCTTCCAGTCATGCTTCAGACCACTTCACTTCCCTGGCGGTATAGTATACGTGATGAAAAAGGTTCCTACGAAGATATTGAAGGGAATAATAAGGATACTACTTTACTGTTCAAGGCACGAATCTGCAATAACCACGTGACCTCCTTCACAGAAGGGGCCGTTTGTTAAAAAAGAAAAAAAAGTTAATCTGAGCGCAGTTTGGCGTGTATCATGCTGGACATAAACTTGTCTAAGTTTAGAGAAATATTGGATCTCTATCTCGTATACCGTACATAAACTGAAAATAGATGGCCATATCTCAGTTCCATGCAAACTTAAGTGACATAATGCTACTTTATACATGAGAAAAGTTGGAGCATATCTACCTCACAAATAGATCTCACGAAGGTACAGCACATAGAGATTTACTAATTTAACCAACTAACGGAAAAGTAGGACTTGGCGGCAGTCTCAAAAATTACAGTGTAATTCACAAGTACTTCCATCTGCTGTAAAGCCAGTCACAGCTCATTGTAGTAACTCGTAAGAAGACCTAAAACTAATAAGATATTAAAGAGGAATATTCATCCCCTAACGGTATAATAATAATAATAATAATAATAATAATAATAATAATAATAATAATAATAATAATTGTACCGGCTGGTACATCTCTATGCCGCACATTTGAATTTTCCGCTTTAAAGTACTCCTCTACAGGAGAAACTCTGAACTTTAACAACTGTATCAACTCATACGTTTTCTCAGAAGATGTCACTACCGTAAATTTTGTGATTACGAAGTTGTCAGTACTGTGTGGAGTTCAACTTGTTTTGTTTTCTATTGATCAAGAAGTGTGGACATTCTCTGATAGATGTCTCTACAAAAAACTATGACCATGCAACCTGGTGCGAAGGGGAAGAACTTTATTTGAAGAAATTTTGTATTCATAAGTTTGTTCTTTAATAAATTTCGTTCTTTCATTTGTGGGTTGGCAATACAAATCTTTTCTTTCCGCCGGTTTTGAACTTAGCCAATCCGGAATTTCTGTAATTAATTTTTGACCAATCGTGTCTTTCTTCTTCGATTTTGATGTGTAACTATAAGCTACCCTATAAACGCCTGCGGGCGTGTCTTAATTATTCATGAAAGGTCTCGAATCTTCCCCGAGAGTATAAAAACTGCTGATTTTCCTATCTCTCTGCCACTCGAACAACATCTAGCCTAGTGTATGGAAGTGTAGCAGGGGGCGGGTAGCGCCTCTTCCTTCGGACAGCAGCTCTTCACAAAGGTAATGGCCGTTTAACATCTTTATTTTCTTGCTAGCTCAGCAGTTTAACCCTCGGGGAAGGTCCGAAACCTTTTTGATGTAACCTATCTGTCCAAAAAATGTAACTTTCGCCGTTTTGATGTAAAATATTCATATAACTAACTGAAAATCGGGGATAGAGAGTGCTTTACCCTCTCGAGCTCCCTTCATTTTGAATTCGAGGTGACTACGTTTTCGTAACCGTTCTTCTACTCTTCCGTAATGTATTAAATTTATTCTGTATACGAGTCACCTCCATAGTTTGGGAATAGCCCCTGCTCCATCGGCCTAGTGCCTCTTAGGTTTTAAAAAGTTTCATGTAGGAGCGCATATTCACGCCTCCATTCAGTTTTGCATTTTGGGCCATTAACTTAACCTATTATTTTCCTACTAAGGCCCATTAGGTTGAGTACGAGATACCCCTGTTTCTTTGTAAGTGTGCCTTGAGGGCAGTTAATAGTAAAGTCCGTGGTGGCCTTTGATAGGCTCAGAAAATTGACAGCGGGTCAGCTCTTTTATTTGTGGTAAAAGCGCCTCAGAGAGGCTTGATATTCGAAGGTGGGAGCAAGTGCTCCATGTTATTAGGGGTTTTCTGCCCTTTGGTAAATATGTGTTTGGGAGCTGAGAGCTCAGAAAATGTAAAGTGAAGGCTTGAAGTCAAAGTTCTGTTATGCCATCAATCTTGTCGTTCCTAGACTTAAATTTTGTCACTGGTATTGTACCTGATTTGACCTGTTGTTACTTGTTAAAATCTGAAGTTTTATGTGAAAATTGTTTTGCTATTTTTGAAAATATAACCTTTAATGCCATTTTAATCAATATCTCAGCTTTGTAGTTAGACCCATTCCAGCCCGCACCTTCATTCACCCCTGCATTCCACGGGTAACCCCGTAATAATAATAATAATAATAATAATAATAATAATAATAATAATAATAATAATCCAGACTTGCGTTACCGTCGACAGACGAAAATTCCGTCACCTAGCATTGAGAACAGCCAAGCAATTGGCAGAGACAGGCTTCAGTCTGTCGCAGGAATGGGAAGAACAGGGGCCACATGCGGCTCCCAAGAGTAGTTAGGACTGTTAAGACTGTTCGATCCAAATCATGCTCCAGGAGGCTTTGATCTCCCTCTTAGGACGTGGTCATGGCTGATGTGTATATTTGCTCCACAAGTGGCGCTTCCGGAGATCACCCTTTTGAACTGTGAAGCGTCCTGCACGAGCATGCTCCACGAGCATGACGAAAGATCCGGGCGTCCATCTGCAGCCGTAACTGATGAAGAGCGGGATATTATCCTGAATAACAGACGGGTAACTTGGGAACTGTTCTGAGAGTCCTTCAAATCAACATCGAAGGAGTTAGTAGATCTAAAAGTGACTACCTTTCCAAACTGGCATTGGAAAATAATGTTGACGTAATATGCATTCAGGAAACTCATGCCTCTGACCAATCTCAGCTTCGTTCAAGAGAAAACATTCCTGGATACAAGTTACTGGGAGCTACTTATCATCAGTCTTATGGAACCGCAACCTTTGTTCGAAATTCCATCACCTGCTCTTATTTAGTCTCAGCTAACTCTGATGCAGGCATTTTCAATACCACTACAAAAGTTAATGATGTATCAATCATAAATATTTATAAACCTCCAGGAATTCAGTGGCCTAACAGTGTTCTTCAAACAATCTCTCACCCATCTATCTATGTGGATGATTTCAATAGTCATCATACTCTTTGGGGCTATAGATATAGATATCAGTGTGGAGAAAAACTTATAGAGTGGGCAGAGATTTGTAACATGCAACTGATTTTCAATCCAAAAGACAAACATACATTCAAGTCAGGAAGATGGGACTCGGAAACCAATCCTGACGTGTGCTTTGCTTCATGTGATCATCAGGGATCCAGCTTACCTGTGTTTCGTAAAGTTCTTATGAACTTCCCACATAGTCAACATCGACCTGTCCTTCTGGAAATTGGAATGCAGATTCCTATTATAAGATCTTCTCCACTCCCCCGTTGGAACTTTAGTAAAGCTAGTTGGGAGAGATATTCACCTGATCTTGACAGTACCATACGATGGATTCCTCCTGAGGTTAGTAACTACTCTAGATTTGTGAAATCTATTCTAACGTGTGCTAAAAGACATATTCCCCGTGGAGTGAGAAAGGACTTTATTGCGGGGTGGGATGAGGCTTGTGAAGTACTTCATGAGGATTTCCAGAGGGGTGGTGAAAAATATGTAGCTGACGAGCTCCTTCATAAACTAGATGAAGCTATACGAAGCAAATGGAAGGAAACCATGGATACACTGGACTTCAAACACTCAAGTAGAAAAGCTTGGAGCCTTCTAAAGAAGCTAGGAAGAATACGTCACAGTCCCCAGCTGAAACCAGAGGTTTCACCTAATCATATTGCCAGTCGCATTGCCAGTTTGTCCAAATCCAAGTCAGACAAATTACACAAAAGGTTTATAAAAACGAACTGTTTCATTTGAGAAAGCAGTACACTACTTCTTCCATCATTTCTGCTCCTTTTACTGAGCAAGAGCTTATGCTTGCCCTAAATGAATTGAAAAATGGAAAATCCCCGGGTTTTGATGGTATACACTCAGAAGTTTTGAAGCACTGTGGAAAAAATGTAAGGAACTGGCTAGTGCAGTTTTTCTCAAACATACAAGTTAACTCCCTTCAGAGTTTAAACGAACTAAGATACTAGCCACCTTAAAACCTGGCAAACCTACGGATTCTGTCGAAAGCTATACACCAATTGCTTAAATGAGTGTCTGCTTATCAACAATAGAATAAGTCCTCTAATTTTTGACATCATTCCAATCAAACAGGCTGGTTTTAGACCTCAACATAGTTGTAAAGATCAGGTGCTTGCTCTAACAACACATATTGAGACAGGCTTTGAAAAGCAATTAAAGAGTGGAGCAGTATTCATTGATCTAACAGCTGCATACGATACAGTGTGGAGAGAAGGTACTGTGTATAAGTTCTTTAAACTGACAAAGTGTAGTCAAGTGTCGCGTCTGATTAACAATATGCTCTCAAATACAGAAACCTGCTTCTTCCATTTAAATAACCGGCAAGCGAATATCACCTTGAAAGTGTCACTTAATGGAAGTCTTCTCCCTCACAATGCCCACCCCAAATATCTTGGAGTTGCTCTCGACCGAACGTTATCATACAGGAAACATCTAACCAACCTAGCAGTCAAATTAAGGTCACGCAACAACGTCATCCACAAACTAGCTGGCTCCACAAGGGGCGCTTCTGCATCTACTTTACGTACTTCAACTATGGCGTTGGTGCTTCCACAGCTGAGTACTGTTCTTCAGTTTGGCAACAGCTCTCATGTTAAAAAGGTGGACACGGTCCTGAATGAAATAATGCGTGTCATAAGTGGCACCGTAAAATCTACTCCTCTTTTCTGGTTGCCAGTGCTCAGCCACATAGAACCTCCTAGAATTAGAAGATTGAATAACTTGGTCAGAGAATACAACAAGATATTAACCAATCCTGATCTCCCCATCCATGAAGATGTTAACGTCAGATTCAGCCGCCTCAAATGAAGATCTCCTCCTATTCAAACAGCACAGGAACTTGTTAGTAGGGATTTCAATCCTAAAACTGATTGGCAACAAGAGTGGAACAGCGTAGCTCCGACTCAATGGCAGACAGTGTTCAATTATAAGAATCTTCCAGCTGGCTTTGATTTGCCCCATAAGACATGGGTAGCCCTCAACAGAGTCCGTACTAACCACGGGAGATGTGGATCAATGATGTTTAAATGGGGTATGAGATCTTCTCCAGCCTGTGACTGCGGTGCAGTTAAGCAGACTATCGACCATATCGTCACCGAATGCAATGGAAGGGCATTTGCTGGATCCAGCCAGGACTTTGTGGTGGCTTCTGCTGAGGCCATACATTGGCTTGAGATTTAGATCTAACTCTCTGAACCCTTTTGCTTGCATGATTGTTTCCAATGTTATAATGTGTATATCTTGTAATTTTGTATTTAATAGTTTGTGCTTACTGTTCATGTATATTTGATCTTTGTATTGTTTTGTGTACGTTACCATACGCTAATTATAATAAACCACACACGCAGACAACGGTGCCTTCCAGCGGCTGGTGAGCACACAACGTCATAGAGAGCAAAATTGCAGACACTTATTTACTTGTCCTCGTATTACTTGCGAGCCTTGTCACGAATTTATGTGAACAGAAAGAAGTCTAAAATTACACCGATAGATGGCGGGAACATGCAGCTTTACAACAAGACCAGTGCCGCCATTCTAGTGCCAACGTTAGTGTCTGTGCAACCTTGTGTGTGAAAAGGTGGGTAAAAATCTGTCTTTATTTAATTTCCTTTGTTGTAAGTAAAACTTCTTGTATAGGCACTAAATATTAACTCAAGAATTAAACATTTGCTATACCAAATTTAGACAATGTAGCTTGTGTGGTTGAACTATTACAACCATAGCCTCGATAACTTTGCATTCAGAGATCAAATTTTTACGCAATCCCCGGCTCTGTCATGTTGATGTTTAAATTTCTACATACTTAAAAAATGATATTTAAATAGAGCGCTGATATATTTCGTTTCTAACATACTTTCCAATACAGATTATGAAAAATACATCTCTACCCAGCTTATGATTCACTTCCTCTACATTTGTGAAATAGTTTGAAAAATCTGGAATATTTCCTATTCATTTCTGACGAAGCCATTTTACCATCCAGTTTCCACAGTGAAATCGGAGAGATTGAAGCAGAAGTCGTTTGTAGTGTGATCAACAATCACAGCATTTCGTTTGTTCCTGGGAATAAACTTCATCTGCTAAACACTGTCATACAACGAGAGGAGGTTCCGCGCATTCTACGAAACAGTGCATTTGTTGGGATCGAAGCCATTGCTCCAATGCAGATTCTGACACATCGATACTGTATTATGCCTTATTTGCCGCAGATCGACTTTGCCTCTATTATGATAAAACATGCTCCCATGATTCATTTTAGATCGGATTAAATTCGCAAGAGCGAATCGCCCAAAGAGGAACCTGTGACCGAAACATCTGACGTAGCACTTGTACGCAAAATTGGGCGTCTTTTACGCGGATGCTTTTTTTACTTTACAGCAAGAATCGACATTACATTTGTCGCCGGTGGTGAGCTGATGGAGTCGGTGGAATCATTTAATTCTTGACTTGTCATGAAACCGTCATTCAAAGAAACTAAGGAAATGACATATTTTTGTTGCTGTAAATTCATGTAAATTTCTGTGTTTTTTAATTTTTGTGAAATTTGTGGATTTAAAGAATTTTCGGGACTTACAGGAAAGACTGTGAACTGTTGATATTTAATAATCATTATGAGTGTTGGAAGACATTGATATTGGAGATCTCCAGTTATGTGTTTGTTGTAATCCATTTTTTGTATCACCCTGTAGTTGCCACGTGGAGGCTTCGATCACGAAATCGCCGAGTTTCGCAATCGAAACCTCTAGAATATATTTCCCACATTACCATATTAGGTAAGGTATCTTCATTGGATGGAATAATAGCCATTTTGGTTGGTGAAAACTTCGGGTCGAATCATAGGTAGCTTCCCGGATTGGCTGTTTGAGTATTTCTCAATTTCCGGCCTTTTGGCTCCTTAGCAGGAGCAAGGCTCTGTTCAGCGTCTTTGGTTTTCGTACGTCTTAACGGCTCCAGCCATCCCAGGGTAAGCATGTTTTCTCAAATGTTCAATTAATATGTAAATTCATTTGTTCGGAGTTTACTTTAGACCCTGGTTTTCACCGTTTCGGTTTTGTAATGCCTTAGGTCGTCAGTTAGGTATATCCTTTGTTTTAGAGGCAATTCCTTTTATTAACCTTTTGTGTAAATGTAAATTTTAATTGTTTCCATTCGAGTTGCCTCCGGTAATTCCGCGTCAATTTAGTATACACCTGCTGAGCTATGCGTCCCTCACTGATGTGTATTAGGAGAGGACTGCACCTCTAAAAACCTCTGCGCTAAATTTAAATTTCCGTTGTTTCCTTTCCTTGTAAATACTTTTGTATTTGCCTTGTAACATGGTTGTAATTATGTCATATTCCCTGTTAAATTTTCCTTGTAAATTTCATCGTCGAAGTTATGCTCACCTTCTTAAATGTAATTGTAATATTGTGTTATTTAATGTTCTGAAGAACCATCGATAGGAACCTCGCGGTTCGATTTAACCTTTTCTTAACTGATGTTATCTTTTTAATTGGTGTTCTTTATACCTTGTTTAAATTCTATATGTTGAGTAAATTAGAATAAAGGGTAATGCTCTCACGTTTTTTTCCCTATAACGTCACGTAAGATCTCGTCCTCTGTAGGCTTTCCCGGCCTGCGTCCCATATATCCTTTCTCTAGTTGTCATGATAATAACCCTGCGTAGCCCCGTGTATGTTGTTGAAAATTAAGATGTTTTTCCTGGTGTATCATCGGCTGATGTTCGTTCAGGTTTGTTAATTTTGGTTTATTAAATCATTACTTGTTTTATATGTACCTTGTATTATATGCTCTCTTCTGTAGAAGGGGGGGGGTTACAACATTGACGCAAATGAATATTAGGGCGTACCTTCAAATGTGGCATCTGCGTCTCCATTTAGACGTTGACCATCTCGTCCACGGCATGTTCCGAATCCATCGTCTTAACAGAAAGGTTTTTCCTTTATTTTTTTTTTACAGTTGCCGTGGTTGGTAACAGTGTCCCAACGTTTTGATGTATTGTTATAAGGATATTGAACCACTTTTGTATGACATGTCTTCTAATTTTTCTATTCGTGACAGAAGTGATCGAGATGTGTATCTCGCTCTGGAGTTGTTTAAGCATTTTAGTTAGCCAATGGACAGAAGGTTGTGGTTCCTGAAGTTGCTTTTCTAAATGTCTCTGAAACGGATCTGCGCCATTTGTCGCTTGTGCATCGCTTGAAAGACAACTAGCCCATAACATAGATGGAAAGTTTGTGTCATCACTGATGTAGTTTTCGAACGCATACTCGACGACAGCTTTCATTCGGGGATTATCAGGAACTATAAAGAGTAATTCAAGAAACTCCTCATCCACAATGATTAAAGGCAAATACTGTTAATACCCATGTATGTCTAGTTGTGAGTTTTTAATCACGAATTCACATTTAAGCGCAATATTTTCAATTTTCCGAAGTCACACCTGTTCCAAGTGAAAGCTGCACATTCTATATGCGCGCTCGGGAACACACATTCATTTTAGAGCCCGTCGCCATAAGACGTATCTGCGTCGGTGCGACGTAAAGCCAATAGCGAAAAAGAAAAAAATAGAGCAATTTGAGCTGATCATTCAAAGTCTAAAATTATATAGTCAGGATTAATTTGCTTACATAGAAGTCTGATACCGTTCTACATGCTTTCATACGTATCAATGGTGTTAGGCAAACGTAAAGAATATATAAGCTGAATATACTCGACCTTTGCATATACGTGAATGGTATACATCATCATCATCATCCACTTACCAATCCGAAAGTTGGTTTGCAGCAGCTGAAGCAAAAGTAGCAAACCCCCATGCATTTCTGTCTTGAACAAATGGTGCAGCGAACATCTTTTTGAATTTGTTGGATATAAGATTATCTTGTTCTTCCTCTACTATTTTTTTCTTTCGTGTCGTCCGTCTAGTATGGTCAGTAAGCTCCCTCCATGCTTCAGCATATATTCTACCATGCTGCACTTCCATCGCACATTGTTTTCCAAAGGCTCCGTTCTTCTTGTAGTGTATTTAAATCAGGACTTGTTCGTTTGTCATATTTTCTATCCAGCTAATTTTCAGCATTCGCCTGTAGCACCAGAGCTCGAAAGCTTCAAGCTTGTACTTTTTATGTTTGTTAACATAATACATTAATAATAATAATAAATGGTACAATCTGATAAAAAGCATATCCCGTCAGCTAAAATGATATTAGGATTAGGGCCTACTACATAAAAAATGGTACATTTCTTTCAAACGTTGTTAGAATCTACGTAACAAAACCTGTAATCTCTATTAGGGGAAATAATATCTAACTCATGTAACTGAAGCAGTGCCTTGTCTGCAGAATAAGGAAAAGGTAGTAATAAAACTTCCGTGGTTCTCGGCACACTGATTTACACTGAAATCCACACGTCTACTGACATACCGTCAATTGTTCGGCAGTGCTGCCACGCCTGTTTCTTATGACACCAGTAGTGTCATATATTCGAGAAGCATTGCGGTGTTGCCACATATATGGTAATTTATTACACAGTAATCACAATGTTTACGTTCATGTAACGGCAACCTACAGCCCCGTTTGCGATAATGCAACGTACCCAGAGGGACATATTGTGTCTAGACGATTTAGTGAATCATAGAGCGAACGAATTAATCACACGCAGTTAAAATCTCGACCCAGCCGAGAATCGATCCCAAGGCCCTTTGAACCTCATTGCAAGAATTGTTGTCGCCATCGGAACTGTCCTCTCACTTTTAATTGCTCTGTTGACGGGGGTGACAGTAACTCATGGGAATCACTGTAAGTACTAGGTGTTAATATAACAAAAGATCTTATTGTTATGATGGTATTTAGGGGTTGTAGTAAGGATGTAAAGGACAGGGCGTATAAGTCACTGGTAAGACCCCAGTTAGAGTATAGTTCCAGTGTACGGGACCCTCGTCACTTGATTACTTCATTCGAGAACTGGAAGAGATCTAAAGAAAAGCAGCACGATATTTTCTGGATGATCTACGACAAAAGAGGCCTAGTGTTACGAAAATACTACAAACTTTTGGACTGGGGAGACTCGACAGTAAGGTGATGAATAGCTCGACTAAGCGAAATGTTCCGAGCTGTCAGTGAAGAGATGGCTTGGAATTACATAACTAGACGAATAGCCTTGAGTGGAGTTTTCTACGGTAGAAAAGTCCATAATATATGAAGATACAGTTGGAATTCTAGAGGACAAATAGGGGCAAGTAATTGTTTATAGGAAGAGGAAATGGGGACTGGAATAATTTACCAAGGGAGATGTTAGATACATTTTCGACTTCCTTGAAATCATTTAAGAAAAAGCGAAGCAAACAACTGATAGGGAATCTGCCACCTGGCCGACAGCCCTAATGCAGATCACCAGTAATTAACTGATTGATAGATTGATTGATTGATTGAATCTCTGACTGGGGAAAGCATATTGTCTGTTATCAAGGAATAAAAAGACATCACCTTCCATATCAAGAACTTTCAAGAACGAATATAATTATGTAACTTTGACTCTCAAAGGAGTGAGGTCATTTGGCTGTAATCAGCACATTATTATTAAATGGAATTTTAGGATTAAATGTTTTCGTCTTACGAGTCATATTTCACAAACCTGTGAAAGCTATTTCACGGATGACCTGAAAATTTTAGTGACAGAAACTAACGAGCAAACAGAAAAGAACGACAAGGATTGTGGGGACGTAAGTCATCGCATCGTGCGTGGGAGCAGAGAGGGATGTTCGGGTGAGACGTTGGGAAATGTTTTCCATTCACAGGCATCGTCGCCACATTTATCATGCAGTCCCTTTCTTATATAGGAGGATGGACATTTTTTCATTTCATTACTTATTCATCAGTGAATATAAAGTATCTCTTCAACATTGAGAAATCCTCGGGGAGGTCTTCACCGTCTCTTATTGCAGTCGATGAAGGTTGACGAGAAATGATGGCGATAATGACGTTAAAAGTCCCGCAATATTGCTTATCCAAGGAGAGAGGCACCAGTAAAATGACAGATATACGGTTTCTAACATGATTAATGAAAGTAGAGTATTATTCACCGTTCAGTGACTTGTGAGTTATTAATGTCACTAACATCAAAGAATTGAATATCAATAATCTAGAAGGAATCTGGTGACTTCCAGGGTAACGTTATTAATAGAGCTAGGAAATTTAGGTGCAAAATTTTGGTTAAGAAGGTGCAAAAAATGGTGCTTTAATTTAGTCGGAAAAGGGGCAAAAAAGGTGCAAATTTTAAATGTAAATATTTATACAAATATCACCAAAACCAATTTTTTACATCGAAGGACACAAAGTTCACCCATGTTATCATATATTACAAATCTGCCTAAAACAAGTCGCAGAACGCATTGTTATTAAAATCACATGTCCAAAATACTGCAAGCTAGTAGTTCAACAATTACAAGATTCGTACTTCAGCTCCGGGTTAGTATAGGGAGTCTACGATCCTAGCGGCGAACTGAAGAACTACATAGAACCAAGCTTTGCAGAAGAAACGTTCGGTTTTTCTTGTTTAATTTCTTTAGGAACAGAATGGGGCAAGGGATCAAAAAAAGTATTTAACAATTGGGAAAAAGGTGCTGACATTAAGAAAGGGTGCAAAAAGGTGCTAGCATTGAGAAAAGGTGCAAAAAAAAGTGCAACTAAATCACAGTTAAGAGTGTCCATTGTATTATTTCTTTGCAAGAGAAGCTAATTTGGGTATTTTAATAGCGAAAAAGAATTAAGGTGCAAACCCACAATTCCTAGCTCTAGTTATTAATATCTATGAAAGCGAAGTATTGATCAATTTGAAATGTACGGTTTCTGTAAATACTTCTCTAGGATTATAGCAAATGTCCGAGAAAATCGGCATTGCCTCCGGTCAAGACTCTTAACAAACCTCTCTTTCACTTTCCAATCTAACTAACATAAATTACTCCATCACACGCGAGATTTTAACCTCCTGTCAGAAAAGCCCGAGATAACTCTGGGTTTACATACATACATACATACATACATACATACATACATACATACATACATACATACATCTCCATTATACACTGCTATGCCTTTCAGCGATCAGTCTGCAAGCCACTGTTAATTTACTACACGCTTCCGCAATCCTCTATTTGTAGCCTCGTTTAGTTACACACCTATTTTCTTCATCATCATTGCATCCTCATCACGACGCGCAGGTCGCCTACGGGAGTCACATAGAAAGACCTGCACCTGGCGAGCCGAACCCATCCTGGGATATCCCGGCACTAAAAGCCATACGACATTTCATTTCATCTTTAAATCATTAGAAACTGAGTCTAACCATCGTCGTCTTGGACTCCCTGTACTTCTCTTACCCTCCATAACAGAGTCCATTATTCTTCTAGGTAACCTAACCTCTATTCGCCTCACACGTCCCCAACACTGAAGCTGGTGTATGCGTACCGCTCCATCAATCGAGCTCATTAATAACTTAGTCTTCATTTCCTCATTCCAAGTACCCTCCTGCTACTGTTCCCACCTGTTTGTACCAGCGACCATTCCCGCCACTTTCATGCCTGTTACTTCTAACTTATGAATAAGATATCCTGAGTCCACCCAGCTAACACTCCCGAACAGCAAAGTATGTCTGAAAACAGACCGCTGTAAAGATAGTTTCGTCCGGGAGATGACTTATTTCTTACAGAATACTATTGATCGCAACGGCGAGCTAACTGCATTAGCATTGCTGCACCTTGATTCAATCTCACTTACTGTAATACCACCTGGGAGAATACCCATCCTAAATAAGTTACTTGAAATGATCTACCTGTTCCAGTTTTGTACTTCCAACCGGATAATCAATTATCTTTGTCTTCTTATACTGTCATCACTTTAGCCTTGGAAAGGCACATTTACATATCATACTCATTGCACTATTTTCAAGTTCCAAGATATTATATTGCAGGCTTTCTGCGCAGTCTGCCATTAGGACCAAGTCTACTATATTCCCACCAGTCTGAATTCCTCCCAGTAACTTTACACCTTTCAGTAAATAATCCGTGTAAACAATGAACAACAAAGGCGAAACCCCTGTAAGTACATTAAACCAATTACTCAGACTAGCATTATTTCTCAATGCAGTCCAACTGTTAACATATAATTGCCTTTGATTGCTTTTATGAATCAACCTTAATCCCATAATCCCCCAGTGAGGATAACATATTTTCTCTCGGTACTCTCCCATATGCCTTCTCTAGATCTAAGAAACATAGACATAACTGGCTATTTTTCTATTCCTCTCGTAGCATTTTTCAATTACTTGGCGCATACTGAAAATATGATCCGGGCAGTCCCTCTGTGCTCTCAAACCACACTGGCTTTCGTCAAACTTAGTCTCACCATTGATCGCGCCTTCCCTTCCAAAAATGTCAGTGAAAACTTTGGCTGATATACTGATCAATGGAATACCTCAACAGTTGTAGCAATCCTTCCTGTTCGCTTGAATGTAGATGAAGAAAATTCAAAGCTTTCGTGTAATCAGAAGGTACCTTACTATATTCCATGCTAATCTTATCACTCTATGAAGCCATTTCATCTCTGCCTTCCAACTATACTTCATCATTTTAGGTTTTTCATTAACATAAAAATTGAAAACTCCCAGAATATTCGGATAACATAATAGCAGTGTTTTTTTCCTGCCGGTACGCAATACCGGCACCTTTTTTTTCCTCCAATTTGTTTGAGTACCTGCTATTTATTGACAGAGAAATTTACTATAAATATTATAGCAGAGGGTACTGTTCATGAATTGAATTTTCAATTATTATTGCAAGTTGATACCATGCGTAAATGTTTTACAGGCTTTATAGGTTAGTGACGCAGCCGGAAACAGGAAGTTGTATTCACTTCCGATTGTTTCGAATGTCAGATATAATCACTTCTATGCACTCTGCAACGTGTAGGTTTTCAAAGGAGTTTTGAATTAATCTACTTTAAATTAAATCAGTATAATCGTTGTTCAAAATGAGTAAATTAAGGAAAGGTGAAGCAGTAGAAATTGTCAAGTCTACTTGTGATGCTAACTAGCACCGAAAAGAGGATGACGAAGGTCAAAAGTCCACGGGGTCGAAAGGAAGCAGATTTCTGATCATGACCGAACGTTGTACAGTTTCGCATACAAACAAAAAATAAAAACTTTTGCGGAGAAAGGAGTGGATGATGACTACGGGGGTATATCTAAGTTTACTTCAGAAGTGTGATGATGATGATGATGATGATGATGATGTTTGTTGTTTAAAGGGGCCTAACGGCTAGGTCATTGGCCCCTAATAGTACGAGGTGAACGAAGCGAAAAAGAAAACTTCAAAATGTCTCCACTGACTATAATCTAAAACGCAGGGGCGGCTGTACCTTATGTGCTGAAGTGCTGCAGCACAGTGCATATTTGAAAAAAAAATTACTTTAAAAATATTATCTACAATCAAATACAGTGCATTGAAAAAGATGTCAGGCAAAGAACAGGAAATTATTGAACTCCCCTCACAACCAGGTAACTATAATACCCGTGCGCTCCACGCCGGATGGCTGTGCGATCACAGCTCAGTGAGAATACCTGAGCCTTTAGCCAGGAACCAGGAACTCTGCCTTTTGCGCATGCGTGCCAAACTCTTCCGATAGGCTGTGGAAACTGTACCGGGCGGTACACCTCCACGCCGCTTATTTAAACCTTGCGCCAGTTGAAACTCCCCTACCGGGAGAAGTCTGAACTTGGTCTTATGTGTTAATTTTCAAGTTACCCTGAAATTACTTGAAGTTACTTGGAAATTTTGAAGTTTCTGAACTGTGTTGTTTTCGATGTATTTTTGTTTTGCTTGTAGTAAGAAGTGTGAACATTCTCTTCTAGAGGACACTAATGAAGAACTACAACGATGCACCCTAGTGCGAAGTGAAAGAACTGTTTTTTTTGGAGAAAATTTAATTTCAAAAGTTTGTTCTTTGCTAAATTTCTTTCAGTCATTGTTTAAGTTGGCAATATTAACCCTTTCTTTCCCCTTGTTTTGAATCTAGCCAATCCCGAATTTCTTTAATTAATTTTCCACCAATAATGTGTTTCTTCTTCATATTGTGTAGGGGTTCTCTTTATCCACCAATAAAATGATTGTGGGCGGGTGTTTTCCTTCCTGAAACGCCTCGAACTTTCCGTGAGAGTATATAAACTGCTGATTTTAGGGTCTCTGCGCCACTTCAGTACCATCTTTCAGTGTGTAAAGTACATAGCAGGGGGCGGGAAGCGCCTCTTTCTTCGGGGAGCAGTTCTACTCCAAGGTAATGGCCTTTTAATAACTTCTTTTCTTGCTAGCTCAGCAGTTTAACTCTCGGGGCGGGTCCGAAGCGTTTCTACCATGTAACCTCTTCCTAAAATGTAACTACTCTTAGCATCTATTATCTTTTAAAGCTACATATTGGGATAGAGAGTGCTTAACCCTCTCGAGCTCCCACTCATTTTGTTTTGAGGTGAACTTATTTCTCACAACCGATTCTTCCTTAATGTAATGTAAATTGTTCTTTTCTAAAGTCACCTCAGTAGTATGGGATTAGCCCTTGCATTAGTGGCCTAGTGCCAGATTAGGGTTTTAAACAAGTGTATTAGGAGTGCAGATCGCCTCCTCTCAATTGTTATTTTAGAGGTCAAGTAATTAACCTTTTCTCACTTAATAAACCTCAGTAGGTTGGGTATGTTACCCCTGTGAATACGTCCTTAGAGGACAACTTGAAGGTGGAGTTTGGTGTGGCCTTTGATAGGCTTAAAGTTGAGAGCGAGTGGCTCTTTTTCGAAAACTGAGTGTTGTATGCCTCGAGGAGGCTTTACTGTGTAATTTGGAGCAAGTGCTCCTGGGCTTGATTGGGGTCTTCTGCCCCTTTGTTGAATTCGGTATATCGTAATGCTGGGCTAATTGCTCAGAATTGTGTGTCTGGCTCTCGGAGCCCAAATCCTGTAATTGTACATTCTCGATTAGTGGTTTTGCTACTCTGTACCTGTCATTATTGTTATTTCTTGTTTTTTGCTAAGAAAATATAACCTTGTTAAATTTTACATTAACTTTAATTTCGTAGTTTGAGACCCGTTCACGCCCGCACCTTCTTTCACCTCTACCTACCACAAAAACACGGTAACAGAAACAACAGCCAAGACATCACTTCACAGCGATTCTTCGTTCGAACACAGAGAGGCAGCACTAGTCACACTTGCATTACGACCGAAATGAGAAGGTGGCAGGTGGCACCCTCTTGACTCAGCGGTAGGGGATCGCTCAAAGCAAACGGGGGAAACCAAATACTGTAGAGCAGTTCCCGCCAGTTGCTTTGAATAGCAAAGAGGATAGAATACTGCCAACTTGGCATTCCATAGCCACATTTGTATATCGATGAAATATAAAAATTGTTCTTTTTATGTTGTCAAAATAAGGACATGATATTGTGATTTTCTTTAATTAAAATGGCTAGCTTTCAAATGTCACTATAAAAACATACCATGTAATTTTGCATTACGACGTTGCTGGTTTTATTTCAATGATGTAGGTAACATTGGGAAGTTCTGTTTTTGCGCGCTCACACCAAGTGTTTGAGTTCGTGAATATTTTGCCATTGCAGGTATTATTGTGTGTTTTCTTTTTATGAGGAATGTGTATATGTGTTGGGTTGTTTGCGTGTTTGTTCAGTGTGGAAAACTCGATGGAGAGCCTCTTGAAAACCGCATAGCGGTATATTTCTAAATATTTTTATTTTTGGAGGGGGGGGGGGGTTACAGCACACAACTGATTTTCTGCACCAGCCGCCACTGCTAAAACGAATGATGATGAAAGAAAATGATCGTGAAACTAAACAATTAGTGGATCCAATTCACAATGCCTTCATTACTGGGATGATAATAATTACATCAATAATACCCAGTTAAGAGGTTAAAATGGTTTTTATTTAACATACGTATTTCCACTATTTTTAATTTATTGCAAATAATATGTACATGCATGTGAGAATATCACCAACAGTTCGTTGCAGCTACCAGTACACCACAATTAATTATCATATGATTATTAATCAGGAATGATTTCTGATTCTCACTACTGCGGTGCGAGATGGATGTGAAGTTAAATGAATAACTAAATGGAACGTGACAAATATCCACAGAGCTAATAACATGATGCTTTATAAAACACACACTCGCACTTGTGCACCAAGCCGCAATTCCGTGATCAGAATTCATGTGTGATTTGTTGTGGAGGCTTTTATGGGTATTGTTTCCAAAATATTCATTTTAGAAATGTACTGCAAGAGTACCGGTATGTTACTTGAACTACTGTCCAGTACTGATGACTGCTTTTCTATGGTCTAAGTCCTCTCAATTTCAATTACTGCGTTGATGGGGTGAAAGTTCCTTTTGGGGATCGTTGTAAATACCTAGGTATTAATATAAGGAAAGATCTTCATTGGGGTAATCACATAAATGGAATTGTAAATAAAGGGTACAGATCTCTGCACATGGTTATGAGAGTATTTAGGGGTTATAGTAAGGATGTAAAGGAGAGAGCATATGTGTCTCTGGTGAGAACCCAACTAGAGTATGGTTCCAGTGTATGGGACCCTTACCAGGATTACTTGGTTCAGGAACTGGAAAAAATCCAAAGAAAAGCAGCTCGATTTGTTCTGGGCGATTTCCGACAAAAGAGTAGCGTTACAAAAATGTTGCAAAGTTTGGGCTGGGAAGACCTGGGAGAAAGGAGACGAGCTGCTCGACTAAGTGGTATGTTCCGAGCTGTCAGTGGAGAGATGGCGTGGGAGAACATCAGTAGACGAATAAGTTTGGATGGTGTCTTTAAAAGTAGGAAAGATGACAATATGAAGATAAAGTTGGAATTCAAAAGGACAAATTGGGATTGGAATAACTTACCAAGGGAGATGTTCAATCAATTTCCAATGTCTTTGCAATCATTTAAGAAAATGCTAGAGAAAAAACAGATAGGGAATCTGCCACCTGGGCGACTGCCCTAAATGCAGATCAGTAGTGATTGATTGATTTGATGTGTGAGGGAACAAGTGCATGTCTGTTTCCAGGTGAGCTTTTTTACCTTGTCCAATAATAATTTTATAGGTTTACGCCTCACTAACTATTCGTTCGGTTTTCGGAGTCGTCGAAGTGCCGTAATCTTATCTCGTTAATCTACCTACATTAAGCTGGCGTATTTGAGCAGTTTCAAATACCATCGGACTGAACTGGGATCGAACTCGCCAGTTTGAATTCAGGCGACCAGTGGTCTTAGCTTATCTTCTCATCTCTGTCAGATGAATTTGCTATCTTTCTTTACTACTCTACCTTATTTTTACTAAATTTCTCCCGAACTTCTCTTTTCGTTCTTCTCACGTATTTTTCTTTTTTTTTTTTCATTTTTCTTACAGTATATTTATCTACATTAAATAGTGAATGTATTTATTTATTTATTTATTTATTTATTATTTATTTTAAGTACGTATATATTTTCCTTCTTCTGTGCGATGATACTTCTTTCTTTCCTGTCTTTTCATATTCCCATCTCTATGATTTCTCTGTTTTGTTCCCAAACTCATTAGTCATGTATCAAATCATTTTCGTACTAACTCTTTTTAAATTTATCACCTGGTCATTTCATCCTTCTTCATTTATTGCCGACTCTTGAAGACAAAATGAACAATATAAGACGTTATACAGGGAAAGGAGAGAGGAAAAGGTAGTAAAAGTAAACACCAAGTAGTGCCGTGTATATTGGAAAAGGACATCTTTTTATGTTACGAAAATAAGAAGACTCAGGAGACAAGAGATCCGATTAAAATGAAGTTGGAGACGTGGTACAAACTGTGTGGGAAGGAATGGTGCATAAGTTTGACAGTATAAACTTAGAAAACTTCCTGTTCGGAAGGAACATCTGCTCAAACTACCACCTTCATTGCCCTCTGAGGTTTTATGCAAAGAAGTCATTAAAAGAGCGTCATCAGAATTAATGTGCGCATGTCCTTAACTCTCTGTGACTGTGATGAATGATGCAATCTCTTTTGTTTATAAGACAATCTGAGGCAGAGACGTGATCTACGATGTGCTGTACGTCACTTCATGGTTATTTCTCAAGCTTAAAGATGATAGAACTCAAAACTTCGCCTGTATGTCGTCCTCATAACGGGTTATTACCGTAGTAATTGTATAGTAATATTTGCGTTTATGTATTAAATGTCTTGTTTTATATTGAGGGAGTGAGATTATAATGCCTGCTGTTCTGCCTGACCACACATTCTCCTGCATTTAAAATACATCAAACTAATTTTATTTACTATTTTTATAACTTAAAACTTGGTACTTACGATACATCTTACGAGGGTTGGGGCATGTCATAGCGACTTGTTTTTCTCACATTTTCGCTGTGCTACCATACAATGGCCATATTTCCTGGAAAGCATGACACTCATAGTACATGTACACAGCACGAGATGGCAGTGTATTGGACAGGTACCACGCACAGGGTGATGGGACAGTAGTAGTGAGTCAGACTTCGTGCAGAAGAGCGTGGGTGAATCTCGAACACCCGCCGTGCTCACCGGACTTGTCTCCGTGCGATTTTGATCTCATCTTCAAAGTGAATGAACCATGCGTGCGAAACGGTTTGGCACACGAGAGGACATTGACAACGCTGTGAAACATGAGATTGCAAAATTCACACATGCCAAGGAGACTGGTATCCGACGTCTCCCGCATACGAGTTGCGGATGATGCAGGGGACCTTGAGGGTTTGCCGTAAGGGTTACTGTACTCTTTGAGAATGAACATTATGTAGCACAAATATTTCCTGGCTGACAGTTTCGTCCTTTGTGCCCTACCAATGGTAAACCTGCTCGGCATATCGCATACATTCTCCTGCACCCCACGCTCCCTACTCGCAACTGTGGTAGATCCCGCATTCGTGCCAGTAAAAATAGTTGCAATGACTTGTGCCCCAAACCTCGTATATCGAATGGATTTAACTGAATATATAACGCAGGTTTAAAATAACCTTCTTCTTCTTCTGGTGCCCTCTCCTCACAGAATGTTGCAGAACATCATTTTGTGTTTCCCGGGTCAGAGTTGCTGTATCGTATATGTCAGTCTGCTGTCGGAGGTTGCGCTTTCTATACATTGTGATACAGCAGCATCTTCCAATATCGTTTGCTGCAGCCCAACTAACGTGCACGTGGTTATAGGGTTGCTATTCCCCTGCAGGCGTACTGTATGGTACTTATGTTCAGTGAGCACAGTTTGCACACGATTCTGAACCATAGCGAAATGTTATATCATCCGTTCCCAAAACATGACGCCTTGAAATCATGTAACAACGTCCTTGTCCCATGTAACTATGTTCATGCGTCGTGCCTCGAGACCAGGTGTAACGAAGAGGGAAATCAATGCATACAACTAGGTAACAGTGCAGGAATTAATGTCTTAAACACTGAACCGGATGGCGTATGTACTCTGCTCTCGTCGTACTACAAGCCTGTTTCCAGCAGCGTAGCGGATGTGGTTAGGCGTTTGCCTAGCAATCAACGGTATGTGCCAGCGACGGTTCGAATCCAGCATCAAATTTTTTTTCATCGGTATGATGTTTGAATACGTAAACACAGGCCCGCGTTTGCCACATTCCAACAGTAGAATAACGCTGTTATTCATCTTGTGCCCTGCGCATACTCCGCTGGCTAAGGCCTGAATGTACTGTAATCTCTGCTGTCATTCGGCATGTTTTCCACAGAGGAATACGTTGACATGCTTCTTATGTATGCGGAAGAAAGACAAAACGCGTGCGAGGGACTACGTCTGTATTAGGAACGGTATCCCGACAGGCGACACCCGCCTGCTACGACATTCCGCAGTGTTGAAAGACGCCTAAGGACAACAGGCGTGATTTTCAATCAGCCACCAGTCCGTGATAGGCCCGTTACATCGGGTGAAACGGAAGTGGCCGTTCTGGACGCAGCTCGTAAAAATGTACACGTAAGTACAAGAGCGATTCCACGACAGGTGAACACCAGTCAGCCGTCCGTCTGGCAAATACTGCATGAATATAAATTTCACCCATACAATTTTGAGCTACACCAAGAGCTCCATGGGCGGGATTTCGAAGCTCGCATGGAGTTCTGTCGGTGGCTATTAGGCTGGACAACGATGCAGCATTCGTATCGCATATTTTGTTCTCGGACGAATCGCGCTTCCACAATAATGGTAATGTCAATCGCCACAGCATGCTCTATTGGAGTCCGGCCAATCCTCACTGGGTGCGACCGGCGGCCCATCAAGTACGATGGGGAGTGAATGTTTGGTGTGGAACTTGGGGGATCGCCTGATTGGACCTTATTTCTTTCAGGGCCATTCGACGGGCCCACGCTACCTGCACTTTCTGCGTCAGGAATTCCCAGTGCTGCTGGAAGATCTGCCCTAGCACGATCGTTTGACGATCGACTTTGCCCGTTCGTAATCATCTGAATACGGAAGTGTCAAGGAAATGGACAGGACGAGGAGGCCCTGTTTTTTTTTGTTTTTTTGCCCCGCCACATCACCGGATTTAACGCCGTTAGAGTTCTGCTTGTGGGGATATTTGAAGAACGTCGTTTACACTCAAGCGCCGGAAAACCCCGACCAGCTCCGGCATCTCATTACGGACGTCTGTCGAGCAATTTCACCTGGAATGCTTCAGCGCGCAAGACGATTTATTGGACACCAGATCCGAATGTGCATAAACCAAAACGGTCATCACATCGAAAATTTGCTGCAATAAAATATTGTCAGTTCCTATTATTTCCGTTCTGTATGTGTCCGGCCTGCCAACTAATCGGCCCTTCCTAGGGCAACAAACACATTCATTCACACACAATTTGCATGAAAGCGGGTACTGAAATTACACTGTGTGCGGTACGTATTTTTAAAAAAATGTTTAAAAAATTTGTAATCTTCGCTCCGGACTCGAACCTCACACCTGACCCCACTTCGCCACACCTTTACCACCTACACAATGGTTCTGTACGGCACACTGGGCAGCTTAGAGCAAATATTAGGTTTACTACGGTCACAACATCAATGTAGTGTTTCGCCGGCGTGTCAGGTTCATATGATCTAGAAGGCACACGCATGTCTTCCAGTGTTTAATACGAGAATAATATTACGGCGTCCTATCATGGTGAGGCGGTAAATACCAAGATATCCGGTTGTGTTGTCTGAGTACACCGGCGGGGCAGATGTTTTCAGGACGGAATGAATATTGTGGTTTGCATAAAACTACATTTGAAGGGGCGGCTGAATCACGCTGTATAATCTTGTCAGCCGACGTCCGCATTTCTCTTCTATGATCACTTGTGCCAGGCTGTATTTGTCATTTCAGAAGATGTGACCGAAATAGACAGTTTTTCTTCAAGTGATTTTCCGACACGACGGAGTACCCCTAGTTGGTGACGTGGTCCACCCGAGCGATATCAAACATTCTGCGATACATTCATCTTAAGGCCTGCAGTCGTTTGGTTGACGAAGCCTTTGTGTCCATCCTTCGACACTGTAATGCAGCGCCCGTGACACGCCAACGAGTTTCGTATCGGTGGTCTCGATCGCACACCAGAGAGAGAGAATCCACAAGGGATAGCTGCTCTAGAACAACGGGTACCGTACGGTGACAGCATCCAATAGATAGTAATTTTCGCACTATTTATCTTAGGACGAAAGTGGCTTATATCTTTTTGAATTTTGAAATTCCCCTGTCGTACAGCTATCCCTGATCGGGAAACTTTATTTTTAATTAATTAATTAATTAATTTTAATGAAAGCTAAAGTCAGTCAGTCCGGCCATTCTATCCGGTCGATTTTCTTCATTTTTTAACGGAAAGGTATGTATGCTCAGATTTGTCATCAGGTACTATAAATAACTTAACTTCCGCCTTCCTCAAATTATTTGATTTTTCAATTTTTTGTCTCTTTGAAGCAATCATATCTTTGTTTCCAATTGAGGTACGTAGTTAGTTTTGGCCTAAGAAAACTCAGTGGATCATTTCAGCTCTTAACTATTCAAATCGGTTGAATATGAGGACAGTTACGAGAACACATTCAATTTGACGTCTCATTTCTTCAACATTTTTTCTCATTGAAACAATCATATCATTCGTTCTAATTGAGGTACGCAGTTCGTTTTGGTCTAAAATCACTCAGTGGATCAAGCGCTTTGTTTTGAGGTATTAACTACTTAAATTGATAGATTCTGAGAAAAGTTATGGACTTTTTAACCGTTCGGCGCGTAGTGTTGTTCCAAGGAACGTTAAATCAATTTCTTTGTGTGATGTATTTTCAAGTGTTTTGTTGACATAATATTACATTCTATTACCACAGCAGATCATGTGCTTTATTTCATTAGCTCGAAACTTTGCAAATACATCCGTGACGATAGTAACGAACAACACCATACATTGCGGGCGGAGCCAGCGGGAAACTGCTAGTTGACAATGAATTACGTAAGACATCTAAACAAATATCTTTTAGAAACGAAACAGCAATACAAAAACGAAGGAAGAAATTAATTGAAAATTTTGTGACAAATCCGCGCGCACTGAAGAGTAACCCAATCACTTCCCAGCAATAGAGGTTATGTGGTACTCATCTTCAACGTACTTAAAAAAGTGCTGATTCTGGTTTTGATTTCTACATACCGATCCCGATCTCGTACTTAGCCTAGATATCTGAATATTGTTTCCGTCCACATGTTAGCAGGGTTGGAGATTTTATGCTTGCAGATTGTCATTGTAACTGCTACGGATTATACAACAAGGAACAAGACATATAAAAATGTTAAAAATAATAAATTTCGATCGCACAAAATAAATGAAACACACACCATGTTAATACTCTGTAAACAACGTAGATATATACATAACAGTTTAACCAACGTGACAACTAAAAGAAAGGAAATGGGAAGCGGTTGGGAACCTTGCCAGGACCGTGAGAAGGTAGTGCGTTGCCGGGAAAACTAAATTAACGGAGATCCCATAAATGAATGTTAAGAGATAGTATCAATAGTACAAGCTTCAGCTTCACGCCAACGACTTAAAACAATATAAAGAAAATTTTAACAGTCATATTTTGAAGTCATGAGAAGGTAGTTTCGTAAGCTAGTTGCGGACGATACCAACTTAAAATTACATAAGTAAATGAGCTCTCAATTTAGCAAGAACTGTCCCTCTGCAATCAAAGAAGTTAAAGAAAAATACCCGTTAACACAACATACAGGTTAAGACATTAGCAAGGAAAAGAAAGCATGTTAATTATAAAAAATCCTAACTCAGAGCCCGATCAAGTAGCCGCCTTTTCAAAAACACTTCTGAATAAGGTGCATGTTTAAAAGGGAATACGTTAAGATGAAACAGGACTACTGGAGACAATCCCGGAGGAAATAAAAATTTACATATTTATTACACAGTAAATAAAATGAAAGAAAAGGGGAATGCCTCCAAACAAAGGAGGTATGGCTAGCTGCGAGGGCTAAGTTATCTGAACTTAAAATTGGCGAATGGAAGATACCCCACGCAAACTACGGCGCGAAAAGAAATTAAAAATAAGAATTTACATTTAAAGTTTAAAATCCAAAACATGGACCAAATAGTGCTCTCCTCGGAGGGCCGGTGGTCCCATCAGACGGAGGAGACGACTGCTCCCTTCGCCGGTTACAAATCAAATACGACGGACATAAGCTTGGCCCTGGCCAAGTCGCCAGGAGCCGGAAATGGGGCAATCACGATATAACCAATTAGCGCACCCGCGGGTCTTACATTCACCAATTAGGAATGGCGTTATTTCAGCCAATCATATCTCCGAAATTTTTCACGAGGCAAGATCTTTACATCTTCCAGAAAGTTCCTTTCTGATGCAACAGGAAATTACTAGAAGCATCTTACCAACGCAGACACGTGCAGCTACACCGTGCCACATAAGTTATTACCTAAATCCAGATGCTAATTACACAGTTAGTTAATTACATTATAGAATTTTACACAATAACCAAATTAAGACACTAAAAGTCCTTCTTCTTAGTCCACAGTCAATTTTTCAAGGCAAGACACATAAACATATTTTACAAAATCAAATAGAACAAAATCAAAATGAAAACGATTACCCTTGTCCTTCAACATCGTACTCTAATGTCTTTTCTTGATTTAATATCGTAAGAGGCATTAATATTCTCTAGTCAGCCGACTAGTTATGAACCGGGCTGGGATTTGTATGAAATCAAAATGGATAAATATGCACACATATATGAGCTAAAAAGTTTCAAAATAATGGAGTGAGATATGGATTTTTTAAATAAAAGTTGTGAAAAAATAATGTAAAGAATGTGTTGTGTTAAATTTTAATGCTTATAAAGAGAGTACAGATGGAAGTCACAGAAATAAAAATTTAAATGAAAATCAGTCACAGAACACGACTTTAGCTTCTTTTACGTGTCATAGCGGGTTTAGTGAACAAAGCTAACAAGAAAGAAAATAGTATGCTTATACGAAAACTTTCTTTCGTATTTCATAGAAATACTTTACTAGAATCAACTTTGAATTATTGACGCTAGTAAAAAAAATACACAGGCTCCGTGGCTCAGGCGACAGCGCACCGGCCTCTCACCGCTGGGTTCCGTGGTTCATATCCCGGTCACCTCATGTGAGATTTGTGCTGGACCAAATGGAGGCGGGGCAGGTTATTCTCCGGGTATTCCGGTTTTCCCTATCATCTTTCATTCCAGCAACACTCTCCAATATCATTTCATTTCATCTATCATTCATTAATCATTGCCCCAGAGGAGTGTGACAGGCTTCGGCAGCCGGCACAATTCCTATCCTCGCTGCTAGATGGGGGCTTCATTCATTTCATTCCTGACGCGGTCGAATGACTGGAAACAGACTGTGGATTTTCAGTAAAATGAACTACAAATTAGTTGCTGGCAAGAATAACTTTAAAATCATAAAATGTGGAAAATATTTTAAATAAATCCTTAAATTATGTAAATATGTGACTTTCCCTCAGATATGTAAAAACATGTATTAACACGTTGAGTGCCATGCGACCCCATATGGGTACGTGAGAGTAGTCAAGTTTTTGAACTTCATGTCCCCATACGGCGTCGTACGTTCGTTCTAAATCCAGAACTGTGCGAACCCATTTGGGTGCGCAGTAAGTATGTGTTTCGAAGATGTATAAAGTCTCTTCCTGCCATCTGCTGATCGTCTATTTAAAGTACGTGCATAGTCCACCTTCCATTCAATTCCTGTTTTGGCGCGACTCCATATGGATACGTCAAGAGTGCTTTGTAGGGTGACAAAGTCAGTGTCCATCTCGCGCACGGATTGTTTATGTAAGTGAGCAGTGCTGTGAGTTTCCTTTTCTTTTTTAAGTCGTTACGTATAAATCGAGCAGTAAAAGACTTAGTGCAGACAGTCTGGACGATATGTCGGACAATGATGATTTAGACGAAGAATATAGTTAGTGATTTTGAACCCAGTACACAGCAAATATCGATCTCGCACGTTCAACCACATTCATGAATTAGTCTTCAGCATACACTTCCCCACTGTACTCCAGGTTTCCAAGCCAGCTGTTGCAACAATTACGACCGTCTTCAACGATATAGTCACTGGTTTCCATGTTGCACAACCATCGCTGCCAGGTTCTCTTACTCAAATTGAAAGTTATACAAACAAAATTATATACTTATTCAATATTCCGTAACTACGAATTCTTCTTATAATATTATTCTGTTACATCCTAATTTACCAAATTCACATGATTTTCACTACTTCATATAACTAAATTTTATGTGAAAATTTCCTAACCTAAAATCGGAAGATCGTCATTTACAAACATTTCGTGACCTAAAATCGGGGATCGTACATTTTTACAACTCCAGTATGAACAAGCTAGCATATCTTTCATAATCAACACCACATAACGCGTTCCTGCAAAGGAAAAGGTAAGTATAACCGAGCGTCGGGACAGTACTACGGGTACTGTGTAAGTGTGACCCTATACGGGAGCGCGTGTACGTGTACAATTCGTAATGAGTAATGACCAATACGACCCCATATGGGGTCGCAATATTTTACCTAATATACATAATAAGTTAACCTAATATATCATAAATACATCCTCATAACAGCGATCATTTGCTTGGTTAAGCCTGTGAACGTTTTGGCACCAGGGCGTAACTCGATGTTATTAGCTCACGGCACTAGACGCCAATCCAATGAAATTCAGTCTGGCACTCAACAGGTAGAAATATAGGCAAATATGGGAAATAAAATATTTTAAATCACTCCAAATATCGTAATTTATAAGGATACGACAACAGTTTAAATCTAATGTGAAAGCAAATATGTATTTACATAGAAATCTTGTTGGTGGGCCGGTAGAAGCTGACTGATAGTAGAACATAGGTAAGGTATTTAGGTACAGTATGTACGCGCTGTAATATGGTGATAGAGTGAATATCCCGCTACTCTTGTAAAAGTAACCGTGAGAATTCCGACAACGCTGTGGAGATGTGATGTACAATAGTCCATCAAAGATAAATTATCTCCCGCATTATGGGCCCATTGAAGTTTGGCGGAAAGTGATGTGTTAAGGTTTTTGTAAACTACTTCACAGTAATTTGTAATTATGTGAACGTAAATTATCCGTGACGAAGTGTATTACGAGATATATGTTTTATATACGGGTCCAGTCGAAGAACCTAACTATACTAACTATTCTAACGGGGACAGGTATCATTAAACTAATTACGATAGCGGCGTTGTCAATTTAAACAGAGCAAGGCTGTCGTACTACCTAGTCTTATCGAAGAAGATCCTGACTGAAGTAACAAATTTCTACTTATTTGCATTGCATATTTCATTAAGCATAGATGGTGAAGATGATTACTGTTTTAAGATAAAGTACAACTAGGCAACCATACTGTATTAACACTGGTCACAAGGAAAGTGCCGGGCGGTTGAGGAGCTGGCCTTCTGACCCCAACTTGGCAGGTTCGATCCTGCTTGAGTCCGGTGGTATTTGAAGATGCTCAAATACGTCAACCTCGTGTCTGTAGATTTGCCGGCATGTTAAAGACCTCCTGCGGGACTAAATTCCGGCACGCCGGCACCCCTGAAAACCGTAAAAGTAGTTGGTGGGACTAAAGCAAATAACATTATTATTAACAAAGAAAGTGGAAGAGGTCCGACGCTTTGAGGAATGAAGGTATGAACAAAAGAAAGGGAAGGGCCATGAAGGGCGTGAAAATTAAAGACTCCCTAGGCCTCGCAAATTTAATACCGTCGTGGTCGTAAAAGAACAAAAGTTGACCAAGGGATGTCGAAGAGGAAAAGTGAAAGTGAGGATCCTGACACAAGTGGAAGCATTGCCAGGCTCGGTTGGGGGAACCGTGGGCGCTCCCAAGTTCAGAGCCCCTGGTCTCCACTTGTCGCTTTTCTACGACAGGCAGCGGATGGAAGAACGGCTTTTAGATCTCGAATGTCAATAAATAACAACTAACGACACCATTTTGCATGTTCAAAACCAGACTTTTTTAATCCCGCCATACCTTCATACTGTTTTAGCAGAAACTGTAATTAATTTTGTAATATATTTTGTAAATAAATGCCTTAACATTCTATTTTTTAAATGCTAATATATTTTATATAACCTTTTCTGTTTAATGTATATTATACGAGGGTCGAGTTACAAGTCATGGCAACATTTTTTTTCTCTCGCGAACAGGAGCAACACGGAAAATCTAAGATAAGCATTTGGAAATATAGGGCATGTACTTATGCATAGTACCTGAAGACAAATTCTGACTTCAGGAGATTCTCGTAGGAAAGTGACAGAACACAGGCCATTGGTAAACATTGTTTTATTATGGTATAGACAGCAAATACACAAGACTACGTACAAAGGACAGGTCTCCACTGGTTACAGACCTTCGAAATAATCACCCAAGGTTTCCACTGTGCGTTGCCAGCGGTGGGGCAGGCGCTGAATACCATTCGCTGCATGTGTATCGCTAACGTGTGACACCTCTCTCCGAAATGCTGTTACGATGTCCTCTTTGTTAGCAAACCGTTGTCCAAGTAATGGCTTCTTGACTTTGGGGATTAGATCATGGTCACATGGGCTCAGATCAGGCGAACACGGCGGGTGTGGGATAACCTCCCATCCACACCGTTGTAAGGGACGCTGAACGATGGTTGCTGTGTGAGCTGTCGCGTTATCGTGTGGGATTATGGCGTTGTCCAAAAGATCTGGACGTTTGGTTCGCACCGCACGGCGCAATTGGTACAACAAAAAGGAATTGTAACAAACTGCATTGACAGTGTGCCCCTCACGCACTGGATGCCACACAAGAATACCTTGAACATCGTATGCCAGGATTACCATAACCTTATTGGGACACTGTTCTATAGGACATGGCATGCTCACCTAATGCTTCCCGCAGCTCTGCATGGCATTGGCGTGCATTTCTGCCGCGGAGAACTGCTATTTTAATACACGATCGTTGCTCCCGCTTGTTGACTTCCATTTTGTGAAGCTCTCACTCACACACTGAACTTGGGGCGTGCTTAGACCCACACTGTTGTTTACATACACCGTCTAGTGGCATCATAAGCAAGTACATACCATACGTTTGCAAATGCATATCTTAGATTTTCCGTGTTGTCTCCTGTTGGCGAGAGAAAAAAATAGATCCATGAGTTATGACCCGACCTACGTATTTGCATATTGTATCATCAATATAGTTGCAGTTAGGCTAAAGGTTGAATGGTCTGGCCGGATTTTCCGTTATGTGAATGAAGTTAGACCATACATACAACGATTCAACGCTGAGTGTCGAGTAACGTTAAACAACTCGATGCCCTGAAAGGACCAATGGCCTTCTAGTGCACTAACAGCAGAGTTTTTATGGACAGGGAAAAAGCACTTATCTGTAGCAATAGTCAATATACAGCGGAGAGGGATGTGCGCTAGAAAATGGCGGACTCTCTGGGCCTCGTAAACCTAATACCGTCGAGGTCGGGAAAGAACAAGAGTTCACCAAGGGATGTCAGATAGGAAAGAAGAAAAGGAGGACCCCGACACAAGTAAGCGGAAATAATGCAAGATTCGGCCAACGGCCATGGTTACAAACCCATGTTTTCAAGTTGAGATTCCCTTGTCCTCATTTTAGCCGCCTTGTACGATGGGCAGGGGATACCGTATATTTATTCTATTGACCCCGTCCATAGGGGATGGAAGGTGACTAGGGAAAGATCAGAGACCAAGAGTTAAACGGGCGTGTTTCCAAGCTGGTCCATTCGAATAAATAAATAAATAAATAAATAAATAAATAAATAAATAAATAAATAAATAAATCGTGGTTCCAAGATACCGGGGTGAAACTGCACTTGGTTCTTGTAATGTTGTTGTTGACGTTGAGGCATAAATTTATCTCAGATGAGTCCCTTTAGGACCAGCCTAGTATGAAGGGACGTACCCTAGCAGACATGGTAGTACTTGTATTCATTTGTATATTAAATTTTGTATAAGCGCCGGAAGTTCCTAACAACAAGCTTCAAGCCATAGGCCATAGTTACTTCACGCTACCATTTTAACAGTGAGCTAACACGCTACTGCTTGTAACTGCCAGCAGTGGCGGCGCGTGACTTTCGTCACTGGGGGTTCAACACAAGGAAAAATTCCCCGCTCAATATCTCCTCTCCCCCCTGTCACCTGCGCCATAAGTTCAAAGAATTGGCATAACGGTGAACATGATGTGCATGCCTAAAATCTTCCCTGATGAGAACTTGCACCCTGAATGGTGACCACTCATTACATTTGCTCCATCATAACCTTGTGAAATCAACTTATCTGGATTATCCACAACTTTGCTCAAAGAAAATTGTAAACACTTTGCTATTTTCTTAGCATAATGACTAGAGGGTGAGAGGAAACCCCAGAATCTTTCAACTGGCTTAACGTTGGGAAGGACAATAACAAATTGTGCTGTAGTTGATATATCGGTGGTCTCATCTGCGATTACCGAAATGAAGTGCGCTGTGGTGATTTTTTTTCTCACGACAGATTTCATACATGCACGAAAGCAAATCATTCTTGAATGTTATCGAGGTGCATTTGAAAACAGTAGCTTTGGACAGATGGTCTCTTAATGAAACGACAATTTCAGAACTAAAATTAACGAGGCCTCGAAATATGCCAGGATCCGATGATTCACTCGTTTCTTCATGCCCGCGCAATGCCATCTCAAACGCGCCACAAAACTTTACACAGCACATAACGATTTTTCCGTATTTGATCGTTGTCTCTTTCCACCGACTGCCTCTAAGCACAGTCAAATTACTGACGGTTATCGTGTCTTCCCAGGAGATCGATTTGTAACTGGACAAGCATATGAAATTTAGAACGTTTGCGTTTCTTTATTTTTTTGGGACAAATGTCCTAAATCTACCACTCCGACTTTGGTCCAAGTCCCTTCGCTTTCATCACTCATGAATCATAAAAAAGGAAAACAAATCAACATGTTAGTAATTTCGCACCCACAGATCCACTCGATTCTTTTATATATACTGTATATCCATTCTGAATTTACGCACGATGTCATTACTTTTACTTTTAGGATGTCTGGCTGCATGGCTAAAAGGTTAGCGTGCTGGTCTTTGATCACAGGGGTCCTGGGTTCGATTCCCGGCAGGGTCAGGAATTTTAACCATGATTGGTTAACTTCCCTGGCACCGGGACTGGGTGTATGTGTCGTCTTCATCATCATCATCGTCATCATCATTTCATCCTCATTATGACGCGCAGGTCGCCTACGGAAGTCAAATCACCTGCACCAGGTCTCCCCGGAGATCACACGCCAATATTATCATACTTTTAGGATGCCTCGTTATATCAACATCAGGCATTGGGCGTCCGGCATGCTTAATCTTAACTTTACGCTGAAGCGAGAGAGAGAGAGAGAGAGAGAGAGAGAGAGAAGAAAAGTTTGTCTTCTTAAGTATCATATCACTGTTCAAACTCATTATGTAGCTCCTTACCTTTCCCGGGAACAAAGATTATGGACGCAACTACAGTGCACAAAAATACACATACGGACAAAATATTGTAACTTCTTTATATCCTAAAAATTAAGTTTCTGAACGGCACAACAATGCAGAAAAACACGCACACGCTTACACAGCGTACAATAATATTAAGAATTATGATAATTGCAAACTTTTGAAAACACTAGCATCACACTTGAAAAACACGAGTAAACTTTAAGGATGTATGTTCGCACTGTTCACAATGTTGGTAACTTAATTTTAAGAACTCCTATGGCTAGACAATTAGCGTTTTCATCGGTATTACATTCCCGCTACTCTTTGCCTCGGTGATTTTTAAGTTAATTTTCTCTCCAAAAAGTAATCATTCCAAAGAAGGTAAATGAACAGATGTTTAGTAATGTGCCCGTTCGCACGTCCACGACAGATTACAAAATGGCGCCGACTGAAGGTATGGGCCTTGTAATCTAAAACAGGCAAGGAATAGTCACCTGCTATGATGTCTCAGAGGGCCATATACTTCACGGAATGGTCATGTATTCGAGTAAATCGGACAGTGGACGGTCTACAGTATTGTTTTCAAAAAGATAGAAAAAACATTATTATTAAATAATCTTCATCTTGAATTTTCACGATATCGAGAGCGGACGCAATTACCGTCATCGGATATTTCTGTTGGAGAAGCAAAGGATTGGATAAGAGAAAAGAAAGAATACAACGATTGAATAAGAATAAAATATAAGTCTTCGCCTGAATTCAAAATCAGTTGAGACGAAAATAAATGTACTGAAGTCGTCACGTAAGAAATTGCGGATACGACGAAGATACGAAGAAAATTAAAAAATAAATTAAATTAAGGATAAACGACGTCAGAAAAGAATATTAAAATGGCAGTATATTGCATTATTATCTTCAACATTGAGACTGTCAAGAAGATGATCAAGATGATGTGCTAAATTCAAATGATGGACCGACCTGGGAACAATTCATCTTACCATACGACCTTGAAATGACGAGGAAGGCGACGGGTAACCATCCGACCGAGCCATGACGTAGGAAGGCGACGGGTAACCAGATTGTACTACCAGAACGAAGGAGCGGATGACGTTCCAGATGTCTAACCCGTGACCGAACCGAAGACCCATCTACATCCAATGGGAATGGAACAGCTGGACCAGGGACAACCATGAGCGAGCTAAGTCATTCATAACATTTCATTGCATAATTTTTGGTTTGCTTACACATGTACCTTAGGTATGTGCTGATGGCAATTGTAGACCGATAATATAGCAATGCAAGTGATGATTACCAGCAAAGTGTAAGATAATTAAGTTCGAAGTTATGATTTAATAATATAGCAATAGTTTATGCTATATCGACCTGAACATTTGAAAGAAGCGTGAGGTTTGTAGAGAAATATGAAACAGCTGATTGAAATGACATACTGGGAGATTATAGAGATTTCATTGAAGTAATGCATGAAGTTGACGTCACGTATGGTTGTGCGCGGTGTAGAAAGAAACATGGAATTACGCATTTGTTTGGTTCATAGAAAGGGCATTGAACTTCGTATGTAAGTTATGAGAATCTGCGTCTTGTAAATTTTATTAAGAATTTGTGTGGTATTTTATCGTAGTCGTCAAGTTGGGAAACGCGATATATTTTTATGGAGGCTACGGTGTTTATGTAAGATTGATGTTGCTATGAGAATATGAATATGATAATTAGATGAAAGTTTCGAGTTATGTATTGTGATTTGAGAAGGTTTTACGCGATGCAGGACTATCGTGTACCTGCAAGTTAAGTTATTCCACACTACAAGTGAATTATATGATTTATTTGCGTAAGAGTGCCCACACCGCGGGAGCTACACAAGCCAAGGTACGAACTGGATTTATTAGTATAAATGTATGCTCGTGACGTAATTCTATTTCAGAGTAGATGACTTGTTATGAACATTAGAATTATACGACTTTGAATAGCTGTAGTTAACCAGAAGCATTATTATACCGATATATATGAGATTATGTTTTCGAAACCCCACAGCTTAGCGCTTCCATGTTAATTGCAAGAGAGTAAAGTAGCTTGCATTGTGGTTGAATGTTATTGAAAGATAACTATTAAAAAGGACATTGAACCTATAAGGGCATGTGTGAGACAGCCAAAGATTACGCTGAAGTTAGATAGATAGCTAGATTGGTTAATATTCTCCGTTTTGAACACACATTTTTTTAACGAACTTCAGCTAGGGAAAGGCTAGAGTAGGAGCCGTATTTAATTGGCACTAGGAAAGAATGCCTTAGTTCGTAAGGAGTTTCAATGCACAACGAGATCGTTGCAACAAAATCATGTCTTCGGATTTTATTAAAACCTAACTTAATATATTCAGTTCTATTTTCGATTTCTTATAATTCACTCAGAACTACTTAAACGCATTCCAATTAATTCACACTTAATTTATTAATCTATTTGTGATGCATTGCGGCTGGATATTGTATCCAAGTGAGACTGTTTATATACGACTAAAGAAAGTAAACTTTCGGAACGAGTTAATTGTGTCGATGTTATACTTATAATTCAAATGCGAGATGGACCTCAGATGTGTCCAGTGATCTGTTGTAAATGAGCAAATATTGAACTTCAACTTCACAAAGGAACTGATCATTTTAAATAATTTAAATACTGAATATAATTGCATTTTATTATACGAGCCAGCGCTGACTTATTTTCATTACGTATTTTCAGTTAATTTGAATAATGCGTTGCATATTTTGGAAATTAGTAATTTAATATTCTATTAATAAATATTTTGTTATTTTTCTAATTGCTGGTGTCATGAGTTCTTTATTTACTGTCTAGATTGTAAGTTAACTACTAGCTAAGTAAGGTACCGTACAATTAAGTGTTTATTTAACCATGGCTAGTTTCTCTCGAGGTCAAACTCTGATAAGGTTGCCGGCGATGATTATCATTATGTCGTGAGTAACGATAGGTATCACCCGTGAATTGGAATTCTCTTGGACTCACGTAAAGCGAATTCTACAGTAGGATTACATGTCCTACTTGCCATAAATAAACCCTGAGGTATCCGCTGAGCGACTCCATTCGTCAAACTAGGCTGCCCAAGGACGAGTTAGAAAATGGAGGTATCGGGCAAAGAATGTTTAACCCGGAGCGGTTGCAGTAAGTATTGATGTATTTGGCAGAAGACATCAATTGGAATTTGGTAGTTTAATGTGACTTCTGGTAGTAATGATGCTCTTCAACACTAGCGCTAATTATGTGCACTATTTTTTGCTACGTAGTTGAATTCCTGTAAGGGCAATAGATGGCAGGCACATACTTACCCCAACACCCCCGATAACACGACCTGAGAGTGTGGCATACTGCGCATGCGTAAACCACGGATATCTGTTTCTGCCAACGACATTAAAGATATATAGACTGCTAAACATACTCGTTACAGCGCCCCTGGTTGAAGCACAGCGAACTAACTTTTGCCTACAACTGTCATGGCGCCTGCCACTTCTTGGTCTTGACAGTTAGCCCTTATCAGTTCAATGAATTGACGAGATTATACGTTATTGCAAATTAAAAATATATTTAAGAATAAACACGACATTGTCAAACATGCTTAATGTTGCATTGATGTTATAATGAAATAAGCACAGTGAATATGGTGAGCATTTGCTTGGTTAAAACGAGAATTACGTATGTAGAAGAATGGATAATTCGGCGTCATGCACTAACAATAAAGTCATTCACTACAGAAAGACATTTTATACGTACAGCAGTTCAATGAGGAATTCACACGCGTAGAGAAAGATACCCTGCCTTTTCATGACATACCTTCAGTGTCATTCTGGTATAATTTTTTAATTTTGCTCCTTTGTCTGGTTTGTTACGTTTTATGCTTTTTGCTACTTATGGCTACTTTCTAAGAACTGCCGTGCGACATGCAGCACATACGTCCGTTGGTTGCGGTGTAGAATATCTCTACGGCATCCTCTGCCTGTCGTAAGGGGCCACTAAATGGGGTAACCCCAGATTCTAAAGTTGAGACCACCTGACCCCTGGTTGAGTGTAGCATTCCTTCCACATACGGTATCCTACCAGCTTTACCACTTTAATATTTCTACCGGACCTCTCTTGGTCAAACCTCCCCTGACTTCATTCGACTGAATTCATAGCCTACATTTATTTATTTATTTATTTATTTATTTATTTATTTATTTATTTATTTATTCATTCATTCATTCATTCATTCTAACATTGCACACCTTCTCAAAGACCGTACTCCATCACACAACTACTTCTGCAGATCCTTTCTATGGCAGATTCAGAGGAAATAAGCATATGTTTTGCCTACAAGTGTCATGGCTGCCAGTGGTTCAAGTAGATTCAAAGATGGCCATCAGATTAGCAGTCTATATTTTTAATGTCGTTGGTTTCTGCGATATCCTGGTCTTGTCTACGTGCCGGCCGATGTCCCCCCGCACCTCGCCACTCCCTTCGCCCAGGTACGGACGGAGAGATCGCCTTCCAAGTGGGTTCATTCCAGACAAGCATCCAGCCACGGAACGTGCGCAGTTCACATGAACTGAAAGCCAGTACGAGTATATTACGGATAGATGGGCTAAGCAAGAGCTTAGAGATTGACAAGGGAGTTATGAATATTAAGTAGTTGAGTACAATTTGATATAAACTGGAGGTTCATTGCTCCATTGCGCTATACCAGAAACCGCCACTGACTGCCAGCTATCTCGTTATAGCACTAGTAGCAATGATACCAGCTACCACACGGTACGGGACAAGGGGCCTTGGAGCTACGCAACTTGGTACTTAGCAGAATACCTGGGTACTGTATGGAGAAATTGAGATTTTTTTTGTTATTGGCTTTACGTCGCACCGACACAGATATGTCTTATGGCGACGATTGGGATAGGAAAGTGCTAGGACTGGGAAGGAAGCGTCCGTGGCCTTAATTAAGGTACAGCCCCAGCATTTGCCTGGTGTGAAAATGGGGAACCACGGCGAACCATCTCCACGGCTGCCGACAGTGGGGTTCGAACCCACTATCTCCAGAATATTGGATACTGGCTGCACTTAAGCGACTGCAGCTATCGAGTTCGGTGATTGAGAAAATTATAAGTTTATAGACCTTACAGAAAATAAGCAATCCTTTAAAAACTATCATTTTTTGGAGGATCTACAGATTGTAAGCCATAAAGTAATGGGTCGCTGACTGAAATCTTGTTGAAATTTTGCCTCACAATTTCCATTCCGAAAGAAAAATGCTCATAAAAAACTGGAAATTGCAGCACCACAAAAGGATAGGTCCTTCTTGCTGATATTGGAGATAAGGAATGGTAGAGCTTAGTTGATGTGTAGTCTGTTCGTTTGTGGAACATGCCTCGCCGACTGGTACTAGCAGGATATCGACAATTGTCACCAGTTGAGGGGGCTCAAATAATTGATCTGAGCGGGCTGTAGAGGTACGTGTTAGCTAAAATTCAAATGAAGATACTCGTACTCGGAGACCTAGGACAGGACAACAGTGCGGGAGGATGGCCGCATGATTCGAATTCGTGAGCAACAACAACGGAAATTCGTGGCATCACACGCAGCAAAAAGTTGTTAAATGCTCTTGAGAGACACCACAGTACTTTGTTTCCAAGTTTCGTCCTACCTTTAAGAAAGCTTTCACGTCATGCCTAGTAATAACTCTTTTAATTTTGAAATGATATTCTATTTTGACGAATATTCATAGCCGCGCAAGATAAAAATGTATAACCTACCATGGGAGGACCACGTAGCCGACGCTGAGTGGTTTATTCACAGAGTCACATATTCGGGACATTTCTTCCGTCACTTGATGGAAATAACTACGGAGAACTTACAGCTATCTTACCACACAAGTTTCACAAACAGAACTGAAGAGGACGTAACACCGAACCTTGAGGCATGTCACAGGAACACACCTGTTTTTACACTAACAACAAGTTAGCTAAATATAAATGTATAGCCTATCTTTAAAGAAAAAGATTTGTCTGAAGAAACATGTTCAAAATACTTAAGAATTAGACGTGAAACAAAACGTTGCCCTGACCTTTGATGCATACTGTTCTTCAGTCTCGCTAAACAGCAATCACGTGAAACTGATCATCATGCAACTGATGTATAGTATGAGCATGATCTTGAACTCTACGACGGGGTTCAAATACGCCAGCCTTGAGTCGGCACATTTACCAAGTACGTAAAAGAACTCCTGTGGGACAAAATTCCGGTACCCAGGCGTCTTCAAAAGCAACAAAAGTGGGTAGTGGGCCGTAAAATAAATAATATTATGATGATTATTGATCCCCTTTTATGAAAAAAAAAACAGTCCGACTTCAAGACAACTGATACGTATGTTCAGTTCTCAGCCCGAAGGCTGGTTGGATCCTCAACAGCTCCGCCATCAGCTGTCATAGATGGCCTAGGAATGACTGAAGTGGCGTACTAGGGAAATGAGGAGTGATGTAGTTTCCCACTGCTTTCCTCACCGAGCCAGAAGTTGCTATTACATATCAGTCTGCCAAGCCCACCGAAATTAATGCACGAACCGACCCTATGAGCAACATTTTCACACCATTCATAGCAGGGACTGGCTGCATAAGGAATGGCATTACTAGCATCACTCATACCTCATTCACTTTCATTTTGCTAAAGCCGAGGATTGAAGCTGAGACAGATCAATGTAAGTAACAAAATTCTTCTAGCCCATACCATAAGACATAGTGCACTGTAAACACTAGGTCCCGCCAGCAAAGGCTCAACTGAAAATCAATGATGACATAGTTGGTACTAAAATTACGTTGGACAGCTAATGCTGGTGACCGAATATTCAGTAACCTATTTTATGGTGCGTTGATTGGCGGTTCGATCCCTAACGATCACAATGTATTATTAAAGGCAGCAATATCTACAGCTCACGATGTCGTTCTTGTTGGCAGGAGTTCTGATGCCCACATCGGATGCCCAATATCTTTTCTGCTTAGTCAAGTCTAGCTTGCCTACACAGGGGTCTCAATTTTGTTTAAAAAGGCGCATTGGCGTTGGCAATAACAGTGAGATCTAGAAGTGAAACAGAAGATCCTATCGATGGGCAAGTCTGTTCTTAAGTGAGAACAATACAAAGGGCTGAAATTCAACTGTTGAAGCCAATTATTATTATTATTATTATTATTATTATTATTATTATTATTATTATTATTATTATTATTATTATTATTATTATCGTCGAATATACACACTGCAACGTGGCTGGATTCTCTTACAACTACCGTAGAAAGACCAGCCTTCACCGAAGTGGCATACACTGAAAAAAAATTGAAATTGTAACACCCAGAAGGAGTGGTGCTATATTGCTGCAATTGAACATGCAGGACGAGTGTTCGGTTGTGATTCGATGATTATACTTTCAGGCCCCTCTGACCGCAAGTTTGGACAACAATCAATACAGGATGTGCCCACCACGAGCTGCAATACATTGATGAATTCGTCGAGGCATGGAGTCGATAAGACCCTAGATCGCTTCCTGAAGAATTGTGGCCCATGCTTGCTGCACTGCACGGGTCAGTTGTTCCAGAGTTGTGGGTGGCTGAGGACGGTTTGCCAGTTGTCGACCCATCATGTCCCACACATGCTTAATAGGACTGAGGTCCGGGGATCTGGCGGGCCATTCTAAGGTTGTGATGTCGTGGAGAGCTTCTCTGGGATGCGTGCATTGTGAACCCGGGCAATGTCCTGCTGAAACATCCCATTAGCAACGTTCGCCATCATAGGGACAACCACTGGATTGAGTACCCTATCAACGTACTGTCGAGCAGTCATAGTGCCCTCAACAAGCACTAATTGTGATTTCACATTAAAGCCAATAGCTCTCCAGACCATAATGCTTGGTGTTGGTCATGTATGACTCTCGACAATATGATCTGGGCGGCCCCTCTCCCCGGTACGTCGGCGCACACGATTCCGGCGATCACTGCGGGCAAGACAGAAGCACGATTCATCACTAAAGACGACCCTACGCCATTCATCGACCCACGTCGATCTTTCTCGACACCAGGCCAGCCTTACACGTCGCTGTTGAGGGGTCAATGGAACACTTTCTGCAGGGACACGGGCTTGTAAGCCAGCTGCACGCAGGCGATTACCAACAGTTTGTTGTGAAACGTGGGGTGCCACAGCTGCTCGAATTTGCGCTGCTGTTGCATGGGGCTCCATCCGGGCCATCCGAATGGTGCAGCGATCCTCTCTCACAGTTGTCTGTCGCGCTGGGCCTGTGCCAGCTCTACGAGTGTGGGCACCTTCATTTAACCACTGCTGCCATACACATTGTACCATAGAAGCCTGTCGGCCAACACGTGCACCGACAGTCCTTAGCGATAATCCAGCCTCACACAGCCCAATCATCCGAGCCCTCTCAAACGGCGACAGTTGTTGATAGCGTGCTCTTCTCTGTCGCAGAGGCGTTTGACGGGAACACTTCACTGCACAGACTGCAAGTCAACTACGCTACACCAGAGTCCGTATACTGGAGTTGATTCCTCCGCGACCAATTACGTGGAGAGACCTGTAGCAACAATTCAATGGGTCTGAAACTTTGATCGTTTACATACCTACATGGCATCGCTCCATATCTTGAAAATCAACACAAACGACCATTGCCTTCATGGTGTTGCAATTTCCATTTTCTTAAGTGTAATAAGGACGGGAAGAGTAGGATAGTTTCTCGTTGCTTTACTCACCGCTGAGTGAGTTGGCTAGGCAGAGCGGATTGTGCACGTGAAAGCATTCGGGAGATGGTGGGTTCGAATCACATCATCGGCATCCCTGAAGATGGTGCTCCATTATTTCCTTAACACACAAGTTTCACAAACAGAACTGAAGAGGACCTAACACCGAATCTTGAGGCATTTCACAAGAACACACCTGTTTTTACACTAATAACAAGTTAGCTAACTATAATTTAAATGTAGTAGGCCTACCTTTGTTACACTCACGATCGATTACTGCCTAGTTCTGGCTCTTTTCTACCCCAGCGTCGCCGAAAACTTGATGTGATAGCGTGACGGTAAAGGGCTAGCAAGATGGTATTACATATCAACCAGCCAAGCTCACTGAAATGTATACGTCAACAGTTCATCCAAGCGACACCCTGACACCGTTCACCGCAGGGACTGGCTGGATATGAAATATTTTTACTAGCGTCGCTCATACATCTGCTGCTTTCGTATCTCACACATGAAACCCAAACGGATAGGTCAAAGTAACATTCTCTTCCTCTTGTTCTTCTATATTATTATTATTATTATTATTATTATTATTATTATTATTATTATTATTATTATTATTATTATTATTATATTTACTGTGCTCACAGATGCCTCATCTGGTACTTCACTAAAATTGCGTGAATTAATAATTATCAAGCACTATCATTACTGTAATCACAGCAATTTCTAAATTTTTACTGATTTTTCATAGTGAAACTTAAGCATAATTCCATAGGTGCTGAGAATCATGGATTTTTTTTTATGTTTCCGATCGTACAAATGGGCAGCTGAAGCTTCTTCAAGGACTGTTTCATGTTGATATGCACCAGTCCTGTTGCTCCAGTCACAACTGTTACAATCATTATTTGGTCCATCTTTACTTGTGCCTCATTTGATAAGCTGGCCGAATATATGAACTTCAGGACACTGAAAAATCGACCATCCAAGCTATGTTTGGCAGTGCCCTACCACAGAGTGATATCTGGTCTATTGCGTGTTACATTTTTGTCAGTCAAGACGGTCCTGTCCCAATACAGTTTGTATTTGCTATTTTCTAATACGTTGGCTGACTGGTGAGTAATACGGTCCCACTGGTGTTGTGACCAAACTATACTTGATGGCAATCGGGTCTTTCCTTGCAGTCTGTTGGTACCAGCACTGAACATCCAGATGTTGCATGTTTCTCTGCTTCTTGCTCCATATTGCATCGCGGCTACGGTTATTCTTGTCGTTCGGATCCTTCACCACTTACTTGATGTAATTTCTTGTACCAACTACGTGACCCTGGAGAGTATTCACGGATCCTTCTATTTCACAAGAAACATTTTGGTCGTTGTTCACCTGTAAGTTTCACGTGCCACCTGCTTTTTTGTCCCCACGTGGTTGTGACTGTCTCCAACGTGGCTACATTTTGACTGAGATTCAGTGGTGTATAGTTCCCATCAGGCAACCGTATCACTTTACGCGACTGAGAAGATTCAGAGTTGTTGATGAAAGTTGTGCCGCATGTCCTTCATCTGCCTTGACCAAAATTGTGTGATTTAAACAATCCTACTACCCTCGAGTTTCCTGGGGATATGAATTATCTCGACTGCACTATTCAGGTGATAGAAATGTGATCTTGTCATATGGAGACACGAATCAGTCGTCTTCAGTGCTTCTATGTTCGTGTCACTCCATTTTATTACATTAAATATTGATATGATAACAGGTAAGGTGTACGTATTCAGAGGTCAACCGAGCTTGCATGAATTAAGGAAAACCTCCATGACTGACTAGAGTCTTCGCATAAATTCATCTGGCAACTTCTCCTTAATGTTTGCATGTTCGACCAATTTACTTTGCTGACCTCTGACATACTTGTACCTGTCATCAAACTCCAAAGAGCAGATTTGTGGTAGTTTCATGAGCCATGCTCTGGGTCAGTTTCTGCTTTTCGACACACTGAATCCTTTTTAGTGCCTTGTCCGTTCCGGATGTCGGCGATCATCATGGCGACGTTGTCTTCTGATACGACAGCCTTGAAGAGCATTACATTGCCTGGATACTGCAGTTTCCTTTTCTTATCGGTAAATAAATAATAATAATCGTATGGTCTCAGCTACCGTGTGCAGACATTTCAATTTGACGCCATCTGGCTGTCTGTTCGTCAATTTCGACGTTCCGTTTTACTCTAGGCCCCCACTAGATGGCAGACCGAGTATACCGAAACTCTCTTGGGCGACTATGGCTGAGATTTAATGAATTTTGTCTGGTAAACACCAAATGTGTCACCAGAGATCTTTTACATGTCGACATCGTACGACATGGAGTGTCGAATGGACTTTTTTCCGTCCCTCAAAAATCCGACTACCTCTGCTGGGTTTGAACCCGCTATCTTGGGATCCGGAGGCCGACACTCTACCGCTGATCCACAGAGGCAAACACGAGTTTAGGCGTACAACCCATACGTCGAACGACATCTTCGTTCAAGATATGTTGGACCCACGTAATCTTGAACAGCCCCTGTAGATTCACATTTCGAAGGCTTGGATATTCTCCATGGCATTGGTTAATGCCCAAGCTTCTAAACAGTAAACAAGTGTGGAGTAGACCTAACACTCCACTATTAGCCTCTTCAAGTTCAGGCTGACGTCATGACTGCGTAGCATTTTAATTAAGGCGTTACTTGCTCGTTCTATCAGACATCTTCTAAAAAAGGATCCTAGTCTTCACTTAAGGTAAACCCCAAGTAGGTGAACTCAGTTACCAACTCAACATGTCGACCGTTAACCTTGAGTATACCAAGTCACTTCATGTTTGCTAATGATCATGTATTTATTCTCTTTATACATTAATATCAAGGTCGTAGTGATGGCTGTAATGGCACACTTCGTCTAAGAAAGTTTTCAGTTCCTTAATGCCGTTGGCAGTGAGTACGGTGTCGTCGTCATACCGTATACTGTTGATGAGATTATTATTGTTTTTCTTTTCTTTTCCCAAGTTTCTTTTGCAAATAACTGCAATTTATTTTTTTACTAGTGGCTTTACGTCGCACCGACACAGATAGGTCTTACGGCGACGATGGGAAAGGAAAGGCCTGGGAGTTGGAAGGAAGCGGCCGTGGTCTTAAGGTACAGCCCCATCATTTGTCTGGTGTGAAAATAGTAAACGACGGAAAACCATCGTCAGGGCTGCCGACAATGGGATTCGAACCCACTATCTCCCGGATTCAAGCTCCTAACCGCATGACCAACTCGCCCGGTAACTGCCATTTATTGACAGAGAAATGTATTATATATATCAGAATCTCCTTCCTTTTGAGCGACTGAAATACTCTTGACAAAGACCCTTGACAAAGAATACTGCAATGTATTCGAAACATCGAAAAACTGTACGTAATGTACAGAAAACAAGAACACGGTTCAACCCGGAAAATAAACTAAATATTTCTACACACCCTGGAAGCTTCACGTCCAAGATACGAAACCTATCACTCTTTTGCTTCTCTGAGAGACATCCTGGCACTAAAGCAGGCTTCGGACTCTTTTCGGGAACACTCCTGTTTGTCTCCCAAGGTCGATTATTTCCTGATAATTTCTTTCACTTTCCTCGATGATTCTTCCCAGCTGCTCTGGTATTGCACAAAAAGTCACAGTTTTTAATTATTTTAAAAGTGTACACTAATTTGCTATTACTATTTGGCAAATGGAATATTTTTAGGCAGTAAATTAATAATTTTGGAAGTTCAAAACAACCCACGACTACAAAATTACTTACAACGTGTTAATAATTATTACGACTGTTATTTGTTCATTGTAATAAACAATTACTATTTTCCCTAACAGTATTTCAAGTACATAAATAGATAAATGAAATGCGTAATACGTAAACAGACTTATTTTTCCACACACGGAAGTTAACTTATACTCAACTAGCTGATATACTCGTGCTTCGCTACGGGATTCTCAGAAAGACTGACTTGGTGGTTTTCCTAACTGAATTCAACATAGGTCATTACAAAAACGTCAGTAGGAATGTAGCGATTGAAAGCAATGTTATCATATATAATACTCGATCAAATGAAAAACCGCATACTTTCTCACTTTCAACGAACAGTACTACGGTGCCGATCTAACAGTCCAAAGTTTCAGAGCTGGAATAACCAGGTCGCAGACTGCCGTGAACACTCCTCTGTCATTATTCCGTTAAATATGCACACTACTCATTCCAATCAGTGCCTCAGAGTAGGGATTGAATAGCTCGAATGTTATGATGAAACCAGTGTGTTACGTAGTAGGTAACAGAAAATTTATGAACCAGAGGAATGGCATGCTAAAGAAGAAAGTTATCTAACTCCCCAGCTACTTCCCGCCAATATACAGGCAAGCTGTTACACTCGGTACGACCAAGCGTGTTGGCCGTGTGGTTAGGGGCGCGCAGCTGTGAGCTTGCATCCGGGAGATAGTGGATTCGAACCCCATTGCCGGCATCCTTGAAGATGGTATTCCAAGTTTCCCATTTTCACACCAGTCACACCAGACTGTACCTTAATTAAAGCCAAGGCCGCTTCCTTCACACTCCTATTCCTTTCCTATCCCATCGTCGCCATAAGACTTACCTGTGTCGGTGCGACGTAAAGCAAATTTAAAAGAAACTCGGTTCGCTGCAGTAATCCTATCTATCGGGGATGAGTGGAAACAGAAGACAAAAAGCACATCACAACAAACAATTGTCAATGTAATGTTATTGTTGATAAAGTTTATGAGCTTTCTATATTGCAGGCCTTCACATTAGTTTTCTTTCGACTCTGTGATTTTAGGGCGTCTTACAAAATTATTTGTATCGTAGACTGCAGTTCCTTATTCTCAGACTTTACATACCGATTTTCACTAAATTCTGTTTACCCATTTTCTCGGGACTCAGCGCTGATATGGACTTAGTAACAAAAATCCAAATTCATGAATATCTCTGTGATTATATGCGGTACGGTAACAATGTAGAAGACATAAGTGATCGGAAATTTAATAACTTCATACATAACTACTACTAACTTACGACATAACATAAATAACTTATTTGAGAATTACATTTTAGGCCTTCCCCTAAACTACCATTTCACTCAGCGTGAATAAAATATTTTGTAGCCTAGATTGTAGTGGTTCATCACCCGACTTTACATACCGATTTTCATTAAATTCTCTTCAGCCGTTTTCTTGTGATACGTGTACATACATACATACAGACAGACAGACAGACAGACAGACAGACAGACAGACAGACAGACAGACAGACAGACAGACAGACAGACAGAAATGACGGAAAAGTAAAAAATGCATTTCCTTGTTACTGTGGACATGACAGATTCAGAAATACCATTCTTTTCAAATGCTGAGCAATGTACAGACAAAACCCTTATTTTATATATATAGATGGTTTATGGTAAGTATGGCCAGGGCAGAGTACAAGCATGCGATATACAGTTGTTGATAACGCTGACCACGTAGGTCCTCCGAGAAATCATATTCTACGTTAAAAAAAACCAACAGCTTCACAGACTTCATCAAGCAAGTAATAACAAAGACTAAATAACAATGTTTGAACATTGACAAAAAAAAAAAAAAAAAAAAAATGGAGAAAGTCGGTCTCAAGAACTAGATAAAGTTAGAGCGAAAGTCTTCAGCTGACTGGGATGAAAACTCGTGTGTATCCTCATCTCCACACGCGTGTGCGGCAATATGATGACGGAAGCTGTGCATGCCCACACCCGCGCTTATGTCAAATACGGAGACCGCATACTGAGTGCAATTATAACTGTGGTGAAATCCATTATGTCACCGGTGGTTGCCGCCATTTCGGTTATGTACACCAGCCAGACTCGAACTAAAAAGCATCTGGAAGTGAGAGGTGTCGGGCGGACACAATGTTCGTTCATTTTTTACTTACAGGCTGATAGGGTTATTCAGATTCATTGAATAATGATATCCAAAGGGAAGTTCCTCATAAGTATTCGTATTTATCTGCATATTCTTTACTATGAAGCCAACTGGACTAGCTCAATAAGACGTCGGTCTTCTGTTCCCAAAGTAACACGTTCGATCCCAACTAAGGTAAATAGTATTTAAAGGCGACACTCCGTATGGTTGGCTTCCGGCACAGGATAACATTTCTAAACCCGTCAGTTAACATCTTTAGCAGTTATAACGAATGTTAAACATAAAGCATCACTATTTTAAGTATTTTTTGTTCCGTTTTTCGAATTGAGAATCTATGGACTGCGTGTTAACAACCAATCTCATTTTCAGTGTATGTGTCCTGTTCGTCTAGCGGCTTTGACATACTGTCAGTATCTTTTGAGTCCATCGTTCAGTTTCTTCCGCTCCTCTGGCAAAGGGCCTCTCTGTCTTCTGGGTACTTTTTCCACCTTAAAACCCTGATAGCTCTCCACCATCGTTCTAAACCTAACCCTGTCACTGATTTTATCATCGTAACGCCCAACTCTCTCAGATCTTTCCCACACTCCTGGAAGTATCTCAACTGGGATGCCTTTGGTTTTAAAAAAATTCCAGATTTTTGTGAGCCAGTCATAATTCATACGGAAGATGTGCCCATCAAAAAAAGCAATATTCTCTAATTGTTGTTGTTATCGGTTCCATCTTGCTGTATAGCCTACATTTTTTATTGGATTTCAGTTGAACCTGCCCGTCAACCCATCTATTGCCCACGATCTTCTGTAGTAGCCTGCGTTCTCATTTACGTACGGTATCTGATTGACTTGTCGTTTTCGATTTATTATTATTATTATTATTATTATTATTAGTAGTAGTAGTAGTAGTAGTAGTAGTATTGTACCAGGGGTACACCTTCCCCTCCTGTTTACAATGCGCGCCTTGTCTAAGGCCATCTATGTCAACAAACTTGAACTGGTGAACTCCCAGAAACTTTTGTCTTCTGCTAATAGATGCCTCTACCATCGATTTATTTGCTCCCTCTCGCGGGATAAACTATAATTATTTCATAGAGTAATATTTCTTTTTGAAGTTTGCATACCTGGTTCTGAGGATTGTTTTTTTAAGTTGTCAACACTTCATCTGGGTCCTCCTCGATTGTAAACAACCTATCGAATACTTGAAAATATTTTCTCTAGCCAATTAAAATCGTGGGTGTGTATAGTAATCCAGCCTATCAGTAAAGAGTTCTGGACTTCCCCTTGTGGTACTATAAAAGCAGGGCACTTTAGGACGGTCTTGTCTGAATTGCTCCAGTCTTTGGGGAGTGCGACGTGACCTAGCGAGGCGTGAGGAAGATCCAGCGGCTCAAGGTAATGGCAGATTTTCCTAGACATGTGATAGCTTCTCCGGGTAGTTTGAGGGGAAGGTTTCAACCTCTTTTCATTTAATGTAATTGTATAATCTGGTGGTTTTAAATGCAGAATTTTCGGCAAGTCTGAGCACTCTGATTCTATTCCCTACTGGGAAATATGCAATGTAAGGGAACAAAGAGTGATGACCCTCTGTCGTTTCCCATTCAACTTTGCATTGGATGACCAAAGCTTTCAACTCCTAAATTTCTTAAATCTCGTCTTGGCATTAATGCTTCCTCTTTAGTCACCCCGGCGTAGCATAGGATTAGTCTCTGTATCTGCGGGCTGTAAGCCCACTTAGAGTTTTAACAATTTCTGGAAGGATTGCAGGTGTTTCGCCTCCTTGCATTTTGTTTATGGCAGGTTATGTGCAACTAATTTCTTTTTTTCCATTAAAGCCATTTAGTATGGGCAATTATGCCCCTGTTTATTCGGTAACTGTTTCTGGTGTTAGCTCCCTTTGGGAACAGTGAATTATATAACTGTTAAGTAATAGATAAGCCCACACAACTGTGTATAAATACTTGGAACTTGAGTGCGCCATAATAAACTGATGTCTCCGCGAGGCTAGGCTATGGTATTTTTGGAGCGCAGACTCCCATGTAGTGTAAATGATCCGAGCAAATCGTACTCTTGTAAATTTTGTACTTGTCAAGATCAATAAGGCTATTTTCTATGTAAAGTAACTGCCTGCTAATTATTAAACGTTTTTGTACCTGATGATCCGACTTGTAAGTCCCTTAGATTATTAAAGCTGACGAGCTCATTAATAATCTGTTTTATTGGCTTGTTATTCTTTCAGATTCTCTATCATTTCAAGAAAGGAAAGAAATAAAATTTTGTAATTTGTTATCCTAAGAGTTGTTCGAAGTAATTCCTTATCCAGCCATTCAAACCAGGCGCTTCCTAATCCTCTGTGAGCCACGGAAACCCTGGAAAAATTATTAGCGTATTTTTTCCACCAGCTATGTCAAGATTACAATTTTGAAGTCCATTCAAGAAACCAAAGTCATGGTATTTAAAATAATATACCGTGCGCGAGAGTTTTGTTGAATGCTCGGTTTACGGGGAAGTGGGGACAGGCGAGGGGGAAGAGTGTCGTTTCAGCGTTCATTTCCGCAGTACAGGCAACTAAAAAGAGTGAAATTAATTGTGAAAAGTAGTAAATCGAGCTCAGTCTGAACAATGTGTACTTCGAACATGCATGTTTACTTAATGCATATAACTGAAGAGGAATAGAAATGAGAAGAAACACAGGCAAATGTGCAAACGTGCAGTGCAGTAGATGTTTGTGGCGGTCTTGCACGGACTTCGTCGTCCGAGAAACGTTCCCGGTAACATCACAACGAGATAGCCTACGTAGGAAATCAATTCGGAGGTAGGGGTGCAAATCCCGGTCAATCCTGGGATGGAATTTTCATCTCAAAAATCACGCGGCGTCAGGAAGGGCATCCGGCATTAAAATCCCAAGCCAAAACAAACATGAGACTGGGTGGCTCCAGGGACCCCAGAAATAACTGGGATAAGCTGAAGAAATGTTGATAAATTATGCACTAGAATGTCACTACAAATACTAAGAGATCAAGATAATAGACATAGGCCTATACTACGCGAATAGCGGGGATTCTACTACATGATGCTGTATTTGATTCCTCTGTTACGAAAATAAATCGTTTGCTCTTACATTTCACGCCGTTGTTATTTTATCAACTGCTGAAGTTAGCCAATCAGATCGCTTCGCGGGAGAATTCAAACGGACTTTGCGAGGTAGAGTTGCTATATCTGCACGTGGTTTAAGACCGGCCTTAGAGCACCACTGGAATAAAAAGAAATCGCCATGGGACGGATTTGAACACTGACCTCCGAAATGATAGGATCGCGCCACAGCTAGTACGCTAAAGTGACACCGGCTGAAACCCATAGTAGGTTCGTGTCCGATGGTGATTTCTCGCGATGGAGCGAGATATAAGATTTTTTCAAATTATTTATCAGCATGACCAAACTTCTAACGCTCAAATACCCTGTTCACGTTGTTTCTGACCACCCTGTATAAACAGAAATAGGTTGAACTCACAGAGAATGGAAACTAACCAACTCCCAAAATGTGCTTTGCATTAGTCCCCGTAAACGGTACCATAACAGGTTAAATGACCTAATCCATGAGATTATTATTATTATTATTATTATTATTATTATTATTATTATTAGCTATTATTACTTGCATCCCCTGTAATACCAAAACGTAAGACTCAGCTCAAATCAAAGGACATGTATTAAGAAAATAGATCTCGTGTTTACTTGGATCTGAGGGCTGGTTCGAGGTCCACTCAGTCTATGAGAATACACTTCAGGAACTATCTGACGGAGAATTGGCGACTCCAGTCGAGAAAGCCAAGAATAACGGCTGAGATTCGTGTGCTGACCACATCACACCTTGTAATCTGCAGGCCTTCCGGCTGAGCAGCGGTCGAGAAACTGTTCACTACAGATGCAAGAAAAAAAATTAAAACAGTTTGCATTGTTTGTGACAAGTATTATGATGACGATTGGATTCAATGCAATAGTTGCACAAAATGGGCTCAGGAAAACTGCGCCAAAATTCAGGATGAATTGTTTTATCATTGTCCTACATGCCAATTCATAGTGTCGAATTTTATTGCTTAGGATTTCATAATAAATACATTAAATAACTCGTAAGTGTTTATATTTACCAGTCCAAATTACACGATAACAAATTTTAGATTAAATATTACTTTTAAACAAACTCTACAGATAATATTAATATTTATTTTCACCAAATCATTTGGTAGGTTGTACTAATTATCCTGTATAAAACTGCAGAAATTTTCATTACAGTAAACAGAGTTGTGGTCGTTTAAAGTTAAGTGGTCCACATTACAAGAACTTACGCTACATCAACGCTGATTCGCAGTGTTATATTTTTATTACAAATATATTCAAGCATATCACAAACAACTACAATGATCAATGTTGACGTGATAGTAATGTATACAACTTGTGTGACCTTTCTGCATGAGTCGAAATATTTAAGCACCAGGTTCACCCTTCTCAAGTTATTGTTATTGTTATAACAAAAAAACAATTTTAAGGAAAGAAAAAGAAGTAAGGTTATAAATAACAATAGAAGTGTTGGGATTTCTTCGTTTATGTTGTAGTAAGCACGTACTCTTTGGCAGCGTGTATCATATTTGCGTGTCTTATGAAGTACGTACATGGAGACGACTATGCTGTATAGTAGGCCATGGATTGTTACTTACGTTAGAGGAGCCGAAAGGCTTAAGGCCGAGTTGTGAAGGCAGTGATGTAATAAGATAGGCTATGAACTGTGGGATGAAATTACTTTATCACACATGTGCGATAAATTAATTTTATTTCACAGTGTTAAGAAAAGGCCCACTTTTCAAACGCGAAGTTGTTTAGAAAGTATCTAGTTCTTGTTGTGGTAGCAGATAAAAGTACTAAAGGATTTAATGTTGTTCTTTCGATATTTATAAAACGGTAAATATTACGCTTTACAATAATACCAGCGTTCCGGAAACAAGTGAATTAAAAAATGCCCCAATCCACGTTTTCGCAAAATTAACTTTATGGCATATGCAAATAACTACGCTTAGAACATGTGCATTGTTCATATAAATAAAATCCCAATCTCAAGTTATAAGCTGTTTAAAATCATGTTTAACTTTGGGTAGAATATGTCATTCATTTCGTTCGTGTGTGCTGTACCCCGCATAGAATTTCCAGAGTCACACGGGAATTCTGAAGAAGAGTTTCTTTTAAACCATGAGTAAAGAGAAGTTCAAGGTGAGTGAATACAAAACATTCACATTTCCGCACTTCACAAATATGAAGTATCAGTTACTAAAGGTATGTCATCTACTGCTCCAACATACATGTTCCCTTCGATAAAAATACTGGTATCCTACAACTCACTTCTCAAGTTAAATGTTATGATGAGCAACACATCGCTGTGCAATCAGAGAAACTGAGCAGCCTGAAGAAACTGTGTGTATATAAATTTCGATGCCACAGATATGTTGAGAGAGGTGGGGACGGAATTTTATTCCACTTCCTCTTATCAGAGGTTGTCAAATTAAAAAGTACGATCACTAAATGAAATAATAGTTAAGTGTTATTTACCGGTATAAGCGATTTTTCATTAAAGATATTGAAACTGTCAGTGTAGTATTAGGTTTTAACTATACCCAATATTAAATTAAGATTAGTTCTGTACAATTTTAAGTATCCACTACAATTTTTGGAATGGTTCCTCCAGTAATTATCATTAATCCCACAACCTCGATGTTCCCATCAACACCTTACTTTATCTACTTCACTGTAAATACACATTTTATGTTCTTTCTACAGACGAGTTTCTAGTATTTATGTTCTTTTATCTCTCCTAGAAATATTAGTCTCCTGGAACTGAAACTTTTGAATTCACACGTTCAGCTGCAAAACAGGACTTACTTAGTAACCACCAGATGGCTCCTCTTATATATCTGCTTATTGATCCTTTTCCCTCTTTGTTCTCAGTTTTTAGCTAATCGCACACAAGTAGACTGATTACAGAGGAATGACGCTGTCGACAGAAGATTCTCGGAGACTCCAAACAGAGAATACGAACAGTTTCTGAGAAAAACTTGAGTGGAAAGCTAACAGGCGGTATGTTTATATTAGTGCAAGAGTAGCAGATGGCGCGATGACCTCAGGTCCAACGAGAGTTCAGTTGAACTGGAGACTGCGTACAGAGTTTAATTAATCCAAGAACCTGCCAGCACATGAACCTCGAGCAATAGCGCGTAACAAATGTGTAGATGTGTATAACACGCACTTGAGCAGCAGGACGTGACATAAATTTCATAATTTCTGAAGTTCTCACGAGGAGATCCCGTAGTGGCATATTAGAAAATAACTGTAATTTCAATCCTTCCGACAGGCGATCATTCTCACAAAGGAAAGGAATTAAAAGTAAGATTCTCAAGAGCTCACGGGGAGGGCTGGGGGAAAGGGGTATGGGGGTGGACAGCGGTATAGCTATGGAGTCATCGATTTCGTTAGAACTTTATAGAGCTACAGAAAAACCTCAGAAATAAAATGATCAGTTTGGCAACGGGTCGAGAGTCTTTAAACGCACCAAGAGCTTATCCTGCATGTGCGAGAGCTTCTCGCTTTACTCTGGAAAACGCCGGAATGGTTATGCAGTACTACAGTACTATGCCCGAGTACTTTCGAGCTCTCCCGATAGGCCAGTTTTGTGTTGTCACTGGATACAAAAGAATAGTATTCTTGCTCCAAAAGTGAGCTCAGCGAAGATAATTCTACAAGGTTGTCAAATTGGCACTGCGAAGCAAAGAACATGTGAAAGCAAAACTAACTGAATATAGAGTATTTATATTTTTCGGAACATTTCGAGTAGTTCACGTTCAGTTAGGGCAGAGTTCTCTCTAAGTGTGAATCTTCAGTACCTAAGTTATATTCAAAGTCTGCAATGTTTTGCCATATTAACGAATGGCTTCCAGTTCTTGTAGGAAGCGACGAACTTAGCAGATATACTTGATTTTAATACTGCAGAAAAAGAAGTTATGAGTATTAATAACTAAGGATGCTGGCAAAAACAGTTCTTTGCATCCTTGCCACCAGTACTTCTAGAGAAGAGAGAAAAACGCGATTACATCCAGAAACCGTGGATGCCATTCCCACCGCGCACAGTAATGCTAACATTTGAGTTTTGGATCAATATGCTTCCGTACAGTTTATCTTTATATTTTGATGGCTCTAGGCAACGTATTATGTGGTAGTTGCAACATATACATATAGGAGCATATTTCAGATTTCTTGAGAAATATAAATTAATTCTACTTCTTATATTTCTCAAAGATGTATAGTACGAATATTGTTTGTGTTTCCCTCCTTATACGGATAGGTTAGTTTTATGTTTATCTACAAAACTGCGAAGAACAACGGACTACTGAATTTTTGTTTATAACGTTAAATGTAATTCACTCCGATAAAGGCTCCTTTGGAATTTATACCCTCGTTTGTTATTTCATTTTGTATTTCCGTAATTCTATGCATACCCCTCTTCCCTCCCTCCCGCGGCTTCAGACTCCTACCGAATTTCGTTGCGTCAACTTTTCTAGCCTGCACTGCTACCGACAGACCGAATTATAAAATGCTGTCAAAATAGAGAACACTTAGATCAAGCTTAAGGTCTATAGAGACAAAGATAGATAATGATTGATTGTATTCTTTATGGTTGACGTGGAAACATATTATTTCTTTGGAACTGATAATGTTGTTTGTAACTTCATTTTGAGATTCTGAAGCTCTGTGCATCATATTATTGCTTGCAATAGTTCCAACATACTGACGACAATGTACAGTATATTTCTAAGAATGCATGTAATTTAGTTGCCTCCACTGAGCTACCACTTACAGTGCTAAATTATTTTCGTTTTTTTCTTCCGTTTGCAAATTCACAAGTTCCTCTCTTTGATATCTACACAATTGCCCTTTACATCGACTGTCGGGCGGGTCGCTCACTCACGGCCAACATTCGGGAGTGCGACTCTCGCCCTTGCTAATGTTACCCCCTCATACTGGCGAGAGTGTTTATCAGCTATTTTTTTTTTTTTTGGTTGACATTCTTCAGTTTGCAAATAAAAACTTAAGTATTCTATATAGTTTAATTTAGGAAACGAGCAACTTATCGCGTGTCTTCGAGTGTGAGAAAATTAATGTATAACAGATAATAGTATTTACAAATATATATAGTGTCTCTATAGACAGTTATTAGATCAAACCTCAAATTGGCCACATTCGGACATTCTGATACAACCTATGCGACCTTAAAGTAGGCTACGTTTAGCTGAATTCGGTTACGATTGCAATGTTGATACTTCAGTTATCCATTCCCCCTCTTCTCTCCCGCTCCCGGCACCAAACTCCTAGCGAATTTCGTTGTTAATTTTGCGAGCCTGCAATGCTACCAACAGACCGAATTATAAAATGTTGTCAAAACAGAGAACAGTTGGATCAAGCTCAAGGCCTGTAGGACAAAGGTACATATTGATTGTTAGTCTTGAGTCATAACATCAGCTACTCCATCGGGAACGTGCTGAAACCGTATTCTTTATGGTTGACGTGAAACATATTATTTATTTTTCTCTTAAAAAGTTTGAAGAGTATGATATATTAATACCTACACTTAACCTTCAGGGTTATTTTTCTACTCAAATGTTTCATAAACTTCTGTGCAATTCTGTCACATACCGGTCTAAATATAGCAGCTGAATTAAATTATGTTGGATAAGTTATGTAGGTCTCTCACTATCACGTCACTAAGGGAGAAATTGTAAAGATATACTGGTTGTATTGCTAGCTACTTGTGCTCAAGAGTGTCTAATCTTAGTATAAGACATTAATAATAATAATAATAATAATAATAATAATAATAATAATAATAATAATAATAATAATAATAATAATAATAATACCGAGCTCGATAGCTGCAGTCGCTTAAGTGCGGCCAGTATCCAGTAATCGGAAGATAGTGGGTTCGAACCCCACTGTCGGCAGCCCTCAAGATGGTTTTCCGTGGTTCCCATTTTCACACCAGGCAAAGCTGGGGCTGTACCTTAATTAAGGCCACGGCCGCTTCCTTCCCATTCCTAGGCCTTTCCTATCCTATCGTCGCCATAAGACCTATCTGTGTCGGTGCGACGTAAAGCAAATAGCATAATAATAATAATAATAATAATAATAATAACAACAACAACAACGGCTGCCCACTCAGATATTGGATTGTCATTTGGTCAGTGTGATGACTTGCTTAGCCCTAAAAGAGCTCTTCACTCGACTTTACGAAAGTGAGAGAACCCCGTTCCTACAACCGGCCGGGGTTGGGGACCTCCAGTAAGAGTAGGAGACGGTATCTATTGTGTAGCACGTTCATTTATGAACTGAAGATTTTGTCTTGAAAGGAGATTCCTGAAATTTTCTACAAGTCTACTACACAGTCTTCCATATTTAAGCAGCCGTACTGCGCCACGATTCGATACCACAGTAACGCGCGTCACACGCTGCCAACACAATCAAGGACAGTTGGCGCTGTTTTCGCTGGGGTCTTATGGATCACTCCCCTTGCTGTCAAGATCCGTCACCCTGCGGCAAACATTCCTTTGGTCTGCTGAAGAAAGGATGGATGTCCGGACATTTCATACCACGGACATTCCGTACCCCTTGATTTTTGGGGACATTTCGTACCAACTAGGTCCTTATCTACCTGCGAACGGTTTTCCCGTAATCCCCAAATATTTACGCCTGGACAATCTGTACTATCTGATGTCAAATTAGAATTCCATTTCCTCGCCAGCGGGTGTAATGAGCCTGACAGACACACTTTAGAAATCAGAAACAAAAATAATTTACAACGTTTACTAAAGAAAACTTCTTTATTATTTTAATAATTGCCCTTTAAACTACACTTACCACTTATGTTTACATAAATATTATCTTAAGAAAGTCGTGTTTTAGTATAAATTCTGAAACAAAATAATACAATAGAAATATACATCGTGTTCGGGCGCAATGTGCCTGACGAGCATAAGGATGGATAATATTACTATTATTATCATTTAGACTTTCACGGCCCGTGTAACTATTCATGAGGTATATTTTTGGGCTTATGCCGTGCAATTAATTATAAAAACACACTCAACGCGTTTCGAAAGGAACCTTGCCTTTCTTCATCAGGAGACACAGAGAAAATGAAATGACGTATAACAGGTTGCTAGGAGAAAGCAACAAGGAACTTGAAATGGTGCCCTAAGATGTAAACGGGACGCCATTTTAGCCCCAGACAGAGACAACGAATGGCAACAGTAAAGCATTACTCTCTAATGGTCCTGATAATAGGTAGCCATGATTCACTAAGGTTGTAGCCTGTATCGTGGTTGAAATTATCTGGGTGTTTACGTATTTCAACCGCCTCCCTGATAATTCTTGGGCGATATTGCTTTATACGGGCAAGAAAATCCACTTCTTGGAACAAAACATCATGACCAGGTGTTAAGGCATGATCAGCAACAGCTGATTTATCAGGTTGGTTGAGTCTGATACATCTGGTATGTTCTTTGATGCGAGTACATACCGTTCTTGAAGTCTGCCCAATATAAACCTTGCCACAAGTACAGGGAACTCTGTAGATGCCAGGTTGTTGCAATTTAGGCAAACTATCCTTAGTTGGTCGCAGGAGTTGCCTAATCTTAATTGATGTTCCAGAAACAGTTCGTACATGGTACCTACGTAAGATTTTAGCAATACGATCCGTCGTGTTATGTAAGGTAGGTAAGCAGTTCCTTTTACATCTTTTTTCTTAACAGACGTCCGATTATGTGTCGATTTAAGAGCCGTTGAGATCACAGCTCTGCTGTAACCGTTGCTCTCAAAGGTGGTTCTCAAGGTGTTAATTTCCTCTTGTAGAGCTGACACTTCACAAATCATCCTGGCCCTGGTGGTCAGAGTTTTAAGGATACCATGTTTCTGGGCAGGGTGATGGTGAGAATCTGCGTGGAGATATCTATTGGTGTGTGTAGGCTTACGATAAACGCTATGTCCTAAAGATCCATCCTCTTTCTTGGTGATGAGAAAATCTAAAAATGGTATTTTGCCGTCAGATTCCATTTCCATGGTGAAACAAATGGAAGGGTGCTGGCGATTAAGGTGATCCAGAAAATGACTAAGATTGTCTTCACCTTCCGTCCATACGACGAACGTATCATCCACATAACGCCACCAGATCTTCGGTTTGCAAGGTGCCGACGACAAAGCTTTCTCTTCGAAGTTTTCCATAAAGAAATTAGCCACAACAGGAGAGAGAGGACTTCCCATGGCCACGCCATCTGTCTGTTCATAATATTTCCCATTCCACAGAAAGTAGGAGGAGGTCATGCAGTGGTAGAAAAGCCTTGCGATCTCTTCCGTGAAAATATCGTTAATGAGAGACATAACACCATCAACAGGTACTTTCGTAAACAGACGCACCACGTCGAGACTCACCAAGATATCGCCTGGCTGAAGTGATATAGTTTTTAACTTCTCAATGAAATGTGTGGAATCCTTAATATCGGAAGGGGTGTTACCCAGGTGTGGTTGAAGTAGACTACCTAAATATTTAGAAAGGACATATGTCGGGGAACCAATCGTACTCACAATAGGCCTGAGAGGAACACCTTCCTTATGTATTTTAGGAAGCCCATATAGTCCCGGAGGAATAGCATCCCCTGGAAGGAGACTCTTCGCTGTATCTTCTGGAATAGAAGATTGCTTGACCAATTTGAGGGTCGCATTTGAGTAGCGAGTTGTGGGATCACGACTGTTAATCCTGTATATGGGATCAGCTAACAAAGACAAGATCTTGTTGTCATAATCATCCTTATCCATCACCACTGTCGCGTTACCCTTCTCAGCGGGGAGAACGATTATATCAGAATTGTCCCTTAGATCTTTTAGCGCCTGGATTTCACCTTGTTTTAAGTTGGACTTAGGTGGATTAGCGGTCTTAGAACTCTGGAACATTCTTGTCTAACTTCCTCAGCTTCTTCAGGTGTGAGCTTATGTACCGATGATTCTATAAATGTAATAAGTTCCTCAATAGGAATTCTTCTAGGCGCTACAGAAAAGTTTAGACCTTTAGCGAGAACTGCCTGTTGGGTTTCATTCAAAGGCATACCGGACAAATTTACAACAAGTTTGTTGGCCTCAGGACTAATGGCATGTGGTTTCTGCATCTGACATAACCTTTCATATTTGGAAATATGTCTGCCCCTTACCTGATCTAGTGTGCTGTTGGCTTGCACTGCAGTAATACGAACAAAGACCTTCCATAATTCCTCATTTACGGAGTTTGAGAGGCGTAGATGCAGCTGAAGCAACTCCTTCGAGATTAAATCCAACTCCTTGCGCGTCTGCTGTATCCTCTCTATCAAGGCGTTATTAAGTCTAAGTAACCAATCTATTTGATACCAGTGAAGTGCTTTTTCGTGATAGCCGACTTCACGAACAAATTACATTCTGACACACGGTCAAGATAGTACTTGATTATTGTAAATATAATTATATTCTGTATCTTTACGAGGTGATAATATCGCTAACTGGAAACATTGCGGGTGTGAAAAATGAATTTGATTAGAATGAGAGTTTACCTTGCGTATATTGATGGGAAGTTACTTCACTGGACAGTTCACGATGATACATGTTTGGAGTGTTGATATGGTAGGTCAGTTGCAGCCTTACACCTGAGTTATGCCGTGAATATCGTGAAGTTAGTGATTATTGTTTTCAGGGATATTACGTACTATCAAAAGAGAGTTGAGTTTAGATTGTATTGAGGAATAGATTAAACTATTCGAACATGTTATTTAATTTCAATTTCACGCTTTATTGTAGGAAATAGACAGTAATATTTCCAGGTTCGAGTTCAATTTTGTAGCGAATTTTACTTCATGTGTTAGAGTTTCAACAAGGATCAGATTTAAATATCCGGACATCGTGTTAAAAGTTTCCAATTCGCCTGGCAGTATGAATGACGTGTAGATACCATAACGATGGCTCAATGGTAGATTTAGGATGCTGCGTGCATTATATAACTTAAGGATGACTAGACACTGTGACTTTGGCTTAACGACAGGATTAGGGCGTCGTATATACGTAGTCAAGTCATGGATTAGGCATTTTTGCGAGCCGACTTGAACGATGTTAAGTGTTTGAAGTAGTGGATACGAATGTGAAAGATATTAGCGGGTACTATTTAGGCCATGTTTCGGCATAATTCTTACTAGCCAAAAGGTGCTCCTATAATAGCGTTGCATCAGTAGTGGCATAAATGAAAGGATTGTCTCACGTGGAAACCTGGCTAATGAGGACTGATCACTACTACTTAGCCGCGTGTGTTCAAGTTCGATGAACGTTTGTTCATATTTATTTACTTTTTCTTTAAGATATTTTATTGTTCGGATGTCCGTTATATTATGATAATGCCGTGTGTTGACACTTAATTGATTTTTGTGGGATTTACACTGTTAATATATATATATATATATATATTTTTGTTATTCACATAATTTATGTGAGACGTTGATCTACCGATCACTTGTAGTTTGGTTTAATGGGACAAGTGTAGGTAGAGAGATTTGTAATTGTAGTCGTAGTTATAGAAAATTGGAAAGATTTCCTTTTGACTGTTTTATATTGTGGACTTGTAATTTTAACCAAGATTAACGACGTAAGTGTTTCATAACCTGAATGTTGGTTTAGTAAGAACATTTTCAAGTGATTCATCACATTTCTGTAACTGCAGTGCTTGGCATTTCTTCAAAATGCATAATAAATTAATGTTTTCCTCCATTTCGCAGTTTTGTTCCTTCAGAACGATGTAACGTAAGATCCCATCGGATTAAGTGTTGTTGGTTCCTTCTGAACATCTGTTTGGGGTGACGCAAACTCAGGATCGGGATTCCTCTGTACCTCAAGGGTGTCACGAGAAGACAATACATGGTGGAATTTTATTTTTTGATTGCGACAATTGCTGTTAACTTGTAATGAATACAATGCTTTCAAGGAATATTTCGTAACCTATCCAAAGTGACTGATAGTCAATTTGGTTCGATTAATGATCCATTCGGGAGATGTTCCAATATCCGATAGGATAGTAGACTGGTGGATAACCTTAATTAAATGTAAATCTTGAACTCTACTTGTTGAAGGTCAGATTTTCCACGGATCGTGTGGATTAACTCTCAGTTATCGTTTAGATCAATGGTGCCCGATTTTCAGGCTTTATTCTTTTTTTCTGGTTTTTGCTGTCCATGAATTTTACATTGCATTTTCATTCTTTGGAAGACAATCATAAACAATTTCAATAAAAACTTTACGGCACATTGTGACGCTTTGTGACTGCGTTAAAAAGACATGTTGTGAAAATGTTAAGTGATTTTCTTGCCTATTTAATAAATAAATTATCGTGATTTACATTGAATAAGTATTTTAGTAAGCAGATATTTGCTTATCATTTGAAGTAGTTATGCTCGCCTCTGAACCCTATCATTTGGTCGAAGTGAGAGAAACAAACTCGCAACGACTCCAAGATCCAAGAGTACGATGTTGCTCTACTGAAGCTGCCGAGGCAGATGACTAACGATGGAACGGTAAGTTCAAGGGTTCAATATAACCAATCAAATTTTATACACACAGGCATTCACGGAGCTATGAAATAATATGTACACCACGAGTCCCTAAAATAGACAGTGAAAAATAAAAACCTAAGACAAGTTACACTTGATAGATATGGGTACTAAACATTCAAATATCTACACAAACTGATATCGACTTCTGGTTACATGAGAAGATAATATCGAGATCTACACTAATAATACCAAGGCTAAGTAATCGCGAACAGAACATGGAAACACTTGTTACTTACGGACAAGAGCCAGCCTTCTTCAAACAAATACTCACCTGAAAGAAAGAAAAATATAACATAAATATACATTATTTCTCACCACCTTTAACCGAGTTTTTGTCTTCAAAAAGTGCACATACGAAACATTACTAGAAATTCTTTGAAAGTTATGATAAAGAACTTATTTGGCACATATCTTCTTGCATCTCCAAACGGTGCAGCTCTCCAGCCCTACTGTAAAATCCTACTTGACTTCGAGGATAAGTGCTATAATTATATTAATAGGTGTACAGTTCTCATTAAATAACATACTCCGTTCTACATGATTTATCTCTGAATTTAGCATAATGTTTGCAAAAATAGCATCTTTGTTTTGCTAGTCGTTTAACGTTGCACAAACACATCGAAGGCGTCCGGCGACGAAAGGATGGGAAAAGGTTGGGATTGGGAAGGAATCGGCCGTGGCCTTAATTAAGGTAGAGACCGAGCAATTTGCGTGATGTGAAAATGGGAAACCACGGAAAACCATCCTCAGGGCTGCCCACTGTGGGATTGGAATAATAATATGTAAGAAACACAAATTCATTGATAAGCTTAGGTCTTAACACATATTGTACACTCATGTACATAAAAATCAGAATACCTTCAAGGACTAGAGATAGGAAGTTCATATTCACAGAACATGTGCATTAGTATGTTCTGCAGAAATGATTAGCATTTGAACCGTGTCGGCCCTCAGGTTCAAGATCCACATCGATATCTCGGCGCTTCACCACCGACTAGTAAAATGTGTCTACTGCTCTCGTTGTCGCTATAAACCGAGGGTAATGGATCGGTGTGACTTGAGCAGACGTGCATAATGCCTTACGGACGTATGCGAGAACCGAACCTTCAAATGAGTGAGTTTGATAGAGGGTGCATTATTGGAATGAGAGAACGTGATGCATCCTTGCGGAAAATTGCTGCTAATGTGGGACGAATTGCAGCAGTGCAATGGGTGTGTACAGAATGGTTCAAAGAAGGCCGTAGACCACGACGAGATGGGTCTGATCGCACCATCCAGACTCCCCCCCCCCGAGAAGATCGATCATTCGAATGGCATTGCAGGAGAGATCTGCGTCCTCCTCGGCTCTGGCGCAACACTGGAACAGTGTAACACATCGTACACTATCAGGAGTGACAGGCCGTCGCCGTTTATTACGGTCTGGGTTACCGCCGCGTCGTCCACTTCTCCGCCCACCTCTGAATAACGTCCATAAACATGCTAGAATGCAATGGTGTATGTAACGAAGTCACTGGGGACAGGAATGGGAGCAGATAGTGTTTGCGGACGAATCCAAGTTCAGTTTGTTTGTAAATGATGGTCGCATTTTGGTTCGCCGCAGACAGGGGTAGAGGCATCACATTGACTGCATTCGCACAAGACAAACAGTGCCAACTCAAGGCCGTATGGTGTGGGCTGCTATTGGGTACTACCACAAAACAAAATTGGTGCGTGTTCAAGGCACTGTGATCAGTTCGACCTACGTGAATGACATCCTGCGATCCGTAGCCATACCCTTTCTTCACGACACCCCAGAGGCCATATTTCAGCAGGACAATGCACGAACACATATTGCCGCACGAACACGTGCCTTCTTGTTGTGACAGGATGTCAGAATGTTGCCCTGCCCCACCCGATCACCGGAGTGACCCAGTGCCAACCACCAAAGAAGAACTGTGGAACCAGGTGAATGCATTATGGATCGCTATACCCCAGGACCCTATTCGCGGCTTATACGCGTCGATGCCATCATGCATGGAACAAGTTATCAGTGCCCATGGAGGATCCAGTGCCTACTAAGCAACAGAACACATGCCGAACCTAGGTGACTGAAATGCTAATCGTTTCTGCAGAACATACTAATGAACATGCCCTGTGAATATCAACTTCCTATCTCTAGTCTTTCAAGGTGTTCTGTTTTTTATAAAAATGAGTGCACGTAAGGAGTTTTTAATAAAACGAGTAGTTTCGAAGAAACGAAGCGAAGACCGTCGAGGTTACGTCTTAAAACATTCAAGTAGCAGCGTTTCTCGCTACCTTAAAACTATTCGCTTTACCACAAATTGTAATTTTATAAACTACTAGCAGTTACCCGCGGCTTTGCTAACGTGGATTTCGTAATTTGATGAAAGTAATCGTTCCTCGGTACTGTACTAACACATTATCTGAAAATCTATAAAGTATAACAACTCACCGAAAATTTGAGTTTCATTTACCCCAGAAACTCTTCGTAAACAACGTTTGTGGTATTGCCTTCTGGGGATAGGATGACCAAGCGACATAGAACTGTACATGGGAGAAAAAGTCTTCCCTCAAGTCGGAAAAAACTAATAAACATGTTTCTTTATTTTTAAAGCAGATTCCAAATACCTATTTCCACGCCTGTAACTTCTTCAGTTTTTGAGATATAAGTATCCACATAAAAAACATTCAGCCCCTTTATCAGTATTTCCCCACCCTCAGTCACACCCTGTAAGTGGATTTTCCGAAAACGAAAAAAAACGTGTTTCTTTATTTTGAATAGAGATTAAAAATGCCAATTTTCACTTCCGTAACATGTTAAGTTTTTGATATACTGTAGATATGCTCATTTCAAAATTTCACCCCCCTTTTAGTTTCCCTTAAGTGGATTTTCCGAAAACAAATCATCTAAGTTTCTTTCCTTTTACAGGAGATTCCAAATACCAATACGTCTGTAACATGTCACGTTTCTGAGATATACTGTAGATATAATATTTCTAAAAATTCATCCCATTTGTCACTCCTGCTTGCCCCCATTAATTGGATTTCCAAAAACAAAAATAATACCGGTATATGTTTCTTTATTTTTTAAAGGAGATTCTAAACACCAATTTTTACATCTGTAAACTTTTAAGTTTTCGAGATATAGATACACTCATTTTAAAAATTCACCCCCATTTTCACCGCGTTAGCGACGGAATATCCAAAAATCCTCCCTTAGGGAGCACATACATTGTAATATAAATGTATCCCCAAAATTTCATTTTTTTATGTCCCCTAGTTTTGGCTTGGCGATGATTTGTCAGTCAGCCAGTCAGTCAGGACAAGTTATTATATATAGAGAGAGATTTAAATTATCTGTATAAATACAAAGAAAATTACGAATGAGGCAATAACAAGAAAGGAAGAAACTTCAAACGAAGACACAGCTCAATTTTATACTAAAAACATTATAGTTCATATTTCCATCCCAATATTGTCTCCAATCAATTGCTAAACGGTAAAATATTATTTCATATTCACACTATATAGAATATTTCAAATAGTACATGGAAACGTTCTTTGGAGTTGTGCAAACAGGGCCATCATTGGACTGTAGAGCAGTAGAAGGAGTTATAGAGTGACTCATGGTACAGAGGGTAAAATAAATATTCATATATGTATGGTTTCAAATGATACACAAGCGGGAATTGTCGGTAAGCTAACTGGGTGTACGCACTATATTTCTTGATTTATAACAAAGTATTGTTTAACGGTAGACAAAAACGTTTTCTTATAATTAGACCGTAGTCATGTACAGTACGGAAACGTCGCTGACTGATGGCTAAAAACAAATAATTAATCGTGTATCTAGTAAAACAGTGAGTGTTAGTGCATGAAACTAATAGTGTATAGGAATGGGACGTTGATCGGGTGAATTGAAGACTGTTGTGGAGGACAAATTAGTTTCCTTATGGCAAGAGGGACTTCGATACCGAAACATCGCTAAGAAACTGAACCTCTCGCATTCTGCTGACCAGTAAGTTGTGAACAAATACAAACGAACACGATCTACGGCGAATGGGCGAGGGTCTGGACGTCCTAGAGCTCTGGAGGACCAAGAATCGCGACAAGTATTACAACAAGCGCCCAAGAACTCGGGCGTGAGCGCCCGAATGCTTGCTGAAGACGTCGCAACAGCAACAGGCAAGGAAGTAACACTTCAAACCATAAGTAAATACATTCGCGAAGCTGGCTTAAATGGCAGAGTGGCAAGAAAAGAACCATTAATTAACCAGCGCAATGGGGTGAAAAGTCCGGAGCTTGCTCGCGCATATCTCAACAAACCCATGGAATACTGGAAGAATACTCGAATGAGAGCTAGTTGAACCTTTTTGGATCTAATGGGCGAAGGTATACGTGGCGTAAACCAAATTAAGAATTTCACCCTAAGAACCCCAAGAACATTGTGCCAACTGTCAAGCATGGCGAGGTCATGTCATGGTATGAGGATGCATGAGCTACTCTGGTGTGGGAGAACTGGTTTTTGTTGAGGATAATATGACTGCCAAAGCGTGTGTGAGCATATCCCGGGATCATTTGTTTGGCCAGTATTGCAAAATTAAATCTTGAGGACTAGTCTGTTTTTCAACAAGACGACGATCTCATGCATACTGCTCGTACTAGGGTTGGAATTTAAATAGTGGCAACACTGCTGTGGAGACGCTACGCAACGGAATCTAATATTGTCGCTGATACCACACGTTGGTTACATACCTACCTTACCTCAGAGCAAATGGACTTGCCCTTCCTACATCACCTGCGTGCCCAAGCGAGAGAAACACAGTCACTTGTGAACTAGCGGTCTAACGCAACGTTGTCACTATGTTTTCCAAACAGGAACAACAGAGTTGGATCAAGATTGAATGTGTCAGAGGTCGTACAACACGACAGTGACATCAAAGTCTTCAAGAGGCTTTCGGGGAATCTGAATTGCCTTATAGAACAGTGGTACGTTGGGTAAAAGCCTTCAATGATGGTAGGCAAACTATGGCGGACATTCATCGGGCAGGTCGTCCTACGAGTGAAGAAGAAGTGCATGCTCTTACCGCGTTAATGGACAGTGATCGAAACCAGACGATTCGTGAGCATACGCTTCAGAACGCAGAGATTCGACAGGCAGTAGACCGCTCCATTCGCACCACCAAAGGAACAGTCTCTGCTAAAGGTACACTACGACTTCCATATCGCTGGCAACGGGTTATACACAACGCTGGTGACTACACTGAAGGACAGGTATCTGTTGTAAATAAATAGTTGCCACTATTTGAATTCCAACCTTCGTATAACGCAAGAACAGATGCTGTATAATGTTCGCGAGCAATTTCCAAAGCTTCCACAGTCCCCAGACCTCAATCCCACAGAAAATCTGTGGGCATTATTGGAACTGAGAGTAAAGAAATGGACATGCTCGTCGAAAGAAGACTTCATCGATTATCTGAAGAAGGAATGGTCAAAAATTAATACCGAAAACACATCAAACCTCGTAAGCTCCATGCCACGAATGCTTCAAGCAGTTATAGATAACCAGGGAATGCATACGAAGTACTGATTGTCAAACTTTGTGTGTTTGAGAACATTCAACAGGTATGAATATTGATTTTTCGGGCAGAAAATTATATTCGTTTCGTTTTGTTGAAAATATTGCATAATTTCTATCCGTAGGTTGTTCTTCACATTTATAATTCACGTACTGGGGCATAAAGTATTTGTGTTTATAAAGATACGTGACAAGCCGGAATGCAGTGTATGAATATTTATTTTACCCACTGCACATACTCTAGCACTCAGGTGGACGATTATGGACCTGGTGGATGCCTAGTGAACAAGGTTTACCAGAGTGCGTTATGTCGATAGTTAAGTGTGGTGGTGGTAGGGCCTGGGGATGTTATTTTTAGCTTACACCATTGATTTTAATCGAGGGAATGATGAACTCGGTATAATCCTAGACAGTTTAGACAATAATATGCTTCCCATACTGTAGCAACGGTTTGTAACAGGCTCCTGTCCATAAAGAAGGTTAACTGCGTCATGATTTGAAGAAAATGAGAATCTGCTTCACTGACCCGCTCAAGGCCCCGAACTGAACTCAATATTATACTATCTTTGAGATGAGCTGGATCGTCAGTTGCGTGCCACACCAACTCGATCAGCAAACACACGTCAACTATCCACAATGTTACAGGAATAATAGAAACAAATTTGCCTGCTGAGGACAATCATCAGTCCATAGCCTGCCATGTTGCTTTCTGCAGACATCAATGTAAACGAAAGAGTCGATGATGAGGTGTTCATAGCAGAAAATATAAATATTGTTTTAAAGTCGTAAGCTAGCTGTGCCAAACATCTAAAAATCATTTCGATACAGGGAAGGAGAGAAGCTGGCACACCCTGGATGGTGGTCAAAGAAGAAGTTGGATCTGTTCGTGACTGGCTGGCAAATAAACGGTCCTCCCTCCTCGTGGACTCCCGAGCTCATCCATGTGAGCTTGATCATGCGGATGAGGACGTCGTTACGCTTACACGTGACACTGAAATATCACCAGGCCACCACCTACAGCAATAGTCTTAGCAAATCAAGGTATAAAATAGGCTGCATGTGCCACGGGAGACCTACGTAGGTCGAGCCATAAGTCATGGCAACTATTTTTTTCTCGCGAACAGGAGACAACACGGAAAATCTAAGATATGCATTTGGAAACGTACGGTATGAACTTGCGTATGATGCCACTAGATGGTGTAATGTAAACAACAGTGTGGGTCTAAGCATGCTTCCAAGTTCCGTGTGTGAGTGAGAGCGTCACAAAATGGAAGTCAACAAGCAGGAGCAACGATCGTATATTAAACAAACACTTTTCCCCGGCAGAAATGCACACCAAAGTCCCCAAAGTCAAGAAGCCATTACGTGGACAACGGTTTGCTAACAAAGAGGACATCGTAACAGCATTTCGGAGAAGGTGTCACACGTTAGCGATGCACATGCAGCGAATGGTATTCAGCGCCTGCCCCACCGCTGACAACGCACAGTGGAAACCTTGGGTGATTATTTCGAAGGTCTGTAACCAGTGCAGACCTGTCCTTTGTACATCGTCTAGTGTATTTACTATCTATACCATAATAAAACAATGTTTAGCAATGGCCTGTGTTCTGTAACTTTCCTACGATAATCTCCTGAAGTCAGAATTTGTCTTCAGGCACTATACGTAAGTACATGCCCTACATTGCCAAATGCATATCTTAGATTTTCCGCGTTGTCTCCTGTTAGCGAGAAAAAAAAATAGTTGCCATGACTTATGACTCGACCCTCGTATATACAGAGTGGTCGGAACCGAGTATATGAGGGTTAGAACGTTGGTCATACTGATGGGTACTTTGAAAAAAAAAAAAAAACAATACGTCGACATCTCGCGCCGTTGTCTTTCTATTAGCTGTTGAAGTTAGCCAAACAGATCGCTTCGCGGGTGAATTCAAATGGGCTTTACGACGCGGTGTTGTTAAATCTCCACGTGGCTTGGTCGGGCTTGAGAGCCATACCTAGAAATGAGAATCGAACAATAACACACCGCGGGTTTCACCCAATCCATGTCCTTGTTCAAATCTCTCCCTTGGCGAAGTTCATTTCTCCTATTAATGCTCTCAAGCCGGTCATAAGCCGCCTGCAGATTTAGCAACACCGCCTCGCAAAGCCCATCTGAATTCGCCCGCGAGCCGATCTGGTTGGCTAAGTTTAGCAGCTGATAAAATAATAATGGCGCGAGATATCCAATTATTATTTTCCAATCATTTATCAGTATGACCAACCTTCTAACGCTCATATACCCGGTTTACGTTATTTTCTACCACCGTGTACAGTCCTTTGTCAATTATACATTGTTCACAACACCATCTGACTGTGCAGTCGCAACGGCCGAAATGGAGGGCAGTTCGGTGCACCATACACTCTGCCTCACATTGGCTGATTGCAAGACCTCTTTCAAACTCTGTTAGTTGTTCGTACTGACGTCTCGTGCGTCTTCGAGGTATGTGTCTCTCATGGATCATGCTAGTGTCGTGGATGTCACATCACACGTGTTTTTCTAGGGATTGTACACGTAAGACGGACTGAAGCGCCTTTGTAACAACTAAGTACCTATTAACAACCACAGCAACCGAATAATATGTTCGTCAAGTAGATTTTTATTGGGGACGTGATTATCTCAGTGGGTTAGCTGCTGGTTTCCCACCCGGAAGGCTAAGGTTCGAATGCCGGTCGATCCTGCGTCGAGAATTTCATCTCGAAAATCACGTGGCGTCAGGAAGGGCATCCGGTCAAACTAAAACGAGTCTGGGTGGCTCTAGCGACCCCAGAAATAACTGGGATAAGCTATAAGCCGAAGAAAGTTTTATTATTATTATTATTATTATTATTATTATTATTATTATTATTATTATTATTATTATTATTACTGCATTAATATGAGGAATTTTAACATAGAGATCATTGCCTCGTTATGAATACCTATACAGTCCATTATTTAAAGAATCCAATCGAAATACTTTGTCTATTTAAAAACATGTCAAATTGTAAAGAAATGGTACATGACTTATCTGGAGTCTCCCCTACACACACACATCTATAAATACTTCTACGGTTTGCGGGGACGCCGAGGTGTAGGAATTTTGTCTTCCCGTAGGAGTTCTTTTACGTGCCAGTAAATCTACCGCCACGAGGCTGACGTATCTGCGCACATACCGCCGGACGGAGCCAGGATCGAACCTGCCAAATTAGGCTCAGAAGGCCAGGTGTAAAGTAGAGAGAATTAATATCTCTTGCCACAGCTAATACTGTCGTAACTGTATTTTCCCTCCCTGAAGGTAGTGTGATATGGATGAAGCAGTCAGGCAACATTGTAGACAAGAAAGCAGAAGCTCATTCACCATCGGAAGTACGGCTGTCACACAGCTCCATCGCTGAAGTTGTTCTGTGACGCGGCACGAAGTTTAACAAGCAGACGTAAAGCGTTGTCAGTGTAGTCATAAAGAGCTTTACTTGTGATTGCATTGAAGATAAGCTCATCGCCGCTGTTAACTACAATTATAGTGATCCAACAACAAACATAATAATATGTAACGGTTTAACGGCCACAGAACAGCACAATGGGATGCAGCCATGCAGACGTAAACATGTCTGCGCCAGCTCTCTGATTTTCCCTCCCAAGAACCTCTCAAACTTGGCTTCCGTTTTAATCTGTCTTTCGGTTTCCATAACCAAAATACTTCGTGAAATAAATAAAAAACATGTTCTTCAGTTAATTTCCAATGACGAGTGAGATTTCGCATATAGAATGACACTCAGGTTTTTACCTGGTCTGTAAATATGTCAAACGATTCTCAAATAGTACTACATCGTCGCCATAAGACCTATCTGTGTCGGTGCGACGTAAAGCCCCTAGCAAAAAAAAAAAAAAAAAAAAATAGTACTACAGAGCTACAGTAGTTAATGCAAACACTCAACTGCTTTTAACAGCGTGTGGCCTTCCGAGAGACCTGGTGCAGGTCTTTCGAGATGACCCCTTACAGGTGACCTGCACGTCTGTGAGGATGGCGCCGTACCAATGATGAATTCTAATGCTGAAAATGGCACACATAACCAGCCCCCTATCCATCAGAATTAACCAATGAAGGTTAAAATCCACGAACTGGCCGAGAATCAAACCCGGGATGAAAGTCAGGCACGCTAATAATTTATCCATGGCGCCGGACAAAGAAAACGTAAACTCGTGTTCTCATCTTGAGGTGGTCTAGCTCTTATCAGGCACACCCCCATTTGAAGTGAGCTGGATGTACCGTTCTAATCACATATCAGGTCCGACTCGTTGGCTGAACGGTCAGCGTACTGGCCTTCGGTTCAGAGGGTCCCGGCCGGGTCGGGGATTTTAACCTTACTTGGTTAATTCCTACGGCACGGGGTTGGGTGTATGTGTTGTCTTCATCACCATTTCATCCTCTTCACGACGTGCAGGTCGCCTACGGGAGTCAAATTGAAAGACCTGCCCCTGGCGAGCCGAACCCGTCCTGGGATATCCCGGCACTAAAAGCCATACGACATTTCATTTCATCGCATACCAGCCCTCCTGCCGTTCATAAAATCTCTGGCAATACCGGGAATCGAACGCGGATCCTTGAGGACGACAGTTATTTGGGCGAACGGTTATGTTGAAGATTGTGATCATGTACCAATTAGAGAATTTAAGTTTTGTATTTTGATAGTTGATGTTGATACTGATGAAACAATTGACTCTAGCTTACTGTATGTTTATGAGGAGTAATAAACCACGATCTGTTAGTTTTCGTAACAAGTACGCGTTTCACTCAACACCCGTAAAACATTTCATGGTGCCGGAACCCGGGAAATTACTGAAAAGATAGCTTGTGTCCATGCGACGAAACGTCAGCTCTTGCAAGGAACAGCAAGATTTTACGATCATCCGGGCTTATTTCATCCAACTCAATCGTTGGAAAATGAATCTTCCAGGATACTTGGTGTCGAGGCATAGAGTGGGATGAGATTCTTCCCCAAGACATAGCCTTAAAATGGCAAGTTTGGATCTCGAGCATCAAACAGTTGTCACTTATAAACGTCCCAAGATGGACTGGAATGTATAAACAGATTTTAAACGCAACGAATATACATGTGTTTTGTGACACTTCTGAGGGAGCATATGGTGCCGCATTGTACACTAGAACGGCAGCAGACGATAAAATCTCAGTAAATTTGGCCTGCACCAAAAGATTGTCTCCAGTCAAAAGAATTACACCCCCACGACTAGAACTTCTGGCCACTTTGATAGGCTCCCGCCTCTTGAAATGTTTCTGCCAGTCGACAGGATTTGACAGCACATGAGCTACACTATGGACCGACTCTAAGGTGGCCCTCGCTGGATACGGAGTGATCTAAATCGCTGGAAGACATTCGTAAGCAACCGCGTGACAGAAATTCAAGACTATCGCCGGTTCAATGTCGATATTGTCCAGAGTGAAGACAACTCCGCAGATCTTTAGACGCGTGGAATGTTAGCGACAGATCTAAATTCATCTTCATTATAGTGGAATGGACCACAATGGCTTGCTGAGACTCTCACTCCTTGGCCAAGAGAAATCTCTCTTCATAAAGTATCACTACTAGAATTCAAGAATTCAATCCCTCAAGTCCTTGTAATCAGTGCCAATGAATCACCGATAAATATTTTACGATACAGTTCGTATTGAAAGCTAATACATATCACCTGTTGGATTTTACGTTTCGTGGAGGTGACACGGGGAAAGGTGCAGCATCCAAAGTATTTGACAACCACAGAAGTAGAAGCTGCAAGGCTCTACTGGATACACCGACTTCAGGAGGACTGTTTCAGTTCTGAGTTTGCTGCTCTGACACGAAAGGAACCGGCTACATCCACGATTGCACGATTCCATCCACTTCTAGAAGATAACCTGATTCGACTTGGTGGTAGGCTCCAGTTTGCAGATCTTTTCGAGAATGAGCGAAACACCTACTTTTCGATGACTCATCATTTCACTAAAATATTGTTAAATGTAACGCACGTAAGTAAGACTTCGTCACATGGGAGTTCGTGTTGTGTTATCGGAATTGCGCAGTAAATTCTGGATTTTGAAGGCTAGGCATGCAATCAAGAAGGACGTTTACTCATGCCTTCCTTGCAACATAATACATGCCAAGAGATGTGGACAGATTGAAGCCCCTTTGCCAATGGATCGTGTTTAGTTTGAACGGCCATTCACCGTTTGTGGTGAAGATTTTGCAGGACCGTTGTTCGTGAAGGTTGGAGCTGCAAAAAAGAGGTGCCGCGTCGTGTTGTTTAGCTGCGCAACGACGAGAGCCATTCATCTCGAGCTTACAACTGACTTGTCAAATGATAAATTCCTACTTGCCTTTCAGCGCGTGAAGACGTGAATTTCCGAACACCATGTATTCAGACAATGCTCAAACGTTTCACGCCGCCAACAGAATAATATCCGAACACCAGAAATTGTTAGAAGATTCAAGAGTACAAACTCGCATGTCACACCACCATGTTACATGGAAATTTATAGTACCGAGAATAGCATGGTGGGGAGGCTTCTGGGAAAGGACAGTAGGGTCCACTAAGATGTGCCTCAAGAAGATACTAGGACGAGCTCAAGGAGACGAGGAACGGCTAAATACTATTTTGGTGGGGATCGAGGCCACTCTAAACTCGCGCCCTATTACCGTAGATGACAGTAACTCCGATATCCTGACACCTTCACACTTCCTCATAGGAGAAAGGCTGACATCTCTTTCAAGCACACCAGATAATTCCATCAACCAAGATTTGACTAAGGTGTACAGAGACAAAAGCTAATTTTACACTTTGAGCAAAGATGGAAAAGGGAATACCTCCTTCAGTTATGGAGTTACCACGAAGTGAAGCAGACCAAGAAAGAAATCGAACTAAGGATAGGTGATGTAGTACTATTACAAGAGGACTTGCAGCCCAGACTGGCGTGGAAACAATGCCGAACTTGTGAACTGCGCCGAGGAAGAGATGACAGAATCCGAATAGTTATTCTTCTAGTCCCGGATCGCTCCATGGTCACAAGGCCAGGTGCAGCTGGTCGTTCCCTTACAAATCGATCGACCAGGGTGGGGAGGATGTTGAAGATTGTGATCATGTACCGTACCGGTTACGAGCGGTACAAGCCGTATTTTTTGACGATTAATTACATTTCATCTTCACGCAAGACATTCACTGCGAACTTGGTTTGTTTACGCTCGGAGAAGCCAGCCGGCTTGAACCAGTGACAGCTGTGTGTGTATGTGTGTGTGTGTGTGTGTGTGACGTAGCTGCAGGAACAAGATAGGCCACACGCCTGACGCCACGTGTAGCCTGCCTGACCTGCTATGTTACGGTGTGAACGTCACCCCTTCGCGAACATTCGATGTGAAAAAAATTGAAAATATATAATAATAATAATAATAATAATAATAATAATAATAATAATAATAATAATAATAATAATAATAATAATAATAATCGCAGCGACTCGAGAGATACGTCATTTTGAAGAGGATCACATAAAGGTCTCCAATTGAGAATCTCAAGTAAATCCGTCGAGGGATTCTCGAAATACTCAACTTCAAAGATATCACGCTATCTGATGACGTAGGAGCCCAACCTGAATATAAGGTGAGCTCAATTGACCCAAATCAGACAGTCACAGCTGGGAGGCCAGCCTGACTCTCCACGCTGCAGCATTACTGTTCGTCGAAGTACTGACAGAGTCTATCTTCAAATTGTTAGTCTTAGGATTGGACTTAAACTTTGACAGTCGAGTTGAACTTCGAATTTGTGCGCGTGTTGGAACTGTAACTGTGACAAGTCGTGTATTGGACTTCGGTGCTAACAGTCGAGTTGAACTTAGAATCTGTGAGCATGTAAAAACTTCTCGATGTGACCTACTTCGTGAATATGGAACTTATTGTGGAACTTAGTCTTTGAACAAATAGTATTCATTTCAATGCGACATTACTGCGATATACTATGAACTGTGATGTTCTTTTAAAATCTCAGTCAGCATAATTTCATAAGAGTGTTTATGAAAGTGTTCATACTTTCGCACTAATGTTAATGCAAGTGATTACCTATTGTAAAAGGTTTACTCGTGCGCTTCGACACAAGTGGTTCATTCGGAATTTAAACTGTGTTAAGGTACAACGGTACTTGCCAACTTTCATATTTTTCAATTTATAAATTGAAGTGAATGTTATTCGATTCAAACAGAACTACCTTCTGAACTGTGTATTATTTCTTCTTCAAAGGGTTCATTATTTGTGCGCTACTGTCAGCAGTGTCTTTCGATAAACTCTTGAGCAGTCGCATATTTTACTTTATGTCAAGTGCGCCCACCTTTCCGTGAAGTGTAACCACGAACTTGGCTTAATCATTTCCAACCTTATTTTTCCTCAAAGTGATTATTATTAGTGCATGACTGACAGCAGTGTCTTTGATAAACTCTAGAGCAGTCATACATTTCTTTAAATGTCAAGTGCGATCTTAATTAGTGGAAAGCCACCACGAACTGTGGCTAGTGCGTGAACAATTTCAGTTTCATCACTTCTATTCATGAACTGGGTTTTATTTATTTCCAAACTCAATGCTATCCGCATCTTCAACTTTAATGAAGTTATAAATTCTGTCTACAAGGGATTAAGAGAATTCGACTGCATATCACGACAATATTGAAATAAACAGTGTTGTTAAACAAATGTGTCAGGTGACTGTGCAATTGTGGACACTCGTGTGCGTTAAGTGACGAGTTAATACCCCGCAACATCGTCGGAGATTGTCGGAGACCGTCCCGAACATCAGAGATTCGAGCTCAATCCCATGTTGAGCCGACCTGGATGTTCCAGCCTCATCTCATCGTAACGTGCACAGCCTCCCGAACGAGTTCCAGTCCAGTTCAGCACGGTGACCTGAGAGCACGGGTCATCCGATAGACGATATTGAAGACTATCTACACTAAGGTGATGTGCACTACAAACATGCATTTTTCTGAATAAAACTCTATTCTTCAATATATGTTAACGTTTTCTTGTTGACAGGACCCTTCCTCCTGTACCAAGCCCTAGCTAGAAATTACGTGGTATTGCCCTGAGAGATACTTAATGCCAACTTAAAATAATTGATAAAGTCGGGCTATAGTTACTGGTACATTACCAATTAGAGAATTTTAGTTTTGTATGTTGATGTAGCTAGTGATGAAATGGTTGATTCTAGCTCATTGTGTGTTTACGAGATGGAATAAACCACGATCTGTTAGTTTTCGTAACAAACACGCGTTTCACTTAACATCCGTAAAACATATCAGGTTACGCTACTGAGGCGGACACGTCCACTTTTGTAAGTATAGCGTTATTGCATCGTTTCTCGGTAAATCTATTGTATCGTCGTATTTTCTGTTGCAACTGACTATGGGAGGTAAGTTAACTAAAATACATAAGAAAGAGGTTTAACTAACAGTTCCACATGTCTACAAACAAAGACATAATGAAACTAGACACATTCACTGATGTTAACTGATGTATATTCAAGGTAATTTTATAAATTTAATAATTACGTCGAATGTGGAAGTTGAAAATAATATTACTGTACATGCAATTCGTGACGTAGGGAGAATAGATCATTTTCGAACTCTTACTTCAGCCCTCTCTATCTCCGGTGCGCAAACTAATCCTCGATTGGACTGCATTCCTACTTGCATTTCCTGCATTTCAAACTGATTCGACGTGCTGGTAGGCTCCAGTTTGCAGATCTTTTAAGAATGAGCGAAACCCTTTACTTCTCGGTGGCTCTCATCATTTCACTAAATTATTGATAAAAGCAACGCACGTAAGACTTCATCACATGGGAGTTCGTGTTGTGTTATCGGAATTGCGTCGTGAATTCTGGCTAGGCAAGTAATCAAGTACGCCATTTACTCGTGCCTTCCCTGCAACATAATACACGCCAAGAGATGTGGATGGTGAACACATAAACGTTCGTGAAAATGTTATTCACAACTAGAATGACTTGAAGGAGTGATGATTGCCGGTGATTCTTTTGAAGGGACGTATTATAGGTACACCATCCCTGTTAACGACAGAGCTTTTGGTACGGCGAGCGAGTGTGTCAGGGAAGTAGCAGAAGCTGTTTCTCCTATAAGCTGCGTTCATTAGTCTCATTTTCCAATAGCAGTGGTCCAGCAGCATACTGATGTTTGTATGTCTACTCCACGTTGAGTGAACGTTGCATATTTTAGGGCCATCGAGGAGCTAATAGCGGTGTTCACAAAAACATTGCTGCTTGCAGTGTGCCGTGTCCGCTTAGATTTCTGGCTGAGAACAGCAATATCACTCGACAGTGTGAGAAGTGGCAACAGCGCACTGTTGAGAACTCAGTAGGTGGCACAGATCTGGATCGCTTGATGCGCTGTTCGTTAACGAGGATAGTGCGCGAGTATTACGACTAGATAACATTCTCCATGTTAACTGAAGCAAGCTTGTAGTTTTACATGGCTGCTAACATCGTGATCATGGAACTAGAAACACAGAGATGTGACTTTACATTTCAAAAATCCCACACACGTTGGCCGGAACTCAAACTGCGGCCACCTTAGTTAGAACCTAGTGACTATGCCACTCAGGTATGACACCTTCCCCACAGTTGAGAAACAGGAGCAGGTCCGACCTTTCGAAGAAATAAGATATCGGCAAAAGAAAGTAAACGCCCACCAAGGACACATTTGGCCTCGCAAACCTAACACCGGCAGGGTCAAAAGAGAAGAAGAGTTGAGTCTAAGCTTATGGTGCCATCTCCAATTGGTGTTCATCGAAGACTGTATTTCTCCACCAGTGGAAATAACACGAACGAATTTTTAAAAAAAAGGAATATCATAACGAAGTTACTTTCACGTATTATGTGTATTGCATATGTTAAAGTGAACAAAAGCATTAGAGTAAGTTTATTGGGGCCAGAATTTATTTCTACATGGGTTAATTTGTTTAACAATCTGGCCCAAACTGAGCTTGCCATTACGACGTAGAACAAGAAATGTGGGCTTCAGATTATAAAAAAAAATTGATATAAAAGTTACTAAATTGCCGTGCCGTAAAGGAAGAGCAACAGAGTGCTTTATAATGCACAGTTCAAAAAAATTAGGGGAACATGTTTTTGAACGTATGCCACGTTCCACAAAACAATATCTCACATCCAGGTATATTACCAATTAAACCTTTATTCTTTACCATTGAAGTATACAAAAGAACATCGATAGATTCGCGTTCATTTTCAGAACACAAACGGAAATGTTCTAATAGCGGCAAAAACAAAGTGATAACAGTCCTCCAGTCTACTGAGGTCACGTTGCGGTAGTAGGTCCCATTCTTCAATGAGAGCCTGTTCGAGGTCTTGTTTTTTTTTTTTTTTTTTTTTGCTAGGGGCTTTACGTCACACCGACACAGATAGGTCTTATGGCGACGATGGGATAGGAAAGGCCTAGAAGTTGGAAGGAAGCGGCCGTGGCCTTAATGAAGGTACAGCCCCAGCATTTGCCTGGTGTGAAAATGGGAAACCACGGAAAACCATCTTCAGGGCTGCCGATAGTGGGATTCGAACCTACTATCTCCCGGATGCAAGTTCACAGCCGCGTGCCTCTACGCGCACGGCCAACTCGCCCGGTTTTCGAGGTCTTGGAGAGTCTGTGGTGGAACACGGCGCCTACGAACATTTCTGTCAAGCCTATCCCATAAATGCTCGATGGGATTAAGGTCGGGACTCACTGCTGGCCATTCCATCTCTTGAATATCCAGTCTCGCAAGACTGCTCTGGTGATGCGCGCTACATGAGCCCTAGCATTATCGTGCATGAGTACAAATTCAGGGTCTCAACACCGTATGCAGCAACCACCACACGCTGTAGCAGTATCTGCTCGATTTACCCCGCAGCGGTAAGATTTCTACGGACGGCGACAAGATCAGTACGGGCGACAAGATCCGTACGGCCATCAATACTGATGCCACCCCACACCATCAGAGAACCTGTCCGAATCGGTCACCTTCCTGGACAATATTTTGGCATGCTCAGCTCACCATGGTGTCCCCACACACGTTGATGTCCATCACGCTGTGTTAGGGGAAATCTGGACTCGTCTGTGAACAACACAGGTCTCCACTGGCGAAGTTGCCAAACGGGCAAACAGAAGACGACCTGCGCGATGTTGTTGTGTTAAAAGGGGCCACTCGAACAGGACGTCTGGGTCGTAAGGACACTTCTCTTAACCTCTTCCTTACTGTCTGATCAGACACCTTGACTCCAGTCTTGTTGCAGTTCTCTGGCAGTTGCTGAACGACGCCGCAACGCAGAGATGGCCAGATATCGGTCATCCTGAGGGGTTGTCATGCGTCGATCTTGACCAACCCTCCATGTGAACTGGCCTCTCATTGTATCGATTCCATAAGAGGTGAATAACTGACGGACATTGAGATCCACAGCAACACGACGAAAATCCATCCTTGCTGGATCAAGGTGACGGCCCTTGCGACTTGAACCTCGTTAAGATGTCTCACGAGATGTGCTGGTTGACGTACAACGTGCTCAAATGACCGCAGGAGTCTGTGTACCTCACAACGACACACGGACGCAACGCTATTTACTCTGTTTTGAGGAGTCACCTGACACTTTAACGCGTGGCTACGCGTACAGATGGAGTATAACTTCGATTTGACATACCCTGAGTAGCTAACGTCTCAAGGTATGCTGTACGCCCATTGCAACCCCATCTACCAAATTAACGTTCACATACCAGACGTTACAAAACATGTTTCCCTAATATTTTTTTGAACTGTGCAGTAAGGAATATACTATTAGATACTATGTAGGCTCTTCTCCAATTTGTATATTTTCCTTTTAAAAAGGGATTTTCTCTCTATTATCTCTGGACCCAAAGAAGAGAGCATTGACTATGATTTAATTTAGATTAAATTAGTCCTAAAAACAGGGTTGTCGTTGTGAGGTACACATTCATTTCTTTATCCCTTTCTTTATGTCGTCTGCTTGAAATTTCAAACCGAACGATGAGATCCATAATATCTGCTTGGAAATGTATTTGGTTAATCGAGATCATGCCCGATTCTATGATTATTGTCATTTTCAGCAAGACAGTGTAACTCTTCATGAACCTCTTTGTCTAATCCCTTCGTTCGGGCAGAGATGGCAAATTCTTCATGAATGGTGATATGTCGTTTAGTCCACCGTAGTTCTCCCAGAGGCCACGTTCCTAGCACAGGAGGAAGGTTTCATATTCACTAAACCTGTTATCAGCAGCGGCTTATAATGGAAGAACACCCTGGAAGAGAACAGACAGGTGAAGCCATCGCTCTTATTTTTAACATGTTCCTCTATTCTGAAATGGAAAAGCCTTGATTCGTTATCACCTAGGAGTTCGCAGCTGTAATCTAACTGAATAGTTACTTTTATATTCCAGATCCCTTGAATATTACTTTGCTGTACAAAAATATTTGCATGGAATTCGATCAACATACGTTAACTATTTGCTTCATAATCCCAAAACTACACCTTTATTGCAGATATTCTACTTTCGAGATATAATTCCGACTTGATGGTAAAACTAAAATGAGAAACATTGTATGGCTTTTCTTATGAAGTACTACAAATTGCAGAACGCATATGAGGAGGGGCGATGGAATAACAAAAATAACAAAACACTGAACTATAGAGAAAGAGAGAGAGAGAGAGAGAGCGCGCTCACAATAGGGTGTATGCCGCAGAGATGGGCTGGGGGAAGTGATGCAGCCACCTACACTTTTAACGAGGAAATGAACTCCACAGCAACAAGCTAGTAACAGCCTCGGGGAGAAACGTTCGCTTTTCTTTGAGCGCAAGAGTTGGAAGATAACGCGGTTAGAGGAAGAAGCTCTGATTTACTTCATGTTGCACCGTCCTTAGTCTCAATGTATACAGGTTTAATAGGAATTAATTTGAATAATGCCAATGGAAAGGAAATATGATTTTCCTCTTGGTTTAATTCATTAAATCACCAACAGTTAAATATCTATGAACATCCCTTCTTGAGACCGCTTAACTTCACGAACCTGAAAATTACAGAATTTCAAACATTCACATCACCAAAATAAACTCTAGACTGAGTTATGAAGGAATAATCTTATCAACATAAAATTCATTATTATTATTATTATTATTATTATTATTATTATTATTATTATTATTATTATTATTATTGTTGTTGTTGTTTTCGAATGAGTCTACTATGAACCACGTTAAGCATCATTCATTTACGGCTCTTCCTCTTTCGATCGGCCCAGTACTTCTTCATCCTTTCGGAGTGGGCTTCTTTACGTTCTCGTGACCAGTTGTTGCCGGTCCGTTTTTTGCTACTTTGATCTTGGAATCCCTTAATTTTGTTGGTGATTTTTCTGTATTCCTGTCGTGGTGCAGCCCTTATTAGGCAGACTCTCCAACGAGGGTGGGCGGCATCTGCCGTGTATGGGAAAGTGCATGGTATTGTGGTGTAAGATAGTATAATGATAATAATAATAATAATAATAATAATAATAATAATAATTTCGTGTGGCTATTTCTAGCCGAGTGCAGCCCTTGTCAGGCAGACCCTCCGATGAGGGTAACTGCGTGTTAATTTAGAAAAAGTCAATGGAAGAATGGAACGTTTTGGTGTCTTTTTGCCTGAAAGCGCTCAATTATTTTTTATACTATATGTGATCATTCTTCACTCTCGAAAATACTGGAAATGTGTAAGTCCACTCAACACACACACACACACACACACACACACACACACACACACACACACACACACACACACACACACAGATACGTCTTATGGCGACGAAGGGATAGAAAAGGGCTAGGAGTAGGAAGGAAGCGACCGTGGACTTAATTAGGGTATAGCCCAAGCATTTGCCTGAAGTGAAAATTGGAAAACTCGAAAAAGCATTTTCAGGGCTACCGACAGTGGAGTTCGAACCACGCAGTCATTTGCTCGGTACTTAAGTTATAACTTGAGTCTGCTTTTATGTGCTGACCAAGACAGCAAATAATTCAAGTCAAACGACGAACATTACGCGAGGTACACAGCAGAGTTGTGGTCATATACCATGCCTACTATGTTGACTGAAGTACACACTTCTTCATTAAAATGCAAATATCTAAGAAAACCACTGATAATTTTTTGCATCAAAATTGGTACAAATGCAGGAGATGTTATCTATCAGATAAACCTACTTTAAACGAGCAACACGTTCTTTTAGTTTACAAAGCCCTTTGATTTTGTTCTTAAAGTTTTACCGCATAGCAGTCACCTTTCAAACAGTGCTTTTTTTTTTTTTTATCAATGTCGTAGCAATTCTGTCAAAAATAAATATTTATCTGATAAAACATACGCAAACGCCAACGATTTCACGATCTCAATGTTTTATTCTTACGCCTTGCATATTCATCTCTCTTCATGGGTGTCTACTGTAAGGATTTATTTAGCAAACTCTTCCTCCCGCTCAATACAGTGAACGTCCGCCGGAATCCGGAATATTTATTCCTATTAGGAAGAGGAGTTAGGGATTGGTAATAATTTACCACGGGAATGTTCAACAAACTTCCAAATTCTCTGCAATTATTAAAAAACAACTAGCTAAACAACAGATAGGGAATCTGCCACCTGGGCGACTGCCCTAAATGCACATCAGTGGTGACTGATTGATTGATTGATTGACTGATTGATGTGAAACAAACCATTCGGGACGTAACTGTAAGAAATCGTTCATGATAGCTCAAACAGGAATGTGTTTGATTAGGACAGGGAAGCCAGTTATTTGCAGTATTGCCACTTTAGGAACAGTCTATACCCCGGCGGCAGTTCGCTGTGTTAACCGAGAGGATGAGCTCGCTAGAGAGGTCCCTGCGGTCAGTGAATTTGCAATATTCATGTTCCAGGAATTATCTTCATAGGCCTATTGTTACGGCATTTCAGAGCGAATTAACAACGAAGTAAATGGTATTGGTAGTATTGCAGGATTCGACATGCTGATACGCTGATCACTTTTGCACGATATTTACTACAGGCAAGCGAATGTAATATAGTAAGCACACAGGTTTTATCAGACAAGTTGGAAACACAACTGCATGGTACTGACGACTTTACCACAACAAACAACAACAAATCCGTGGCGCAACAGCCCTCTGTCAAGACGGTTGTTGTTTGCGTATGTTGGGGTGCCTCGTTTCCAACGTGATGGCATACTCAGTTGTTTGCTTGACTTCTCGGACCGGGTTCGCTGCTTCTCCCCTCAGCCAGCCGCTTAGTTGGCCACATAAAGCTAAGAGAATCCCGTCTCAACCTTCAATCCAGAATTACATAAAATTTTGAACGGGCCAAGAGTCGAGCCAGAAATATTGTCCTATGACACTGTGTTTAAATGCTCAAGCTATGATGAAGATTGGATACTCTCCAATACGTGATATGGCTCAACTCCTACACCTTCAGACACACACACCATTCCAATACACGTCTGCTTTCCTATTATCTTCTGTCCTACGTCTGAGAGCAGGAAGCACACCACACGTCAAAGACCCTTGTTTCTATTTAAAGTTCACGACTGTCTCATGTAAATGTTTTATTTTTCTATGTCTCATAAGAGGAACGGTGCATGCTACTAAGAGGTGGTTGCGAGATCAGATCTAGCGGTATGTCTTTTGTGTAGTGTTCCTCACGTAAAACTAACCTTGAAGTGAGGCGTTCGAGAGCGGAAGAAGCAGACTGTGCCAACACTGCACCTGTCCTCCAAATATCAGCTATGTCAGGCAATGAGATTAAAGAAATTCTTGGAGTAAGGGCACAGTAATCTTGGCATCACCGCTATTAGCTTTTCCAAGCCACCATACTACCATTACATGAGCCGTCCCCAAACACTCGGCACACAGCGCACCAACGATCCTTTTTAATATAATATGAGACAAGAGCTTGACTATAACATTAAGCACAAGTATGCTCCAGAGAAGTCTTAATATCTTAAGAATAAGTTGACGTGAACTGGTTTTGCCAGCAACTTGACCTAGGACGCCTGGCTATAACAAGGACATCCGCATGGTTTACAATTTTGACAGTTATTATTTATAGGCTGTACCTGATCTCTTACGTTTGTTACATTTAATTATTAAAGTTTTCACTTGTTGATTCGTCTGTTGACAGTACACATGAGAATTGCTCAGTGTATAAATAAATAAATAAATAAATAAATAAATAAATAAATAAATAAATAAATAAATAAATAAATTCGCAAGAAGCAAAGAAAAACGCAACAGACAGACAAAAATGGAACTGAACCTCCTCTCGACTTTTGTAGACCTAATCCGAGATAAAGAAAAGTACGGGGCAAAAATCTGAAGAGTACAGAAATAATTATAATTTTATTTATATAGATTTTGAAGCTGGCGTGTTCTATTTTCAAGCATAAATATTTCTTGCCGTATATTTTGAAATTAATAAAGAAAAATGTAGCATTCTGACTGATCAAAGCGCTTGCCAGTACAAGGCCGCCTGAATCATGACAGCGCTGAGGCGTGCCGCACTACAGATGAGGTGGAAGGGGGTAAGCACGCATGCGCAGTCAGACGTCCTCCTGGTCAGCTGTATTTCATGGACAGGATTAGCCGCTGATTAGCTGCCGAACTTTGAACTATGCACGTTACATTCAAAATTCCTCTAAATTCAAATGAGAGTTCGGCCTCTGGACTAAAATTAAATTCCAAAGCTGCCGACAATATTCGATTACCACGGCTCAATATAGGATAACGCCCCAATGGCAAAATGGTCGTTCATTAACGTGTGTGAATCGTCTTCTAAAATATATCACAGGTAACGACATTTCATACCTTCTGCTGGGAAAATAATTATTCATCGTTCTTTACCTGTTTTGCCACATGCTTATCGCCAAACAATATTATTTGTTTATAATTGTATTAAATACTCTCCTCTTTGAACTTTCTTCAAAATACACCGCTCACAAAAAATGTGCGAGCAAAATCACAAACAAACAAAAAATAGAATTCGCTGACCTTTTTTCAAGAAATCGGAAACGGGGGGGGGGGGGACTATCTCTTTGTAGGTGGTGACGGAACAAATATTACTGAACTATTAGCCAGAATTTTAACACATGATGATACAGTGATTGAAATGTATAGCCAAACGTTCGTTTCTGAGAAATATGTCATCATTTTCTCGAAAGTTCACAATCTTAATTAATTCATTAATTAGAAAGTAATTGGGCTTATACGCGGTAGTTCAAAACCATACCGTAGCGTCAACAGATTAACACTGAAGATGAAATCTAGCTACTTCAATTTCCTACATAATTCTTGAATTACTTAGAATTAATGGTTTGCATCCACATGTTCTTAACCTAAAAATTGGAGCCATAGTTACGCTCCTTAGAAATCTGAACGTTTCCCAACGCCTTCTAACCGGAACCAGATTAGGGACTAGCTCTAACACGTATGTACGAAAACTGTTTAGATTTGGAAATGCTATGTGGGGATAATACTCTAATCCCTTGAACTGACTTAACAACATCCGTTAAAACACTTCCATTTTCTTTCAAGATCTACACTAGTGTCCAAAATTTAAGCATAATCATTAAACGAGGTCATACCGCCTGATAGGAATGTCAGACGGATTGCTGAACAAACGGAAGCTGACTCTCACACTATATGTCACACAACTTGTCAAAAAAACACACACCCAGTGTCAGAAAGGTTCTGATAGCTAAGGTACACCTTTGACAACAACTAACAAAACTTGGCAATGCCTTCCACAACAAAATATGCCGTTAATATGATGTATGGTTACCCCGAACGGCCACACATGCTTCGCAGCGACGTGGCATGCTCTCTATCAGATGATCCAAGAGCTCTTGTGGCAGTCGACCCCATTCCTCCGAAAGGGCAATGCGAAGGTCTTGGAGGGTCCTTGATGGAGGCTAAGGGGATGGAATTCGCCTCCCAAATGCATCCCAGGTATGTTCTATAGGATTCAGATCCGCAGACCTTGCTGGCCACTCCATGCGATGAATGTCTTTCCCAGCCAGAAATTCATCCACCAGAGCATCGCGGTGCGGTCGGGCATGATCATCCATGAAGAGGAAGTCTGGACAACCGAACCTCTGAGGAGTCGAACATGTGGTCTCAGTACCTCATCCCTGTATCTCCGAGTGTTAACAGTGTTCCTCGGACCACCCAAGAAGATGTGCAGGCCCGTACGGCCATTGAACATGATGCCGTCCCACACCATGATGCCACCACCGCCACAATACTGGTCCCGTTCCATGATGTTCCTGAGGTTTTATCGGTTACCCGGTTCTCTCTAGATTAATGTGCGACGGGAATCGTTTTGCAAACTGAAGCGGGATTCATCTGTGAAGAGCACATGCCTCCAATCATTCACGGTCCAGTTTCGATGTTGATGGCTCCACAGTAAACGGCCCCGTCTCTGAGCTGGAGTGAGCGGGACGCACACCGCTGGACGTCGGGCAAACAGCCCTGCTGTTCTGAGCCTCCGGTACACAGTTTGCCGGGAAACGGCAACCCCTGAGACGGCTGCAAGCTCCGCCGACATATTATCTTGCAGGTGCACTCCGATTTCGCCGGGCGGTTAAAGCCAGATATCGGTCCTGGTGAGGGGTGGTTACCCTTGGTCGATCTGGTATTCGCCTAAGACTAATATCTCATGTGTCTCGAAATCGTCTCCAAAGCCTGGAGATGACCTTGTGGCACATTCAAGGATACGGCGACTTCGGTCTGTGTCTGGCCTGCTTCCAGGCGACCGAGTATTCTACCCTGCAAAATGGGTTCGAAATGGCGTCGTTGTGCCATTATGTTGTCATGTCCACCACGAGGCTACACTCCGCACACTATAACGGGACAAACGCGACTGAGGGAATATGGGGCGCAGGCACTGGCTGTGTTTACCTTGCGGTTACGCCGCTAGTCAAAGCAGGGAACACTCCTTTCCTATACAGAGCGAACGCGTAAGGTTGGTAGGTGCATGTGTCGTGCGATTTGCGATCTATTTCCTATTGCCCTGCTTACTCATAACTTATGATTAACTTTTGGACACTTGTGTATTATTTAATGAGTATCCAATTAGCTTGGGAATGTGTATCACGATCAATAAACCTTAAGGGACGTGAAGGTCTCTATTTACCTCACCCAGTTTCCAGCCATGGCCAGTTAAATGTTCAAATGTCAAGAGAGCGATATTTTAAAGTTGCAATAGTGCCAAAAGGTAATGGTACAAGGAATGCACTGAGGAAGTGGCTGCATGGTTTGGGCCACGTAGCTATCAGCTTGCATTCGGGAAATAGTGGGTTCGAACTCCACTGTCAGTAGCCCTCAAGACGATTTTCCGTGCTTTCCCATTTTTCCACCAAGCAAATTCTTGGGCTGTACCTTGATTAAGGCGGCAGCCGTTTTCTTCCCACTTCTAGCCATTTCAAGTTTCTTTTCCAAGCTGCTTTACGTCGCACCGACACAGATAGGTGTTATGGCAACGATAATAATAATAATAATAATAATAATAATAATAATAATAATAATAATAATAATCGTATGGCCTCAGCTACCGTGTGTAGACATTTCAATTTGACGTCATCTGGCTGTCTGCTCGTCAATTTCGACGTTCCGTTTTACTCTAGGCCTCCACTAGATGGCAGACCGAGTAAACCGAAACTCTCTTGGGCGTCTATGGCTGAGATTTAATGAATTTTGTCGGGTAAACACCAAATGTGTCACCAGACATCTTTTACATGCCAACATCGTACGACATGGAGTGTCGAATGGACTTTTTCCGCCCTTCAAAAATCCGACTACCTCTGCCGGGTTTGAACCCGCTATCTTGGGATCCGGAGGCCGACACTCTACCGCTGATCCACAGAGGCAGCTATGGCAACGATGAGATAGGGAAGGCCTAGAAGTAGGAAATAAGCGGCCTTGGCCTTAATTAAGGTACAGCATTTGCCTGGTGTGAAAAATGGAAACCACGGAAAACCATCAGGGCCGCCGACAGTGGGGTTCGAACCCACTATCTCCCGGATGAAAGTTCACAGATGCGGGCCCCTAACCGCACGACCAACTCACCCGGTTCTAGCCACTTCCTGTCCCATCGTCACCGTAAGACCTACTTATGTCGGTGAGACGTAAAGAAACTTTTTTTAAACGCAAGGAATGCTGTACATAAGGAAAGCCTTCAATACATATTTACCCCAATGACCGACATGTTTTGACGGGTTTCAGATAATAATAATAATAATAATAATAATAATAATAATAATAATAATAATAATAATAATAATAATAATAATAATAATAATAATAATAATAATAATAATAATAATAATAATAATAATAATAACGGATTTGTCACACTTGTAGAAATGTAAAGTAACCTCCTGTAGAAATGGCTACACTGCTGTCAAGTTTCGTTACGACGAATACAATACTCTGCAAATCTCCTGAGCTGTTAGAAAATAAGTAGTTTACGCGTGAGCGCAATAATTAAATATACGAACAATCCTACTGAATTGTCCTCACATGTTAAAAAAAATGTGACGCAATTATAAATATGAACTTGTTACTGCAACTTGCTAAAGTTTAATGGACCCATTTTTCCTTTATTTAGAAGCTGAACAAGTTTTCCATATAGCTGCTTATATCATGCAGGTTGAAACACAGTCATTACGGCACTGCTTAACGCAAGCATACGGAAACAATTTATAAGTTCGGTAGCACAATAGGATGAACTTTTAATTGACTTGCATACTTTGACTAATTACTTTACACATAATACAATTTTAAACGAGTGTTTTATAATTACACAGAGATCTTGACTCAGCACCATCACCTTGCACTGACGATGTTCTTGTTTGTTCTCTACTTCAAATGAATTTCCGATTTGTTTCTTTTGCAGAAAACAAATTAAATCAGTATAATATGGTAACTACCATGAACTTACTTTTTTCCGTTCTTCCTCTTTTTCATCTTGCTCATTTCCCTTCATTTATCGTTTCTTTTTCCTCTCTACTTCATATTCCTTCCTTTCGTCCTCTCTATCCCATCATTCATCTCTTCCAAGCTTCCTCTCTTCTGTTCCGTCGAGTTTTCTTGTTCTCCTTCTTTAGAAGATTTATTTTTTTCCTTTCACCATATCGTATTGTTTCTTGTTCATTACCCTGTACGCATGGGCGTAACATACATCTACAGTTTCCCCTGCCTGTAGTACAAGGCGACTAAAAGGGGAATCCCCAGAGGCACATCAAGACGTGGGTGGGATTGCTTCCATTTACATGCACCAGCCTCCTCGATTTCGTATTTTTTATTTCCCCCCCCCCCCCCCCGAATCAACTTTTGCTCTCTTCCGTGCCCGGGTTGTATTAGGTTCGAGATGCCTAGGGCCCTTCGTTTTCCTTTGCTGCTACCATATCTTCCGTTTCTTCCTCTGACGACCGGAACTACCAGCATTTCTCAAAGATATTTCTCAAAACCCTGACATTCATTTCTAGAGGCGTATATGAGAGAGAGAGAGAGAGAGAGAGAGAGAGAGAGAGATAGTGCGTTCATGCGTGCGTGTACTTGAAAATCATAATGACACGTGCAGAAGAGCTGAAGCTGAAGCCTGAAATGACACAGGAGAATGCTTCAAGTGAGGAAAATACATCGAGCTACAAACTGAGAGAGAGAAAGAAAACCGACTACACGAAGATAAGTCGAAAGAACGAATCTTGATACAGGCAGAATATATGACGACGCTACATGAATACTGAAAGCAGATATTAGAATATATTCACCCATTACGTTTAATTAAAATGGTAGGTAACATCTGCGTGGTTTGTGGAGAGAAAATGTACTTCCTTTATTTCGGTTGTTACAAAAAAAGATCGAATATACTTCAGTCCTTGCTCTGTCAAATTACAAGAACAGATAACTGAAGTTAATTTAAGCGCTTCTCAGAACTGACCATGTGACAGTTGACGAATCACAAACACATACATATTTTAGGAATGACATCACAGATCCAAGAACATTTAAAAGAAACGCGAACATCTGAAAGGAAACACTCAGGACAGCCACTGTTAGCGCGTTTTAAGATATAACTCACCAGTCCTGTTGTGAACGTGAGCAAATGTCTTCGGCTATTAAAGTGGTTGATTATAACGAGACCGATCTCGATAGCTGCAGTCGCTTAAGTGCGGCCAGTATCCAGTAATCGTGAGCTAGTGGGTTCGAACCCCACTGTCGGCAGCCCTGAAGATGGTTTTCCGTGGTTTCCCCATTTTCACACCACGCAAATGCTGGGGCTGTACCTTAATCAAGGCCACGGCCGCTTCCTTCCCATTCCTAGACCTTTCCTATCCCATTGTCGCCGTAAGACATATCTATGTCGGTGCGACGTAAAGCAAATAGAAAAAAAAGATCATAACGAGGGTTCGTCAGAGACATGCTCAGACCTCGTGGCGCCCAACATAACAGGTTTCATGTACGTTGCAAGGAAACCATTAGTTAGAAAAGCATAAGCAAAGCCGTCCTTTTATCACGTCTAATCATTAATCAAGTGTTGCGGCCCATCAGCTCATGTACAACATCCCACCAAGCCACGCCCTGGAGACCGAACACTAGCTCGATATTACATCATTATTATTTTTCCTTTATAATGCACCGGTCCTACTGCATTACAGAGTCGTTCATATTGAATTTTCTATATACCAATGTCTGTAAATCCTTACGTATTTGATTACTCGTCTGACTGGGGACTGTCTGCCGAGAAGATAAGCGTGCCTGGTTTACCTGAAAGGCCAAGGTTCTATTCGTCGTTAGGAAATCCAGGAACATAAAAACGAGACTACATCATCTGGAAAAGCATATGGCGCTGACGCTCACCATGTCTAAATTGAAAATGACCACCAAAATAAAACCTGGCGACAAAGGCGGGCAGACTAAGGTTATGAGAAAATGCCGTTCCTCGGGGTCACTCTTCTTTTAAATCCATTTATTGTCCAGGGTTGGTTTTTTCCTCGGACTCAGCGAGGGATCCCACCTCTGCCGCCTCAAGGGCAGTGTCCTGGAACGTGAGACATTTGTTCCGGGATACAACTGGCAAGGAGGATCAATACCTCTCCCAGGCGGCCTCACCTGCTATTGTGAACATGGACCTTGTGGTGGATGACAAGACCGGCAGGGATAGACAAGGAAGAGGGAATGAAGCGGTCGTGGCCTTAAGTTAGGTACCATAATAGAATATAATATAATACAATCAGTCAGTTAATTCACAATATCTATTGTATGGAAACATTTATTTCAGAAGTGAAGCTTCCACGGTGTGTAGAGTTAGCTAGTTAGTTTCTCTTCCGGTTGACATTTTGAACTACATCAAATTTGACACCTAGGACATAAAGGAACAACCTTATGGTAAAATTACAACTTCGTACGTTAAACGGTTTTGGAGGGATGAATAATTTCGTTTCCGGAGCTAACATCATTTAATCCCTTAGGGATGGAATGTTTTAAAATATTTCCTATATTACATCTAGTATTTAAAAATATATACCACCATTTGGAATGTTTCACTGTATACACATGCCAAGTTCAAACATTTTATCTTAATCTTGCAAGTATGTTAAATCACACAATATTTGATAAGCGCGCTTTTTTTTTTTTTTTTAATTCCAAGCCCGGTTTGCCGTTTCTATCTAAGATACCGTCGATGACTTCACCTCCCGTAATGCTTATTAAATGGATGTGTCCTTTTTATTGGTCTTACGTGTTCGCTGGTTGAGTCGAATCCCACTGTCGGGAGCCTAGAAGATGGTTTCCTATTTACAGACCAGACAAATGTTAGCGTTGTCTCTTAATTATGGTCACGGCTGGTCACAGAAATACCTATCTGTATTGTTAGTAAGATATTAAACATATAATAAATAAATAGGCCTAAACAAATAAATATAATAATAGACCTCATTTTACCAACAGCATTACATACTCTGAGGTGCCTCGAAGAAGCTGCGATACTCAATTGAAGACTTGAAACTCCAAAATGACTAAGTATCATATTTAAAAAGAAACAGCGTTTATAGGAGGCAAGTACCAAGGTCAATACCTCATGACAGGAGCTAACCCCGGAAACTCACCTGAGTTATATGGCTGCTCAGATAACGTTGGGGCTACGACCAAAGGGCTTGAAATGTCTAAGTGTGCTGAGTACAATTGCTACTACTCAGCACTCGGCTTTTTTGTTCAGTTGTCGTTCGTTATCCAATTCTGATATAACAGAAGAAGCGATAGAAGGGTGGGACTGGTGGTGGCTACGACTGGGGTGATAACGGGTTGGCTTTAATCAAGATATACTCATCTGGTGTGAAAATAGGAAAACATGGCAAATCATCATCAAGATTGCCGTGATGGGGTTCGAACCCACCATCTACCGAATCCAAGTTTACGGCTACCACGGCATATACCACGCAGACAACTCAGTCGGTGTGCAATGAAGGGAAAACATGGAAGTGGCTGTAATAGCCATTCAAAAGAAACAAAGTGTGTCTCTAGTTTAGCATACAAGACAAGGAAAGCAGAAAAAATTCCTTCCAAATTACAGAAAAAAAATACAGTTAATGCTCTGCATGCAAGTAAATCATATTTGCACAGCACCAACATTTACAGTATTACAACAGGAGACAGCACTCCTTTAAAACGTGAAATTTTATAGCAACATGCGATTTTGATGAACAAGAAATAACCACATGGACTTAACCTATTTCCAAAGTTCAATTTGATATTACGTGACATACTCATACTACGTGTCCAGTTAAAGTATCTGGGTTGGAAAACACACTGCCTGGTTTATTTTGAGAGACGGAGATATTCTACGGTCTTCATGCATTGTGTTTTTTTTCCCTTTTGCTATTATCTGGAAAGGCTTGATTTTGCTACATAGTTTCTTGCAATTTTAAACTATTTTAACTGTTAGAGCTGTCAAGAAACACTTCGTAGTTCACTATAATGTTAATTACAATTTTCTCATAATAATAATAATAATAATAATAATAATAATAATAATAATAATAATAATAATAATAATAATACAGAGCTCGATAGCTGCAGTCGCTTAAGTGCGGCCAGTATCCAGTATTCGGGAGATAGTAGGTTCGAACCCCACTATCGGCAGTCCTGAAGATGGTTTTCCGTGGTATCCCATTTTCACACCAGGCGAATGCTGGGGCTGTACCTTAATTAAGGCCACGGCCGCTTCCTCCCCACTCCTAGCCCTTTTCTGTCCCATCGTCGCCATAAGACCTATCTGTGTCGGTGCGACGTAAAGCAACTAGCAAAATAATAATAATAATAATAATAATAATAATAATAATAATAATAATAATAATAATAATCCAAAGAAATATTTCAATCACGACGTTCGTGAGACAGACACCCAAGCAACTACGAATAGAATACAGAGGGGAGGGGGCAGTTTGAGGAGCGCGAGACAAACAATACGCCAAGAAAAACAGCGAAACACAAGGTCCTCCTCCCAACTGTGACATTCTGAAACTAATCCAGCAGCTGCGGGACATTAAAAAACTGGGGCAAGGCAGTGGTCGGGTAAAGGCCTGTCACAACGACTCCTAGCGTGCCACTCTTCATTAAAATTCTTGACCGAATGTTGGGTTTGGTTTGCAATGCAGTTCACTACCTATAATCGTAACTAATTACTGTAGTCACACAGTACACTATGTATTCCTTCCATAATAGACTTTCAAGATTCTGGGAATACTCAAATAAAACACAATCACAGCAGCCCTTTAAATACTGGGCGATTTCCGACAAAAGAGTAGCGTTACAAAAAATGTTGCAAAATTTGGGCTGGGAAGACTTGGGAGAAAGGAGACGAGCTGCTCGACTAAGTGGTATGTTCCGAGCTGTCAGTGGAGAGATGGCGTGGGAGGACATCAGTAGACGAATACGTTTGGATGGTGTCTTTAAAAGTAGGAAAGATCACAATATGAAGATAAAGTTGGAATTTAAGAGGACAAATTGGAGCAAATATTCGTTTACAGGAAGGGGAGTTAGGGATTGGAATAACTTACCAAGGGAGATGTTCAATGAATTTCCAATTTCTTTGCAAATCATTTAAGAAAAGGTTAGGAAAACAACAGATAGGGAATCTGCCACCTGGGCGACTGCCCTAAATGCAGATCGGTAGTGACTGATCGATACTCTTATCGATTACTAGCAATCCGCACTGGAACAATTATAAAGTATGGTGACAGGTCGTATACTATTTCCTTGTAGACATTTGTTGCTCTTTCTCCTGATGTACGAAGGTTGTAAATAAAGTACTGGCAACGTAGTCCAGTGTAACGGTTCAAATCCCGTTACAAATATTCCTCTGTATTTATTATTATTTGTATTATTATTTTTAACTATTACTATATTTTGTATTCAACTCCATCATCTGATTTCGCTATTTATTTTTAAGGTCTTCCACTGCGTTTTGTATCCAATACTGGACCAGTTGAGAACGTCTGCCTCTTCAGTTTTCGTACATTAGCTTCAGTTCGGGCTGCTTAATTGAAGCGATGAGATAAGTTTTCTCTGATTGTTTTTTTTCTTTTTTTTCATACGTTCCGCCAGTTCGGATTTTTTCATGAACCTATATGCTAACAAGGCGTTCCTCAAGTGTGCATTTGCGTGCATCCGCTATCACTTACAGAACAACGACGAAACAGCGTAGCGCAACAATCAATAATCAACTGAGAAATGTGCGCCGAAAAAATACCTGGTTATAATATTAACATTCACTGAAATCTACCGGGACAGAGACTATCGCAGTCCAAGGTATCTGAAGGGAGAAACTATCCCTCTCGGTACAAAAAACCGTTGTACGTTAGTTTGCGCTTGCGACAGATGTTTATTTCAATACAAAGTCTGTCCGATCGTGACTCTGGATCCACACTGTACATTCTCAACACACAAATAAAATGCAAGGATATTTATATCAAATGCCATAAATACTGATACTTACAACATCAAAAATTACATTACTGCAGTTCCAATTTAAATTAGTAGCCTATTTTACAATGCCTAAATACGTGTTCCTTGTCTCATAGCTCTTGAGAAGACATTCCGCAACATGTATTCTCTTTTGAGCCCAACGACCTCGAGAGAGCTATTCTTCAAGTCATTGTTACAGACGTTCCTGAGGTGCTGAAAAGCTTCCAAAGCCGCCCGGTCGCCAATACTTCCCGTACGCCTGTCTAAATCCGTCTTCGATTTGGAAGCACCTGCGCCATTAAAAAACCGAAACAACTAATTTATTCTTCCAGAAAACAAGAAACACGGCGAGAATCTAATGAACACAACACTATTTTTAACAACACTGCGTGGTTAGTGCCAACGACATGAAAGGCAATTTCTGGCGCCAAATAACCAGTCAGGCTCGGAAGATGTATGGTTATGAACAAAATAGGAGCTACAAGACCAGTGTCGGATACAAACGACATGCATATTGCCATGCACTGACGGAATTCATAGCATCTACTTTGCGTTGATCTAATAAAGAATTCGCTTTTAAGAAACGCTGGAGTGGTGAAATCTGCCCTTTATAACGGTTCTTTTGTATTCAACATCTTTTAACTGACAACCGATTGTTATGGGATTCCATTGGTGCTAGTCGTGGTGGCGATTAATATCTTAAGGGGGGAGAACTCCCCTTAAGTTATCATTCATTTTTGTCTGCTTTGCCCCAAATTTGGAAGAACAGTTAATATCCAAATTAAGAATAAATTTAGTTTAATTTGAACAATCAGTTTCGGAATTATGGCCATTTCTTTTCTGAAGACAATGCTCGTATTCGAAATACTCCAAGCACACCAATTCTTTGTTTCCTAGTTTAGAACGTGTTTATTAAGCTTAGGAACGTCATTTTAACAATAACTTGAAGTATTATGTTTGGTTACCGATTAAAAGCTTATAAATAGCATGCTTATTAATTTGTGGTATCGCATCTTTAAAAAATCCAGGATTTTTCCATGCGTTGATACAATGCGTTTAAAACTTATTCTTAAATACTAAAATGTATGAACATATACATTCACGTACATGCGAAGTTTGCAGCTAATCAGGTAAAAATTGATAATTCCCTCCCCCCCCCCCCGGGTGTGTGTGTTATGTCCCACCGACACGGACTGGTATTGAGAGGATTAGGAATGAAAGTACAGCCGGGTGCGAAAGCGGGAAATCACAGAAAACCACCTTCAGGGTTGCTGACAGTGGGTTCGAACCCACTATCTCTCGAACGCTTTCTCCTTCTTCTTCTCTGATCAGACTCTCATAGAAGTAAATGCAGTCAGATAATATATTGGCTCTAAGTTGACATATCTGTTAAAATTAGTTTCGTTCAGTTAAGCAGAAGTAAAACAGAAATATTTTAGTTCATATATCAATGACACACAAACAGATTACTTACACATTTCAGCATTATTGGGGCTCGGACATCTATAACATGTTATATTTTTATCCTGGTCTCTTATTACAAAAAGCCGGGCTGAGTGGCTCAGACAGTTGCGGCACTGGCCGCCTGACCCCAACTTGGCAGGTTCGATCCTGGCTCAGTTCGGTGGTATTTGAAGGTACTCAAATGCGTCAGCCTCGTGTCTGTAGATTTATTGGCACGTAAAAGAGCTCCTGCGGGACTACATTTTGGTACCTCGGCGTCTCCAAAAGCCATAAAAGTAGTTAATGAGAGGTGAAGATATATTATTATTACACAAGTTAAATTAACTAGATTTGTAGCTTTTGTGAACACAATGACGCGATTTTCATTGGTCATATGTACATATTCCACAATATTTTATCAAGCCATATCTGACGGAAAACATGGTATAAAAGCATACTTTGGGTCACAGTTATAGCCATTTTCGAAGTATATTTAAGTTTACAAGTTTCGTGTTGGTAATGCCAAATGTTTTTGTTTGGTTATTTTGAATTCTCCTTCCTTAGATACGTTTTGTTATTCAATGAAGTTTGAACGTAACGTACTCCGTCAACAGTAAGCTGTCAAAATAGAAAGGACAAAAAAAAAAAAAATGTGAAGAGTGTATCAGTTTGCTGCTGGTCGTCTAAGTAAATTTTCGTCAATATTTCCATGTGCGCCGTCATATTTTAATATTTTTAGGCCATAGAAATCCGTACCTTACGGCGTATATTACCCGTCACCGCCTGATCCACTTCCTTCGCTCTAGCACCGAAGGTACGGCCATATGATGCATGCGAGGACTTATTTACTTTACGTGCCGGGACTATCAGAGGACAAGTTCTGTTCGCCTGGTGCTGGGCTTTCCATTTGACGCACAAGGATAACCTGTGGGATGATGATAATGAGGTAAGGTGAGGGTGAAACCCGGTGTCGGCACGTAGCCTACTCCTGCCGAATATCACCAAGGGGTCTGCTCGAGGCTTTACGTCCCCATCCGACGGATGAATAACTATCAACAGCGTCATATGCTCTCACTTCATATGATCATTGCGGAGAGGTCTGGTATATAAGCCAGGCTTTTAGCACGCAATATAGTGATTAGAAATTGTATACCACCGCCTCTTCTACCCTGCCGAACAACATTCTGACGGTGAATATATTTTTTGACCAACGGAGCTCGAACCGGATAACCGTGGTGTCAGACCATTTGGACCTTACACCTTAACGACCATGGCCCGCAGGCGGGCTGCATGCGAGGAATCAGAGCACGATGGTGCAAGCAGCTGACAAAGTCTGCTGTACCGTATAGACCTTTCTAATAGATTATTAACACATCGATGCGGGGAGTAGGAGGTTTGCGTTCGAGGTAGTCGCGATTACTTTCATTTCATGTAATGGCAGCACTGCTTAAGAAAACCAAGTAGCACATTAATACTACAGCTGGCAACAGAAAACTATGTTAAATGCTTACTGATCCTTCACAGGATGACTTCATACCAAATACTGAGTTCCTGAAGGACGTGTTCGACGAAGCTGAGAAATGTAATAGAGAAAGAGATCAAAAACCGTTATGGAACAGGGAGAGAGGTAGTGCAAGGAATAGAATTCTCCTCTCTATTATCAATATGTAGCGGTACTCGTGCAGTTCGCTGCACGTACAAAATGCAAATTAATTTTAAGAAAAAAAGTTCAGTCATAGATATAAAGACAAAGTCACGTCCGTACAGGCCATGAAGGCCCTTGGAAGAGTGGAAGGTAAAGGCGTCCACCATTGTTAACCTCGGCACTTGATGGGGTAGAGTGGTTAGCTCTACGCCCGGCCGCCTTTGTTCCCAGGAATTAACCTGGTACTCATGTTTGGTGTAGGCTGAGTGAACCTCAGGGCCATATGCACCTCCGGAAGTGGAAATCTCGTTTCTTTTTTTTTTTGCTATTGGCTTTACGTCGCACCGACACAGATGGGTCTTCTGGCGACGATGGGTCAGGAAAGGGCTAGGACTGGGAAGGAAGCGGCCGTGGCCTTAATTAAGGTACAGCCCCAGCATTTGCCTGGTGTGAAAATGGGAAACCACGGAAAACCATCTTCAGGGCTGCCGACAGTGGGGCTCGAACCTACTATCTCCCGAATACTGGATACTGGCCGCACTTAAGCGACTGCAGCTATCGAACTCGGTAATCTCGTTTCTTAAATTTTACGACTTCCTGACGGGTATTCGAACCCACGTCCTTCCGGGCGAGCCGAGCATGCCTATACCGCCTAGGCCAGGCAGCCCCTGTCATAAATATACAGTTCCTAAAGAAATGGACCTTTACATGTACTATAGTTATTTGTGCTATAAGAGAGGTAATGAGTTCTTCCCACAGTCAAGTATGATTTTGAGCCTAAGGAAGAGAGAGACCTGGTAACAAAATTTAAGAGTGGTCAATTCTCATGATTTGCTGCACATAATATTTTTGTACTTCTACATTCCAAATAATAGGTTCTCCAGTACCATGTTTTAAGTTTCAGGGACTGGAAGTCCCGTATTAATTCACGATTATTTTCATTTGTATAGCTGCCTTTATAGATTGCAACACTTCAACTCACATTTATTAATATAGATAGGTAAATACTTCAACATTCCCCATTTTCCTGACAGACAGAGGTTCACAGCACTGTTCTAGTTACACCCTCAATGCTTAGGAAATACATCGTCGCCTTTCACGAACTGTTCCATAAGGATTGAACTGCCAAGCGTAAATCATATTTAGAACAATGAGCGTGAACTAATCAGGACCTACTCAGTGTATTTCCTCCGAGATCAATTTGTATAATTAGGTACTGAGTAGCCATTGCCTAGGTTATAGGCAACGGTGTAGTGCACGATGATACTAAGACAGAAAAAATCAAGGGCATTCCTCATATGTACTTTCTAAATTACATTTATATTATATTTCCACCCTTTCTTGTGTTTCTTTATTTCTCTTTTGTACCACATTTACATATCCTTTCTTTGCCAAAAGGGTTAATGCGGTTCTTTTTTTAGAACCGTGTGCCTGCGATTTTTACTGAGACGATTCACTTAATTCTTTTTATGTATATTTTAAATTGAAGAAGTTTGCGTACAGATGCATTATCGCAACATTCCCCAGCTGATTATTGATTTTATTCACGATAAATTGTCGTTTTGAATATGAACATGTGTCACGTGTTTACTTCGCCGACTGGTCGAGAGGTTACGCTCTGTCGTTAAGATGATAAATAACGAGTTCCCTAACTTTCCATCCATACCTATTGAGAGCTAATGTCCCATTCAAAGCAATTCTTAGTTCCTCCCCTGCTAAGTAGCATATTGGGCAACGAAATTTCTCTAACGAATTCTGTCTGTCGCCAGATTTTCAGTCTCATTTTAGTGGACACCCAAGTGTGAAAAGTCCTTCGCAAACGTTCAGTGCCTCGCTCTTCTTCAGTGACTGCCTGTAAGTATCCATATCAGTGCAGTTTATTTAGGACTTTTCAGTCCGTACTGTTGTACTACCATCTTGCATGAATTTATATGCCTTCTTCGTCTTCTCAGTACATTTTCGTGGCCTGACAAAACCGGCCATCCTATTCACCTTGGTGGTCATCTACTACAGGGGCTGCCTGGCCGAGGCGGTAAAGGCGTGCTCGGTTCGCCCGGAAGGATGTGGGTTCGAATCCCCGTCAGGAAGTCGTAAAATTTAAGAAACGAGATTTTCCACTCAGCCTACACCAAAAATGAGTACCAGGTTAATTCCTGGGGACAAAGGCGGCCGGGCGTAGAGCTAACCACTCCACTCCATCACGTGCCGAGGTGAACAATGGTGGAAGCCTTTACCTTCCACTCCTCCAAGGGCCTTCATGGCCTGTACGGCGGTGACTTTGCTTTTTGGTCATCTACTACAAATTTGTTCTTATAAATGAAAAGAAAGGCAGTGGTGTCTTCTTTGTTCTTGATGCTACAACTTAAATCGAAATACGGGTTCTGGAAAATGCCGACAGAATAATCTACAATTCCATAATAATTCGCGATGTGCACCATCAAATTCCTCTATGGAAGTCAATAAGGCACGGCGGATGGTTGAACTCTATACACCGCTGAATTACGTTTCATAAATTTTTTAAAAAATCCATTCTTCTCGCAGGCAGTTGTCTCTCCCAGCTAGTATTCCTTTAATGACAACCAAACAAAAGACTTTCCCGGGTACTGAATAAAGCGTGACACCTCTCCAGTTTAAGTATTCGTTCACGTACCTTTCGTTGACTAGTTTAACAATGAGACCTCGTCTCCACCCACACTTTTCCCAAAAATCTGCTTCTAATATACAGTAACAAAGCTCGATAGCTGCAGTCGCTTAAGTACGGCCAGTATCCAGTATTCGGGAGATAGTGGGTTCGAACCTCATTGTCGGCAGCCCTGAAGGTGGTTTTCCGTGGTTTTACATTTTCACAGCAGCTGGGGCTGTACCTTAATTAAGGCCACGGCCGCTTCCTTCCCACTCCTAGCCCTTTCCTATCCCATCGTCGCCATAAGGTCTATCTGCGTAGTTGCGACGTAAAGCAACTTGTAAAAAAAAAGTAAAATTCAGAGCCCGATATATACAAATATCTGATACAGAAGTGCTTTAAGTTAGGATTAGTTGTTACAACCTGTGTTAAATTTCCTTCACTCTGATTAGAATTTAAGATATTTCAATTGTTTAAAACACGCGAACAAAACCGTACGAATTGGAACCCTCCGATTTCTTACTTCAAATAGGGACTGGAGATTACCGTCACTAAAATGCCAATATTCCGAAATATCCAGCGTTATAGATTTACCATCCATTTTAGTAGCGGAAGAAGAAACTGTTAAAGAAATTTCGGAAAGAAAATTTATATCTTAAAATAGGGTATTGAATATTTTCTAAATTTGCCAATTTTACCCTCAAAAATGGAAAATGTTCAAAACCAGAAATTTCCTTCTTTAAGACGATTAACAAAGGACACGTGAAAACTTTAGATCTTATTGGTGTCTCTATGCCAGCCAGTATTTACTCACGGCCAACTAATTAAGTGCAAACAGTACCTGAAGGTCACAATGCCACAAATAATGTAGTAAATATATTAGAAAGAAGAATTATAAGGAAAATATTAGGTCCTCTAAGAATTGCAGAGTTTTGGAAATTAAGAAGTAACAATGAAATTTACCAGAACGTAGAAAACATATCAGAAACAACAAGAAAAAGGAGATTGCTATTTCTTGGACACATTTACAGAATGGATGACAATAGACTAACTAAACTAATCTTCCAGTACCTTTGGGAAAATAAGTCAACTACCACCTGGATTCAAGAAGTCAAGAAAGACCTGGAAAGGAACAACATACGAGAAGAAGAATTATTGGAAAGAAAGATTTTTAGGAAAAAAGTCTTACAAATGGAAGGATTCCAAGGGAGGAAGGAAAAGAAAACAGGCACAAAGTGGACTGAAGACAGGAAAAAGAAACACAGTGAAACAATGAAAGATTACTGGAAGAAAAGGAAAGAACAACTAAGGAGGAACAATTGAAATTGTAACGTGGTCCTTAGAAGGCCGAAACGCAAGAAGAAGAAGAAGAAGAAGAAGAAGGAGAAGAAGTGATTTGAAAAGAACATGGAATGCTTATGAATACCAGGTCCATTACCCATCGTTTATAGAAAATGTTTAAATTATTTCTATCATTAAATATTTCCTACTTATTTCTACATTATTTTTCAAAGAAAGAGAAAACACCACTCGTCCAATTTAAATCGGGTAAATCTAGTTATTTGCTGATTTGAAAATGAAAACCTACAACCTGTTTTCCAGTCACTGACCGAGTCAGAGATTTAATGAATGTAGCAGATTTAGGCTATTAGTACGATGAGGTCGCCACTCCCAAAGTGATTTATTAATGACTGACAGATGCTATGAAAATGAAAATGGAGTGTGTTGCTGGAATGAAGGATGACAGGGAATACCGGAGTAACCGGATAAAAACCTCTCCCGCCTCCGGTTCAGCACAAATCTCACATGGAGTGACCGGGATTTGAACCACGGTATCCAGCGGTGAGAGGCCGACGCGCTGCCATCTGAGCTACGGAGGCTCCTTGTTAATTCGAATTAACCTGAAATACAGAAAGCGCAGTTCAAGAAAATCTATAAAGGAATTAGTTGCTTTTGCCATACCAACGAACAGGCTACCGCTATGGGTGGAGTCAGAGAAATCATGTACAGAATACCTTGTCTGTCGTAAAAGGTGACAGGGACTTATTTCGACTCACTCTGGAAAACAAGTCAATTCTAAGGCCTAATGGCCACCACAATCACCCGATCTTAACCTCCAAACTTGTACTTATGGGAATATCTTAAAGAAGAAATTATCCGCGGCAGGTCCCGTATCTTACAGCATATAAAAGGACATGAGGATTTTTTCGGTGATTAATTAGTAGACGTAAAGGGAAAGATGGAGCGGCGCAACGAATATGTCTACTAGGAAATTACCGTTTATTCCCATAATCTAACATGACACCAATCTTTTACTAATTTACCAATTCATAAGGTATACGGATAACATTAGATTGGGGCCAGTTCTACAATGGTAATTCAAAACAAAAGTTGCACATGTCGGTATGAGTTCAATAGAGTTTATATACAAGACGTACTCGTTAGCAAGTTTTGTTGCCGTAGTAATAAGGGATGCAGCGTAACAAGGATGAAAAATGGTTCATCAGCTGGAATGTTACCCCAAGATCAAGGTGAGAATAATTGTAGGATTTCTGTAAGGGGAAAAACGAGTCAACTGTTCAAACACTTATCAGGAAATAACAGCGATGTACGGTATATGCCACAATTCATTGGAACATCCTGCCATATTGTAAAGGAGCCATCAATCTGAACTCGGTCACACAGAGTTTGACTGACCAACATCGATCACAGAAGACAGTGAGTGCGAGGCAGACTTCCAACTTTTCAGAAGGAACATTTGGCCGGACGAAAATATACCAGTGACGAACAGGTTAAAACAAAAAACAAAACAAAAAAAAACAACAACCAGCTGTTATAGAGTGGTTCGATGACGAATGAGCTGATAAATATGGTGATAGGACCGATAGTGTAGTCTCAAGTTTAAACAAGTGCTCGGACTGCGTATGTTGACTACGCGGCACATGTCCGCTGGCAATAAGCTTGAATTTTATTCCAGATATAGTGGCTCCGAGCCCCATTGTCGGCAGTCCTGAGGTTCTTTTTTTTTTGTGGTTTCTTATTTCCGTACTAATTCTGACCTACTCCTGCTTCATCGTTCCCCAACATTTTCAGATGTTATTGCGATGTTAACCCATGCGTTTTGGTGCAATAATCAAATGACAAGCTCAGCTCGCAATGACGTAGCGCCTCGCCTATCTTCGCATACCTGTTAGATTTCCTTTGCAGTATAATTTCCATCAGTGTACACTGAAGGGAACTACAGGCATGTACTCGTGGTACACAATGGTTTTAGTGGGCGATTATGGCAATAATGATGTTTTGGAAAATTAATCGGAGTTCAAGGATGGTGATAGCAACAGTAAAAGTTACTGAAGTGAGCAGAATATTGATGAAAGTGCAGCGCCAGGTTCTTCCAAACGTAGTGATTGGAAATAGGAGAAAAAAGACGATAATCCTGATATATATCCATTTCTTGGATACAACGGCGTATCAGAAATACTTACGAAAAATGCATGGTCGGCCCACCGTCTGAAAATGCAAAGTTTTCAGAGTACGCGGATCCGCTCTTTCTGAAATGATTTCAAATGAAGCATTCGTACCACACCCAGCAGTCACCCAAGGAATGAAGATGGGTAACTTAAGTCATAACCTTCAATGGCATGAAAGCGAAATTTGAGTGAATTATCTGCATTAGTTTTTTAATGCATGTTTTGTGTGACAGGTACGCTCAAATTTCGAGCGGGCCAATTCAATCTGATTCCACAGTCAAGAACGTGGCCATCTATTGTGAGTTGAATGAGTTAGTAACGAAAATAAGCTGTTTGACTGTTTGGAAACGTAGTTCAATATACCTGCCCTCTGTATAGTGGACGCATCTCAATAAAAATGTCTTGACCTATAGTAAGGGAGTGTAACTTATTTTTCGAATCATCCTCATACATTAAATAAAGACCTACATTCTAAGGATGGCGTATTAGCTCGAAATAAAACATTTAAATGAGGACTACTGGATCGATGGGGTGAAGAAACTACCAGAAGACAAAGGAGTGGGAAATAAATGCGGAAAAGTGATGACTGGAGATTGTGTAAGAAGGTGATCGAAAGAGTAAAAGACAACGAGTAAGGACAGAGTGTAAACTCAAGATAACTCAAGTAGAATTTTGTAAAATAAGTACAAGGACATGGCAATAAGGACGAAAATGACAACTACGAGGAAAATGAGAGGGATAATTGGGTTGTTGATGGGAGAGGAGAATCCCCCTTGCTAGTACCAGTATTAGTAATATATAAATCTGAAAGTAAGCTTGTTTGTCTCTCTTTCACGTAAAAGCTACTTGACAAATCGTGTTCAAATTTGACAGGATTATAACTGGTAAATCCAGTTGACATTTAGGTCTGTTTTTTATTTCGATATCTTGACCCATTTCAAGATGATGGCCAATTCTAGATTATTATGTAGGTGTATGTGAACTTGCGTATAATGTATATGCTAAAACAAAACAAAATACTGGGCCATTAGTCCTATCATAAAATGAAGCTTAGCACATCTGCTTAAACATCGAACTTCTACAAAAAGATCATACAAAATGTCTTTGTAACTCCAATAGTTTTTCGGGAAATTGTAAATTTACTTGCCAAAGCACGCATTCCCGTGGCATAGAAAACGACGGGTATAGACGGAAATTGTGACACTGCCATCAACGACGGGAAAGTTCCCATTATTATTATTATTATTATTATTATTATTATTATTATTATTATTATTATTATTATTTATTAGAGTATATTATTGCCCGCCTGGTGGCCCAGAACGTTAAGGCGCTGAAGTCTAAAACGGTCTAACACAGAGGTCAGCCGTTTCGAGTCCGTTGGTCGAAAAAAATTTCACCATCAGAATGTTGGCCGGCAGGGTAGGAGAAGTGGTGGTATACAATTTCTAATCACTAGATTGCATGCCAAAAGCCTGGATTAAATTCCAAACCTCTCCGCAGTGTTCATATGGAGTGAGGGCATATGACGCTGTTGATGGTGATTCGTCCGTCGGATAGGGACGTTAACCCTTGAGCAGACCCCTTGGTGCTATTCGACAGTAGAAGGCTATGTGCCGGAATCGGGTTTTGCCCCTCTTCCTACTATCATATATCACGCAATTCATTTCATCTCATTAACTCCTTTGATGAGGTTAACGTCAGGAAGGGCATCTGGTCATAAAAACCCGCCACGACAGATTCATCTCACCTCATATCCGACTACGTAGGGAAACGGGACAAGGGTTGGACAAACATTATCATTATTATTATTATTATTATTATTATTATTAGAGTAGATGTAGGAGAAGCAGTTACGTAAAATGAAAAGGTTAGCGCAGGAGGGTTATATTAAACCATTCTATGGACTGATACCCAAAACAACAGTATTATTATTATTATTATTATTATTATTATTGTTATTATTATTGCTGTTATTATTATTATTATTATTATTATTATTAATCATAACCATGTTTTCATATACGCCTTGTCCGTGACTGAGAATTATTCATTAAACCAGTCATAAGTTTTATAAAATTATTTACTCCGCTACGCGTTTCACAGACTTTTGCTCAATCGTCCGGTAGTGAATAATGACATAACTTGCTCTACTTTATATATCATATTTTTTTTGCCGACACTAACTCCCGAACGCAAGCTGACAGCTACGCGACTCAATCCACGCAGCCAATCGCTCGGTAGCAAAATATAAAGATGGGAATGAGATAAAATTGAAAATGAACTTCAACTTTACATTCTTGTTAAGTTATTAAACAGAGAATGGAGTAAACCACGAAGAACATCAAAACAATGTAATATTAACACAGGAATGTGAGAAAAATGTATCTAAGGAAGAAGAAAACAGAAGATGCGTGAAGCTAGAAGTAAGGATATATATGGGGACGTATGCTAATCTCATAATTTAGTTAACTCTAGGAAATATCTCAAAAATATAAGTTGCTCGAATCACTACCAAGAAGGAATAATAATAATAATAATAATAATAATAATAATAATAATAATAATAATAATAATAATAATAATAATAATAATAATAATACATTTTAGAAAGACCGAAAAATTAGCAAAGAAGTTCTAATTCTATATAAAATACGACAAATTAACCAACAGCAAATTATATTTTACAAATGTTCAAAGAGCATAAGAAGGTTTCAACACATCGAATAAAAGGGGGTAAGAATCCTTGTGCATATACATTACAATCAAGAAGTTAAAAACTCGTATGTTCATACAATGAATTCCTCTCAAGTTCTCAGTCAGCACTAGGTCATGATATTTCTAGGGCGTATAAATAATTCCATGAAAGTAATCACGAGTCAATCCAATTAGCTTTCTGCTTGCTCCTTTAATGGCTTTATCAATATGTTCTAAGAGACCTAATGTGATTATTGTGAGAGATGCACAGGGAGCACAGAGAAGAGTGATTTACGTAAAGTAGAAAGCTCTGTAATAGGTTTTCCTTATATTAAAAGTTAACAAAACAGCAGGTTCAGAAATTAAGGTTTGTATGAGTAGTATACATGGCGAGGTCGGAATCGACCGAGCAAAATGATAAAAAGAAACGAAGGAGAAAAGCACGGAATAAAGTAAAGCTGAGACTACACGGCTGAATACATGGAGACCGAAAGCAGTTTGTTCCGAAGAGTCCATTTTTGGTACGAAGCTGTCATTACAGATCATGAAATGGTAAAAGAAAGATAACATAGTCCAAGAAATTCTTAAAGGCAAACTTTCAGTTTCTCATGTCTGGTGATATCGTGATCACAACCACGTAATACCTAGTTTTACGAGGAATTCCAACCACGGGGATGTGGTTTTCCGTTTCAGAAGTCCCTGTACTCTGACTATTATTATTATTATTATTATTATTATTATTATTATTATTATTATTATTATTATTATTATTATTACTGAGCCATGAGTTAAGCCTCCCCGGCTGTCAACTATGATGTTATCTGTGTTCTATAAATCAACTGCGATACTGCAGAAGTAACGACTAGATGTCTCTAGTGTCTATTTATAGTGAATCATAGTGATCTAAATCTCTATCATCGAGAAGGTTATTGCTTTGAATTTGGTAACTTAATCTGCCTTCAATTGTTCTGCTGTTGCTATCCCTGTTATTAAATTTATCAACCAATCATATACCTTGACACTTAAATCCTATCCTCCAGTCACTATTAGACCCTACTCTTATCCTTCCTGAAAATCTCTGCCGGCCTATTATATAAGGAGTGTCCGGCTCCATGGCTAAATGGTTAGTGTGCTGGCCTTTGGTCAGAGGTTCGATTCCTGGCCGGGTCGCAGATTTTAACCTTAAATGGTTAATTCCCTTGAGTGGGGAACAGGTTGTTTGTGCTGTCCCCAGCATCCCTGCAACCCACACATAACACTATCCTGTACCACAATAACACGCAGTTACCTACACATGGCAGATGCCACCCACCTTCATCGGAGGGTCTGCTTTACAAGGGCTGCACTCGGGTAGAAATAGCCACACGAAATGAATATAAGGCGAGATATTTCCTGAGACTAGTATCTTGCGACAGTGGATGACTGAGTGTGCTACGTGAAGGAGCGATATTCAGAGGGGGAGATACTGGTGGTGGGGCGGAGGTGGAAGGGCGAACGGGCATGAAGAGGCAGTCTTAGCAAGGTATGGCAGAATATTAAGCATGTGAACTATGTGCGTGTGATTAAAGGGAAGATTCCTACGCACCCCTTAGAATGCAACTGCCGGGGTTCAGTTTCTTAACTTAAAACGTAGGGTTATTTTGTCACGTCTCCAACTTAAATTGAAATGTCGGTTTCCTTTTTCAGTCTTTAAACTTCTTACTTCTTACTTGGTCACCTCGTACGCATTGGGTTAGCCTCTGTGTCATCGGTCCTTAAGCCCACATAGGTTTGCAATTAAATTAATATTTTCGAATGCTTAAATTTCCGCCTCCATTCCATTTTTCTTCTCGGCCTTTCTTTTTTCCCCCTTTTATTTATGGCCGTGTAGTGTGGGCCTTATGCCCCTGAGTATTTTCTGTGTCGAGGTAGCGTAAGTATTTAAGTGGTAGATTATTACAGCAGTGTATAGTATTTTTGTGGTGACTGACATTATCACGTGTGTAATTTCATATCCCCATAGCATTGGAAATGTACTATTGGGAGCGAAAACCCATCTGATGCTAAGTTAATGTAGAAGCTATGGCTCCTTTCACTATTTGCTATTGACAATACTTATTATATCCTATACAGGCTAGCCTTTTTCTCAAAATGTAATATGTAAAAGACTTGCCTAGTCAAAAAGATTTGGCAATGTCATTTGAAATGGGAGTCTCCTCCCCTTGAAATGATATTCTCAGCCTTCATGCTCACCTATTGTAATTTATCCTGAGCTGCTAGCTCCATTTTCGTAAATTATTCAGAGCTTTCTCACTGTGAATAGTTGGAAACTACATAATTTTAAAGATCACTGAGAATTAACGCTCCTCTTGTTATTATCTGAGTTTCCTGCCCTCTCGTCTACCCTGTTAACTTCTGGCGTTGTGTAATAATAGTTATCCATATTAGAAAAGAAAGAGAGTAAGTTTAACTTTGGTTTTTGTTGACAGTACTTTAAGTTTGTATAGTCCTTTGTCCAGCCATTCACCCCACACACTTCCTTCCCCTCTGCGAACCACAGACATAACTGTAACAATTATTATTATTATTATTATTATTATTATTATTATTATTATTATTATTATTATTATTATTATTATTATTATTATTATTATTATTCTGCTAGTGTCTATGTCGCACCGACACAGATAGTTATATAGCGACGATGGGATAGGAAAGACCTAGGAGTTGGAAGGAAGCGGTCGTGGCCTTACTTAAGGTACAGCCCCAGCATATGCCTGGTGTGAAAATGAGAAACCACGGAAAACCATATTCAGGGCTGCCGACAGTGGGATTTGAACGCACTATCTCCTGGATGCAAGCTCACAGCCGCGTGCCCCTAACAGCACGGCCGACTCGCCCGGTATTATTATTATTATTATTATTATTAATATTAATCTAAACATTTATTATGTTTTCATTTATGCATACCATAGGTCCATTCAATTCTATCGATTCTATGATTACACTATTCTACGACCAATTATTGTAATCCACAACGTCACATTATTCTATTGAACACCACACTGTACTCGTGATAAATTCCTGGGGAGAACTGCAAAGTTTTGAAGATCCCTATGACAACAGTCAACTACATCAATCATCTCTTCCTGCAAAGCAACAGAAGTCTAAATTATGAATATCTCTGTTATAATCACCGGTACGGTAGAACCGTATTAGACAAATAATTGGAAATTTTACTACCTATAGAGACCGTGCGTAACAACAAATTTTCGACCACAGCGCCCCTAGCGGAAGAGACGATTATTCATCGGTAGGAGAAACACCAGAATAACATCAGGTGCCGTTGTTTACTTATTGAAAAGTGTTGTGAACACGTATAATTTGAATTAATCAACTATGTCGATTGCTGTTATTCTTGTGGGTTTTCAGAAAATTACGTGGAGTTCACAGTATTTTAGGAATTCTACTTTGAGGAAAGGAAGAGAGCTTAAATGATAGCCATCACATATATCAGGTGGAAGAAAAACTTTCAAACGAAGTATCTGGTTTATGTTTGAGAGAGACAAATGTTAGTCAAACCCCATATAATATTAACATTAGGATAAGAATAAAGAATTTGCTTAATTTAGATACTTTTAATAATTTATAAATTTGTTATAATCTTAGTTTTAACATTATTAGCCTAAACCTATAACCTTAATGTTCAGTTTAATTTTTCCTGTTCGATAGCTACCTTATTTAATTTATTTATTTATTTATTTATTTATTTATTTATTTATTGTTTGTTTGTTTGTTTGTTTTAGATTGACTGCAACAGAAACCTAGTGGAAGCTGTCTGCATTTGCAAGGCAGGTCTATCTGGAAGATGTAAACATATAGCATATAACATATATGTGCTTATATTAACAGTGAAAAACAGAAGTCTCAAACTTCAGTTCTTCAGCAGTGGCATGCACCCAAGACCAGCATACAAAAGGAATTATATTCAAAGGGGGAGTGCATTGCAAAAATATTCCATACAGCTCAAGATCTTACCCATTCTGATCAAAATACAAGTAAGCCTAATAATGAAGGAAATAAAAGTTAACTTTATGATAAAATTAAAAATATTGACTGTGCCTTCTCAGCCATATTAAAGGCTGAGTGTGAAGGAGAAAATTTTGCAATATGTGAGTCAGTGCTAAATATTATTGTAAATAATGCAGTTTATTTCAGTGAAAATGAAGGATTAAAGGTTCTTATTAATGAATTAGAAACCCAGAATTATCAAAATATACACAATTGTTATTTTATTCAAAGACTATTCGATCTGCAAGCAAAACTATTTCCAGTTAATTATGTGCATAATTTACTTACACTGACTGACAGAGCAAATGCAACACCAAGAAGGAGTGGTCAGAACTTTATGCCAATTACAGGGTAGACTGACGTCACTGAGGTATGCTCATGATGTGAAATGCGCCGCTGTGTTGCGCACGTAGCGAACGATAAATGGGACACGGCGTTGGCGAATGGCCCACTTCGTACCGTGATTTCTCAGCCGACAGTTATTGTAGAACGTGTTGTCGTGTGCCACAGGACACGTGTATAGCTAAGAATGCCAGGCCGCCGTCAACGGAGGCATTTCCAGCAGACAGACGACTTTACGAGGGGTATGGTGATCGGGCTGAGAAGGGCAGGTTGGTCGCTTCGTCAAATCGCAGCCGATACCCATAGGGATGTGTCCACGGTGCAGCGCCTGTGGCGAAGATGGTTGGCGCAGGGACATGTGGCACGTGCGAGGGTCCAGGCGCAGCCCGAGTGACGTCAGCACGCGAGGATCGGCGCATCCGCCGCCAAGCGGTGGCAGCCCCGCACTCCACGCCACGTCAACCGCCATTCTTCAGCATGTGCAAGACACCCTGGCTGTTCCAATATCGACCAGAACAATTTCCCGTCGATTGGTTGAAGGAGGCCTGCACTCCCGGCGTCCGCTCAGAAGACTACCATTGACTCCACAGCATAGACGTGCACGCCTGGCATGGTGCCGGGCTAGAGCGACTTGGATGAGGGAATGGCGGAACGTCGTGTTCTCCGATGAGTCACGCTTCTGTTCTGTCAGTGATAGTCACCGCAGACGAGTGTGGCGTCGGCGTGGAGAAAGGTCAAATCCGGCAGTAACTGTGGAGCGCCCTACCGCTAGATAACGCGGCATCATGGTTTGGGGCGCTATTGCGTATGATTCCACGTCACCTCTAGTGCGTATTCAAGGCACGTTAAATGCCCACCGCTACGTGCAGCATGTGCTGCGGCCGGTGGCACTCCCGTACCTTCAGGGGCTGCCCAATGCTCTGTTTCAGCAGGATAATGCCCGCCCACACACTGCTCGCATCTCCCAACAGGCTCTACGAGGTGTACAGATGCTTCCGTGGCCAGCGTACTCTCCGGATCTCTCACCAATCGAACACGTGTGGGATCTCATTGGACGCCGTTTGCAAACTCTGCCCCAGCCTCGTACGGACGACCAACTGTGGCAAATGGTTGACAGAGAATGGAGAACCATCCCTCAGGGCACCATCCGCACTCTTATTGACTCTGTACCTCGACGTGTTTCTGCGTGCATCGCCGCTCGCGGTGGTCCTACATCCTACTGAGTCGATGCCGTGCGCATTGTGTAACCTGCATATCGGTTTGAAATAAACATCAATTATTCGTCCGTGCCGTCTCTGTTTTTTCCCCAACTTTCATCCCTTTCGAACCACTCCTTCTTGGTGTTGCATTTGCTCTGTCAGTCAGTGTATTTGTGTATAGTCCCCTGGGAAGTGTAAATGTGAATATCCAGAGAAATAAACATTTTCTTGCACAAGTCATTCCAACATTGGAAAGGTTTTATTTTGAACACTATATAACACTACTGTATGGGCTGCATGTACAGAACAGGCCACCAATAATGTAACAATGTTTTGTATAGTTTTCTGTGTGTCTATGTTTGTAATTTTATTATGGGAGAGTTTAAATTTGCTAATATTCCAGCAACATGAACAATTTTGTCCACATGTGGCAATAAATCTATAGTAAATTTATTACGAAGTATTTTGTATATTTTCAGTCTCTGGATAGCTCGCTCCACATGAATACGCACTGATGCTATGTTATAAGTTGTGTCTATTTCTTCAGAAGAGAACTGAGGGTTAAATGCAAATGGTGGCATCACCATTATTGCATTTTTGCTTTCCATACATGTCTTTATCTGAGGGAAACCTTTATCAGACATTATAACATCACCAGGCTCTATATGATCAAGCAGACCAGAATTAACTGTAATATAGCTATCAGTGTCTCTACCTCCATAGCATCTAGAAAGAAAACAAATAAAACCAGACGGTGTAATTGCCACAAGAAATTTCACAGTGAAACCATTTTTGTAGTGTGAAAACATTAGAATTCTCTGTCGAACACTCATTGGCCTCGCACAATGTATTTCAGTGCAAAAAAATAATGCATGTACAATCTTCATAATTGGCCTTGAGTGAAGTAGGCATAGTCTTTCTGATACTGAACCTTTGTGGCCAGAACATCCAACCTATTGTTTTTTGATAGATGTGGTGCAAAACAAACTTAAAATTAGCAGAAGCTGTGGTTTTGTGACACCTAAAAATAACTGCAATAGCAGAGAAAGTCAAACCAAGTTTCATTTTCATTAGAAAGAGTAGTAACATATTTTGTTTGGTAAGAGTGCATTTGTGACTTATTGTAGGTAACAGGGACAACTAAAGCTGGAAGACTGCTAATTTTACACCAGCTATGTCAAGTGAACTATTTTCATTGCCCTCTACAGACTTGTATCCACAAAATGAATTTTTCACTTGTATGAGGTCAACTCCAACACCACAGTCTCTCTTGAAACAAGTATCAGTCATTACATTCTTATTAATGTTAGGTACTGTTAAAATAGTCAGAACCGAGCTCGATAGCTGCAGTCGCTTAAGTGCGGCCAGTATCCAGTATTCGGGAGATAGTGGGTTCGAACCCCACTGTCGGCAGCCCTGAAAATGGTTTTCCGTGGTTTCCCATTTTCACACCAGGCAAATGCTGGGACTGTGCCTTAATTAAGGCCACGGCCGCTTCCTTCCCATTCCTAGGCTTTTCCTGTCTCATCGTCGCCGTAAGACCTATCTGTGTCGGTGCGACGTAAAGCAAATAGCAAAAAAAAAAAAAAAGTTCTGAATCACATTTTGAAGTATCGCTGGGCAAATATAAATGACAAAATAGTACATTTACATTTCCTTGGTCATTTAAAAATGGTAAATTATCAGTCTGAATACCTATACTACAAACAGTTTGGGGAGATTGTGATTCAGGAACAGAATTCATGTTTTCTTGCATTTCACTTTGTCTCCCTTTCCTCCTCTTGTACCTGACTGTCAGTTTCCTCTGTATTTCAGCCTCATTAAATCTTCCTGGTAACATATGCAAAGTAGATTTATATCCAGGGCTATCAGGGTCTCTGATAGGTGTTCCATCAATGAAGTGTCGGCTGCAGATTCTGGAATTACTGGTAGGAACCCACGGTTTTCCATCAGGTGTTGAACGTTTTAAAGGTGTTATCCATGCTTCCCTTCTGATCTTATGGGCAGCTGCGGCTGGAAAACGAAAATATTTCGTTCCTGGTTGGCTGTTTTCGTAGGTGTAATTACAACCGTACACGGAACAGTTCACGTGACATTTACTGCGTTTACTGGTTCTATGAGTTTCGTTCATACTTAGAGAATATGCTGAAGAAACCTAATCAAATCGTAGGCTACCTCAATAAGCAATCTGAACAGTCACAGATTAGTAAAATAAATAAAAAAACCACTATTTACTAACTCGACGATGAAAGATGCTCCTACCGCTCCTACCATTTACTTCAGATTAAGCCACGAGATGGCAGCACTCGCTATACGCACGGTCCCTATAAATATTGTTATGTAGAATTGATCGATATGACCACTAACAACATAGATTTCAGAATTAAATTTTAGACCTTCCACTAAACTACCATTTCACCTAGTGTGAATAAAATTAATTATGGCCTAGACAGAATAAAATTATTTATAGCCTAGACAGAAGTGCCTTAATCTACGACTTTAGATATCGATTTTCATTAAATTTTGTTCGGCTATTTTCTTATGGACTAAGCAAGAAAATTCTACATTCACGAATACCTCTGTTATCATAGTCGGAATGGTGAAACTGCATAAAACATAAATGATCGGAAATTTTATTTTCTATAACTTTTGTTAGGTAGTGTTTATAGATAGGACCATTAATAATGTAAATGAGGGATTCGGATGTAAAACATGGTAGGTGACAATTTTGGCAATATTGAGATATTGAACGTAAAACATGGTATCTGACCTCTGGGTGTGAGAAGAGCGGTTAGGTTTTCGGTATCTCAACGGAATGATGGTAGTAATATACAGACTTATTTTTCCTGGTAACTCCAAACAAATGCATGTAAAACATGGTATGTGAGACAAAATGGCTGCTAGCAGGAAGTTGGAGTTTGACAGGGAAAGGGATGTGTGTAATGCTGCAATGCATGAAAAGCTTCTAGTGAATGATTAAGAGTGTGATGTTTCTGATAAGGACCCAGCCTATCAAACAGAGGAAAATGAAAATGAACACTACACTGTTAATATCCAAAATGAGGTAAGAAAATTTTATATCCTCACTTTTCCCGCCTGCAAGTATATGTTGGTATCTACTGTAGATACCATGTTATTCTTGCACGGTGTGACCATATTACATTCCGAAAAAAGGAGGATAGATTGCATAAAATTTTGTGCAGGTTTGAAATTAAGGTTTTTATAGTGAAAACATATTTTAATTATAAATTTGTTGTTTATAAATGTTTAATTTATTTTTCTGTGATGATCCTTTCACTGATGACATGGACGCCAGAAGAGAAAGATGTGGGAGAAGAAAGACACGGGTCTGAATCAGCAACAAAAAAGTTGTGAAGATCGCAACAAAGGTTCACCTTACTTGCAGAAACGAGGAAGGAAGAGATGAAAAGTCATCAACCAGGTCCTGGCTGTAACTGCAAGAAAGCATGCCTTCAGATATTCAGTGAAGACGGCAGAGGGGATATATTTCAGAACTTTCTGCATATGGGAAACTATGCTTTTCAGATGTACTCGTCCAGTTCTACGCAAGAGACCGTATCTCATAGATGCAAGCAAATAGTAGTTCTGACATGTGTATACCACAAGCATGTATAACATGGTATCTCCCATTTTCAGTGTTTTGTACTGGTTGATATTGATGTTTTCCAAAGAGTAAAAATATACTTTGTGTATGATATTACTAGCATTGCCTTATGCAAAGTTCAATTAAACAGTAAGACAAATATTAAAATGCTGACTGTTCTAAATGTGTAGTCATATTTTTGTAAATGTTTGCCTTCCCGAAAACTCCAAAGCACTAAAATGTCAGTTACCATGTTGTACGCCCAAACCCCTCAAATATTTGAGAATTCAATTTTAGGCCTTTCCCCCCCAGCTACCATTTCAACCAGCGTAAATAAAATTAATTACAGCCTAGATTGTTGCGCCTCATTTCTCGACTTTACATACCTATTTTCATTACATTATCTTCAGTCGTTTTCGCGAGTATATACATACATGCATACATATAAACAAACATAGACGTCAAAAAATTCAATTTCCTTCTTACTGAGGACAAAGCCGATGCAGAAATACCATTCTTTTTTATTCTGATTAATTTATACATATAGATTATTATTATTATTATTATTATTATTATTATTATTATTATTATTATTATTATTATTATTATTGAGATCTACTTTTTACGAAAAATTACAAGAATTCAGTAATTTAAGTTTGGACTTTAATCAGTCATCATCCTCAAACTTGTCATCTAATCTTCTTCGTCTCGACTGGACTCAAAAACTACTGGAACGATTTCGCTGAAAATGTCACCATTTGTTCTTATTACTCCTGAGAGGTTTTGGGAAGTGGTTTGAATGAAATCCGATTGGTAGTTTCTTATGGTGAGTAATTTTATGTAATTAATTTAACTATACAGCCGCAACAAGACTGGATCGACTTGATGGATAGACCGTTGCTAGGTGACAGCGACTTGCTGTATATGATAGTCCTGTAAGAAATGCTGTATATAGGAAGATGGGAACACGCCACCATGTGTTATAAAGTGCGTTTCTTGCTAGGAGGTTCACGACCCTGCAAATAAAGATGGCTGACAGTATGGGCAGAAAGTAGAGTGCACATCTTCTTCGTGGTTTTCATGTTAGTGATGGCAAAAGAAACAAAACGGGTGCAATTGGTAATTCTACCAGCGAAGCGCTAATTAAAAACTGTTAAAAGGTACGCAATTTATTAATATGTAGATTGTACACTGTGCTCTGTTACATTTAAAAATATATATAATAAGCAATATTGTTGTTTTGCTTGCAGTTGCAGCTGCTTTCGCCGTAAAAATAATAATGTTTCCTAAATGCGTATCAATTTGCAGATCTACCAGCTTACAGAGCTTACTACCAGTCGCTCCAATCGCTTAAGTGCGGCCAGTATCCAGTATTCGGGAGATAGTGGGTTCGAACTCTACTGTCGGCAGCCTGAAGATGGTTTTCCGTGGTTTTCCATTTTCACACCAGGCAAATGCTGGGACTTTACCTTTATTAAGACCACGGCCACTTCCTTCCCACTCCTAGCCCTTTCCTATTCCATCATCGCCATAAGACCTATCTGTGTCGGTGCGACGTAAAGCCAATTGTAATAAAAGAACAGAAAAATCTACCAATGGAGCACTAAAGAAAAAGCCGCATATTCCCGTCATTCCTACCGGCATGGTACTTCATTTCAAAAGATTGCAATTTCCTATTCGCCTTTCATTCTCAATGGCTATCAACAAGGTGCTTCGGGTGCGTGGATTAAATCTGAAAAATCTGTGCTTTTCACATGGTCTATATTATATGTTGTACATCCCAAAGCACTTGAATACACTTTTCAAATTTAACTTAATTTAATGCACAATCTAAAATCAATTTATTTTGTACATATAATTGTGTCTGTTTTCTACATGTGTACGTACTTGAGAAGGGGGGATTCCAAAGGCGAATAAAATAATGGAAAATAACCGAGATGAATGTCGAACCCATTGTTTTTTTTTATCGCTGGGATGAATTGTGACACTCTGGATACCGTTTGAATGAACTTTCAGCCCCCATTGAGACGGGGGCTGTGATGGGGTGATAAGTAAATAGTCTCATCGACACAGATTGGTCTTATGGCGACAATGGGACAGGAAAGACCTATGAATGGGAAGGAAACGGGCGTGGCCTTAATTAAGGTACAGCCCCAGCATTTGCCTGGTGTGAAAATGGAAAACCACGGAAAACCATCTTCAGGGCTGCCGGCATTGGGATTCGAACCCACTATCTCCCGGATGCGAGCTCTCAGCTGCGCACTCCTCCCAGTAGTAAATAGATTATTGTTGAATACACAGATTTTGAGTTCGCAAGCCTGATTGGTGACAGTCATAATGGAGGTTGGATTCGTGTACACTATATCTAGAGCGCGACGGGTAAATACATATACTTTTTTTTAGAAGATCAAATACTTCCCAGTCATTTCGGGCTTCCACGTCGACAAACTTTTATTCGAAAATGAAATAATCTAAAACTAGAAATCGAACACATATAAATAACTTTAGAACAACGTAATAGAGTAAAATATCAATCAATTTCTCAATAAGGATTTCTAAAAAAAAAAATCACCTCAAACATAATTAACAAGTAATACCAATCTTGAAGGTAAACATTTAAAAACTAGCCGAGCAACGTCGAGTACTACAGCTAGTCTAATATATTAAAATGAATATTTGTTTTTTCGTCTCGAGTGGACCAAAAAGTACTGGATCGGTTTCGCTGAAAATTTCACGGTTTGCTTCTATTATTCCTGAGAGGGTTTAGGAAGTGGTTTGAACAAAATCCGATTGGCGGCTTTTTATGAGTGATTTTATATAATTAATGTAATTAAAAAGCCGCACCAAGATGCGGATTGACCTTAACTGACAGATTGTCACTAGAGGCTGCGACCTACTCTGCATCATGACAGTCCAGTAAGAAATGCTGTGTATAGGAGGATGGGAACACGCCCCCATGTTTTACGAAGAACCTTTCCACTTCTCCTCCTAAACCACTGAAGTAATTTCAACCAAACTTGGTAGACTTATGACTTACTACTGTGGGGGTACTACAGCTAGTAATGAATAAACATCACATCATCTCTGCTACAGACGCCTCTGTGGCTCAGGTGGCAGCGCGCCGGCTTTCCACCACTGGGTTCCGTGGTTCAAATCTCGGTCACTGCATGTGAGATTTGGGCCGGACAAAGCGGAGGCAGGACAGGTTTTCCCCGTCATATTTCATTCCAGCAACACACTCCAATATCATTTCATTTGATGTGTCAGTAATTAATCATTTCCCCAGAGGAGTGCGACAGGCTTCGGTAGCCGGCACAATTCCTAACCTCTCCGCTAGATCGGGGTTTCATTCATTACATTCTTGACCCGGTTGAACGAGTGGAAACAGGCTGTGGATTTTCTTCTTTATCTGCTCTCTTTAGTAGGTGAAAATGAAATGATAATTCACACCTCCGCCCACCGCCGTCTTGCAAATGGAATGGCTCGCATTGGCCAAGCCAAGCATCGGCTCGTGCCAGTCTCAGCAGTGTTCACGCCATCGTTCCATTCTTACAGCAGTGCACGTATATGTGTTATGTTGTGCTCATTCCGTCCAGGTCAGTTCGCGATGGATAGCGAGACGAAGTTGAGATAGTTGCTTGCATTTTGACTGAAGAAAAGAAATAAGAAAAAACGAAAATGTTACTGAGTACACAGTATAAACAAGATAGGATCAGCATTTGGACAGTTTCCCACACAACTGCAAATTTCTTCATAAATTTGCACTATTACAATCAAAATGGCATCATGCATATTTGCTCAAGGACAGACAGCTGGCTATGAGCCATGCATAACGTTTCAACAGCACTCACTACTTGAGCAGATACGAGACACTTCGTACACTGATACAAAACTGCCCGATTAAGTGGCTCAGACGGTAGAAGCGTTGGCCTTCAGAGACCAAGTGGGCAGGTTCGATCCAGATTCAGGCAGGTGGTATTTGTAAATGCTCAAATACGCCAGCATGTAAAATAACTCTTGTGACCGCGGCGTCTCCGAAAGCCATAAAAAAGCAGTTAGAGGGACGTTAAACAAATAAGAACGGGTTGCCTCGTCGACGCGTGCTTGGTTCACCCGGAAGGACGTGGATTCGATTCCTATCAGCAAGTCCAACAATGTAAGAAACAATTGTTTCTCTTCTGAAGCGGCACATGGCCAAGACCAAAAATGAATACCAGGTTAATTCCAGGTAACAATCCTTTCTCACTTAGTGCCGAGGTTATGGAAAGTAGAAGCCATTACCTTCCGCTTTTCCAAGGACAGTCATGGCCTCAACCGAAATGGCTTTACAACTAATAATATTATTATTTGATGAATATCAGCTATCGATCCTCTAAAAGCACGAAGAGGACAGTGAGTGACAAAGAGGTGGACTGTCTACAATGAGGCACCACAGTCACAATATGCACAAGCAGCCCATCCCCATTTGTGTAGCGAATATCCACATCTGCTTTGTGTGGTTCGGATCCGGTTTATGATCCTCAACTGACGTCTGGGAAGGTCGAATCCTTATATTCGCTTAGAAGGGTCTTCAAATAGATGTATATTGATTACTGAAGACTGCTTCCACCGGATTTTCCATGAAGTGGTAACTTTGAAGGAGGATCTTTCGAGGTCAACTTCTGTGCGCCACGGTGGTTTCCTTGATTTCAAGCGCTGATGTTCTCCTTGTGCAATATTTTCGTGAATGAGTAGCTCTGGATTCTGCTGAATGTTTTTCCATACCTTTCGAAGTGCTTCTGATCTTCTTAGGGATGGAGGTGAAATATTGCTGAGAACATATAGCCATAGTGTGTTCGTATTCCGAATACGTCCCGTGATTATTCGCATAGCTTGGTTGAGTTGTATATATATTTTCTTAGAATGAGCACTATTGATCCAGATTGGACAGCAGTATTCAGCAACAGAATATGATACGGCTAAGACAGTAGAATATTATTTCTAGTTTTGATTTTCGCAGCCACATTCGAGAGATGTTGCTTGAAGGTCAGACTTCTATCTAGCGTTATTCAAGTATTTTGGTGTACTACAATACGGAAGTACTTGGTTTCTGAACCTAACAACGGATTTGTAATTTGAGAGTCCGTTGTGTACGCGGAATGCAGATACCACTGTTTTCTGGGGATTTAGGTGGAGCCACCATTTCTTAAAATATACATCCATGGGCTAGAGATCTGTGGATAAAATAGTTTCAGCGTCAGGAAAGTCTGAGCACTGAATCATCAACCAAATGTCATCAGCAAAAATGCATTTTCTTGAAGGTGTTTTCGGCAAGTCGTGTATGTATAGACTGAAAAGCAGGGGAGCCAGGGCAGATCCTTGAGGTAAACCATCATTTAGTTTAAACACTCTACATCTATCATTATCGGACTAGATATGTAAGTATCTATTGCTTAGCATATTGTTTAATATGGCGGCATACGATAGCATTCACAAAATTCAAAAGGAGTCCCTCGCGCCAAACAGTATCATAGGCAGCTGACAGGTCCAAAAAGACAGCTACGCTTCCTAATTTCTTCTCAAACCAATATCGATGTGAGTAGTGAGAGAAAATACCTGCTCGTTACAGCTTCTTCCAGATCTGAATTCTGCTTGCTCTATAGGAATAGATTCCTATAAAGGCATAACAGTCCATAATGATAATGTATGTATGTTAAATTATTTGCACTTTTTTTTTCGAATCGCATTTCTCTCGAATGTTCAATATTTGATTTTGTTTATGATGTATGCGTCGTGCTACCACGCCGGAGCCTATTATGTGTTAGCCACGCCGCACGGCGATTTTTGTACCATAAGTTGGCAACACTATTGCTTCTTCCGACGACACCATAGTGAGGGCAGACTGGCCTTTCCTCTTTAAAGGAAGGTATTGAACACTGTCCTCACACAAGCTGTCTAGAATTATTTCGACTGTAGAACTTTCATGTTTTTACAACGCTCACCGCCCCAAGTACAGTGGGAACGATGCTAAAGACATATTCCAAGTTAAAACTAAATAAATTACGTTACGATGTGCACAGCGAATTAACCGCAACAGTCAACTAGATCAACTGGATGGGCATCCGACAGTTGCCTCTTTACAATCTTGTGAGTACAGGGCAATGAAAATAATGAGTGATGTGGAAGGAGTGCGGACACTTCCTTTTGTTGTGGAATAGAACTGGCAAGCTCGCCAACGATTTATGTGGTAACGTTGGCGGTGGCCACCGGAGTTTCGAACCTCTCCATCAAACTGCCAACCGTGTTTATTTTGCATTTACTCTGATATTTTAGACCTGATCTAATTAATTACGGCGGTAAGAAGGGCGGCCACCTAAGTAGACACAAGAAATAACAGTAAGAGGCACGAGTACTCCAAATATTGTTATACGAGAAGAACTTTTACTACTAAAGCTATTCCATGAAATGCTCAGTGGAAATGTCACAGAAACGTTCATACATTCACATTAAGTATATTGCACATATTTCGTTAAAACTACAAACGCAATGCATACTCAGTAATTAACTAATAAAACGTGACGGAATCATACTATAGAGATGCAGACAAATGGAGGTGAAAATTGTGGGTAAGTCTATTTTGTGTTTAGGTTCTCTTCCATCGCTATCAGTTTTACGAGGCAGCAGAATGCCGGGGTTTTGCCCCAAAAAAGGGGTACTTTAATGGGTCAGTAAATCTACCGACAAAGATCTTCCGCAATTATGCACTTTAAAATACCGATCGACTCCCCCAGTATCCGATCCCACATCTATCAGAGAAGGAACTCGAATCTACATCTGCAATTAGTTTGTAGAGCTCTTCATTTTAACATTGTTTTCCAGTTACATTTCGTCCAATCATGATTTATTCCAATCTTCTTTTCCTTACACTTAGCTTTACGCCCCACCGGCACAGGTACGTCTTATGGCGACGATGGAACAAGATGGGGTTCGAACCCTCTATCTCCTTAAAGCAAGCTGACAGTTACATGACTGAAACAGCGCAGCCACTATTATTCCAATCTTAATGGTATCAATGATATAAGGATATTTTTTCATCCAGTATTTCTTTAGTTTTCAATGAAACCTTTACTTTTGGACAGGTCCGGTTCACGCTCCTTTTAACGGTATTTAATTAATTTATTTATCTATATATATATAATACCAAAAAAGGTACAACATTTTTATCTACAAGCGGTAAAAGACAGTTTTCCGGGCTGAGACGATGAGACGAAAAAACGAAGACCTTTTTAAGCCCACGTTTGTGGGTTCGATCCCAGCTCAGTCCGGAGATACTTGAGTATGCTCAAAAAATCAGCATTGTATAGGTAATTTCTCATCATGTAAAGGAATGACTGTGAGGAAAATTCCGGCACCTCGACGTCTCCGAAAACCGCAAAAGTTACACAGTAGGACGTAAAAACCATTATTGTCGAGGGGTTGTCAGGATCCTTAAAACTAAAAGAAGAGGTAGCATGTTATACTATCTATTAAATTTATTCGGTTATTATTTAGAGCTATTTCCGAGTTCACTAGTATTTGAGTATTCTAATTCGCCTTTCAACTCACTCATTTGGGCCATCACACACCACTCTGGCGCGTCGAACTCCTGTTCTCCAACACGGCCCCCACAGCGTTGTGTCACTCTAAAACAGTTCACTTCAACTAACAAGGATCCCTGAACTACATGCAGCCATCTGAAGAACTCAATCCCGTTGAATGATTCGTCACGAACTCGCGAACGTCTCATAACTGCTTCCGTTCACTCGCGATTGACGCATTCAAGACTGACTCTCTCTCACCGGGTTTGCTCTTTATACCGACTCGCAGAAGATACGCGTAGTATCCACTTCCACATCATTCTGAGTGCCTGCCTGGCCCATTGCTAATCAGCTTCTAGCTTTTTCACGGAGCTTTCTTATCGCGAGGCTCAACAATTCGTCAGCGGTAGTGCTTTCCTTCGCACACAATGTCGCCTCTCGTCAAAGTTACTGAATTCCACCGTACCACGACACACTCGGCCATCACTGTCACATTATTATTTATACCGGTAACAGAGTGGCGCAATGAGTTCAAAGACTTAGGTAATTATATTTAAGGGAACTTCTTGTTAATAAGAATATAATCTACTTGCATGAAAATTTTAAAATCAATGCACAGCAACTGCTTATCCGACTCGTTAACTGAATGGTCAGTGTTAAGGATTTCGGTTCAAAGGGTCCCGGGATAGATTCTCGGCTGAGTCGGGGATTTTAATGGCGTCTGATTATTTTTTCTGGTCAGAAAACTGGGTGTTTGTGTTTGTCCCAACACTTTCTTCATCATATTCCGACAACACAGCACACTATCACCACAAAACACGCAATAGTAATTACATTCCTCCTCAGAGGGTTGGCGTCAGGAAGGGCATCCGGTAGTAAAACAGAGCCAAATCCAATGGATAGAAGCAGCACAGCAATTGCTTATTGTTAAGAACATTTTGAAGCATACTTGCAGAGAAGCATCGGAACAACACGTATGCTGATAATTTCGGAAAATGTTTTGCTGTGCTGAATGTATGAGATGGAAAAGCGCTTCGAGTTTGGATTTATAGATCTGTCCATATTAACCGAATCAAATACGAATAACACCGAAAAAATACGCGCTCATATCTGACAACGGAATAGTTTTCGCTACCCTGCATATTAAATAATCGCATAGCCTCAGCTACCGTATGCCATCTAGGCTGCCTACGCGGCAATTAAAACGTTGTTTCACTCTACGATATGGCAGAGTAAACCAGATCTCTGTTGGCCGATGGCCGAGTTTCGTCGCGTACATTCCAAATGTGTCTACCAGAGATCTTTTACGTTCCGACACCGTACGAATGCACTTTTTTCCACTATTCAAAAATCCGACTACCTCTTCCGGGCTTGAACCCGCAATCGTGTAATTCAGGGACCGAAATTCTACCACTGATCCACAGAGAGAGAGAGAGAGGGGGGGGGGGTATTACCAACCAATATTCCTTAAAAAATTCCGATTATCTGCTTCAATGGAACATTAACGATATAGTGTACAACATGGCCCTGCAATTAACTCGCAGATTCTTAAACCGAGACCATAGAAATAATGTTTCTCTATTTCCATATTGAAACACAATAACTATTAGAAATCGTAACACACAAATAACTTACCAATATCACGACATGGGCTGGTGCTTACCTGAAATGAAAATAAAACTTTATCAGATCCACACATTGGTTGGTGTTACTAAATCGTTTATTATAGCTGGTATTGTACACATACAACATAATATTTTGTAACTGTTGTTGTGGTGGTGGTGGTAATTGTTTTAAAGGAGAGTACAACTAGGCAACCATCCTCTATTAACACTAATCAGAGGGACAAAATGGAAAGGGTACGACACTTCGAAAAATGAAGATACTGGCCAAAGAAAAACAAAGGTCACAAAGGGTGTGAAAATGAAAATGACTCCCTAGGCCCCACGAAACTAATACCGTCGGCGTCGGAAAAGAACAAGAGTTGACCGAGTGAGGTCGGATAGGATAGATAAAAGTGAGAAGCCTGGCACAAGTACGTGAAAGCATTGTCAGGACTCGGTTGAGGGCCGAGCGCACCGGCGGTAATTTCGGGGATATTCAATTTGCACAGACTGTTTGTTTTAATTTACATAATCTAATAATTGTTCCGTTGTCACATTACGTAGAACAGTAAAGATTACAGTATTTACGAAAGTGCAGGCGTGCTTCCAGACAAAGTGTCCTTTGTTTTGACCTTTCATAAGCCGCTAGGTGACCAACACGATCTTAACATACTCCTTCAATCGGTTGTCATACTCCAAAGTGGTGCAATATGAGTGATGTACGTTCTGATATCGTCGCTCCTGTGTCAAAACCGCGAATGTGATAATGCTGGTCCTATCCATTATTTCCCTTAAGACTGGTCACGCCTCCCAGCCACATATTGATATGCAGGCCATCCGAACAATTTTGGTTGAGTTAATTTTCCTACGCGCGTGTGTAAAAGAAAATGAACCTTACTCTACCGTACTGTAGGAATGAGTGTTTGCATGACATATTTACCAACTCCTAGAGTATGACGTGTTGAAGGTACATTTTCCTTTACAATGTAGCATAGGAAAATGAACACAAAGAAAAAGTTCTGATGGACTACATGTCAATATGCGGCTGGGAGGCGTGACCAGTCTTCTGGAAAATAATGGATAAGAGGAGCATAGTCACATTCGCGGTTTCGGCGTCGCAGCGAGGATATGTTTGTGATGTTTACCGAGAAGGAGCGTAAGCTATTAGTTTAAAATAATTACAAATTTTACAAAACTGGGGGCTGTGCAAGGAGAAAGTGTATCGCTAAACTATGTGTAGATTCATAAAACGACGTTAAAGACCATAATCATGAATTTCGTAAACATTTACATAGACAGTTTATTTCAAATAGCGTAAAAAGAAAAATGGAGAATGAACTAACGGATACGCCAGCAAAAATTTTAATAGTCAATCTTCCCCAACAATTTCAGACTATAGCTCAATTCATGTTACGAAAACAGTATTGCACTCCCTCTTAGATACTCACAATTCCTCGTTTTTGAGGAATATTATAACGTACTTTACATTGTTTCATGAAAGAAAGAAAATGGATGGGGCATGTTGTTGCTGAAGATTTTGATGTTGTGGTGTGCAGCGATACATCACGGCATGACTTGTACTGATACAGAAATTCCCTATGATTTTTATATGTGCTTGGTTTTGTTATTTAGCTTTTGTTTCTTAAGAGCATTTTACTTTCACTACAATTTTACCACTTTTTCACAAGCGCATTTAATTTTCACCATTATTGTCGTGGGGCGATATGACGGCACTGTAACACCCGGCGTTGCCTGGACAAATTTATTAAATGCAATTAACTGCATACCCCACAGGCCAGACCGAGCCTACAGAAATTGTTTGTTTTCTATTTTATCCCAGTTTGTCTTGAACTTCAATGCTGAGGTTTTGTATATTCAGTAGTTTATCCATGTCGTAAAATCCTAAATACCCCTCCTCCCCCTTTACAACCCCCATATCTTACTTTTTTTTTTTTAATACTGGAGCTTAGTTCCTTCCTTCTCTTATTTTGAACTTAAGTACTGAGTTTCACCAATAGATGTGCCACAGTTTTCCCGTGATGCTGTTCAGCAGAGCTGTTCGATATGGCAACCCCGTTGTCATAAGAACAATACTGTTTTATCAACATGGAATGATCTATAGTTTAACCCTAAATGCCGTACGATGTATAAAAAAGAGAGACAACAGTATCCACCTTTACCCTAAAAACAGAGATGACGTCCACGAGGAACTGGATTTAAGACACTGCATATATTTAAAGTATTAAAATGATATGGGTCTACATTTCGTGAAAGAACATAAATATCATGCCCTGTAAACTAGACTCCCTTTTAAAATCTTTGGCTTAATTGGGCTTTGGTATAGGTTCAACACGATGATATACTTCGTGGCGCCATATGAATTTTCAAGGGGATATTCCACTCCAGAAAACATCTGGATTCGATCTTCGGACGACTAGGTGAAGTATGGCTTCATTCTTAACAAACAAGCAGAGGATACTGGTAAACAAACCCAAAAATTGTAAACAAGTTCACAGACTAGATCCTAAGGAAAAGTACACGTTTTACAGCAAAAAGTAGCTTTATGGGAATCAATAGCATTTTGCCACAAGCCTGTACAAGTTGCACTTTAAACTGTTTTATAAGTACAGTACATACAAAGTAGATACTTGCATGTACTATATCGTCGTTGAGCCTGCGAAAACCGCTATGTGATAATATTTTTTTGGAGAAATACCGACTCACAGTATAAATATTACTAAGAGCGAGAAGTGCTTGACAATATTCGCACAGCATTGAACCTCAGATGACAGAAATCAAGGGCCAAAGTTCTAAGATAAAATGTTTCATGTGGTTTTTACGGCCGCAACAACGATACATCACTGGAAAGAGGCGATTTCATAGAATTATCCTTACGTAACAAAGCGAAATATGGAAATTGTGACATTTCACCCCTTTCCGGAGCCCCTCAAACTTCCAGCACCTTAACGTTTCCAAAAACGTATTAGAGAGAGGTAATAATATTATTATATTATACGTTTGACATTAAGAAAATAGGCAAATACGAAACAAGACACTTGGGACATTTCTTACCACAATAATGAAGTATTGTGAAGCCGTCAATAAAAATGGAAGATAACCTGTTCAATTTTGTTCAAATCTTTAGTTACACTCAGAGGCCAGGAATAATGTGACTCCCTAGTTATGTAAACCCGAGTGGAAAGGACGCTGCGTCACTACAGTAACGTAGCCGGGAATGCATGAACCATACAATTATATCTGATGAATGATACAGCTTGATGACAAAGCAGAATACGTCCTATGCTCCAGCAGCAATACTGGTCATGTGAACGCGTGTTCACAATCTGCTAGTTATAGTTAACACTGGTAAATAGATCATGGAGCAGAATGCACCCAGGAAGGGGCGTGCAAATGTTAGGTCCAGTAAAATCCAAGGAGAGATCAACAATTTCCTGAATTTCTGGCTTTAAAATATCATGCTTGGCCTTGATCTTAAGATTTTAATTCATTAAAATATAATTTGTATAATCAAAGTTTATAGTTTTAGAAGTTTGTTTTCCTTCATCATATTGTTTCTTTAAATACAACATATGCGGACGAGCTACGACGAGGACAGTACAGTCGCAGCATCTAAATTCGAAATCGCCATGTTGATCACCAACGTTCGCTAGAAGGCAGCACATAAATAATAATAATAATAATAATAATAATAATAATAATAATAATAATAATAATAATAATAATAATCCTTTTAATTTCTATGTACCGCATTTCTAAAATCTTCTTTCTGACGGTACTTTTCGAATATTAACCTTATACTTGGCTTTTATACTGGGCAGGACAAATAATAGCTTATGTCTGAGTGTTTATTTTTATTTTTTAACTGTTTGTATGTCTGTTAAAACATCGCGGAAAAACGGATGGAGGGATTTCATTAAAGTCTGTATTTGAGTTTAGGATAAAAGTGGGTGGGATGTGGTAACTATAAGTTGTATAAAAACAACCGAAATCGGGAAGGAGGCTTCACTGGGGCCTAAAATATAAAACTCGATGTATTATATCTCCCTTACGATTGGTTTTACAGGAAGATTTCTCATGATAATATTGATTTAAAATATTGCTCACAAGCATTTTGGTTCTAACTTTTTTCCTATACAGTGAAAAATAAATGAAATATCAGCGGTAGTGTCGTCTTAAAATTCAACAGCCGATAACTAACTCTATAAGGAGATGTTATGGAGTTCATGCCGGCAACGTTGTAAATGGTTGGTACATCCGTCTGTACTTCTTGAATATTAACCTCATACTTTGTTTTTAGCAGAAGGAAAAGAACGTTATGCAAACACGTATAACATAGTTCACATTGAGGTGCGTCTATCCATGCCGAGCAAGAACTGGTCAATTCAATTTTGGCCATAATGCCACATGTACCCTTCTCGTTCTAAGCGATTCAATTTACCATTCATGAAACTATGGGGAAATAAAATTTAAGGCGATAGTCAGACTTTACACTGATTGCGAGGTATATTGTTTCTTCTGTCTCTTAGCTACAAGAGAATAAGAATTCAAGAGAAAAGAAAACTCGTTATAAACACATACAATATCAAGCAGAATTGCTCGTTATATCCGGTCATTGTGCTGAAGTGTCCTTTCCCAGTCACTCTGCATTAGCCCAGAAAAAAGATTTTTTTTTGCTAGGGGCTTTACGTCGCGCCGACGATGGGATAGGAAAGGCCTAGGAGTCGGAAGGAAGCGGCCGTGGCCTTAATTAAGGTACAGCCCCAGCATTAGCCTGGTGTGAAAATGGGAAACCACGGAAAACCATTTTCAGGGCTGCCGATAGTGGGATTCGAACCTACTATCTCCCGGATGCAAGCTCACAGCCGCGCGCCTCTACGCGCACGGCCAACTCGCCCGGTTTACAAAGTTTAAAGAAAGATGCAGGGTAATGCCGCGCAAATGTTGCACCTCAATGCAAACTATGCAATTTTACATTATTATTATTATTATTTTTTTTTGACAATGAAGAGGATGTTTTAGTGTCATTTTGTCACACTTGTGTTATATATAATGGGAAGGTGTGTAAAAATGTCTGCCATTACATTTGATATACAAATTGAGACTCTTTACGTCTCGGGAACACCTACACTGCTGGTCAAAACAATAAGGACACACACCCCAAACTGAAAAAAAAAAAACTGTATTCTTAAGTCATTTATTTTATTTCAAAGTAAACTAGAGAACAATTCACATACATTACAATGTTAGTACATGATGTGGCCACCCCTGCATGTTGAAACACGCTACACCATAAAGTGGCTGCGGCACTCCTCCTTGGTCACCTTCCTCCAGAGCTCGAGCAGATTGAGACGCAACTCTTCCTTATTCCTTAGTTTCTTTTTGTCCAGCTGTAGCCCAGTCTTGTTCCAAAGGTTCTCAATAGGATTGAGATCAGGGCTACGAGCTGGTTATGGCAGCAGTTCCACGTTATTTGACTCCATCCAGGCCATCGTGACGCGCGATTTATGGTATGGTGCATTGTGTTGGAAGATGAAGTTCTCTCCCAACAGCTGTGCGACGGATGGTAACATGACTTCCTCCATGGTTGTGCAGTAACGTTCTGAATTCATAGAACCATCTACCACATAACATTCCCCTGGTCCCTCACTGGTGATGCATGCCCAGATCATAACGGCATCACCACCCTACTGAACTGCCGGGGCGAGGCATTGAGGCAAGAATTTCTCTGTTATCGTGCGCCTGACACGGACCTTTCTGCGCGAAAATAACTCAAATCGACTCTCGTCCGAGAAAACTACACGCCTCCAAGCTTCTACAAGCCAACCCTTTTTACCGGTGCTGTCCAGTAAGCAGAGGTTTTCGCAAAGCATATCGAGATTCAAGGCCAACCTCACGCAAACGTCGGCCAACTGTTGACTTACTGACTAGGATATTATATTCTAGATTTAAAGCAGTACTTAGGTCACCCTAACTAGCCTTCCTGTTCACTTTAGACAAGTGAATAAGCTTTCTGTCCTATCTAGGAGAGGTTTTCCTTGGCCTATCACCATGGGTTGCACTCTTATTATTGCCAGTCTCAGCAAACATTTCCGATGTCTGCTCTACACATATCTTGCTAACACCCTTATTAGTTCCAATTTGTCGATAACACTTGCCTCCCTTGTGCATACCCACAATTTGCCACTGTATTTCATCTGGAACACTTCGACGACCCATTTTTTTGCAACAAACTCACAAACTTGACGTATTATGCACTTAACCTTAAAAGTATCGCAAGCTGCTCAAAGACTAAAGCGATCAGCTGTTCCCAAAAGTCACTTTCCGCCTAAACAGATGTGGATCAAGTAGGCTGTGAGAACATTCAAGCGCTGGCGCCAAATATAAGATTTTAAAATATTTAAAAAAGACCATTTAAAATTGGGGTCATTTACTGAAAATTTCAAAGAAATAAATGACACTCTTACTCATCCGCATATTTCCCCCCAGTATTTTTCACAACTCATTTGATAGGTCTTTATGAGGTGTATTGATACGCCAGATTTCAAATTTACAAGTACCACCGTTTTCCCTTAGGACGGGGTTACCGTGCAAAAACGTATTAATTTTTGTGCTATACTTTGGTATTTAAAAGAAAAATCCATGTTATTTTTTCTAAGAGCCTACTCATTCTATGCAGTTTTTACTAATAATTAAAAAAATAGAGCATCACCAATACATTACGGACAGGGGGCAAAAGTTTTGTTTTGGGTGGTCTCCTTATTGGTTTGACCTAGAAAATGAATGTTAACAAACCGCTCAACTGACATCTCAATTCACCATGCAAACGAAGCCAAAGTCATAATGTGATTCCTTGGACTTTTATGAATGCAAACATATGAATTTTTTTAAATGCTATTTGTTCGGGGCGTCGATCTAGAAAGATCTTTTGCCCCTACTTGCACCATATGTGTGGAACCTGCGTGAATTTTGTAAGTGGCGGAAGTGTTAAGTGTTGAATGTATGAAAAGGAACATTAAGGACGACACAAACACCCAGTCCCCAGGCCAGGGATATTAATAACCCCTGACCCGGCCGAGAATCGAACCCGGGGCCGCGGGGTGACAGGCGGACGCGTTGCCTCCTACACCGCGGGACCGGACAAACATATGCATACTGCATTATTAAAATATGTGTTGCTTCTATTTTCGATTTTTTTATTATTACAGATCACTGTGAGCCACTTTAACACAAAGACAATTATTCTCCTCCCCCCCACCCCCCCCCCCTTCTCAGAAAAAAATATGTTTGAGTTCATAAAATGTCAATTAGCCTTTTCTCAGAGCGAGTTGTGTCATAAACCATTTAATGCTGGCTTTCTACTGCGGCGAGCAACTACAGCTGACTGCTACGCACCAGTGAATAAGGCACGTGTACTGTAGAAATCTGAGCAGCCGGCAGAGGTTTGCAGTCCTACAATCGATAAACTAATTCAGCGACTTGTCATGCGCGGACGATGAAATAGGCCGCTCCAAATAAACTGTTAAGTCCGTCAGTCTTACTTCCGGTAAGACGGGCTCAAAAGGCCTTATCAAACCTCAACGCAGCGCACATAATTTAATACCTAGACAAAGGGTCGAGCGCACAGACTTCTTGACCGATATTCTTACAGCAGTTTCGAGGGTTAAGATGGAAATCAGTTTTCTTTATGTATAGACTCCAGAGGCCGTAGCCAAGTTGGTCATTCAATGGAGGGCACGTTTGAAAGTGTTGATCAGCAAAGTTGAACGATCGACATACCCTCATCCTTTATGCGAAGTAACAAATTTATAACGGGTCAGCTTAAGGATTAGTTTCAAGCGGATAACGAACGACACGGTAACATAGCCAAAGGGGCGATTGTAAATTCTACTGGAGGTCTACAACACAATGTAAACTGCACTACATCACTAGCACGGGAGGATGTAAATTGCGCCGTTCACTACGGATGATTTTAATTTTGTATTACGATAGTGAACTGGAAAGTGGCGAGGAGGAGGCGTACGGTTCGAATATTGGACAGAGATGTGCAATATTTCAAAATAAACAGCAATGAAATTCCACACACAGGAAATAATTCTTACTCATCAAATAAGAACCAAATCCGTTCCTTTGAATAGGGCCAAACTGATCGCTTCACATTCGTTAAAAGCATTTGCTATTAATTTCCAAAGTAAAAAAGTAAAGAAAGAAAGAAAGAAAGAAAGAAAGAAAGAAAGAAAGAAAGAACGAGCGTGGCTTTTACCGAACACTTTACACTAGGTATTTAAGTATGGATGATTTTAAATACTTTTATGACACTGAAATGAATTGAAACGGAGGTTATTTTCCAAACGTGCAATACAGTCCGTGGACAAATTATCAATATGTTTCCTCAGTCGACACAGATAGGTCTCATGGTGACGATGGGATAAGAAAGGCCTAGGAGTTGGAAGGAAACGGCCGTAGCCTTAATTAAGGTACACACCGAGCTCGATAGCTGCGGTCGCTTAAGTGCGGTCAGTATCCAGTATTCGGGAGATAGTAGGTTCGAACCCCACTGTCGGCAGCCCTGAAAATGGTTTTCCGTGGTTTCCCATTTTCACACCAGGCAAATGCTGGGACTGTACCTTAATTAAGGCCACGGCCGCTTCCTTCCCACTCCTAGCCCTTCCCTGTCCCACCGTCGCCATAAGACCTATCTGTGTCGGCAACTAGCAAAAAAAATATTTAAAAAATTAAGGTACACCCCAGCATTTGCCTGGTTTGAAAATGGGAAACCACGGAAAACCATCTTCAGGGCTGCCGACAGTGGGATTCGAACCCACTATCTCCCGGATGCAAGTTCACAGCCGCGCGCCCCTAACCGCACGGCCAACTCGCCCCGTGTAAATAACTGCTGATCTCTCCGGCATAAGGATGTAACCAACAAGGCAGTACTGTAAGTTTTGAGGAGAGAGGAAAAGTTATTTTGGGAGTTATTTCATGGTATTCACTACTCGAGCCAATTGCACATGCAAGTGAGCAAATAAGTTCATCAATTAAAAATATTATTTTATTGTTATAACTTATGGTTTTAAAAATAATGTATGAATTGGAAGTGGTACAACGGAAAATTATCTGCAAGCATGTCTTACGTTTGTGTACAACAGAAGAGAAATCCTGTACATGCACTTGGAACAAAAAAGATGGCAAATAATAATAGTGTAATAACAAAAATATCAACAATAACATGTCAAGAAAATATTTCAAATTATAGATGTGATTTCGTCTATGACTTATTTACATGATCTATTGCACATAGTGAGGGGCTGCCTGGCAGAGGCGGTAAAGGCGTGCTCGGCTCGCCCGAAAAGACGTGGGTTCGAATCCCCTTCAGGAAGTCGTAAAATTTAAGAAACGAGATTTTCACTTCCGGAGGTGCGCATGGCCCTGAGGTTCACACAGCCTACACCAAAAATGAGTACCAGGTTAATTCTTGGGGGCAAAGGCGGCCGGGCATAGAGCTAACCACTCTACCCCACCCAGTGCCGAGGTTACGGATAGTGGAAGCCTTCACCTTCCACCCCTCCAAGGGCCTTCATGGCCTGTACGGAGATGACTTTGCTTTTGATTATACGTAGTGATGAACTAACACAAGCACTGTCCACTATCTTGACTTATGTTCCATCCTTACACCACGGAGGACAAAGTTCTGCTGGCTTGAACTTGAAATGTAAGACATAAGACATCACAGCACAGAGGCGTGATAATACACACTATTTACACTGAAATATCACTTTTCGGAAATGTTTCGGTTACATTCTTGTTCCGGGGAGGTCTTCAATTATTTATTATCCTCTAAATGTTTCCAGTGCAATTTCCTATTTTCAGTAAGTTGCACTTTACTACTACCACCACTAAATGGTAACATCGATCAGCGATGAAATATCTATACTCAACACCAGAAAACAACGCTTGGCTCCAGGGCTAAATGGTTAGCGTGCTGGCCTTTAGTCCAGAGGGTCCCGGGTTCGATACCCGGCCGGGTCGGGGATTTTAACCTTCATTGGTTAATTCCAATGGCTCGGGGGCTGGGTGTTTGTGCTGTCCACAACATCCTGCAACTCCCACACCACACACAACACTATCCTCCACCACAATAACACGCAGTTATATACCTACACATGGCAGGTGCCGCCCACCCTCATCGGAGGGCCTGCCTTACAAGGGCTGCACTCGGCTAGAATTAGCCACACGAAATTATTATTATCAGAAAACAACAACGGGTCGTAAAGAGATGAAACACAACTTGTATTACAACCCCAGTCCTTCAGTATTACCTATCGTTTTCCCATGTGCTCTTGTCATACACTTCCTGGTGACCAACAAAGGAAAACTATCACGATCTATTCCTCTAAATACATTTTTCAGCTACTTGTAAGAATATCTTGTTTGTAACGGTATTTATAATAATGTTATTGGTTTCCGCTGCACTAACTACTTTTACAGTTTGCAGAGTCACCGTACTGCTGAAATTTTGTCCCGCCGGAATTCTTTCGCGTGTCGGTAAATGTATCGAAATGCGGCTGGCGTATATGAGCTCCTTCAAATTCCGCCAGAGTGACCAGCGATCGTATCCGACGACTTGGATTCAGAAATCAGCGCTCTACCATCTGAAATAATGAGCCTCACTAAAACCAGATAAGTTTTCAATGATCTTATCCTGTCTATTTATCCCAATCATTCAGGGCAGTAGCTCTCAAAAGTACTGTAGTAGGCGAGACTCCTACGGACAGCGCAAAGTGATGGAAACGGGGCGCAGCATAAAAACTTAAAACTTGTCTAAATAAATCATATTTCATATGCAATCGTCGAAAACAAAAGAAAAAAAACGGTATTGAGTTGGCGTGTCGTTTAACCGGCAGTTAAGGAAAACTGCTTTTTCCAGATGGATTTTAATCAATTTATCCCGTTTAATTAATCCGATTTATTAAAATATTTAAGGTACAGCCCCAGCATTTGCAGGGGGAGAAATGGGAAAATCATGGAAAACCACCTTTATGCGTTCAAACCCACCATGCCTCGAATGCAAGCTCTAACAACCCAATTCCTGGGCCATCACATGTAAATGTAAATGTAACTGAGTAAGCACAACTAATGGACAACACTAAATTTAAGGAACTGTCTTTGTCGGAGCTCTGGATGCATGATGGCGAGGAATTTATAACTTTGAGCTAAAAATGTACAGAATATAGAGGCAGGTTAAATTCCAGAGTAAATACTGAGAGAAAAAAAAAAGAACGCAACAGTTGACATTTCTCATATGGACCCCGTGACGATAAACATTGTTCTCAAAAAGCACATCATTACGTCACCCGGTCACAGTGACGTTTGTTATTTAAATATTTAATCTTCTGTACTATGAAAAAAGATTTAGGCCTACATGTTACTTAAACATCTTATCCGTAAGTTGGAAGTAACAGAATAAAAGTAGCGAGAATGATTGCCGATACAAACAGGTCGGAACGGAGAGATAAAGGCCAATTTAAGAAAGAACTCGAACGAAGCTGTGCATAGACCGGTTCCGGTGGATAAGTCATGTGAGGCGAATGGAGAACGATAAGTTACCTATGAAAACAATATACTTGGCCATGGACGGTAAGAGAAGCAGAGGGACACCAAGGTGACGATGGTTAAACTCAGTTTTTAATTATTTGAGAATAAGAAGTGCGGAACTAAATAAAACCACAGAACTAATAGCAAAGAGACGATTGTGGAGGTGCTTAGTTAATTCACAGAGGCTTGCTAACTGAAGGCCGGCCCCGCGGTGTAGGGGTAGCGTGCCTGCCTCTCGCCCGGAGGCCCCGGGTTCGATTCCCGGCCAGGTCAGAGATTTTTCTCTCGACTTGAGGGCTGGTTCGAGGTCCACTCAGCCTACGTGATTAAAATTGAGGAGCTATCTGACGGTGAGATGGCGGCCCCGGTCTCCAAAGCCCAGAATAACGGCCGAGAGGATGCGTCGTGCTGACCACACGACCCCTCATAATCTGCAGGCCTTCGGGCTGAGCAGCGGCCGCTGGGCAGACCAAGGCCCTTTCAAGGGCGTTAAGTGCCGTGGGGTTTGGTTTTGCTGACTGAAGACTGAAAGGCATAACAGTGCACAATGAAACTATATGCACGTACTGTTTACTTACGAGTACATTTTGTTTCATCTGTACTAACCAACTATCAGCGCTATATCTATTTTTCTTCCAGGCCTAGATACTAGAATATTGCGTAGGGGCTGCCTGGCCGAGGCGGTAAAGGTGTAGTCGGTTCGCCTGGAAGGACGTGGGTTCGAATCCCCGTCAGGAAGTCGTAAAAATTTCAGAAACGAGATTTCCACTCTCGGAGGTGCATATGGCCCTGAGGTTCACTCAGCCTACACCAAAAATGAGTACCAGATTAATTCCTGGGGGCAAAGGCGACCTGGCGTAAAGCTAACCACTCTACCCTATCAAGTGCCGAGGTTGGGGATAGTGGAAGCCTTTGCCTTCCACCCCTCCAAGGGCCTTCATGGCCTGTACGGAGATGACTTTGGTTTTCTTTGCTAGAATATTGCGTACAAAAGATATTTTAAAAAACACCCACAAATAAACCACCACCTACTCCGATAAAGAAATTAGACTGGGAAAGGAGGCCCGACAGTACTTTCTGTTTGTCAAAAGGGACGGGGGACGGGGGGCGTTTGCCAAAGAGCCACTGCTCCAGGGTGGTATTCTTATCTCTATCAATACTGTACGAGTACGACGATTTTCCTCTTCCTAATTTTGCTTTGAATTCTTCATCCACACTTTTCGAGTAATACTACTATGCTATAATTTCGTCTGGCTATTTCTAGCCGAGTGCAGTCCTTGTAAGGCAGACCCTCCGGTGAGGGTGGGTGGCATCTGCCATGTGTAGGTAACTGCGTGTTATTGTAGTGGAGGGCAGTGTTATGTGCGGTGTGTGAGTTGCAGGGATGTTGGGGACAGCACAAACACCCAGCCCCCGGGCCAATGGAATTAACCAATGAAGGTTAAAATCCCCAACCCAGACGGAATCGAACCCGTGACCCTCTGAACCGAAAGCCAGTACGCTGACCATTCAGCCAACGAGTCGGACTGCTATGCTGATATATTGGAAAGCAAATTAGCAAATATTTCAGACATGCAGGAAATGTTGTCTCACACCACAGGCAAAAATACGAAAGACTAGCATGTCTAAAAATATTGCGGGCTGTGAAAATAAATATCAGTATTGTATATGTTTTGTTCCCTCCTCAACTCGGTACCGGTCCCTTTTCTGCAGTGACTTTTAATATCGTTATTTCTGAACTCTCATTAACTTTCGACATACATTTTAATATAATACTAATAATAATAATAATAATAATAATAATAATAATAATAATAATAACATGATTTAAAATCCACTTATCAGTCCTTGTCAAACACATTACAGACCGAATACCGCCGCTTCACTACAGCAATACGTCCTGAAGTCCCACATACCGTCGAGTACGTGTTCCTCTCCACGGTGAGGTGGAGATCATCCAAATAAAAGAGAGGAAATTCCCGCATAAAATTTCCCTGGGCAAATATCGCCTAAGGTCAAACGCAGAGTTGTACTCTAAATCTGAAAAGCACTCATTTTCTATGACGAAGCGCCGTCTCGTATTTTGTGGTCATTTTTCTCAAATGCCTAACACCCGAATACAACGCCAATTTCTTGAAAATGAACCACTCCATAGGTAACTGGAGTGAAGAAGCATCTGGCCAGTGACTCAGCAACTGGGTAGACGGGAAAATAACCCACTACGTCCATTTAAACAGACCGGGAAGTAAAAACTCGACGTTTATTGGACACTTCAGCATCTGCGCATCGGTATCAGAAAAGTAACGCCGGCAATTAAACACCAGTACAAGGATATCGGTAACATATGCATGGGGCACATATGGTTCTGCACAAAACAAGCCGTGCGCAAAAGAAACCGTAGCTCGACATTTGGTGGCTAAAAAGGGATGCGAGCCGCCGTAAAATGAGTGAGAAAAACGAGAAACCAGTGTCGACAGCCTGGCCAACAACATAATAACACTACGGGGCTGTCATTAAATTTGAGAATACCAAACTCCGAAAGAAAAAAGAAAAATAAAACACTTTGTGAAATGTATCCATCATTTCTTAAAAATAAGGACGCTGTTGCTCAAATATCACAGTAAGCAAGTTAAAGTCGTTAATCAACACAGTGATGTGCATAACCTTATTAGAGGAAGGATTCAGAAAAATGATCGAGACATGGAATTAACAATTCAGCACGACATTAGAGAATTAAAACCGAAAAAAAAAATTAAAAAGGGACATAGCAGCTGAAATACCTGGTGTCTAGCTTGACAATAAATCGGCCGTATTTCGAATACCGATCCAATCAAATGAGATTCTAGCAACTTACTTACATGCGTATATAGGTATAAGACATTTTAAGCAAAGTAAACTTTATAGGACATAAACCATCTTGTAAATATTGTACATATATACGCATGCAAATAAGTGATTTGACTCAATCTGAGGATATTCTTATAGAACGAAAATATCGGTCTATCTATCTATCTATCTATCTACTACCTAAAATGGAAGTCGATTTATTGGTATGTCTATCTGTATTTGTATAAAGGCATACAAATGAAAATAGACGTGAATAAAACGAGGCACTTTCAGGCATCTTACAAAAAATCTTGGCACCAGAGAAGTGGATGCTATCAGGATCCCTAGATAAATCGACAATTCCCAGAATTCCCCACGGGGGCGAGACTGGGTGGGAGTTTCAAAACTGGGGCTCAGCATAAGAACGCAACTGTAAGCGTTTCTTTTACCCACTCGGATATATTTTTCTACAGCGATGAACTCCAATTTTCATGGACTTAAACCTTTCCTGAAAAATAAAGTTAAGTTTTAACATGAAACCCCGAGAGTATACATCATCACTTTAGAGGTTGTTATTCAAATTTATACGTGCATGATTAGTAGGTTAAACTGGGGGCTCCAGCCGCCACCACCCGCACACGCCCAGCGGGCTTCGCCTCACGGAATATGCTGACTAAGAGTGCATGCTTAACTTCACATGAAGTCACAGCGTGGGATGTTTGAAATGCGGACTGATAGCTAAGAGTGCAGCCTTAAACTTACAAGGACGTTAACTTTACAGACCCAAAATACATGCTTTACTCATAGGGGCATAACTTTGGAAGGCTACTTCATGGACTCGGAGCTGAGCTTGGAATCTTGAACAAGTTGGCGGCTACTCATTGTACTAATGGGACTAGGGAGATGGTGTAAGGCTTAACAAATATGCTTCACTCATAGGGGCGTGACGTTGTAAGGCAACCTCAGAGACTCGGTGCTGAACTTGGAATTCTGAACAAGATGACGGCTACACATTAATACTAATGGGACAAGGCAGGGGGTGTAAGGCGTAATAGTATGCATTCCTTATATAAGAGTAATAGTATGCATTGCTTATATAAGAACAACGTTAGAAAGCGACCTCAGGGTCTTGGAGCTGAGCGACCGCGTGAAGGGCTAAAGGCCACTAGAGGGCTAAAAGGCTACTCCGTTAAGCATAAAGACAAATCGAGTTACTGATACAGTTCATGCAAACTAAAGACGTTACTTAAGAAGTAACTATTACTTGTAAACGTTACTTCACACCTTGGTAATACGGAGAATCAAATTTTCAGACTCTGTATTTTGTTTGTACAATAAATATTGCAAAATTTAGGCTTCCGCGAAGAATGTTCGAAAGAGAACACTTCTCAATATATACACAAGAAAATTTAATGACATACCTTCATGTTAGTCCCCCGTACACAAATATGCGAAAGATAAATCCCATACAAAGGCTATTGCGCAAATTAAATACATTATAGACAGAATAAAATATCAGATCGTAAATTGTAAATCAATGCGATGCGTTTTAAAAAGAGCATACCTAATGAAGGAAAAAGTAAATTCTCTTTTCACTAACTGCAAACTATTTATATACAGAAAAGGAGGAATATAATGATAGTATATAAAGTTGGTTTTTATAAAGCATTTAGAGGGCAAAAGCCTGCCGAAAACTTACATACCATTACATAAGTATCATGTAAAGAATGTATAAAATGGTTTCTACTTGGCATTTCTCAGTCTGTTTGTTCGGGCTACTCTCGAGAAGCACTGGTGTGATTTCAGCATTATATGTCAGTCTAATGAAAAAAGGGAGCAGAGTAGTGACGATTTTAGTGAAGCATTCTAAGGAAAAACAGCAGCTCAAGCATACTTGGCTTCTGCGGTCTAAAATGATGATGCACCACAACGATCCCAGGAGCATTTCTTAAGCATATACTACATGGAAAATGGAAATTGCAGTATCACGAAGGAATGAGTCACCCGTGTTAATATTAGAGATATGGAATGGTGCCAACAACGTATACGGACAATAGTTTCAGGCCAATTGGATTGTTCATAAGGCCATCCCCATCTGACTGGTCACGGACGAACGTCCTTCTGCTGGGCTTTGTTGATATGCAGTCTATGAGGTGCAGTGACGTGAAAAGTTCCATAGTGAAAAATGCTTCACCGATACGAGTAGGATATCAGAACTTTCACTGGTTGAGAGGACCAGGATAACTGGTCTACGTTAGGGCGGGTTATCTGCGGAGGCTGTAGCTGCGCGTGTTGGCCAAAAGGTATCTACAGTACACTGTGTATAATAGCGGTGGTCGCATGAAGGGGACACATGATCGAAGACCTGAGATAGGACCAACCCGGCGGACAAGAGTTCAGGAGGATAGCTGAATCATGCACATCTCCCAGACAGACCCCGAGCAACAGCAGAGGAAATTCCAACAACTATTACATTATGCGAAAAAACACTTGGTAACCGGCAATTGTTATTGCTGATCCAGTGGTTGTCCCTCTGATGGCGACCGCTGCAAAGGGACGTTTCAACAGGACAATTCCCACCCTCACACTACAGGCATCTCCAGAGAAGCTCCCCAAGACATTACGCTTTTACAGTAGCCCGCCAGGGGCATGATGGGTACATGCCAGCACAACTCCCTTCAGCCAACCCGAATTGTGGACGAATTAACTCTCACGATGTAGCAAACACGACGCGATTTAGAGTCTTACTGGCTCACGATTCAGCAAGATACAGCAGATCAGGCTGAATACAGGCATATGCCTTCATGGTGCTGCGATTTTCTTTAACAGACAGGTAGATATCGTCGTGCAATGTAAGACAACTCAGATGCACCGTTCGCCAAGAGTAAATATACATCTTATTGCGGCAATACGCCTCTGTTTCAAAACCTCTATTCTGTTAAAAAAAAAAAAAAAAAGGCTTGGAAGAAATACACCATGATTTTACTGAAAATACCTTGTTATTCTGCAAATAACCAACAGAATTAATAAGAGACAAATCAGAGCATAGCATAAATTAGGCGACCTCTTGCCCTTCAAACCGTTTCTTCCTCTTAGGGCCGGTTCTACCATCTGCTGGTAAAGTGGCTGGCAGCTGCCCGGGAAGTAAACTACCTGGAGGTGTAAATCGGCTGGTACTTTGGCTTGCGTCCAACCACCTCCGCGCAAGCGCTAGGTAGCTACCCGGAGCTAGACACCGATATACGAAGTTGGCTAGACTGATTTTCAGCGATGTCTCGCTTTCGAGTGTGGTGCTATCTATCGTCAGATGCATGAAACTCATTTCGATTGTCTTATTCCCCTGTGCTTGCGTCTGCTGATTATCACCATAAAGCCTAGTAAGGGGAGTCTTAAGAGTTATGGACAACGATTCATGTCAAGCTTTCGTGATTTTAATCTATGATCTTCAATATCAATACCTAATTGGGATTAAAATCCCGAGATTACATTTTCTTACGCCAGTTATAACCTCTCATGTAAGGCAGCGTTTTTGAAAAGTATTCTCGTAGTAGATTGGTCAAGTCGCTCGCTCCGTAATAGAAGGTACGCAGGTTTTCATCGTATTTCTAATTTACACTTTAAAATGTATTTTCGTTCCCTGCCGTTGTTCTTAACTCTCTTTTACGCGCTTCCATATACGTATATACACACACATCTTCTTTACGGACTTAGGCCTACCTATTGCCTTTGAGCATTCTATCTGCAGGCTTCTGTGAATTGATTAAGTATCTCCGCGATGCTCTATTTGCAACTAGTTCTGTGACCTCGTTTAGTTCCAGATGCTTCCATTTATTGATAAAGCATTTCATTTTAATTTTTAACTTTATGAAGATAAAGTTGGAAGGTACTGTAAATGTAAAGAACTAATCGGGATAAATATCCATTCATAGGAAGATGAATTCGGGAATGGAATAGTTTCCAATTTCTTCGAAATAATTTACAAGACTATGTAAACAACTAATAGGGAATCTGCTACCTGGGCGACAGTCCTATGTGCTATTAATCATAACATCACTTGCTATAAGTAGCATACATATAAAGCAATTTTCCTAATAGACATAATATTGTGATAAGAACGTATGAAAAGAGGCATACAGATTAACACAACGCTAATAATGGAAATAAAAAAGATTCGTTAAAATGAAGACTCGAACATGGACACTTCGCATTACGGAGCGAGCGCGTTAACCATTACGCTAAGAAAACGCTTGTGTTAGCTAGGATACATCATCATCATCATCATCATCATCATCATCATCATCATCTGTATCTGTTTACCCTCCAGGTTAGGTTTTTCCCTCGGACTTTGCGAGGGATCCCACCTCTACCGCCTCAAGGGCAGTGTCCTGGAGCTTCAGACTCTTGGTCGGGGATACAACTGGGGAGTATGACCAGTAACTCGCCCAGGCGGCCTCACCTGCTAGCTAGGATACATACAGTAATATATATCTTGTGTCCGGAAACTGAAAAAGTAGAAAATTAAAGCCCATTTGAAATGATTTCCAAATAGATTTTGATTTTATATCCTTTTACAGTTTCTTTACGAAAGCTTGACGTATAAAATGCGTTCCCTGCGCTACCGATGCGAGAGGCTGGTGTGACCGTTGCAACTAAAGGGAAGCATTAATGTTCAAAATCCGGCAATACAATATCGATCACTGTTACAGTATACTGTTTATTTCAGTATACTAAGCTAATTTGAGTTGCATATCACCAGAAATACAGCTAATAATGTTCAGCTCTCAGAACTTGCCCGGTAGGTAAAGTCTTATCGGGCCCTCGAAGTGGCCGATAAATTACGCGCCGGGTATCGACGATTTATTCTGCCGATAGCGCTACCTGGGAGTGGTCGGACGGAAACATCCTTTTACGCGGAGGGCAAATTACGCGCTACTTTACCAGTAGGTGGTAGAACCGGCCCTTAGAAAGAAACATAATATTATCCTCTGAGGTATTTTGTAAGTTTTCAAAAAAACTTCTAAAATAAATAGCACGTTCTAGCATTATTTATGTTAGCATTTAGCTTTCTGTAGCGTCTTATACTTCTGGGTTATGTAATAAAATACATATCATATTCTCTCATATTTATATTTCATTCGTATGACCTTTATATTTGGCACAGGGATGGGAAAGACAGTCAATTTAAATACTACGGACAGGGCGAGTTGGCCGTGCGGTTAATGGCGCGCAGCTGTGAGCTTGCATCCGGAAGAAAGTGGGTTCGAACCCCACTGTCGGCAGCCCTGAAGATGGTTGTCCGTGATTTCCCACTTTCACACCAGGCAAATGCTGGGGCTGTACCTTAATTAAGGCCACGGCCGCTTCCTTCCCATTCCTAGGCCTTTCCTGTCCCATCGTCACCATAATACCTATCTGTGTCGGGGCGACGTAAAGCAAATAGCAAAGAAGAAAAAAGGAAATACTACGGTACATTATAACAAGTGATATGGTCCTCAAAACAACATAAAATCGCGGTTCTTTCGAGTAGTGAATGTAAGTCCTGGGAAGGGGGACTTATAATAGTCATCGGAATATTTAGTGATCTGGGATCGAACCACCCCATTCTGGCTACGTGTGTTAGCGTATGCATTTCAATAACAAATTAAATGGATTTCTACGGAAAGAGTTTGAACAACAAATAGCTTACGAAATGCATGTGAAGGCAAATGCCCACTGTATCAGAATCAAGAACGAGATCTCCTTCGAGATTTTAGAAAAATAAGCATCAACTGAGATGGGTTTTGCACCGTTACGATACTCAGTCTCGTTTACCTCACAAGGTTCCAAAGTGGAACGGACTCTTTCATATTTGACAAGCGGCGAACTGAAGACATAAAACAAACGTTATTTTCTGCATATATCAAGTTCGCAGATGGTACAAGAATAAAATACGATGCTCAGAAAGTATGAAACCAATGACAGAAATGTTACGAAGAATGTAAGTCAAATTGCAAAGGTCATTCCACATACAGAGATAATCCTTAGATTGTAATAAAATAAGATCATCGCTGTGGTCTAGTAGACAGAAGAATAGTTTCTCATTTGGCTCGTCCGAGTAGTTCCACGTAAAAGTGTTGGCCCCGTGGCTATGATCGTGATATCAACAGTCACGTAAAACTACAAGCTTGCTTTGCTTAATACCAACATTATGTAAAAAGTCCCATGTAGTTTACTCATATAAACATTTAAATCTGTCTGTACAGCTATTATTGATAAAATATCACGACATTTGGGTTTTGAAATTAGCACGAACACATTTTAAAGTGTTCTTGGGAAGAGACCATTTCATTATGAGTATTAAGTGTCGAGAACCGGATACAGACTGCCTTAATCTTCAATGTAAGTGAAACAACTTTGTTTAGACTTCCCAGCTTACTGGTCACTTATTTGTCCTGTTTTGAGTACAGAGGGTTCGCCGCCCATTGCTTGAAGGCAATTTTTATGGCCGGTCGTAAAAAGTGGCAGGCTTAATCCCTTCTCCGAATGTGTGTTTAATAATTCCCAATCATTCAAAAATAAATAGTTTGGTCACTGGCGTTTGCTCATCATCATCATCATCATTATCATCATCATCATCATCATCAGTGTTTCTACCGTAGACAGGTTGACGGAAATATGCCTTATAAGCACTTCCATCTTGAACATCTTTCGACTAAACATACATTCGGCTCTTCTTTAAATCTGTTATAATTCCAATTATTCTTCGTCCTCGACATCTCTTTCCATTAATCGTCCACTCTATAATGGTTTTTGCATACACCTTGTCTTCTTAGTACGTGTCCTATCCAAATAGCTTCCTTTTCTTAATTTCCTACACATGCGATTTAGTAAGATTTTAGAACTTAGTTTAAACACGACCTCAGTCTGAACTTTTGGATACAATCTATATATATAAAATAAGAGTTTTGTCTGTACATTGCTCAGAATTTGAAAATAATGGTATTTCTGTATCGGTCATGTCCATAGTAACAAGAAAATGCACTTTTTACTTTTCCGTAATTTCTGTCTGTCTGTCTGTCTGTCTGTCTGTCTGTCTGTCTGTCTGTCTGTCTGTCTGTCTGTACACGCATCACGAGAAAACGGTTGAAGAGAATTTAATGAAAATCGGTATGTGAAGTCGGGGGATGAGCCTCTACAATCTAGGCTATAAATCATTTTACTCACGCTGAGTGAAATGGTAGTTTACGGGAAGGCCTAAAATTGAATTCTCAACTATTTATGTTATTAGTGGTCTAATGAAAATCGGTATGTGAAGTCTGGGGATGAGCCTCTACAATCTAAGCTATAAATCATTTTACTTACGCTGAGTGAAATGGTAGTTTAGGGGAAGGCCTAAAATTGAATTCTCAACTACTTATGTTATTAGTGGTCGTATTTTAAAGAAAACGGGTATGCAAAGTTGGGGAATAAGTTGCTACAATCTAGGCTATCAATAATTGTATTCACGCTGAGAAAAATGGTAGTCATGGGGAAGGCCTAAAATTTAATTCTCAAATATTGTTTTTAGTAGTCCTATCTTGATGAAAATCGGTATGCAAAGTCAGGAAATAAGTCGCTATAGTCTAGGCTGTACATTATTTTATTCACGCTGAGTGAAATGGTAGTTCAGGGGAAGGCCTAATATGTAATTCTCAAATATTTCTTATTAGAGGTGTAATCGATGAATGCTACATAACGAAGGTTATATAGCATTAAATTTCCTATTATTCATGTCTTATACATTGTTACCGTACTGGCTATGATCACAGAGATATTCATGAATTTGTATTTTTGTTACTAAGTACATATCAGCGCCGACTAACGAGAAAATGGGTAAACAGTATTTAATGGAAATCGGTATGTAAAGTCGGAGAATAAGAAACTACAGTTTATGGTATAAAATATTTTACAAATCACAGAGTTGAAAGAAAACTAAATGTGAAGGCCTACAATATAGAAAGTTCATAACATTGCTCAACAATAACATTACACTGACCATTGTTTGTCGTGATGTGCTTTGTGTCTTCAGTTGCCCCTCATCTCCGGTAGATAGGATTAGTGCTGCGTACAGAGTATTTTTTTATTTGATTTACGTTGCACCGACATAGATAGGTTTTATGGCGACGATGGGATAGGAAAGGGTTGGGAGTGCCTTAGGCCTTAATTAAGGCACAGGTCCAGCATTTGTCTGGTGTGAAAGTGGGAAACCACGGAATACCATCTTCTGCGCTGCCAGCAATGGGGTTCGAATCCACTATCTCTCGGATGCAAGCTCACAGCTGCGCACCGCTAACCACACGGTCAACTCGCCCAGTCGTACAGAGTGTAACAGCCTGCCTGAATATTGATGGGAAGTAGCTGGGGAGTTAGATAACTTTCTTCTTTAGCATGCCATTCCCCTGGTTTATAAATTTTCTGATACTACTGGTAGGTAACACACTGGATCATCATAGCGTTCGAGCTATTCAATCCCTACTCTGAGGCACTGATTGGAATGAACAGTGTGGATATTTAGCGGAATAATGGCAGATAAGTGTTCATGGCAATCTGCGTCCTGGTCATCCCAGCTCTGGAACTTTGGACTATTAGATTGGCACCGCAATCTAACCACAGCACTGTTCGTTAAAAGTGATAAAACGTGCGGCTTTCCATTTGATCGAGTATTTTATATGATAGCATTGCTTTTAATCGCTACATACATACTTACGTTTTTGTAATGACCTATGTTGATTTCAGGTTAGGAAAACCACAAAGTCAGTCTTTCTGAGAATCCCGTAGCGAAGCACGGGTACATCAGCTAGTTACAAATCTAATTCTAAAAGTAGTTCTACTATAAAATATTTATTCGTGAAAAATGTTTAGAAAAGTAAAGTGGCAAATTGCAGGGGAGTATCTCGTGAGCCGGCGCGGTCGTAGAGAAACGCAGCGCAATAGAAATGTAAAAGAACTCGCCACCCAATTACAAGTAAACTCTGGCTCAGGATGCTTGTTCTTCAGAGACCGGACATTAAGTACTAAAAATTGCAAAGGAGACACGGAAAAAGGCACTAAAATTATTTTGAAAACAGGCACTGCCGAAGGCACTACAAAACTTTAAAATCGACAGTTAAAACAAGTATTATACTTAAATGTACCAGGGCTGGGGCATAAGTCATAGCAACTTTTCTTTCGCACGAATGCATGAATAATGCCGAGTAGATTTACCAAGTGCAGGATATAACGCGAGGGAACTGCCAGCCATAAAATACTAGTGCTGCATAATGCTCGTTTTTTTTTTTTTTTTTTTTCAGAGAGTACAGTAATCTTTATGGCAAATCTTCAAAGTAGTTCCCTAGATTGTCCATAACACGTTATCAACGATGCGAGAGACGTTGGATACCAGTCACTTCACCATGTGTGAATTTTGCATCTCATGTTTCACAGCGTTGCCAATGTTCCCTCGTGTCCCAAACCGTCTCCCATGCAATGGTTCTTTCACATTGGGGATGAGGTCAAGATCGCACGGAGACAGGTGACTACAGCGGCTGTTCCAGTACTTCCCACCCCCCAGCGTTTAAGTCTCATCCATTCTGCATGGAGTCCGACTTGCTATTGAAGTCTCATTGCCCAGTGCGTGATACCACTGCCGTATTGTAGGAAGTGCGCCGAACGTGAAGGTAATATATAAGTATTGGGAACATTTCTTGGCTCTTGAAAGACAGAGCTTTATTTTTACGTGGTCCTAATTGCACGCTTATTCTCTAAATGTATCACTTCAGGTTTTACGTAAACAGCTGTTATTAAGATGAGACTTCATAGTCGGGTTTAGTTTAGGTAAATTAACTTCACATGTTGAGAATCAATCAATCAATCAATCAATCAATCAATCAATCAATCAATCAATCAATCAATCAATCAACGATTTGCATTCAGTGTTGTCGTCCAGGTGGCAGCAAGGCAAATAATAACTCTCATTGGATGTATTCATAGAAAACGAAATGCTGTATGGCTTTTAGTGCAGGGTGTGTCCGAGGACAAGTTCGGCTTGTCAGGTGCAGGTCTTTTGAATTGACACCCGTAGGCGGCCTGCGCGTCGTGATGAGGATGAAATGATGATGAAGACGATACATACACCCAGTCCTGGTGCCAGCGGATTAACCAATTATGGTTAAAATTCCCGACCCTGCCGGGAATCGAACCAGGGACCTATGTGACCAGAGGCCAGCACGCTAAATATTTAACCAAGGAGCCGGACTGCGTCCATCGAATTCTTATCGTACAGCACGTTTTTATGGAAATAAACTGTTTTGCAAGTTGACAGTGTCTTAAAAGTTAGCAATTGCATGAAGTTATGCATACCATGACGAAAATTCAACTATACAACTGCCTATACACTGACAGTTTAATTTCCTTCGAATGAGGGCAGGATACATTTACAGAAGACGAAAATCTCAACCGGAAATGTAACTGTTAGGAAGAATACAGGTGTAGGTTTCACTAATTTTCCCGAGCTGATGGTGAGTTCGGCATTTGATTTTCTTCTTGTTACAAAAGTAGCATAATTGTTAAGTACCTAAGTGAACCTACATACCATGTATTACTTTTGTGTTAGATAATGCAGCCCTCTCCAAAAAAAGAAAAAGAAAAGAAAAAGAAAATGAAAACCTACAACCTGTAACAGGGTCAGGGATGAAATGAATGAAGTACCCATCTTGCGGCGAGGATAGGGATTGTGCCGGCTGCCGAGGCCTGTCGCACTCCTCTGGGGCTATGATTAATGACTGACAGATAAAATTAAATGATATAGGATAGTTGTTGCTGGAATGAAAGATGACAGGGAAAACCGGAGTGCCCGGAGAAAAACCTGTCCCGCCTCCGCTTTGTCCAGCACAAATCTCACATGGAGTGACCGGGATTTGAACCACGAAACCCAGCGGTGAGAGGCCGACGCGCTGCCGCCTGAGCCACGGAAGTCTTGTTCCCAAATTACTGCGTTGTAAAAACAAAACCCAGTCTAATTATGTAGAAATGAATGCAGTTTATACAACCTAATCTCCTATTAATTGATATTAGTATTACTATATACACTGACTGACAGAGCAAATGCAACACCAAGAAGGAGTGGTCAGAACTTTATGCCAATTGCAGGGTAGACTGACGTCACTGAGGTATGCTCATGATGTGAAATGCGCCGCTGTGCTGCGCACGTAGCGAACGATAAATGGGACACGGCGTTGGCGAATGGCCCACTTCGTACCGTGATTTCTCAGCCGACAGTCATTGTAGAACGTGTTGTCGTGTGCCACAGGACACGTGTATAGCTAAGAATGCCAGGCCGCCGTCAACGGAGGCATTTCCAGCAGACAGACGACTTTACGAGGGGTATGGTGATCGGGCTGAGAAGGGCAGGTTGGTCGCTTCGTCAAATCGCAGCCGATACCCATAGGGATGTGTCCACGGTGCAGCGCCTGTGGCGAAGATGGTTGGCGCAGGGACACGTGGCACGTGCGAGGGGTCCAGGCGCAGCCCGAGTGACGTCAGCACGCGAGGATCGGCGCATCCGCCGCCAAGCGGTGGCAGCTCCGCACGCCACGTCAACCGCCATTCTTCAGCATGTGCAAGACACCCTGGCTGTTCCAATATCGACCAGAACAATTTCCCGTCGATTGGTTGAAGGAGGCCTGCACTCCCGGCGTCTGCTCAGAAGACTACCATTGACTCCACAGCATAGACGTGCACGTCTGGCATGGTGCCGGGCTAGAGCGACTTGGATGAGGGAATGGCGGAACGTCGTGTTCTCCGATGAGTCACGCTTCTGTTCTGTCAGTGATAGTCACCGCAGACGAGTGTGGCGTCGGCGTGGAGAAAGGTCAAATCCGGCAGTAACTGTGGAGCGCCCTACCGCTAGACAACGCGGCATCATGGTTTGGGGCGCTATTGCGAATGATTCCACGTCACCTCTAGTGCGTATTCAAGGCACGTTAAATGCCCACCGCTACGTGCAGCATGTGCTGCGGCCGGTGGCACTTCCGTACCTTCAGGGGCTGCCCAATGCTCTGTTTCAGCAGGATAATTCCCGCCCACACACTGCCTGCATCTCCCAACAGGCTCTACGAGGTGTACAGATGCTTCCGTGGCCAGCGTACTCTCCGGATCTCTCACCAATCGAACACGTGTGGAATCTCAGTGGACGCCGTTTGCAAACTCTGCCCCAGCCTCGTACGGACGACCAACTGTGGCAAATGGTTGACAGAGAATGGAGAACCATCCCTCAGGACACCATCCGCACTCTTATTGACTCTGTACCTCGACGTGTTTCTGCGTGCATCGCCGCTCGCGGTGGTCCTACATCCTACTGAGTCGATGCCGTGCGCATTGTGTAACCTGCATATCGGTTTGAAATCAACAATCAAACATCAATTATTCGTTCGTGGCGTCTCTGTTTTTCCCCCAACTTTCATCCCTTTCGAACCACTCCTTCTTGGTGTTGCATTTGCTCTGTCAGTCAGTGTATTTTAAAATTTTAAAATTAAGCTATTGCTAGTAGATAGTATTTAGGTGTTGGAATCCATGTTATCAAACCTCCCAGAACGATCCCTATATGAGAAACCGAAGAATAAGCAATTAAAGCCTTCAAATCCGTTTGATATAAACATACTAAACTAACCAACTTAATTCCTCGATAATTTCCCTGAATGTGGGAAGCAACTAACATCTTGCTGGTGAATGCAAGCTCAGCAGAAAAAACATTAGCCACCCATGGAGAAATCATTAGAAGCATCATATAATACTGTGTAACTCCGCCTCTGGACTTGATAACCGCCTGGATTCGGTTAGTGAGTGAGTCCACAAGGGTGTGCAGGTACGTCGCATCCAGGTTAAGCCACTCGCTGAGGATTTTATCGCACAGTTCCACCAAATTGCCGGGACGCTGATGTCGGCGTTTTACCCGCTGTTCCAACATGTCCCACAGATTTTTAATGAGGTTCAAGTCAGGTGATTTTGCAGGCCAATCGAGATGTAATAGGGTGGGGGTACTGCTCATAAAACCAGTCACAAATGCGTCCAGCCCGATAAACTTTGCTGTTGTCATCTTGAAAAATCGGGCTATCAATAGAATATGCATCATGTACAGCTTGACTGAAAGGCAAAATCTGATAATCTAGAATGTTTAAATAAACACACTGGTTCATGTTAGTGGTCACCTCAGTGAACGGGCCAAATCCATGATACGAAAAACACCCTCAAAACATCACAAACCCACCTCCGGCTTGAACCTTCCCTTGCACAGATACAGGATGAAATGTTTCATTTGGCCTTCAGTGCACTCAACGACGTCCGTCATTGACGTGATTCGTCAGACCACATTACGTTCCGCCAGTCAGCTACTGTCCACGTTCGATCATTTCTAGCTCATTGAAGACGCGCTGCTTTCGGTGCCTGTGTGAGCAATGGCCTCTTGCGAGGTAACATACTCCAAATGTTCATCGAATGCAGTTTCGGGTTTGGAAGCGATTTTGATTCACAACCCGTGAAACGCGTCTCCGGTACCTCTCAGTCAGGATCTTTCTTCCGATCACAATTCTGACGTAGTGTTTCATGGTCACGTGTCGTATACAACTTCTTGTATACACGACGAACAGTCCACTGCGAAACACCAACAAATCCAGCAACTTCACGCACCGTATGGCCATGGGCACGGCCAAACACGATTGCCCCGCTTTGCCACCCTGTCACATCCTTACACCTAGCCATGTTGACGTAACAATGTCTACTTGAAACATCAATGTCTCACTGATCGCTAGTGCCTTATGCTCGCGTAGAGGCAGTGCGCGTGCGGTTGAGCACGAGACTCGTTCGCTGCGCCATCTGTACTATCCATCTGTGCGTGTGCACCAGATTGACTAATATTTTGTCCGGCGAGCTTATTAACATTCGGGAAATGGGCTATTCCTAAACAACTTCTTCTTCTTCATCTTCATCTTCTTCTCCTTATTAGTATTATTATTATTATTATTATTATTATTATTATTATTATTATTATTATTATCTACATTTCGGAGACATGATTTACGATCTGAACATCCTTCTCCATTATTATCAATTCCGAGTTTGTTAATGATCTACGTAATTTCATTTCCGGTATTAGTAGTTTAGGGCCGGATGTCCTTCTCTACGCCATCAGGTAATTTCCATCTAGACAATACCACCTGCAGTCACTGAGAGTCGAGCCATGGCTTACTTGATTATACGCCAATAACGTCAATATATCGACCCATGACATAGCTATGGTGTACAGTATGAACCATCCTCACTTCAAGAGATTTCTGAGAGAGAGAGAGAGAGAGAGAGAGAAAGAGAATGTTGAAATGAAATGCGTGAGAATAATCATAGCGTTCATATTCTAAACACAAATAAATGACTAAACTCCACTCAGCTTGGAACTGGCAGTGTTACAATGGGGGTGATTGAAATTGCAACATTGATCCTTCCCATAATAGACATCAAAACCAGAAAGTTCTGATTATTACAAATTTATCTTATAATAAATATGTATTCTGAATACGTATACTTTGTTTTCTATACTGCCTTTATAAATAATCCTACTCCATTGTAAAAAAAAAATAAGATTCAGTATTTTTTCCCATAATCTAGTACCTTTTTAGGGGAAAATTCAGTACGAAACTTTTTTGCCCGGTGGCAACCCTGGAACTGACCTTCGGTAAAATTACGCTGAAGGAACGGGAAAGGATGGTACAAAAACTGGTGGTATTAAAGCAGCAAAAACAGATGAATTTATACCTGAACTGGTAAAATTAGTAAGGAGGCAGGGATGAAATAGCTTCATAGAGTAATAAGATTAGCATGGAATGTAAGGTACACTCTCTGATTGGACAAAAGCAATAACTGCATCTATCTTTAAGTAAGGAAACAGGAAGGAATGCAAGAACTATCGAGGTATTTAACTGATCAATACATCATGGAAAATGTTCACAGGTATTTTGGAAAGCAGGGTGCGATCAGTGGTGGAGAGCAAGTTGGATGAAAACAAGACTGGTTTCCGACCACAGGCTCAAATTTTCAGCTTGCGTCAAGAAATTGAAAAGTGCAACGGGAGAAAGAGACAGTTATGTTTATGTGTCGTAGGTCTACAAAAGGAGTATGATACGGTACCAACGGAAATGTGAGCCGAACTGAGAGATTATCCAATATGGGAGATGCTGTTACAGGCAATCAAAAGGCATTTGTGTTGATCTGGACGGTTGTGAGAAATGGCCTCAGGCACTTACAGGGATTAGACAAGGCTGTTTTTAGACTGGCTTTGCTGTATGGGAGTGAAAGTAAAACGGACTCAGGATAAGTTAGAGGTAACAGACATGAAAGTAGCGAGAATGATAGCCGGTGAAAACCGTTAGAAACAATGGCAGGAAGGTACTCGGAATGAGCAGAAAAAGGCTTAGAAATAAACTCGACGTATGAAGATGTGCGTATAAACTGGCTTCAATTGTGGGAAACAGAGCACGATAGGATACCTAGGAGAATAATGGACTCGGCCATGGAAGGTAAGAGAATTAGAGGGAGGGAGATCAAGCCGTCGATGATTAGACACTGTTTTTAATTATTTATTGATAGGAGGTATGAAACTAAATGAGGCCACAGAATTAGCTGCAAATGGAGGATTGTGGATCTTGTTGCAGTTTCCTTGCTGTTATCGTGCGATTATGTTACGGTCCTCAGCAGACTTGCTATTCATTCATAGAGTTTAAACTAGATTATACCTCCCAGAAGACGATGTTTGTGATATACATATAACACTTTGATGAATAATTATAGTCAAATGGGAAGCTGTTTCCATTGCGGTCGTCTTTATGCAGTAAAAATAATTTTTTCCTCGCGCAAGTGATATTTAACGCTGTGAAAGTTTCAGCACTGTAACGCTCTGAGTGGGTGAGATAACGCGACAACATAGACGCAACTTGGTTGGATAGCTTTTAGCCGTCTCTCAAAATTTTCTCATTTGTCACAGCCTTTACGTGCCGGTCCACATGCAGTAAAGTCCTTCATACACTCCTCTGTTTACTGTCTGTTTAATCTATGTTCCACTTGACCACGCTCTGCTTGCTTACATTACCAAACCATCAAACACTTCAATCGGAGCTTCATGGCTCATCACTTTCGCTTTGCGTGCACCTCATTTGAATAACATCTAGTGGCATAAATTGAGACCTTTTGTACAGTTAAATGACGACGACCAGAGGTCGAAGTGTGCTGCACCGCGCCAGTAAGCAACGGCTCTGGTTGCAAAGGGTAAAGAGGTAATACAGTCTGTCTGATGTTCGGTTTGTACTGGCTTGACGATATTATGAGGTTTTATTTTGTTTTGCGTTTTTAAATATACTGGAAATTATAAAATCGAAAACTCACAGGTTTGTGCAGATATGACGACCTTACGAGAGTTTCTTTTATTTTCAATTTTTAAATATATTGGATATTTTAAAATAAAAAAAATCTTCACTCACTTTAATTTCAATTCAGTCATCAAAATTAGAATAGTATACAGTATACGACGCGTCCACTGCCAAAAGGCGAGATGTCAACATTTCGTGGACAATGAATTGATGGACCAGGTTTTCTTTAATTTGAAGTGTATTTGTTTAAATGCAAGACCAGAGGTCTTTTTGGTTGTAACTAACTGCCACGAAAACTTACACTAATCAGCTATAATAACATAATCTAAATAATGACAAAGAAGAAAATGCATAAAAGAACATAAGATAATGTTCATACCGAGGATGAATTTTTAAGATTAAAACTTATCATGTACCGAATAGGCTACTCTTAAGAGATTGTAATCTTAATTTTAATACGCCAGAAACATAAATTAGTTTCATAAAATTCACGAACGTTGCTTAATAAGTAGAAAGATAGCGGTATTTTTTAGGTATTTCTCTGAGTCTTCACAACTTAGCTGTATTTCATATAGATTAAGATCAATGTATAATCGGGAGGCAATAATAATAAATTACTGATATTTACTGTTTTATACACCAATAGGAGTACAATACCGTATATTATAATTTACTTAAAAGGAATTATAGTGCCATATCTATAGCGTTTCGAAGAATTGGTATACAACCCAAAAAGTGGGAAATGCCATAGTGAAACAATGCAACAAGGGGGTTAGTCGTTGGTTTACCTTGGCATTGCTCCTTTACGCGACAACGTGATCACTTTTTTTTTACTCAGCAGTACATTTACTGGCCTGTGTATATATGTGTATAAACTGTATTTTCACTGTCTTAACGTAAATCTGCTATTGCGAAGCTCAGATTGTTGTTCGGCAGATGTGCAGTATGCGGTTAGTTATATGGAAAAGAAACAAACCTCTCTCATTTGCTTAATTACAATAATGAGATTGCAACCTTTCAAATTCATTCTCTGTAAAACTCACAGATTGTGGCATCACCCATTTTACAGTGTACATTTCATATGTTGATTAATGTAAACGATTCAATAATACTTTATAAAGCTACTATTAAAAGAATGAACGTTTCCCGCCACTTGACGGATGTTCGTTGTGCAAGAGTTTCTTCTATCTATGGGTGTGTGTATGAAGCTCACATTGTTGTTCAGCAGATGTGCAGTATGCGGTTAGTCACTGTATATGGAAAAGAAACAAATCTCTCTCATTTGCTTAGTGACAATACTGAGATTGCATTAATAATAATTTCATAGAGATATTGCTTCTGTCATAGCACTTCGTATCGTAGGTTTGATTTTATACCGGAAATATGCAGTGAAACAATGATAGTTACCAAATACTTATTCTAAAAAAATTGTCAGAGCTCCACCCGCATTTTATGAGAGCTGATCTTCCACAGTTCTTACAAACTTCCTGAACTTGATCGAACAGCGAGAAATGGATATTTTCCTGCCTAACCTGATAGTTTGCTTACAAGGTGTAGTAGGCATATGTGTTTTTCTTTCTTAAATTTAGTAACGCATATGAACAGGGTATTGGCTAAAGTGATGAGATTAGGGTTTCGTAGAGGCCATGGCAAAGGCGAAGGAATGTCCGAGATTCCTCGACCAATCCGCCAATGTTGGGAAAATTTTATTAAGGCTCTGCCGTTCACTTACGATGAAATGAGCTGGTGCACTACCTTGTTGAAACCGCAATGTGTCAGTCAGCTATGCCTTCCATTTAGAGTTCAGGAAGCAACTGTTCGTTACATGCCCCGGTGAGACTTCTGATTCACCGAGCCACCGAAAAAATACGTTCCAAACACATGATCCTTTGTTACTTCAACCTGAATCGTAACACAACGAGGATTTCTTGACAGGAATGTGGATTCTTCTTGGACAAATGTCATTTAAAAATAATGTTTCTTTTGGCTTCGGTTGTAGGAAAATAGCTAAAAATCAACTGGCTTTCTTGGAAAGGTCGATAGGTTTTGAGTTTACGTAACTGGAGATTGTGTTATTGATTGATTCTTCAACAGAGAACAGGTTTGTAGAAGAGTCAACGTTCTCAAAGTTCGAGGTACATCTCGTATGGATCATGTCCTGTAAGTCTTCCATTACCATGCCAATAATATTCTCTTGGGCAGTGGAACCTTCCGAAAACGCAACTGAAAGTTGGTCACAAATTGTAGGATTTTTTGTGATCGTTCGTGAACCCACATCGCAAACCACTAAACGCTTTTCAACTGAGAAAACGAATCTGACATTTAATTTACTGCTTGGTTATTTGATTCCTCGTTCCACTGTTCAGCTGATCAAGTATTTGCCCGATAGTTCTATACATTAATGTCACTGTGTAGATATAAATGGAACAACTACGAATACACACACACAAGACTTTATGTTCAGAGTATACCGACTTCTAGCCCACTTTGTAGTCTGTGATTTAACAGCATTATCCACTCCTAAATCCCAGCTGCCGCTTCCACCGATTCTGATCCAAACCTCAGTTTTCCACATCTACATTCATTGGCGTACATCTCTGGCGTTAACTGCATTCGAATTCTAAAAATTACGTATTGCGTTCTTTTCGTAAATCTTGATCGAACAGCGAGAAATAACTTGGATATTTTCCTGCCCAACCTGATAGTTTGCTTACAAGGTGTAGTAGGTATATGTGTTTTTCTTTTTTAAATTTAGTAACGCTTATTAACAGCTGTCTGGCTAAGGCGGTAAATGTGAGATATTTCTTTGTTTCAAAACATGCATAGTTCACACATCGTCGCTCCTATGCCAAAACCGCGAATGTGACTATGCTCTTCCTATCCATTATTTCCCTTAAGACTGGTCATGCCTCCCAGCTACATATTGATATGCAGTCCATCAGAACAATTTTCGTTGAGTTCGTTTTCCTATGCGCGTGTCTAAGGAAAATGTACCTTAAATACATCATACTCAAGAAGCGGGTAAATATATCATGTAAACACATTTCCACAGAATCGTACAGTAAGGTTTATTTTTCTTCACACATTAGCATAGAAAATGAACTGAACGAAATTTGTTCTGACGGGTTGCATATCAATATGTGGCTGAGAGGCATGGCCAGCTCTAAGGGAAATAATGGATAGAAAGAGCATTGTCACATTCGCGGTTGTGGCATAGGAGCGACGACATAATTCCCCTTAAGGTAGTTTCGCAATATTTTCCAATTCACAAGTATTTGCTGAGAGAGAGACCTTCGGATCGCACTCACTAAGATTTCAAAATCGTATTTTAATGCAAGTTGCTTTACGTCGCACCGACACAGATAGGTCTTATGGCGACGATGGGACAGGAAAGGGCTAGGAGTGGGGAGGAAGCGTCCGTGGCCTTAAGGTACAGCCCCAGCATTCGCTTGGTGTGAAAATGGGAAACCACGGAAAACCATCTTCAGGACTGCCAACAGTGGGGTTCGAACCCAATATCTGCGGAATACTGGATACTGGCCGCAGTTAAGCGACTGCAACTATCGAGCTCGGACTATTTTAATGCTTTTGGAAGAATACACCCTGTGTTATTCCAGGTACGGTAACAGTACACCACAGGAGAGAATGGGACGTGAATGTTCTCTATCTATATGTAAATACTATTAACATGACGAATAGAATACCTAGTGTTTTCACTCCGCTCTCTGAGCATTGTCGTGGACCCGCCGGAGTGTGGCGCTGCAGTCGCTTCGTGCCAGCAACAGCACGTGCAGTTTACAGTCTTCCATTTACATTCATAGTCAAATCTTTATCAGACGTGATGTGACGACCACGGGCGCCGAGCTGACTCCCTGTCAGACTGGCCTTTGCAATGTCAATAAACAAGTCCAGAGAACCAGTGCTTCAGTCACAGCCAGCTTTACGCGGCGTGTTCTCGAGTGTCGAGTGGGCATAAAATAGAGGATGTAACAGTAAGAGACGGCGAAACTTTCAGAGCACATCCTTCACGTGTAGAAGAAGAAAATATGTTTTATGGTCATGGGTCCGAAAAAGCCTTATGGTAGAACTCATTTTCTACAACTTTACACCGTAACAGAACGTACACAAGAACCTCGTTTATCTGGATTAAGTGGGACCGGAACCAATCCGGATTATCGAAAATCCGGATAATTCCGAAAAACTAAAATCCAAATGCAGTACATGTTAATCTATTAACATAGCCCGGCCCCGCGGAGTAGAGAGCAACGCGTTCGCCTGTCACCCGGCGGCTCCGGGTTCGATTCCCGGCCGGGTCAGGGACTTTTAATTGTAATTATTAATATCCCTAGCCTGAGGACTGGGTGTTTGTGAAGTTCTTAATTTTCCTTTCCTCATACACAACATTCCACACTACCGCCATTCCAATCACACGCAGGTTCATACAATATGGTGCCAGTAGGGGCAAAAGATCCACATGGATCGACGGCCCGAGCAAAAATAAAAACAAAAATCTATTAACATAAGTTGTACAGTAAGTTAATACCTTTCTTCAATTGTACAAAATAATATAAGAACCCTTTTCTTACATTTACGACTCTGTTTTATGCACTATTTTTTTTTTTTTCTGTTTTACATTTGTATCTATATCGTTTGCGCGCAGCGCGGTCACGATGACGGTATACTAGCAACAGTTCTGCCGGTGTGGTTTCAGCCAAGGATTCTAAATAGGCCATCAGTTTGTCCAGCTGGATTGTTGCCTCTCCATGAGTCATTGTTCTTTTCTAATGGAGCGCCGGTTTCATTTTCGAATTCACCATCAGTGAATTAGTAGTGCGCTGCATTCAGAAGAGCGTGGGTTCGAATCCCACCTCGGCTGTCCTGGGAATGGCTTCCCATTCTCAATTCCAGGCGAATTCCGGGACGGTACCTTTGATAGACCGTGGCCGAATTATTTCTAATTCCTCTCCTTAACTATCCTTGGCGGAGAAGACATTCAAGAAGAGTCGACCCAGTAAAAGAAATACTGTACAAGTAAATTTTTTAAATTATTTTCGATCCGGATAAACGAGGTTCTTGTGTACTATAGTGATGGGACAATCGATTCATTTTACTGAATCGATTCATTTGATTCCGTTCACGTTACTGAATCGATACAGTGATCCGATTCACGGCTCATTGGTCACCGCTCCTACTGCATCTGTGTAGTATGTGCTGGTAAGACAGCGGCAACAGCATTTAGTGCTCGCAGCTGCCATCTGGTCTTCATACTATGAACTCCTTTCTTAGAAAAAATGCTAGTTACTCTAATACATCGAAGGTTTGCGGCGACGCAGGGTGGGAAAGGTTAGGATTAGGAAGGTAGCAGCTATGGCCTGAATTAAGGTACAGTCCCAGCATTTCCTGGTGTGAAAATGGGGAAACTACGGAAAACCATCTTAACGGCTGCCGACGGTGGGATTCGAACCCACCATCCCCTGAATGCAAGCGCATAGCTACGCGATACTAACCGCACGACAACTCGCTCAGTAATTTTTTTTAAAAAAGTATTTTTCTATCAGCTGAGGATTTTTGAAATCGTCATATTTTGTATAGGCTACCCGAGATGTACAGTAGCCCGCTGGTTTTCTGATTCAACATACTGTTATTGCGTCTGCCCACGTATGATTGAAGTCTTGTGCAACGATGTGACATATGAACTGAGAGAATACTGAGCCGTTCTTCCCAATATAAAACAGGTACTTTTGAGTGGTCATAAGCATGACTCATAGTCATAGGGCAGGCTAGAGTAGAGTTTAATTGTCAAATGTCAATTAAGTTATAATACTAAGATTCATTAAACTAATATATAGTATAACCTAATAGCCTACCTACTTACTAGCTACTTCAGAATTACAGTATGTTGTGACTACCTTTTTAACACTGCAAATAAATCCATCTATTATTTAAACCTGCCTGTAAGAAGAGGACAGTGAATGCAAATGGGTATTATTTTCAAATGAGCTGAGCTCGAGAGTCCATTATAGCATATGATTCTTTCAGTGTAGCATGGCTCACTGTATGTCTCGCTGCAGTGAGCGGATAAGGAGCCGTGTGTATCATGTGTCTCACTGAGCCGCGCTCGTTCACGATTCTTTCGATGTGCCATGATTCACTGTCTCGCTGCAGCGGAAGCTCGGCTCCCCGACAACGTCCAGTGAGTGCACCACTCAGCACTGTCCGCTGGAAGTAAGATGAATCGTTTGCCGTGAGCTCGCCGTTCCTGTGAATCGATTCACTCGGACACTTGAATGAATCGATACACTACTTCGAATCATGCATTCAGTAGCCAACACTAGTGTACTAGCGTACTAAATGAAACCCCTTCTTGTACGCAATGTTCAAAATGCTCTCCGTTAGCACTGACACACGAATCAACCCGCTATCGGATTCCACACAAAATTGGAGGTCCCGTGGCTGTGCATGATATCAAAAGCCACATAAAACTGTGTTTAACTACTTTAAAGTAAAGAATTATATTACATAACTAATATCTGTAACGTAACCTAAAGGCCCGTTTTTATATTTCCTAGTGATATGCTTAAGAAAATATAACGGTCCAACAGAATATTTTTCGTCATTAAATCTAAATACATACTCCCCAAGCTTGTCGCTGGGCTTGGTAACTCCCTCTTAGTTTCTAAAGATTAGCAGAGAAACCAAAAGCACGAAGTAATAAAAGAGCAGCTCCTTTCTTCACAAAGGAGAGATCAGGTGAGAAGACGTCACAAAGGCAAGCGAAGAAGAGCCATGCTTTAATGAGTCTGACGACATCGATTTTGAAGGAGATGTTGATGACAGCCTCCATCTAACGACATCTTCAGTCACCAAAGACCAGGCAGCGAATGGCATCGATTGTCTGACTGCATGGTGCGAAGGAACAGGAACATAGGGTACATCTGAAAACTATTGGAACTTCAAGTAAAACATGTACCGTGACAAGATTTAGGGGTAACAACTTTTTAACTAAAGTGCGCGAAACGTCAGAATCACAACAGAAAGGGCACCGACAGCGAATTCTGAAACAAGGCAAGGAAAGTCAGAGTTTTCTACAAATACCATAAATGTTTTGACAATTTCTATTAGGATTTTTAGAGAAGGCAAGTGCTCCCTTAATACAACAAATATCGCCCAACCCTATTAGTATTACGACCTTGTCATCGATTATTTTATATTATTATTATTATTATTATTATTTTAATCACACGGTCTTAGCTACTGCCTACAGACATTTTTATTCGAAGCCAATTAGGCTGCCTGCTCGTCATTTTCGAGGTTTCGCTTTATTCTACTAGATAACAAACAGAGCAGAACTCCATTTGAAAGACTATGGTATCGGATAAACGTCAAACATGTCACCGGAGGTCATTTACATGCCGACATTGTACGAAATGGAGAATCGAATGGATTTTCTCCACCATTCAAAAATCCAACTAAATCTGCCAGGTTTGAATCCGTAATCTTGGAATCTGGATGTCGACACTATACCACTGAGCATCTAACTCACGGGCAAGGAAACATCAAACATTGAGCAAAAATAGTGAAATCATTTTCTTCTCCGATTATGACTGTTTTGAAATCATTTACTAGAACACTAGGCATTACCGTACTAGTCTATAGGTTAACAACCTGCACTTCATGGGAAAAAGAGCAAGCGGTGCTGTCAGTTTTCCTTCTGCACTGCCGAGTGTATTTTTATTCATGTTTGCCGCTTACTTCATATTTATTTTATGGTTTGATCAACTAAGTTGCAAGTTATAAGTTCGTTAATGCCCAAATCTCCTATATCGAACCAGTGCAATACGTAATAACGACATGATAGAATATTAATAACCTATAAACCAAGCGAGTTTGTCCTGTGGTTAGGGTCGCGTAGCTGTGAGATTGCATTCCGCAGATAGTGGGTTCGTATCCCAACACTGACAACCCTGAAGATGGTTTTCCGTGGTTTCCCATTTTCACACCAGGCAAATGCTGGGGCTGTACTTAATTAAGACCACGGCCGCGCTTCCTTCCCAATCCTAGCTCTTTCCCATTCCTCCGCCGGCAAAAACCTTCGATGTGTTATTGCGTCGTTAAACAAGTAAAAAGAAAAGCATCAAACGCTAAATTCTCCAAAATTGAAGTCTATCAGAGAAAATTTCCTGATAATATTGCTTTTGCACCCACGCAGATAAACCTCGCGGGGCTCGACAAAACCGGTGTCGCCACACTATGGACACTCCCCTTGTTTGTTTCGTCCTCGAGCGTCCACTACTTCCAATGCCAAACTTCTCATCTGTTTTCCCAGCGTAGCATATAAAACATGTATACGTAAGGCCAACTTGTTTACCTTCGCTCTAAGGTCGGTATTTATTCTCACACGCTATTCTGCTATGCTTGCTTTTCATTTCAGTTACGGAACTCGTAATCACAATTGCTTGACGTCATGGAGCACTCTGCTGATAACACAGAAAGAAAAACGCGTTCTCAAGCAGAGTCACAATTTAAACAGGCAACTATCTTATTCTTCCACCTTTCCCACGCCCTCGTGGGATTGCGGGTGCGATTAATGTCGCAAATTGGACTGTAATAATAATAATAATAATAATAATAATAATAATAATAATAATAATAATAATAATAATAATAATAACAACAACAAAAATCACAGAAAAAGCACAAGCCCTCGTTCCTCTGGGGAAGAACACCAAACGTCCCTGGTGGGACACTGACTGCGAGAATGCACTCGTCACCAGGAAATTGGCATTCCAGAAATACCACAGCAAACAAACCCCAGAAAACTTACGGGTTTTCAATGAAACACGGAAAACAACCGCAAAAAACATCGGACAATCCAAGAGGAAATGTATGACGGACCAGCTAGATTCCGTAGAGGAAAATTTCCGGAATTACAATGTAAGGAAATTTTACAGGACGTTTGCAGGACATATCCGAGGGTACATACCACCGAATCTATGCTTTAGGAAAAGTGACGGAAAATTGGCACTGACGAATAAGGAGAATTGCCAGGTGCTGGCACAGTATTTCTCAGAACTTCTCAATTGTCCGGAGCCCACAGAGATTCGAGGTGGAGGAATCCAAAGAGAGACACCTCGGACTCAAGTGGAGATCCTCCAACATACCCTCAGACTCAAAAACTCAACAGGGCATCTGGGGAAGACGGCATAGTGGCCGAACTGTTGAAAATCCTCGGACCAAACTTACTTAGAGAACTCACGCAGATTATCACGGACAACTGGATATCAGAACAGCTGCTAGAAGAATGGAAATGCGCAATGATACACCCACTGCTCAAGAAGGGTGACCGCAGACACGTGAACAATTATAGGGGTATTTCACTAGTACAAATCCTTTCAGCGTGCTTGCGTCAAACGACGTAAGATCAGCTGGAACATAAGATCGGTGAATACCAGGCAGGCTTCCGCCCTGAACGCTCTTGCGCGGAACAAATCTTCAACCCAGAAAATCAAAGCCCTCCGGAACACTCCAGTCATATGTACCTTTGTTGACTTCAAAAAGGCCTATGACTCTGTTGACCGCCAGTTGTTGTTCAACATCCTGGATAGCAAGACTCTGCGCCTGATCAAACAGACATTGACAGACACGACATCTAAAGTGAAATTCATGGGAGAAATATCTGAATCCTTTGAGATCAAGACAGGCGTCCGTGAAGGTGATGGTCTTTCCCCGCTCCTCATTAACCTAGTGTTACATACACCCACCCAGGAATGGGAGAAAAAGCTGAAAATACAAAACCACTGGAAGCCAGTGCGACTAGAACGCAGCAACGATGGACTACAGGTCAGTTGTCTTGCTTTCGCGGACGATCTGGCACTACTAACAGATAACGAAACCACTGCAATGAGGCAGGTAGAAGTACTTAAAGAGTGTGCAGGAAAAGTAGGCCTACAAATCTCTTACCAAAAGACTGAGTTCTTCTGCACAAAATTCGATATATCGGTTTTGAACACGAAATATGGCAAGAGAGTCCCACACTTTTAAGTCTAGGCGAAGTGCTCGAACCGACCGGAAAAGAGAAAACTGCGCAGAAAACTAGGTTACTGAAGATGAAGAGAGCCTTATACAAAACACAGGTTATCTACAACAAAAAATGTTTGTCCACCCTCGCCAAACTTCGTCACTACAACACTGTGATTAAACCGGAAGTGCTATACGCAAGTGAGACCCTGATGGTACACACCAAAAGCGACCTGGAGAACCTACCTATAGGGGAAAGAAAAATCATCAGGAAAATTATCGGCCCAGAGCTCACAAATGAAAGGTACAGGCTTCACTTCAAGGATACCATAGAGAGGTTGTCTAACCTCGCAGCAGACATCCGAAAAGGGCGACTAAAATTTTATGGACACGTAAGCAGACTCCCACAATCTAGACTTACGTTCAGAATCCTCAGATACATCCAAGGGGATACCATGGATAACGCAAGTATAACTCGATCTGGAAAGAGCGCAAGTAGATTCAGCGGACATTGCACACAAAACATCTATAGACACAAGATATACAAGTGGGAAGTAATGCCAGCGAATTCAGCACTTAAAGCACCAAGGCCGAAGTGGACCGAAGGACGGAAGAGGGCCTCTAGTGACCAAATGAAAGAACACGAAGAACAAGCAGTGATGAATGCTTCAGGCGGACTGATATCTGCCTATTACGTGTGTAATAATAATAATAATAATAATAATAATAATAATAATAATAATAATAATAATAATAATAATAATAATAATGGTCCCTCTAACTAGTTTTACGATTTTTCGAGACACCGAGGTGTCGAAATTCTGCTCTGCAAGAGTTCCTTTCTGTGTCGGTAAATCTACCGACACGAGGCCGGCGCATTCGAGCACCTTCAAATACCACCGGACTGAGCCGGGATCGAACCCGCCAACTTTAGCGCAGATGGCCAGCACTCTACCGTCCGAGCTACACAGCTCTTGCCCTGTTTATGGTCGGATGCCCTTCCTGTCGCCAACCCTATGTAGAGGGATGTACTGAACTATTAAGCTACGTTTACACAGCTGTTGCTAACTCGTGATACCAACAAACATTTCGAAAAATGTTTTTGAATTTGTTAACATCTCAATGTAGCATCAGATTTCTCGTGTTGCGAACAGAAATTCTCTTATCCACAAGAAGTTGGTACAGACCAAAAAATGTTAGCAACAATTGTTAGCAACACGTTGAGCCGCGTTCACACCGAACGTTATCAACACACCTCGCACAAATTGATGCTCTGGCACTCGCTGGCTGGCTGGCTGGCTGGCTGTCACTAGCGGACTATATGTTGTGTGTGAATTAAGAGAAATTAAACAACCGGTTCCAGATAAATCAACCAAACGTGGTTAAAATCCCCAGTTCGACCTGGAATTTAATCCAGGAACATCTGGGGCGATCAGTGGTGTTTAAAAAGTGAACATTTGAACTTTTCTTATTGATACATGAAACAATATATAGAAATGTTATTAATTCTAGGGAACAATTCAGGTTTTATTCCAAAAATGATTTATAGTACATTTTATGTATTCCTAGGGTAAAATCATCGGTCAGTACAAAAAAGATACGAGTTGCATGGTTCATTGTTAAGATAAATACTGTATGTACCTGTTGTGAAGCACCATCGCCCAGAGGGTACGGACGCAGGTTGACTGTGGGAAGATGGTCAATTCAAATCCACTTGGAAGGTTCTTTCATTCCGTCAGCAGCAACAGTGAGCAAACCAATTCGATTGCAGGATGACCCAACCTCGCTTATTACACAAAGGCAGATGATTCCATCTACAACTACGACACACCAAGGACCTTAGATCGGTGAGCGGGTAGTTGGTTTCGTTTAACAAGGAAATCTAACCGCTACAAAGGCTAGACGACGCTACAGCACCCCACAAAGTACGGCGACGCGTTGGATAAGACATTTTCGACGTTAGCCGACGTGCTGGCTCGGGTTGGTTGCGGATCTCGAACTGGGAACAGAAGGATTGCTTGATCGCTGAAGTTCATTCGACTCCGTTAATGAGCGCCGTTCAACTAAGCCAGGCCGAGCATTTTACTGGCAGATCAAGGACGGCCTTGCGACCCCTTAATTAGGCAGGGTTACAATCCCGGCGAGCGTTTAAAAAACAAAAGCTCACTGATGATCAGATGCGTTTGCCGACAACATGCTTCATGATTGATTGAATGTCACATTCTCCAACGAAAACACGTTTTCCTCGGCGAACGATTAGCCGGTACGAGTGTTTCAACCTTTTGGCACCGGACACAATCCAGAATACGTAGCCGAACATCGGCGTTCTGGCTATGTATCTGTTGCCCATTGGAGTAGGATGAGCTCTCGCAGGACAGGAATGTTCCACAGAATCGAGCAACGTCTCACCGCCGGGAATTATGTACACGTTTACGAGAATATTATGGTCCCTTCCGTGTGGGTGCTTCATGCCGCCGATTCTATAATATTTCAGCAGGACCTGTCTCCGATCCACACGCCCCGCTTAGTTTAGGAATGGTTCACAACGAAAGGTCCGTTCGAGCTTATGAACTAGCCTACTTGTAGGGCAGATATGAATCCAATCAAGAATGTGCGAGTCAAAACGATGCGAATAATGGTGAATATCTATCCGATCCCGCGCCAAATAAAAACGACGCTCTCTGGAAGTTGTCAGTGCAGCCTGGGACGAGGTGGCAGGTGACGATAATAGTATGCTTCTGCCCTATTGGATTCCACCGCTACACGCCTGGAAGAGGTCGTGCACAACAACGGTGAGAACAACTGAGAGGTCCACCTTTTCAGGGCCATAAATAAGCGAGGTCAGTGTTAACAATCGCATGATAAAACAAACGAAGCTACGTATCTCGCTGTCGGTGTAGGAATAAAAATAAACATACCTAAACACCTCATACAACTATAACACGGCCATGCCAGTGTTTTCCGAGCTTGTAGGTCGTGGTCCAGGAGCATGCGATGGTCCCGACGTTCCACCGAAGACTGCGTTCGGCATTATCAAGGGTTCCGATCAACTTAGCACCAAAGTACCGTCAACTACTGTATCGTATCACGTCCGGCTACGACGCGAAGCCATTGATATCCTGAAGCACAAGAACAGCTTCAACAGTTAGGAGGAATCTGAACATGTAAACAAAGCCTAGTTTCCAATCCTGAAAACCTTAAATTCTGGAGGACACGATGTCCACGGTAGACCAGAATAAGCAACGGGTCTCCGCCAAAGCAGGTCGATGAATATCGGGTTCCTTAATGCTTGAATCATTGGCGAAGAACTGCCAATCAGCGACCGCCCCTACAGCACGGCGGACCAATAGGCGAGCAGAGCACTGTAGCCTGCACTATATAACGAGGTGCAATTGCAGTCTCATCTCTCGGAATGCCATGTTCTCAAACCCCCGACCCTCAATATCCCCCCACCCACCATGTTTCTTTTGAGGGGTGATACTGGCGGTCCACTGTCTGGCCTCGCAATACCCCGGACAGTTGATTCAGTCGATTTGTTGTTTACTGGATGACTGGAGCGATCTGTACGGCTGGCTGAGGATACCCACGGCCCCGGAATGCCATGTTCTCAAATACCGACCCCCAATACCCCCCCCTCCCCCACGCTTATATTTCCTACTTTCTACAAACTACCCGCACCAGACAAACCCTACCTCTCCCCACCACAGGGCCACCCCGGTGGATCGAGTAGCCGAGACCCTGTAGCCAAGAAACTCACTCACCAATATACCAAATCACCCTTGAAACACCAGAAACCGGAAACCGAGGCGGTTGCACAGCCACTTATAACGCTGCCCATTACAGATGCTGTTCTTTTTTTTCTTCAAAATTTAACATCCGCACACTCAAATCAGTAAACGTATCAGTCCAGTATTATGTGACAGTCACTGCGCAACATTTCGGTAACAGTCTCGTTGCAAAGTTCCAAAAGCAATTCGGACGTGGTCAGTACCTGGACGAGCGATCACCAACGGACTACCACATACCGATGCCTACTAATTACCTTGTCAACCAACACAAGAGTGATCGTAGTTCCCGGTTATACACACACTCTCACACATCACACACCAACACAAACTAAACAACACAAAATAAAAACACAACTATACTGATACAATCTACCTATACTGAATAAAATACACAACTTACACACTCATTACAGACCGACAGAGAGTGCGATAGAGCGCACCGGTATCGGTACTTCACAAACCACCTATCTCTCTAGGGATACGTGGAACAAACAGTTAACCAGGGTCTCATCTCTGTTGCACACTGGTTTGAACGGAATGGGCACATACATCAATCCCTAAAGATTGATGAGATAAGAACCAGAATAAAGAAGACGTTCCGGAAATTCTATTCTGGACTAATCCATAAGCCCAATGCCCTCATCATCACGTTGGGCAATGACGATACCCTTGCTCTCCGCTATAAGCGACCCAAGGTTGTCCTAAATTAGTCACCCCTAAAAAGGGTGCAGGTCAAATTCTGACCAGCACCGATTCCGTTTCAACAGGTCCCTCACCATCAATGCAGCTCCAGCTAGAACAAATTAAGAAATAGCAGCCAAGACCCTATTCCGGTCGGAGGGCTAATCCTCATCAGAAACGGTGCGTCTGTGTTCTGATTGAGACTTGAAGCACGGACTCCATTCCACTGTGAGCTTCGCTGCTATCAAAGGCAGTCGGAACAATCGACAATGCCGAACGCAGTCTTCGGTGAAACGTCGGGACTAATGCTCCTGGACCACGGCCTACAAGCCCGGAAAACACTGACATGATTTGTAAAGCCTCAATTGCTATATAACACGACCTCCGGACAAATTATAGCGCATACATTACGAAATTGTGAATATCATGACCACTGGATGGATATATGGCCCAATCCGAAAAACGTAATAAGCCATATCCTGTGGCCGTGTAAGGACAACGGCATACAGCGTAACTCGGCAAGGCCATGTTGCGTGAAACATTGAGTTTAATACGCTGTAGGTAAATAAACTGAAGAGAGAAGAAGTCTGCATCGGAAAAATTATAGTACCGTAGAGCATAAGGCAGACACTGATTGTCTGATAAACGTGCTAGATCCTAGATATTTAAAGAAAATCTTCTCTCAGACCTTTTTAACATTTAGGTATCATTACAAGTAATGAAAATCATTTTGTTTTCCGCATTGAAAGAATCTCAATAATAAAATAAGAGAATTTATTGGATTCCAATCTATTCAATACATTACAGGATGTTAACATTTTTAGTTAAACATCGTTAAAATGGAGACATGTTTCGCCCTCCATGTGGGGCATCATCAGTCATATCAAAGTACTTCAAAATTAAACCAGACGTCTGGTTGGAAATTGTGAACATAATATGTAAGAAAGAATATATTTAAAAAAAATACGTACAAAGTCCTATCCTAAACGAAATAACAATAGACTAGTTACACATAGTAAAATAGTAATATTAAGAAACCACTATCGTATTTTACTATGTGTAACTAGTCTATTGTTATTTCGTTTAGGATAGGACTTTGTACGTGTTTTTAATGTATTCTTTCTTACATATTATGTTCACAATTTCCTTCCAGACGTCTGGTTTAATTTTGAGGTGCTTTGATATAACTGATGATGCCCCACATGGAGGGCGAAACATGTCTCCATTTTAACGATGTTTAACTAAAAATGTTAACATCCTGTAATGTATTGAATAGGTTGGAATCCAATAAATTCTCTTATATTATTATTTAGGTATCATTCAAAGACTGGTTTGAGATCAATATACTGCGGCATATGAATATCGATTTCCTCGCTATTAAACTCGAGTCAGACATAAAAGGGCATCCGTCGACTAGGATGCACTTAACTTGTATAAATAATATTAATCGTACAGCCTTAACAACCGTGTACAGACATTTTAAATTTGACACCATCTGGCTGTCTGCTCGTCAATTTCGACGTTCCGATTTACTCGAGGCCTACTAGATGGCGGACAGAGAAACCGAAACTCTCTTGGTCATCTGTGACTGAGATTTAATGAATTTTGTCGGGTGTGTCACCAGAGATCTTTTACATGCCGACGTCGTACGACACGGAATGTTGGACTCTTTTGCGCCCTTCAAAAATCCGACTACCTTTGCCGGGTTGATATCCGGAGGTTGACGATCTACCACTGATCCACAGAGGCAACTTTTATGAGAGAAGACCTGTTACACTACCGACATGCACGTGTTCATATTGCGCCACAGACAACGTCCAAGGACAATGGAATCATCACAACATTTCTGTCTTACCTTCTGAAAAATTTAGTTCTCTTGGCTAATGTACGCTTTTGATCGTACCCTTGAATTGGATATTTTTGTTAGTTTCTCACATGCAAAGTAACACCTGCGACCAGACTTTTTTTGTTTGCTAGCTGCTTTACGTCGCACCGACACAGATAGGTTTTATTGCGACGAAGGGATAGGAAAGGGCTAGGAGTGGGAAGGAAGTGGCCGTGGCCTTAAGTAAGGTACAGCCTAGCATTTGCCTGGTATGAAAATGGGACACCACGGAAAACCATCTTCAGGACTGCCGACAGTGGGGCTCGAACGCATTATCTCCCGTATGCAAGCTCAGAGCTGCGCGCCCCTAACCGCACGGCCAACTTGCCCGGTAGAATAATAATAATAAAATAGCCTAAAATGATAGCAATAATAATACATTTCAATAGTAGTAGTAAACATAATTAAAACCCAAGTTAAGTACATTTGAATAACCAATCTTAAAATTGAACCCCTCGGTGAAATTCTGTATATGCTACCGGAACTTCACAGTCAAAGAGCTTGACGGTCAGGAATACAAAACAATGAAATGTACCCTGGTGGTGATATGGAGTCGACAAAGCGCGAAGCACGGCCATAAAGATATAGGCGTGTTCAATTGGTGGCGGATAGCCAAAACGAAGGACAAAGATGTAAAATAAATAAAGGTTAAGAATAGAAGTGGCACGCACTTGTCGGATGTCGCAGCTCTGGTGTTCTACACAGCTGGTGTGGGTACAAACATATTCAACAGTTGTTCTCCTCAGCGTACACTTGGCAAATAAATCTTCAATTGCAAGTTCAGATACGCTGTTGATTTATGGCGTCATTACTGCAGTGACTTGGCGCAAGGACAGTAAAAAGAGGAGAGGGAAATAATGCATCACACTCCTCACCTCAATTCTAGAGTAACTCCGCCATTTATCCAGTTCCACGGAACACTAAAATGAGGCACATTTCACGAACGAAGTGGGAATTCAATATTCAATGGTTCATTCCTCGGTCCTAATAACCTTCCCATGGATATTTATACATTCATTTTATGTAAACGCTGATACAGTTAGTTATTTCGTCTCCAAACCACCTACTTCAATCTTCTTCCACTGCTTTTGTCGCATTCTGGTGGGAGTAGCATAAGTGGATTTGGCCGTGTTTTACAGCCAGATGCCCTTCCTCCTCCTCCTCCTCCTCCTCCTCCTCCTCCTCCTCCTCCTCCTTCTTCTTCTTCTTCTTCTTCAGCTTACCCACACCTGCGGGGTCACGGGTGCAATATGTAGCAAACGTGTGCATTTGGCCCGGTTTTACGGTCGGATGCCCTTCCTGACCAACTCTATATGGAGGAATGTAATAACTATTGAGTGCTTTTTTTCTTGTGGTTGGTAGTGTAATGTGCTGTCTGAATATGAAAATGAAAGTGTTGGAACAAACACAAGCTCTCATTCCCCGAGCCAGAATAATTAATCACACGCAATAAAATCCCCGACCCGGTAGGGAATCGATCCCGGGACTCTCTGAACCGAAGGCCTCAACGCTGACGCATCAGCCAATGAGTCGTACACGCTAACCTTATATGGAGGGATGTATGCACCACTACGTGTTTCTGTGGTGGTTGGTTGGTAGCGTGAAGTATTGTGTGCACATATGAAGAGGGGTGTATTGGAAAAAAGCAAAAAAATACCCAGTCTCCGAGATAGAGGAATTATCTAGACGCATTTAAATTACCTGAGCCAGCCGGAAAACGCAACCGGAACACTCTGAACCCTACGCTCGACGCTGACCATTCAACCATGCAAGCCACTTATCTCAATCTGCATCTTCTAGTGCCGTATCCGTAATCGAATGGTGACGATCATTCTGGTTATCACAGTTTTGTCGTTGGCAGCACGGAATAGCGACATGGTTGTTTGTCCGAGCCCCATCTCAGGATCTCCAGCCACGGTCTCCCAGGACCCCACTACCCCTCGATCACCATTTGTATAACAATTTGCAGGAGCCTGTAGTTCTCCGGATGACGTTTTATATAACATTAAGAAGCCCTACACATTTCTTTTCCTTTACACATCCTGCTCAATACCACTTCATTTCGTATTCTGTCTACCCAGCTGATATGAAGCACGAGAAGGTAGGCTAACATTTCAAATGCTTCTAATCTTCTTATGGTGGCTTATGTCACAGTCTAAGAATCGGCTCCGTGGACCACGATGGAGAACACATACTGTAGGAATAGTGCGATCCTAACCAGTAGCTGCAATGGATGCTCTCTTCTAAATACACTGACTGACAGAGCAAATGCAACACCAAGAAGGAGTGGTTCGAAAGGGATGAAAGTTGGGGGAAAAACAGAAACGGCACGGACGAATAATTGATGTTTGATTGTTGATTTCAAACCGATATGCAGGTTACACAATGCGCACGGCATCGACTCAGTAGGATGTAGGACCACCGCGAGCGGCGATGCACGCAGAAACACGTCGATGTACAGAGTCAATAAGAGTGCGGATGGTGTTCTGAGGGATGGTTCTCCATTCTCTGTCAACCATTTGCCACAGTTGGTCGTCCGTACGAGGCTGGGGCAGAGTTTGCAAACGGCGTCCAATGAGATCCCACACGTGTTCGATTGGTGAGAGATCCGGAGAGTACGCTGGCCACGGAAGCATCTGTACACCTCGTAGAGCCTGTTGGGAAATGCGAGCAGTGTGTGGGCGGGCATTATCCTGCTGAAACAGAGCACTGGGCAGCCCCTGAAGGTACGGGAGTGCCACCAGCCGTAGCACATGCTGCACGTAGCGGTGGGCATTTAACGTGCCTTGAATACGCACTAGAGGTGACGTGGAATCATAAGCAATAGCGCCCCAAACCATGATGCCGCGTTGTCTAGCGGTAGGGCGCTCCACAGTTACTGCCGGATTTGACCTTTCTCCACGCCGACGCCACACTCGTCTGCGGTGACTATCACTGACAGAACAGAAGCGTGACTCATCGGAGAACACGACGTTCCGCCATTCCCTCATCCAAGTCGCTCTAGCCCGGCACCATGCCAGGCGTGCACGTCTATGCTGTGGAGTCAATGGTAGTCTTCTGAGCGGACGCCGGGAGTGCAGGCCTCCTTCAACCAATCGACGGGAAATTGTTCTGGTCGATATTGGAACAGCCAGGGTGTCTTGCACATGCTTAAGAATGGCGGTTGACGTGGCGTGCGGGGCTGCCACCGCTTGGCGGCGGATGCGCCGATCCTCGCGTGCTGACGTCACTCGGGCTGCGCCTGGACCCCTCGCACGTGCCACATGTCCCTGCGCCAACCATCTTCGCCACAGGCGCTGCACCGTGGACACATCCCTATGGGTATCGGCTGCGATTTGACGAAGCGACCTACCTGCCCTTCTCAGCCCGATCACCATACCCCTCGTAAAGTCGTCTGTCTGCTGGAAATGCCTCCGTTGACGGCGGCCTGGCATTCTTAGCTATACACGTGTCCTGTGACACACGACAACACGTTCTACAATGACTGTCGGCTGAGAAATCACGGTACGAAGTGGGCCATTCGCCAACGCCGTGTCCCATTTATCGTTCGCTACGTGCGCAGCACAGCGGCGCATTTCACATCATGAGCATACCTCAGTGACGTCAGTCTACCCTGCAATTGGCATAAAGTTCTGACCACTCCTTCTTGGTGTTGCGTTTGCTCTGTCAGTCAGTGTAGCACTTGGCGGAGACCTGCCCTGACCTTATAAACGGGAACTTTATTTCTTGGGAATGGACCCATTGCTCTCAGGTACGTGAGCTCCTTCACCCTCTGTATTCAATCAATCAATCAATCAATCAATCAATCAATCAATCAATCAATCAATCAATCAATCAATCAATCAATCAATCAATCAATCAATCAATCAATCACTACTGATCTGCATTTAGGGCAGTCGCCCATGTGCCAGATTCCCGATCTGTTGTTTTCCTAGCCTTTTCTTGAATGATTTCAAAGAAATGGGAAATTGAATGATCATCTCCCTTGATAAGTTATTCCAATCCCTAACTCCTCTCCTATAAACGAATATTTGCCTCCAATTTGTCCTCTTGAATTGCAGCTTTATCTTCATATTGTGATCTTTCCTACTTTTAAAGATACCACTCAAACTTATTCGTCTACTGATGTCATTCCACGCCATCTCTCCACTGACAGCTCGGAATATACCACTCAGTCGAGCAGCTTTCTCCCAAGTCTTCCCAGCCCAAACTTTGCTACATTTTTGTAACGCTACTCTTTTGTCGGAAATCACCAGAAAAAATACGAGCTACTTTTGGATTGTTTCCAGTTCTTGAATCAAGTAATCCTGGTAAGGGTCCCATACATTGGAACCATACTCTAGTTGGGGTTTTACCAGAGACTTGCATGCCCTTTCCTTTACATCCTTACTACAACCACTAAACACCCTCATGACCATGTGCAGAGCTCGTACACTTTTTTTACAATCCCATTTATGTGATTACCACAATGAAGATGATCTTTCCTTATATTAACTAACACCTAGGTATTTACAATTATCCCCAAAAGGAACTCTCACCCCATCAACGCAGTAATTAAAACTGAGATGACTTTTCCTATTTGTGAAACTCACAACCTGACTTTTAACCCCGTTTATCACCATACCATTGCCAGCTGTCCATCTCACAACATTATCGAGGTCATTTTGGAGTTGCTCACAATCTTGTAACTTATTTATTATTCTATACAGAATAACATCATCCGCAAAAAGCCTTATCTCTGAACCCCTTCTTTACTCACAACATTTACATATATAAGAAAACATAAAGGTCAAAAAATACTGCCTGGAGGAATTACCCTCTTAATTATTACAGGGTCAGATAAAGCTTTGCCTACTCTAATTCTCTGAGATCAATTTCCTAGAAATATAGCAACCCATTCAGTCAGTTTTGCATAGTCCAAATGCACTCATTTTTGCTAGTAGTCTCCCATGATCCATCCTATCAAATGCTTTAGACAGGTCAATCGCGATACAGTCCACCTGACCTCCTGAATCCCAAATATCTGCTATATCTTGCTGGAATCCTACAAGTTGAGCTTCAGTGGAATAACCTTTTCTAACCCCAAACTGCCTTCTATCAAACCAGTTATTAATTTCGCAAACATGTCTAATATAATCAGAAAGAATGCTTTCCCAAAGCTTACAAGCAATGCATGTCAAACTGACTGGCCTGTAATTTTCAGCTTTATGTCTATCACCCTTTCCTTTAAACACAGGGGCTACTATAGCAACTCTCCATTCATTTGCTATGGCTCCTTCACGCAAACAATAATCAAATAATACTTCAGTATGGTACTATATACCAACCCTTTGTCTAAAGTATATCCCCCGAAACCTTATCAATTTCAGCTGCTTTTCTAGTTTTCAACTTTTGTATCTTACTGTAAATGTCATTGTTGTCATAGGTAAATGTTAATACTTCTTTAGTATTAGTGGCCTCTTCCATCTGTACATTATCCTTGTAACCAACAATCTGTACATACTGCTGACTGAATACTTCTGCCTCTTGAAGAACCTCACGTACACTCTCCCCTTGTTCATTAATGATTCCTGGAATGTACAACTTGCAACTTGTTTCTGCCTTAAAGTACCTATACGTATCCTTCCATGTTTCACTAAAATTTGTATAACTGCCAATTATGCTTGCCATCATGTTATCCTTAGCTGACTTATTTGCTAGATTCAATTTCCTAATAGATTTCTTCAATTACTCCTTACTTCCACAGCCATTTATAACTCTATTTCTTTCCAGTCTGCATCTCCTTCTTAGTCTCCTTACTTTTCTGTATTAGTATAGTGGATTTTTACCATTCCTTACCTTCTTTAAAGGTGCCAACCTATTCTTACATTCCTCAACAATTGTTTTAAACCCATCCCAGAGTCTGTTTACTTTTATTTATCGTTTTCCACCGATCATAGTTACTTTTTTAAAAACTTACTCATGCCTGCTCTATCAGCCATTTTGGCACTCCATTGGCCCGCAGACAAAGATCTACGAGAGGTTCCTAGCTCACAATCATGTATTTGGTCTGTCTATGTCAATACGATACTCAAATAGTACAGTCCCCTTTCCCGTAGTAGATATTAGAGTAACAAGAAGAAAAAAAGAAGAAAACCACGTGTCTTACCCAAACCTAGTTATTGCCCCCAGCTCAGCCAGAGGTCGGTTATCAGGCATACTCAACTAGAGTTTACCCACAGTAGGGTGGCCAGTTCCTTTCTGCTCCTCCCCCATCCAACAGCACATGGCAAACCCATTCAAGCGGCGATCACGCCCAATGTTGCTTCACGTCGGAGATGTCACGGGTTCTGTTGTTTCAACATGACTACGCCGTTGACATGGTTATAATAAATATTCAAGACCTGAAATTACACGGGGTTTTGGCCCAGAATAATTGAAGAGCCCATCAAAAGAACTAGACGGCTCCACTTTCCAGTCTATTTTTTAAACAATAAGTTATCACGAAAAATATCACCCATCTGTCAGTGCAAGAAGCAGACTATTCCTCTGGTTTGGTATGTAGTAGTAGTAGTGGAAAAGGAGCAGCCCGAGTTTATTTCACTGTTTCTGCCGACGAATGACTGTGGACAGCTCCTGGAGCAGTCTGGTTCTTGCAATGGCTGTAATTAACGGCTTGAGCACATTGCTAAGATATTCCTTTGTTTTTTTTGGTTTTTTTTAAACATCGAACTGAGCTGTGTCGGGATCATAACCGCACGTTTTAACGTAGGCTTATGTTCCTTGACAACGGGTACATGGAAAGAAAAAGACGCTTTTAGTGTTTGGGTAGAACGCGTATATCACCGAGGATATTGAACTTACGATTGTAATGATAATAATTGTTACCGAGTTTTGGTGGTAGTTATGCATGAAAGAAGGTGCTGGGTGGTGAAGGGGTCTCAAGCTACTAAAGTGAAATTAATTTTAAAATTTAACAAGGTTATATTTTCTTTTCAAAATTAGGTAACAACAAATTGAACAGGTACTTAATAGCCGAAACACGATTGATAATTACATTTACATAGGTACCCCATTTGGGGCTTCAAAAGGTCAGAAACATAATTCTTGAGCCATGAGCCCAACCTTACAATGAACACCATACAACAAAGGGGCCGAAAACCCCCAAACATGCCAGAAACACCGGCTTCCAATTACATCCAAAAGCTTCCTTGAGGCAGAAACACAATTTTCAAAAAGGGCAACTTCCCCTTAAAATACAAGCCTATCATAGGCCACTCCGAACTCCACCTTTAAGCCGTCCTCAAAGGACATATACACAGGAGCAAAATACCCAATCTACTGAGGTCTGTTAAATGACAAGAAAGTTAATACATGACCTCTAAAATCACAATTTGAGAGGAGGCGAACTTGCACTCCTAATACACTTTGTCTTTAAGACCTATTTTGGCTCTAAGGCCACTGATGCAAGGGCTAATCCCATACTACAGAGGTGACTTAAGAAACTACTAACTTACATTACTGAAGAATAGGTTGCGAAAAATAAGTTCACCTCAAACAATGTGAGTGGGAGCTCGAGAGGGTTAACACTCTCTATCCCAGTATGTCGCTTTACAAGAGAATAGAAGAAAAGAGAAGTTACATTTTAGGAAAAGGTTACATAGGGGAACGCTTAGAACCTGCCCCGAAAGTTAAACTGCTGAGCTGGCAAAGAAAAAAATTTATTAATCGGCCATTACCTTATTGTTGACCGCTGCCGAGGAAAGAGGCGCTTCCCGCCTCCTGCTATGTACTTAATACACTGAAAGATGGAACAGAAGTGGCCCGGAGACCCTAAAATCAGCAGTTTAAATACTCTCGCAGAAAGTTCTAGGCGTTAGGGGAAAGAAAACACCCTCCCACAAAGATTTTATTGGGTAGGACCCCGCAACAGATACAAGTTGGGGAAAGATACACCAGATTGGTCAGAAATTAATTGAAAAAATTCGTGATTGGATACATTCAAAACAAGGGGAAGAAAGGGGTAAATATTGCCAACTTAAACAATGACAGAAAGAAATTTAACAACGAACAAACTCCTGAAATTAAATTTTCTCCAACAAAATAGTTCTTTGACTCCGCACTAGGGTGCACTATTGTTGATCTTCAGTAGTGTCCTCTAGAAGAGAAAGTTCACACTTCTTAATACAAGCAAGACAAAAGTACGTCGAAAATGACACAGTTCACAAACTCAAAAATTTCCAGGTAGTGACATCTTCTGAGAAATTTGGAAATTAAGACCGTAGATAAAGTTCAGACTTCCTCCAGAAGAGGAGTTTCAACTGGCGCAACTTTTAAATAAACGGTGTGGAGGTGTACCGCCCGGTACAGACCTCCCCCCCCCAAAAGTTCCTCCACGGGGTAACACAGAAGAACATAAACTTTAGTTTGAAAATAAGTTCCAAGTTTTGATGTTGATATTAAGATAACTTGCAGAAGTATTTGAGAAATTTCTTAATTCGGTTCCAAAATTTTGTTGTTGGAAGTGAAGTGAAGTCTTTAGGTTTATAGAAGTTGAATTTCCGAAGATAAGCTTTTACTACTTAAAAGTGAAGGAAAAATTTGCAATGTCCATCAGATATTGCGGTTGAATTCCCAAATGTAGTTATCTCTTATAGTAACTGTCCATGTAGTTGATGTTGATGAAGTTGGATGGCCGGACCGGCCGTTGCAGCTTGCGTCCAAAAGGAGGCCGCTCGGACCCCTTAAGTACCCTGAGATACCGCTCGCCCGCACTATGAGGGGAGCAGAGTGTTGAAACACGCCGCGCCCGCGGTGAACATATACAGGCTGCGGGCCAGTAGCAGGTCGTGCGCCGCACATCAGCCTTGGCCGGGAGGAGAGCTCCGGCTCGCCGTGCACATGTCGTCCTCGCTGGAGAGGAGGGGGCCCATCCCCCTCCCCAGTTGCTGCACGGCGCTGCGCGGCTGCGGGGGCACTGAAACATTAAGGCTAGGCGGCAGAATTGTGTTGGACCATCGTCTTTTTGAAGGCACAGGCATTATGGAGAGGTTGAGGGGCCAGCGGCGTGTAGATATCCGTGGCATTTAATCTTATTAAGCCACAGTGTAAGGTGGAGCAGGAGACGGGAGCGTGGTAATGGCCGTGGCAAGAACAGGATGGCAGTTTAACGGATCGGGGCGGGTTTTACAAAAGGCTTACATCTAAAACCAAAATATTATAGAAGGGGCAGAATGCCATAAAAGTGGAACTCAAAAAAAAAAAAAATATAACCTTCATATCCTTTCAAAATAATATGAAGCAAGTTAACACAAAATTACACCGGTTTCACCTGGGACAGGTGAACCCTAAATATCCTCTCGGTGGCTGGATTACTTAACAATAAGGTAACCGGCGTAAGAAAATCGAGAATGATACAAGGCCCATGAAATCTGGGGGCAAGCTTGCCCGCGGGAACAAAATTTTTGACCATAACCTGGTCACCTACCTTCAAAGGGGTGGGTCTCCGTCCACGATCATACCTTTCCCTAACCTTTTCATGAGACACTTTAAGATTGGCTTTAGCCTTCTTCCAAAGATCTTTAATGTTGTCCGGATCTATTATCTCGGGTAGAATGTCATTCAGAGACCAGAGGTTAGAGAGCGGCGAGTTGGGAACAAACTTGAACATTAAAGAAGCTGGAGTGAACTTGTGAGATTCATGAACCGCTGAATTCAAAGCAAAAGCTATCCAATGCAGGGACGTGTCCCACCTGGAAGGATCTTCATGATGATAGGCAATGAGTGCGGACCTGAGATTACGGTTAACCCGTTCAGCCAGAGATGGTTGAGGGTAATAAGCAGAAGTAGTTACATGAGAGATGGATAAGTCAAAACAGAATTTACGAAATAAATTAGATGTAAAAGCCTTAGCATTATCGGAAACTATGTATTGACAAGGACCAAAAGAAGCAAAGATAGTATTAAGACAAGAAATGGTGGACTGAGCGGTAGCCAGCTTAGTCGGAAATAACCAGGAAAATCTAGTAAAACCATCTACACATACAAAGATGAACTTGTTGGCATTCCCCTTTGACTGGGGGAAGGGTCCCACATAATCAATATACAGGCGCTCCATGGGGCGCGACGCTTGATGAGAAGACAAAAGACCTACCTTAGTGGACATGGTCGGTTTACTAAGCAAACAGGATTTACATGCCTTTACTAATTCACGGATTTCACCGTCCATACCCTTCCAGATGAACATATCACGAATCTTTTCACGAGTTTTAAAGGTACCAAGATGCCCTCCTAATGGGGTCTCATGATAATACTTGAAGATCATAGGTACAAGAACCGCTGGAACAACAACTTTCATCATCTTATCATGCCTCGAAGGGCAACATAGAACTCCATTCCTCAGAACATAAGGGACAACATGTTCCCCAGAAGAAAGGGTTTCCATTATCGGAGCCAGCGTCGGATCTTCACGTTGGTATTTCTCGATATCCCTAAACAGCATGGGAACATCTGTTAGGATGGCATTAACCTCAGATAGCATGGACTCGGGAGGTGATGGACTGTCGACCTGTTCATGGTTCTCAACGTCGCCTGAAAACATACGGCTGAGTCCATCAGCGACAACATTTTCGGTATCTCGGATATGCCTGACATTGAATTGGAAGGCAGAAATACGGATGGCCCAACGGGCTATACGACCAGTACGACGCGGCCTACCTAAGACCCAGCTTAATGCTTGATTATCTGTCTCCAGGTCGAATTTGACATGTTCCAGATAGAGACGGAACTTTTCTAAGGCAAATAAGACTGCCAACCCTTCGAGCTCATAGATGGAATACTTGGCTTCTTGAGCCGATAGAGTCCTAGATGCAAAGGCGATGGGTCGCCTCCCTAGTTCAGTCTCTTGAAGAAGGACTGCCGCTACCGCCGACGACGACGCGTCCGTTTGGACGATGAATTTCTTTGAGAAATCAGGCATAGCAAGGATAGGGGCATTACAGAGAGCTAATTTCAGATCTTCAAAAGCGGCTTGTTGAGAAGGTCCCCACTCGAATTTGATGCCTTTCCTACGAAGAAGGTTCAATGGCGCCGCTCTATTAGCAAAGTTAGGAATGAACTTTCTGAAGAAATTCACCATACCAATGAACCTGGCGATACCTTTAATGTCCTTGGGAGGTTTAAAATCACGGATGGCCTGTGTTCTAGAATGATCGACTGCTACACCATCCGGTGACACAATATGCCCTAGGAATGACATAGAGGGCTTAGCAAAAGCGACCTTGGACAACTTGACAGTTAACCCAGCCTTACGAAGGCGATTCAGAACTTCTCGCAGATGATCTAGATGTTCTTCGAAGGTCTCCGAAAACACGACGACATCATCCAAGTAGTGATATAAGTACTCGAATTTGATGTCGGAGAAGACCCTATCTAGTAGCCTAGTGAGCACAGCTGCCCCCGTGGGGAGCCCGAAAGGCACGCGGTTGTATTCGTATAAATTCCAGTCCGTGGCAAACGCTGTAAGGTGTTTAGACTCTTCAGCAAGGGGAATTTGATTATAGGCCTGATTCAAGTCCAAGATAGTAAAGAACTTGGCCTTACGAAACCATGAAAAGCAAGAATGAAGGTCGGGAAGGGGCACAGATTGTAACACCACCTTCCGATTGAGAGCCCTGTAGTCAATTACAGGCCTGAAGCCCCCTTGGGGTTTCGGGACTAGAAAAATAGGCGAAGAATACGCTGACTTAGAGGGCCTAATAATACCATCCTTCAACATCTGATCGATGATTTCTTTCAGAGCCTTCATTTTAGGTGGAGATAGCCTATACGGTGGAAAACGGACAGGAATCGAATCCGTGACCTCAATTTTGTATTCGATCAGGTCAGTAACGCCAAGAGTATCAGAGAATACCTCGGGAAACGACTGACACAGTTTGCGAATACTATCAGCCTGCTCCTCAGGTAGATGTCTAAGGTCTAACAACATCTCATCCTGGGTAGGCGAAATAGAAGAACATGACACAGAATTACACTTTAATAGTGGAATTTTACAACTAGAAGCAAATTTGAATGTGCACGACCTAGACTGGAGATCGAGCACAAGACCAGTGTGAGAAATAAAGTCAACTCCCAATATAATGGGGCAAGACAATTGCTTGGCCACAAACAATTTAATTTTCCATGTAAATTTTAAAATACGAATTTTGACCAGTAAGGAACCTAGAATTTCTAATGGAGATGTATTAGCAGAAACACATTTCACAGGAGAAGAGTCATAGACAGGTAGGTTACAAACAGACTTCAATTTCGAGTACCATTCAGCCGAAATAATGGAACAAACACTGCCTGAATCTAATAGAGCTGTTATAGGTTCGTTATTTACCTCAATCTTAAGGAAAGGAACAGGTGCGGGGGTATCCGCCGCAATCTTAAGACACTCTTTGGGGCATTCAAAGGACAGATTAGCAGATTGAACGTTCCCAGAATTTTCGATCTGCTTACCAGGGGCTGAGCCTCGGGAAGATGAATTAGTTGACTCAGCCGAAGCCACTAGTCACTTTTGATTGTTGTTGGAAGTTACCCCAGAAGTTGAGCAGGAGGGGGTGCTATTCGAATTGGTACAATTCTTGGCGATATGTGAGAAAGCCCCACATTTAAAACAGCCTTGTGATGAACCAGCTTCATTATTTGCCCTACTAGACTTGATCAGAGGACACTTATTGCGCAGATGGTCAGGCGCCCCGCACGCATAACATTTACGGGGATTGACTGGTCGGCGAGGTGGAGGCCGAGTGTTACTAAAGGAAGGCGGGGGTTCTTTCGCGACACGCAAAGAATCGGCGTATCTAACTCCTTCCGCCGAGACGGCCAACGCTTCAAGTTCCGAGAAGGTTTGCGGGCACGCCGCGAAACACAAATATGACCTATAGGGAGGTGAAATTCCCTCTACAATAGCCTGCACAATCTGATCTTCAGGAAAATGAAGGGCAAACACCCTAGTATAAAACTTAATGTCCTGTATGAAATCAGCCAAGTTTTCATCCAAGCGCTGTACCCGATAATAGTATTTCTGAATCAGAGATGACCTCGCGCGGGCAGGAATGAAATTTGCAAGCAAGTGTGCGTGAAAATCTTCAATAGATGACTGTTCAGCAATAGCTCTTACTATCTTATCTGAGAGAACACCAATAGCATAAGGATAGATTATTTGTAAAATTTGACAAGGGGAAAGAGAAAACACAAGGGCGTGATCCTGAAATTCAACTAAAAATCTTAAAAATGAAATAACTTCACTGGTGGTGTTGACAGAAAACTTAGAGATACCTCTTAGCAACATTGCCAATGGATGAGGCAAGCTGCTAAACCCGGGTGACATAGTAGGTAGAGGTTTCAGGGGCAAAGAAGTTAATTCAGAACGGATGTTACTCAACGATGCACGGCGTTCAGGCTCGTTGTCCAATGGGGCAGAGATAGTTTGAGCAGTGGGGGTTTTCCTATTTACTTCTCCCTTAGGAGACTCTTCCTCGCTACCTACATTCACTATGGTGGGTTGATCAGATTTGGGAGGAATTTCCCCAGTTAACAATTGAGTGACTATACTAGACAATTCAGAAATAGTTTCAAGGAGCGTATTAGCTTCCTTCCTCTGAACGTCATTCACCTTTAGAGACAACAGATCATTAACTCTATTTGAAAAATGATATAGCCTGCCTTGCACACGCTTAATTTGATGAGGAGACGGATCATTTTCATCAAAAAAACTAACGACCGATGCTAGCCCAGTAATGTTCTCGACGATCGTGGAAAGAGAGTCATCAATTTCTTTCTCTCCCAAATTGGGGATGGAAATGGGCAAATCAAGGGAGTCTCTAAGCTTGTTAGTATCGATAGCAACCGTGCCTCCAGATTGCACGTTTCTAATAGTTAATTCGTAGATCAACTCCTCTTTGCGCAAGTAGTTAAGGAGGAGAACATCGCGAGGGCCGGGCATGATAACAGAAAAATTTTGAAAAACCTCAATAAAAAATTTCCAGCAACTGAGAAAATGGTTAGAGTTCGGATCAAAACAGAGTTTAGCCGTCAAAAGGGGCTAAATTGAGACCCATTCAACCACGCTCTGCTACCACTTGTTACCGAGTTTTGGTGGTAGTTATGCATGAAAGAAGGTGCTGGGTGGTGAAGGGGTCTCAAGCTACTAAAGTGAAATTAATTTTAAAATTTAACAAGGTTATATTTTCTTTTCAAAATTAGGTAACAACAAATTGAACAGGTACTTAATAGCCGAAACACGATTGACAATTACATTTACATAGGTACCCCATTTGGGGCTTCAAAAGGTCAGAAACATAATTCTTGAGCCATGAGCCCAACCTTACAATGAACACCATACAACAAAGGGGCCGAAAACCCCCAAACATGCCAGAAACACCGGCTTCCAATTACATCCAAAAGCTTCCTTGAGGCAGAAACACAATTTTCAAAAAGGGCAACTTCCCCTTAAAATACAAGCCTATCATAGGCCACTCCGAACTCCACCTTTAAGCCGTCCTCAAAGGACATATACACAGGAGCAAAATACCCAATCTACTGAGGTCTGTTAAATGACAAGAAAGTTAATACATGACCTCTAAAATCACAATTTGAGAGGAGGCGAACTTGCACTCCTAATACACTTTGTCTTTAAGACCTATTTTGGCTCTAAGGCCACTGATGCAAGGGCTAATCCCATACTACAGAGGTGACTTAAGAAACTACTAACTTACATTACTGAAGAATAGGTTGCGAAAAATAAGTTCACCTCAAACAATGTGAGTGGGAGCTCGAGAGGGTTAACACTCTCTATCCCAGTATGTCGCTTTACAAGAGAATAGAAGAAAAGAGAAGTTACATTTTAGGAAAAGGTTACATAGGGGAACGCTTAGAACCTGCCCCGAAAGTTAAACTGCTGAGCTGGCAAAGAAAAAAATTTATTAATCGGCCATTACCTTATTGTTGACCGCTGCCGAGGAAAGAGGCGCTTCCCGCCTCCTGCTATGTACTTAATACACTGAAAGATGGAACAGAAGTGGCCCGGAGACCCTAAAATCAGCAGTTTAAATACTCTCGCAGAAAGTTCTAGGCGTTAGGGGAAAGAAAACACCCTCCCACAAAGATTTTATTGGGTAGGACCCCGCAACAGATACAAGTTGGGGAAAGATACACCAGATTGGTCAGAAATTAATTGAAAAAATTCGTGATTGGATACATTCAAAACAAGGGGAAGAAAGGGGTAAATATTGCCAACTTAAACAATGACAGAAAGAAATTTAACAACGAACAAACTCCTGAAATTAAATTTTCTCCAACAAAATAGTTCTTTGACTCCGCACTAGGGTGCACTATTGTTGATCTTCAGTAGTGTCCTCTAGAAGAGAAAGTTCACACTTCTTAATACAAGCAAGACAAAAGTACGTCGAAAATGACACAGTTCACAAACTCAAAAATTTCCAGGTAGTGACATCTTCTGAGAAATTTGGAAATTAAGACCGTAGATAAAATTCAGACTTCCTCCAGAAGAGGAGTTTCAACTGGCGCAACTTTTAAATAAACGGTGTGGAGGTGTACCGCCCGGTACAATAATAATAATAATAATAATAATAATAATAATAATAATAATAATAATAATGTTATTTGCTTTACGTCCCACTAACTACTTTTACGGTCTTCGGAGACGCCGAGGTGCCGGAATTTAGTCCCGCAGGAGTTCTTTTACGTACCAGTAAATCTACCGACACGAGGCTGTCGTATTTGAACACCTTCAAATACTACCGGACTGAGCCAGGATCGAACCTGCCAAGTTGGGGTTAGAAGGCCAGCGCCTTAACCGTCTGAGCCACTCAGCCCGGCACTTACGATTGTGTTTAATATCTCGATTGGCAGATGAAAGAGAAGGCTATCTGCAAATATATATATATAAATCTGAAAAGTAAATTTCATGAAATAACCCTTCAAAGTAAGGCAAAATTTGTGCTAAATATGTGATGTCATACGCATACTCTGTTAATAAGATGGCGCTGTATTGAAACGTGCCCTCAGTTGGAGGTTAGCTGCCATCGTGAATACATCGTGGTCAGTGAAAATGAAAATGAAATGGCGTATGGTTTTTAGTGCAGGGAGTGTCCGAGGACAAGTTCGGCTTGCCAGGTGCAGGTTTTTTGAATTGACAGCCGTAGGCGACCTGTGTATCGTAATGAGGATGTAATGATGATTTTAATTTCGTGTGGCTATTTCGAGCCTTGTGACTAAAGACCAGCACGCTAACCATTTAGCCATGGAGCCGGACATCGGGGCCAGTTGTACAGAATAGCAAATTTACTAATTGAAAGGAAAGATTTTATTAGGATTCGGCTAAAACATGCAAAAGAAAGAGTTGAAACGAGAAAAGTGAATGATGGAGTAACAGAAATGAAACAAAAAAGAGCGTAATAGGCGTTACTATGAGAAACTGAAACAGGGAAAACAGTTTACAATAAGTACAGTAACTACTTTGAAGTTAATGAAGGTGCATCTACATCAAGTACGAGTTTGTTAGAAGACACGAAAAATGAACCAGTGGATTACAAAATTCCAGAATCGGATTTCATTGAAGAAACTGCTGGTGAACAACGTTGGAATCGCTTTGATGTATCTTGCAGCAAGTATTTCAAGCAGCATTTTCTGGACAATAACTTTTATTTCTAATAAGTGTTCGAAACCCTCAAAACCCTGCGGCCGTCACAACAGTAACAGCCTACCGCCAATTCTTTTGGTGTAGACCACGTGATAGGTATTGTCGAAATGAAATATCTAGTCAGTATGGATTTGAAATTTTACTATCGACATTTTATTTCTTTATTATAAACAAATCCACACATGCTCAAGACCACGAGTTCCATATCATTTTTCCCCACTGGGGCAATACATATGCTCGGCTGGGGCTCCACCAGCGCAGAACTCGCGTCACGACACTCGACCGCCTTAGCTTTTAGACCCTCCCTATAAGACATTTGATGCTCGACAATGGTGCTTTCGGAATTTTTTGTAATCCTGACAAGCCACTCTATTCTCTCGCACGGGTTATCGATCATTTTGAAGCGATTTACGCACTTCTTCACACCACAGTTTTCTCAAAAGTCCATTTGTTTTGTCGTAAACTTGTGGATCTCACTGAGTCGAATCAAACGACACTTCACACGCCATACTACCGCGGCGGAGTACAGAGCTACACTAATTGTTAGCCGCACAACATGGCGATTCTAGTACCTCAGGGAGACCGCACTATTACATCATCCAACGACGTCAGACCGAGGTTAGAGTCTTGTTGCTAGATACAAAGTTATCCCTCTTTAAAATGAGATACTAAACAATGTCGTAGCTCGTGTTGTTTAGAAACCACTAAGATTTTAAACCTTTCATGTTTTTGTGACATGCAGCGGCCCAATCGTGATTCCGAAACTACAGGCGTATTCTACGTCAAATTAGGACTTGCTCTTTCCTTATCCGAAGCATCCAGTCGTTTATATTACAGTGTGCTTTAAGGTTTTGTGCATCACAAATATAGCATCTTTTTTCTTTCTTTGTTATTTGCTTTACGTCCCACTAACTACTTTTTCGGTCTTAGGAGACGCCGAGGTGCCGGAATTTAGTCCCGCGGGAGTTCTTTTACGTGCCAGTAAATCTACCGACACGAGGCTGACGTATTTGAGCACCTTCAAATACCACCGGACTGAGCCAGGATCGAACCTGTCACGTTGGGGTCAGAAGGCCAGCGCCTTAACCGTCTGAGCCACTCAGCCCGGCAAATATAGCATCAAACGACGATCCATTCGAATATAGTTCTACTATCAGCTAGTTTCAACTGGGAGTGATGTAACTGATACGGATGTTGTCAATCAATATACATGAAATTCTTATGCGACTTGTTATACTTCGGAAGTGAAATTATCGTTCCATGGTAATAATATTGCAATTAGTCTCACAACACGTCTCTACATACTGTAAAAGTGTCAAATATTGCATTTTGCTGCAGTAAACAACTTTTGTCGGATGAAGAAACAGCCAGCTCTAGCGGATGTATGCATAAATGAGAGACGAAAGAACAAACAAAAAACACTTTATGTACTGTATGTTACTATCGTCCCTAATTGCACAAGAATTAGTCTTTGAATCACTTCTTGTGTCTTCAGTAAACTTTATAAATTGTTACTGTCTAGTTCTCGGGCTCTAAGTAGTAGTAGTAGTAGTAGTAGTAGTAGTAGTAGTAGTAGTAGTAGTAGTAGTAGTAGTAGTAGTAGTAGTAGTAGTAGTAGTAGTAGTAGTAGTAGTAGTAGTAGTAGTAGTAGTAGTAGTAGTAGTAGTAGTAGTAGTAGTAGTAGTAGTAGTAGTAGTAGTAGTAGTAGTAGTAGTAGTAGTAGTAGTAGTAGTAGTAGTAGTAGTAGTAGTAGTAGTAGTAGTAGTAGTAGTAGTAGTAGTAGTAGTAGTAGTAGTAGTAGTAGTAGTAGTAGTAGTAGTAGTAGTAGTAGTAGTAGTAGTAGTAGTAGTAGTAGTAGTAGTAGTAGTAGTAGTAGTAGTAGTAGTAGTAGTAGTAGTAGTAGTAGTAGTAGTAGTAGTAGTAGTAGTAGTAGTAGTAGTAGTAGTAGTAGTAGTAGTAGTAGTAGTAGTAGTAGTAGTAGTAGTAGTAGTAGTAGTAGTAGTAGTAGTAGTAGTAGTAGTAGTAGTAGTAGTAGTAGTAGTAGTAGTAGTAGTAGTAGTAGTAGTAGTAGTAGTAGTAGTAGTAGTAGTAGTAGTAGTAGTAGTAGTAGTAGTAGTAGTAGTAGTAGTAGTAGTAGTAGTAGATGATTTATTGAACTTTACAGGCCTTCGCCCAATACAGTGCCCAAATCCATAATAGCCTAAGGAAATACAGAATTTATAAACTCCCCTGCTTAAGGAAAATGACCAAATAATAATTCGATTAAACAAAACAATATAGTGGGGACCGAGACGTACATGATTTTTATCATGAATCAAGGACAAAAACTTCATAAATTAAGACCCTCTTCTCAGTTCTACATTTTCCTATCATACCCTTGTTGAAAACCTATAGGAATTAGTGGGTCAAGAAATACAATTCCAATATAATTGCAATACCATTCCAATACAATATAATTCCAAATGACCATGTCTTAGTTACTAACGGACGGCAAAACCTAGTGGTTGGTAACGTAAGTATGACGTGAGATGATACTGCCCGCTGCGAGAGAAGTGGAAATGAACTGGGGGAACTGAATTCATATTTAAGGGCCACCTAAGGAGGGAGCCAAACCACCGTTCTGTGAATATCAACAGAATGGATCACAACTGGCGAGAAAACACATATGCGCATGTAGGTCATAATGTACTGTAATGTACTGTAAGAACTGAACGCATTACGTTTAGGATGAGGATGATACGACGCACTGAACTTCAAGCGTTCATTCCTTGCTTCCTTGGTCTTGCTTTAAAAGACGATTGATGAATAAAAGTGAAGCAAAAGCAAGAGTGTGATATGAATCAGAAAATACAATTTTGCTTACATTTGCTACTGAACTGTAGCAATTGCTAGTACGCAGTAATCAGCTGTTTCGTTTATTACTAGCACGGTTACTAGAGTAGTCTTGTCAAGTAACTGTGAGTACTAGAACGGCAGTCAATGCCGCTTCGAACTATCTGTCGATTAGGTGTCATTCTTATAACTTGCTCATTGTTAAGTTAGTTGCTATCTGGAACTACTTTCGTTGTTCCGTATTTATTGACGCGATAATTTAATTCAACCTGGATCTAAGAAGTGGCTCTGGGGAAGAGAGCGAATTTGATAACAATACTAAATTTGTCGTGAATGTTGAATGAATAAATGTATTGTTTGGTAACTTTCAGTTTCATGCGCAAAAATAGAGATCGTGATAGGAAAAATGCCGAAATTATACGAAGAGCAATTTAAAGGCGGTATACAACTGAAAGCGAATTTCTAAGAAAATAAGTTATGTAATATGAAAACGGAAGTGAACGCAAATGCAACGTGAATACAATATGAAACAAAGAAGCAGTGCACTAACAACAGGAAAATGATGTTCCTGGATTTTCCAGACTGTCAGAATAATCAAATATTTAATAAAATTCCAGGCAAATACATTGCATCTCTTTTGAGCCTCAAATTTATCAACAGCACTAGGATGTACATGGTTTCTCAAATATTACGTTATGTCTATCCCTTAGACCCGTTTCTTGATTCGGAGTCGGGAATGAGGTGAGATGAAATAATAAGGCATGTTTTTACGGCCGGATGACCTTCCTGCCACCAACCTCGATTGAAGAGCTAATAAAAATGAAAAGGTATATTGTGAAAGAAATTGGATAAGGAGGTGGACGGAATCGGCTATGCATTTGCCTGGTAGTGAAAATGGGAAACCACAAAACGCCATTCTCAGGACAGCCGACGGTGGGGTTCGAACTAACTTGTCTCCCGAATGGAGAGCTTGGCTCCAAAGCCCTAGCGCATTAACACTCCGCTCGGTTGCTCATATACTGAGGAACTTCTTTGATAAGATTAAAAAGTAGAATTCATTTTCTCCAGGGGTGCAAGGTAAAGGCTTTCACTATCCGTAACCCCGGCACTTGATGGGGTGGAGTGGTTAGCTCTATGCCCGACCACCTTTACCCCCAGGAATCAACTGAGTGAACCTCAGGACCATATAAACCTCCGAAAGTGGAAATCTCGTTTCTTAAATATTTTGTCTTCCTGACGGGGAATCGAACTCACGTCCTTCCCGTTGAACCAAGCACGCCTTTACAGTCTAGGCCAGGCAGCCCCTTGGGTCGGGTACATGCCTCAAAAATATTTCCATACAGTCTCTGGAAGAAAGTGGAAGACAATGCTTCTCTTCCCTTCTCTTACATTTTGAAAGTACTGTCCTATTCATTAAATCTATACATTTTCCTGTAATCTTCTCTTACAGTACAGTTTTCATACATTTTGTATGCATTTCTCTTGTTAATCTGCATGAAAACAGCCGTGTTCTTATAAACTGAACGTATTTCTAACACTCTTACTGTCCTGCCTTGTAGGCTAATTGGTGGTTACCAAAAAAATTTCTAAACTTTATTCATGTACTTCTAAGCAATTGGTGGAGCAGGATTTTAGGACTTTTGAGAGCTATTGCTTATTCTTCCAGCAACTGCTTGTAAAAGTAGCAATTACTAAAGGATTTATTCATAAAATACCAAGCAATTGTTCACAAATATCAACACAAAATCCACTGCTTGTATTTAATCATCACCCTCAGTGATTTAAGCACTTCTCGCATTATTTACGAGAATAACGATACCAGTGTTGTTGATGGTTGTTATCCGGTTAGAAAATTCAGGTTGTCGAAAATAATGGCCTGAGCATTTTCTTCCTCTTTGTAAAGATCAAGGAAATTAAAACGGCAATAACTGAAAATCATTTATTACATGCCATGAAGAAGAAATTAGCGCAGATAAGAACTGTCTTTTGATGTCATTAGCAAATACGTAACGTCTTCATCTGTACATTTAAAGGAGCTAAAGGAATTTTTAATTAAATTCCGAGAAAAAATTGCAAGCGATGAGAAATTATTTCATATGTACGTAACTTAATGAAAGTAGTGGAGATGTGTTAATGACGGAGAGACCATTAGACAGAACGCCCGACCTCTCCTCTCAGTCGCTCTGGCTTCGTCATGAATATACAAGAGTGTATTTCCTCTTTATAAGCTTCGTTCAGATCTGCATAACTTGTTTATACAATTCATTCTGAGCGGCCGCTCACAAATCAATAACGCTGTGATGTTCACGAGCGGGGATGTGCTATAGAGGTTCATATTTACAGAACACTTCGAGTGTTTTTATGGAATACATTGAAATAAAAAAGTACGGTATGTCAAGATTTAAGAAAACATAATCCTTTTAAATTCAAGACTAGTAGTTTCCCCCTAGCTCCGCCCGCAATGTACAAAGTATGGTGTTGTTCGTTACTATCCTCACGGATATATTTGCAAAGTTTCGAGTTAATGAAATAAAGCACATGATCTGCTGTGGTAATAGAATGTAATATTATGTCAACAAAACACTTGAAAATACATCACACAAAGAAATTGAATTAAGCGTTCCTTGGAACACCACTACGCGCCGAACTGTTAAAAGGTCCTTCAAAAATCTTCGTCATGGAGACAAATGTACTCATAACTTTTCTCAGAATCTACCAATTTAAGTAATTACCTCAAAAGAAAGCGCTTGATCCACTGAGGGTTTTTAGACCAAAACGAACTGCGTACCTCAGTTAGAACGAAAGATATGATTGCTTCAATGAGAAAAAATGTTGAAGAAATGAGACGTCAAATTGAATGTGCAATCATAACTTTCCTCAGAATCAACCAATTTGAATAGTTAAGAGCTGAAATGAAAGAGCTTGATCCACTGAGTGTTCTTAGACCAAAGTGAACTCCGTACCTCAATTAGAACCAAAGATATGATTGCTTCAAAGAGACAAAAATTGAAAAATCAAATAATTTGAGGAAGGCGGAAGTTAAGTAATTTATAGTACCTGATGATAAATCTGTGCACGAATAACTTTAAGTTAAGAATGAAGGAAATAGACCGGATAGAATGGCCGGACTGACCGACTTTAGTTTTCATATTTATTTAATATATAGATGTTAGCTACCGGCTCTTCTGTAAACAAATGTGTGGTATTCTAGCAGCTGCAAAAGTCGTTGACAGGTTATTTTCTCTACCATTTCTGCTCTAGTACCGTCTAGGAAAGATGAATGGCAGCAAAAGTTAGAAATGACAGACACGACAGTAGCGAGAATGATTGCTGGTACAAACAGGTTAGAACAATAGCAACAAGATACTCGGAATGAGGAGATAAAGTATAAGTTAGGAATGAACTCGATGGATGGAACTGTATGCATAAACCAGCTACGGTGGTGGGGACATGTGATGCGAATGGAGGAGGATATATTACCTAGGAGAATAGTGGACCCTGTTATGGAGAGTAAGAGAAATAAAGGGAGACCAAGATGATGTTTAGACTCAGTTTGTAACGATAAGACGTGTAGAACGAAACGAGATCACAGAACTAGTTACATACAGAGGATTGTGGCGGTGGTTACTGGTTAGTAAATTCACAGAGGCTTGCAGGCTGAACGCTGAAAGGCATAACAGCCTATAAAGAAGCTGTATGTATATATGTATGTCCTGACCCCGTCAATTTTGTGCTCTCCTTGTAAATAATCATGTGTCTGTTAAGTTTCATTTATTCTACTTTTATATTCACCCTTCTCGGGTGTGTGTGTGTGTGTGTGTGTGTGTGTGTGTGTGTGTGTGTGTGTGTGTGAGAGAGAGAGAGAGAGAGAGAGAGATCACGTGATATGCTGGTCCAGTCCAAGGCTAAACTGTGTCCACGGAGTTTGGCACGACGTGAAACATTCAAGAAACTAGTGAACCAATTACGTGGAACAATTACGTAGTACAAACGCCAACAGCCACACCTCCAACCGCGAGGATATTTAACCCCGTGACAATACCTAAACCACCCCTTATTCTTCGAAAACTTCACCGAGAGACAGGTTAATATTCATTCTGGTCTGGCAGGAGCATTTTGGTAATTTTCAGTCGTCAGTTTCAGCTGATACTAACTTCGTGCTGAGAAGAGGACTACAAACCCAGGATAACTACAACATCAGTTCTTCGATGTCATTTACTAATTCAAGACGACTAATCCATTCGACGTGGAATTAGACATCTACGATGAGCATGTGGCACTAAACATGTAAGCGTCGCCGGCATCAAAAGAAGAACATGAGGGACTCCAAGGAACATAGCAGACCACAACCGGGAATCGAATTTCATCGGCAAAATGTAAGTACCATTTTGTAATATTTTCTGTCCATCTATTTAGAAAATTTAGCGATCTTCTCCATTAGATTAATATTTTTATTAGTTTTGAGTAGATATGTGATACTTTTTTACTTCATTCTTACCCAGGTACAGGCAGCTTTGAGAGTGAACATGTGTGTATTGGATTAGCCTAGATGTACAGCAGTTTGTCTTCTAAGAATGTTGCTATCTCAGTGCAATTCATAACAATAAGGCTTTAATAATCATTATCATCTCGGATAAATGAGGATGTAAAATAATCATTTATAAGTCTGATGAAACATGTGGGATAAATTTTAGGTTGTGTTATTTATTGGACTGCCACGCGATACTGCAGATTGTGTCATCTGTTAGAGATATTTAATTCAGACGTCGACGGTAGACTTAAACATCAATGCTAATAATAATAATAATAATAATAATAATAATAATAATAATAATAATAATAATAATAATAATTTAAAATCGGGTTAAATGAAAATAAAATGGTCGTGAGTGATAAATAATGTTAGAAATGTTCATGTGGAATATGCGAAGTTGTGCTCAACTGTAGCTGTATTTACCTGGAAAATGGTAAGCCTGTGGGCAATTATATGATTTTGGAAGCATTAGGGATGGATTAAAATGCATTCCGATTAAAGTGAAGCACGTGTTGAAGTGTATTTCGACATTAGGGATAATAATAATAATAATAATAATAATAATAATAATAATAATAATAATAATAATAATAATAATATTTTACAGACACTTAATGATCTCGTATCAGAGTAATAGTCAATGTTAACCCAAGAGATATGAATAGGTAATGTTTCTACCAGTCTTCTGAGTAATATAATTGATTTTGAATATATCGGCATTGTAATATTAGAGCAATGTTCAATTAAGTGATCATTCGTGTTCAATCACAAGTCACTGTAGATGCTGAGTGTACTGAATTTAACAGAAGGTCATCGGTCAACACAATTCAACCTTCTTTCCCATAATAACCATGGATACAATTATTAAAGCCTAGGATTCAAAGCGAAATGTGCAAATACATTTCGAATATCCCGTGTGCATGGAATAAATGTGGTTGTAGTAAGAAATATTTTTCAGTGCTATGTATTTTGAAATGTGGTTCTTAATCTGACCACGTGTTCATAACGATGGAACAGATTATTCCAGCGTTGTTTGTGTTCTTGTTCATTTGTTGTGGAGTGTTGTTTTATTCTCAAAGTAGAGATTAGTAACATATTCAATCCAGTGTTAACATGATTTTGAGAGATTTGAATAAGATCGATAAATTTTCTGAAATAGCAAGTACAAGCAAAGAAAGAAATTTAAAGTATGTGAAGTGCTACAACGCTAAATATAACTAACGTTTATCAAATTTTTGTAATGCAGTAATCGACTCTAAACATTCACAGAATAATTCCCTGAAGATATTTACGATTCATATTTGCTAATTAATAATCAGAACCTGTGTTAGTGAGAAACTATTCTCATTTGAGATAGGAGTCTAGTGTTTAAATGTAAAATATTGTACAGATTATATTTAGGAAAACATGGTCAATAATCACGCACGTTAAGAGGACAGTTAATAATTTGTTGTTCTTGTTTAAAATAATGCAGCTGCTATTAAGATGATTTAAGATATCACAGATTATTTTTGGATGTTATTAGGATGGAGTTCATTCATTTATTTTCATTTTTGCGTAGCCAAGGAAAAAAGCTAATTTTCTTATTTACTTATTCTTTTACAGAATAGTCCAGATATGACGACGTCAATCCTGCAATGGAATTTATTTATTTATGTATTGTAAAAATTCATGAGTTAATGAGACGTCAAGCAAGGGATTATTTTTGTTAAAATGTTATTACATGTGCATATATCAAAATAAATGTTAAGCCTGTTTTAAAATTATTTCTTTTGTATTGTCGTCAACCCTTGTCCTTTACATGCCTCTAAAATTGGGACAGCAAGCAAACGAACGGTCCACCGTGGAATCTCTCGTATGCTCTCTGAGCTGACCAGGTAAATAGGGGTAGTATATATGTATGTGTTATTAGTTTTACGTCCAGCTAGTGTCGGAATTTTGTCCCGCAGCTTTTTACGTGTCGGTAAACATGAAGCTAACGTATCTGAGCACCCTGAAATACCGCCGGACTAACCGGAATTGAACCGGCTAACTTTTCGCAATATTATTAGGTATATATTGCTATTTTATTTACGTCGCACCGACACAGACAGGCCCTATGGCGACACTAGGATAGGACAGGGCTAGGGCTGTGAAGGAAGCCGCCGTGACTTTAATTAAGATACACTCCCAGCATTTTCCTGGTGGGAAATAGGAAACCACGGAAAACCTCTTTTCAAGGCTGCCGACATTGGGTTTTGAAGTAAAACTTATTGTAACAATGTCAAATAACTCTTGCTGGTCTTCTGGTATCGTTCGAATTTCGCTATCAATCTCAGAAAGTTATTGCATAGCTTTGCAATCTATTTTAAATGATCAAGTATCGAATGCAATGAATCAGTTCCATACGATCTCCTTACCACCGCAGATGTTACAAGTACTTTTACTTAAATGTGAGCTTATGTTAAGCCAATCAGAATAGAATTTCTTACGCGATGTCGGAGTGAGGTATTCAAAAATATTAGAAGCTATCTAATTCAAGATGAGAAGTAGCTTACCAAACTGACGGAGAAGTAACAATAGTATCTTTCCTGCCAAGTATTAGAAGATATTATTGCGCTGATGTATCAAGCTCCTCTTGTTTAGGCATGAAAGGACTGTTCTGAAAAAAAAAAAATAGTATACGCATATTTTACGAAGGAAAGCTGCTAAGGGACAATAAATAATGCAGGCATGATTGTAAAATTTTCCTGGAGATTGTGAGAAACACAGGACAGTTCCGCGGCCACCGGGTAGAGAGCCTGCCTTTTATCCGGAGGCCCCCGAGTTCCATAACCGGCCAGGTCAGGGATTTTAACCCGAGGTCCACTCAGCCTATGTGAGAACAATAATTGTGGAGATACCTTCAAGTAGATAAACAGTGTACGTCGACTCAGTGATTCTTTCCACCACATCGGTTTCTTTCACGCCACTCTGATTCTTAAAATTCATTGTTCAGGGATTTTATAATAACACAGCTGTTTAGCTCGGCCGGAGGTTCCATTTAATTTGAACCACACTGTAACAGTAGTTTCATTGGGATGGAGACTTATTATAATTTCTTCTATCATCATTTTTTGGATCGAACTAGGCCTAGGTGGTTTGAAATTCAGACAATCGAATGATGGTACGTGACATTGTGCATCAGCTTAGCAAATGTTCCCTAAGCAGCTTCAGGTTCATTGACACACCTGGAAATAAACCACATTCCTTCACACTTGATTGTAAATGAACCATCAAGCCCTGATAACTCTCGACATGTAACAGTGTGCTGTCTGGATCCAGTGAAAACGAGTCGACTTCATGTTAACGAAGAATCGATCAAATATTGCAGTTATAATTTTCCAGCGATTAAAAAGTGGTTGGAACGATCTCGAATGATTAGTCTGTGTCCCATATATTGCAAATAAGTTACTTATATCTTTTGGTTACTATCATTTAGAGGTATGTTCGAATGACACCCCACTATCCACTATTTGTATGAAAATGCAGCAGGTAAGCGATTGGCTCTAGCACAGGAAGAACACGTATTCTCTCCACCATTGTTATTGTTGTTTTCTTCGATGTTTCGGGAAGAAAAACGGTTTGGTCCCAAATGAATGAGCAGATGTCTTTCAAGTGGTAATTCATCATCCATATTTTGGAGCCCTGAGATATGTTCGAGCATGTATTCTAAAGCAATATGGGTCATTACACACTGGCATTAATATATTGGATCCAAGCAAATCAAAGGAAAGAGAGCTGTTTTACGATTGGATATTTTCCATGAACATTTAACATCACTTTCTATATACGAACACTTCAAATGAGGCAGTAGGACAGGGTTCAGTCTTATGCCAATATATGATATTAATGTTGCTACTTGCTCCAAAATGACAACCTCACTTCACTGAATGAGATGCATTAACGATTGTCTTTTGTCAGTTATCAGTTTGTATACACGAAAACTTCAAAGCAGACAGCAGAACTTGGTTCAGTTTTATACCAACAGATGATGTTAATATTGGAGAAAAAAATAATAATCTCACCTGGCTGATGAGAGATATTTTATCGATACTGGATCATATCTCCGCCATGGAAACACCTACAACGAAGAATCCACGATCAAAAGTTTGTTAGATGTCACTGCCCAAACTGAGCGTTTGGAGTTCCATCTCGTTCCATGCCGTAAAATACGCCAAAATGGTGAATATGATTAATTTAATTCAATGGAAGGTAGTATTATTCACTGAACAGTTCAAGTACGATGATCTTAACTGCATTGTTCTCGTAACCTTAATCTAGGGCCAGTTTCAGCCTTTCAAATGCTCCCGTACTCTCAAAACTCAGGATCAAATAATAATACTAATAATAATAATAATAATAATAATAATAATAATAATAATAATAATAATCACCATCATCATGGTACTGGGTTTACTTCCCACTAACTACTTTTCCGGTTTTCGGAGAAGCCGAGGTGCCGTAATTTAGTCCCGCAGGAGTTTATTTACGTGCCAGTAAATCTACCAACAAGAGAGTGACGTAGTTAACTACCTTCAAATACCACCGGACTGAGCGAGGATCGAACCTGCCAGGTTTTGGTCGGAAGGCCAGCGCCTCAACCGTCTCAGTCGCTCAGCCCGGCGAAATTACTCAGAATCTCCTTATACCTCCTGCTCGATACGATTAAGCTGAATCGAAAACTTCTCCGGTAGATGACAGGTATAGACGCATAATGTTCTCAATGCATTGTTATGACGATAACCTACAAAACACTACGCAGAATAGTAATATGCTTACTGAAGATCGTTAATTACATCAGTAATATTACTTGTATGAAATGATAGTTATTATCATCTCACAATTTAAAGATTTTCCTCGACGAAGGCTTGGAGTGATACATCTGCCGGCAAACTTTCTGTGTTCTTGCCAACGTAATATTAGTTACCAGAGGTTTTACGAACTTGGTTAGGATACTATCACTATCAGTTTGCCGATGTTCTTTGACGTCACACTGTAACAGAACACATTCTGAAAGGGAAGAAGTAGCAAGTCCTCGTATTACACTCGAAAGTTTGGAGGACTTCCGACAGTAAGGCACAACAGCTTCAACAAACTCTTGCAGATGCTTAATTAGACCAACAAAACAAGGTCTAGGGTATCTAAGTCCTCCTCTGCCCTGGTGGATAATCAGTTTCAAACGGTGTCAAAGCTCTAGGCAGTGAGATCTAGCTGACACTAATCTCACACTCCATCTTCTGCAACAACAAGAACCAAGTACCTACAAACTAAGGCTTGGACAACTGTTTTGAGATTGACTAGGACATAATCATTTAGATATTTCAGGTTGTCCAAGAGAATCAAGGCGTAATTTGGGATAACAACTTTGTCACTCTCACTCTCTGTGTAGGTATTCGCACTTCCGTTTGGCAAGATTTCGCTGCAAAATTCAGTATCGCCACTTACATTGGCAGCTTTATGATGAAGCATGAGTCAGTATGACAGCCGAGGCTGCCGTTCATACATCGGCAATGTCACTGCTTCCTCCCTCAATTACTACACAGCTGAAAAGAGCTTCAGCGGGATCTCCAGCAAATCTTCTCGTGAGGACGTAGAAAAATCCATTTTGAAGGAGGTGAACTGTACAATCAACGGTAGAGGTCACAGAGAAAAGGAATGTTTCAGTTGTCTCCCTAGTAAACCCTTTCATCTTAGCGCGTTTCGATTCACTCTGAAGGTTTTCGGCGTAATGAAAGAAATATTACTGTAACAATGCTAGTCGTTTGTCGGCTGCTGAATACAATGCCATACAATCCGGATTGTTTGGCCGCAAGCATTGGATCCAGTGATTTACATCATGGAGAGCAGGGCCTCTCAAACGCCCAAAATCTCACGCGTGCAAACCGAAGCGCAGAGGTTCTGTGAACTGTGCATCGGTCCGACTCGCCTCGGTTCGGATCAGCGTTCTGTCTCGGGGCGACTCGGCTAAACTCAGCTCAAATTTGCTCGGATGGTGGAACGCTGCAGAGCAAGTGAGGAAAGGGATGACTGGCGAGGAGAGGGGCCCCGAACTCTAGTCAACCTAGCGAAGTCGTCTTTTGCACCTTGCACCGTGCAGTGGACCGGTGCACCCTGACAGGCCCTGATGTAGAGTGAAGAATAATACATTGTCATGAAATTGTCGCCTCATAGCAGGAGAGAAAACTTGCACGACACAGAAAAATTCATTTTCTCCGACGAGCTTGTTTCGATGTTTTTCTTGTTAAGTAAAGCACTGGCTTCACTGTCAAGTTTCTTTGCACCTGATATATATATCCTTCAGATGTGTTGCTAAGATTATTCCGTGTCAGTCGATCATCTCTCTACCTAAAAACTTCTTAATCAAAAGACAATAGTCAAGACGCCAAAAGGTCGACGTTAAAAAATTTGAGGTCCACTGATTTTCAGATCACTAATTTTCAAAAGTCTACACATGGAGACGTTTGTTTTTGTGATTGTCAATCACAATTCTTATCTTTGGGCAAGTCTTTGTGTATGGGTCCCAATAAACAGAGGGTGCACTGGGCATGGAAGAAGCGGTACTGCGATGCATTCTTAGGGCCTGCGACCTTCTCGAAGTTGTGACTGTGGTTAAGAATTCCAGACAATTCGACACATCACCTTCAGATACCCAAATAGAGCCTTCCGCGGAACTACCGACGACCTCCTGACAGCTTCAACGACAGCTATTCAATGGCTGCAACAACTGGACATCCTAGTTTAGTTTTCATTTTTCATTTGTTAATTTATGTATTTACTTACATATTACATCACTGTTGTAATTTTGAACATTTTCCTTCTATTTTTCTGTATTGTACATATCTCTCGATTTCTACTTTTTTACTTTGACTTTTTACATTTATTATATTTTGTAAATTATTTGGTGCTTTCACATGTTACTCAATTTGTGCGCGGCTTAACTTGTACCGTAAGCTAAATAACAATTCTTATCACAAGAAAACCACCATAACCCACGGTTTTAACCACATTTTAAAATTAGATGTAAAGCTCGGACCCTTGTAAACTCCTATCTAGAAAGCACGCAGCAGGAATAGTATAATAATAATAATCTCCCGGGCTATTACGCAGTGGTCCACTCCTCTCATTCCTTCCAGGAATAGTGTTGGAGAGATCATTCACGATAAACCAGAGTACCTAACCTACTAGCTAATGCATTTACCTATACACTGATCCTCATTACTGACCACTCCATCAAATTTATCACTCTGTCATATTGCAGTCTTTGTTTAAGAGCCATTTCCTCAACCACAACAGACACAAATTTCTCCACTGGTTGCAGGTCTTCAACTTTCTTTCTTTTTTTTTTTTTTTTGCTTCAACCAGCCGTCGGGCTGAATACCCAACAACATTTGCTTTACGTCGCACCGACACAGACATGTCTTATGGCGACGATGGGATAGGAAAGGCCTAGGAATTGGAACGAAGCGGCTATGGCCTTAATTAAGGTACAGCCCCGGCATTTGCCTGGTGTGAAAATGGGAAACCACGGAAAACCATCCTCAGGGCTGCCGACAGTGGGGCTCGAACCCACTATCTCCCGATTACTGGATACTACTTCGCTTTTAAGCCTAGTATTAATTAAATGGGTATTCCATTGTCACATTCCACATTTTCTTATATAACTACCTAATGTTCTTCGCGAAGGCATTGACTATAATTCTGAAAGTCTTGCAAGATCGTATCCTTTAGGAGGTACTGATCTCCATGCCACGTAATACCAAATACTCAGCTCTGACCAGTCTAGTTTACTCTTCTCAAAATAATTTATCTGATCGATACAATAAAGAGCCTTTTTATTTATTTCATCAGCGGCTCTTTGAATAGCAAGAATTTTGCCAAATTCGGTATTTTATGTATCTCTCATGCAAAGTTTCCGATTCATTTCTCATGCCTGGCATCTTCGTTTGAAGTCTAAATATTGATATCGAAGCTTATTACGGTAATTTGTCCTCTGTCGGAATTCTTGGCTTTGTAGACCGAGGCCGTTATCTCATCGGCAAATAGCTCCTCAATGTTTCTTATGCAGGCTGAGTGGACAGTGAACCAGCGCTAAAATCCAGGCAAAAATTGCTGACCTCGCCGGGAATCCAACCTGAGTCCTCCAGATAAGAGGCAGGTTCACTTTCTCTAGACCGCAGGGGCAGCTAGTATTCGTCAGAACAAGTAGAACAAGTAGAAGAACCTAGTGAATTATGATCCTGAAGTGTATAACAACAGGCTATCCTCTAACGTGAAATTCATTCTTTTGGTATGCCTTGTTTTTCTCTCACACCCTAATGTCATTTCTTGTTGGTTGTAATAGCCTTTACATGGTGTGTGTCTTTCACATGTTAGCAGTATAAGAACAGTGCCACTGAAGTTGTTGCAAATAGCGAACAGTGTGGTACTCTGCACTGTCGTCAGTAAACAATTAAGAGGAAATATAATACCACGGAAGACATACTGTAGCAGTTTATCCAATGTAGCCAACAGACAAGCTCGTGTTATCTACACTCTAACACATTCAGTAAACTTCTTTTTTTTTGCTATTGGTTTTACGTCGCACCGACGCAGATAGGTCTTATGGCGACGAAGGGATAGAAAAGGCCTATGAGTGGGAAGAAAGCGGCAGTGGCCTTAATTAAAGTACAGCCCCGGCATTTGCTTGGTGTGAAAGTGGGAAACCACGGAAAACCATCTTCAGGGCTGCCGTCAGTGGGGTTCGAACCCACTATCTCCCGAATGCAAGCTCACAGTTGCGCGACCCTAACAGCACGGCCAACTCACCCAGTGAAAACTAATCTGGCTATATACAGGGTGGGTGAGGTATAACTAGACAGCCGTGAACACACGCTACCTCAGGTCATTAAGAGCTGAAGGACGCGAAAATAGTATAGTAAAAGATGCGTGGGTTAGGAGAAAAAGGGATGAAATGTACGCTACATGTGGCAACATTGCTTGCAGTAGTTAACTACACGGTAGTATTCGTAAGACCAGAACCAGGAAAAGCTTCTTGGGGATGAGTCAGCAGTAATCTCTTATTGTGGTTAGAACGGAAGGACGAAATGTGACAATGTGTGTATAAACATAAAACATACACATCAATAAATCTGAGAAACGTAAACAATGTTCCACGGTGAGAGACATGCAGAACCTGACGCCTGATCGACGGTTGCTTTCATGAGTACCAAGTGAGTTATCAAATGATAAACAATCCACAGATGTCAAACGTATCTAAGAGGATTCCACCACAACTAGATCTTACATTTTACTACAATGGAAATAATATCAAATCGCAACGGTTTACGTTACCACGTGTTAAGACGATGCAGGTAGAATACGCCTGTGATAAGATACACAGCTCCATAGGAGAAGAAGGTAACAGTAGCCCCACAGTTAAGAATGACATTGCCGAACAAGGCTCACCTTATTATCACAGAGTTGCATCGCCGTAGTAACTACAGGTCATCCGCCCTTAAAATGTAAATTGCCTTACACTACCCCCCTGGCACTACAGCCCTTGAAGGGCCTTGGCATACCAAGCGACCGCTGCTCAGCCCGAAGGCCTGCAGATTACGAGGTGTCGTGTGGTCAGCACGACGAATCCTCTCGGCCATAAATTGTCTTACACTAGAAAAGTAAAATTGTCTTTTGTACGTAAAAAACTACACCACCTACTTAAGTTAAACATTGTAGTGCCTATTGCAGCAGTGATAAATACAAAAGCCCACATTACATTGAATTTTTTTAATGTGATACTGATGATAATGATCGCTGTTTTAAGGTCATTGACCCTTACAAAATTTAACGTGTTTTCAGTTTTAACTCATAGTAAATAAAAAACGCAAACTGGTCGAACAAATGTAATGAACCAGAATCACGTGCAGGGCAGGAATGAGGAACTGCCAAAATGCGTTCAAGGTCAATGTCCAGTATTTTAACAAGCACGCCTCCTGTGTGTTGTGTTCAGCTTTCGCAACGTACAACGCACTCGGGCACTGAAACTTGTATTTGTTGTTACCGGTACTTCATTTTATTCTGCTCGGATTTATAGAAATATCGAACTATAGAGACTCGAAGTACTACATCGAGATTCTACTGTACTTCCAAGTCAATACTCTGTAGAATGTAGTACTATGGCGTAACATATGGCATACCAAAGTGAAACTCACAGCAATTGTACGAAGTGATCACCCTGCGCTTGTATGCAGGCTTCACTTCTCCGAATTCAGTTGTGACGCATTCGAGCCAAGTCACCAGGGTTGTTCCGAATATCCACAGCTGCTTAAAATTACTTTCTCAGGGGTCATACAAAGTGCTTACTTCAGGTCGATATACTTTGTTTTTCATGTCTCCCCAAACATAAAAATCCACTGGATCAAGGTCAAGAGATCTGAGGGGACGGGTAAAACTGATGGGTTCGTATCGTCCAATCCACCTATGAGGAGATGTCTGATCCAAATGATCGCGCACTAAGCGGCTTACATGGGGTGATGCACCATCGTGATTCTGCGTAGTAGAAGCGACGCGTGCTCTAAAAGCTCCAGTAATGTACCTATGAGGAACTCTAGGTAAGATGATTGGTCCAAGTAACCGACATCCTACCACTACACCCATCCATATATTAATCAAGAACTGGTGCTGGAAGATGCCTTGACGTACTGCGAGGGGATGTTCCACAGCCCATGAGTGTGTGTCGTGCATATTAAATACTACTTGTTGTGCGAACATTGCCTCATGTGTCACTAGCACACTACGCAGAACCATGTGGTTTTTACACGATGATGCACCACCTCATGTAAGCCGCTTAGTGCATGACAGAAAGTCTGGACTGCGTGCTTGAGCAATTAACCAGCGCCAGAAATTCACTCCAAAAGATGCCGGACCCGCTGAATGTGGTAAGGGAGAATTTACTCTTCATGCAGTGTCCTACACATGCTCCAAGTTAGTACTCCAACGGCACGTGTTTTACTTCGAGTGCCGCGCCCGGGATCTTCGTCTATCATTGCCAGGATGTCCGCCTCCGTAGCGTAACGGTTAGTGTAATTAGCTGCCGTCCTCGGGGGCCCGGGTTCGATTCCCGGTACTGCCAGAAATTTAAGAATGACAGGAGGGCTGGTATGTGGTTGAAATGGTACATGCAGCTCACCTCCAATGGGGGTGTGCCTGATAAGAGCTGCACCACCTCGGGATGAGGACACGAGTTTATTTTTTTATTGCCAGGATGTCTTCTCCCGCGTCTATGATTGCACGTGGCCGCTCAGGCCCTCGATTTTCATAGCGTAATGTTACACAATCAGTATCGTGAACACGCTGTACTGCAGCAAGTTTCGTTGCTGAATTTGGCACCCGTCTGTTGGGAAAGCTTTTCCGATAGATTCGCGTTGTGCGAGGCGTATTCTGTTGTGCGTCACCATACGATAGCAGCATATCAATGTATTCGTGGTTTTCATTACTCAAATACTACTACTACTAGTACTACTACGTAACTGGCGTATAACTAGTACGGTCGATAATTCGCCTCTGGACAGCTGGTATTCTGGAGAAGATGAGGCAGGCAGCTAATAACGCTAGTCCGGTTTCAGAAGGGAGAGTGAACCCGTCTAACCACTTCCCCGCCGCTAGGAACAGTAGAGATCCGAGATGGCACGCGACACTTCTTTTCTCTTTTTTCTTACAAATTATTTTACGTCGCACCGACACAGATAGGTCTTATGGCGACGATGGAATAGGAAAGGCCTAGGAGTGGGAACGAACCGGCCGTGGCCTTAATTAAGGTAAAGCCCCAGCATTTGCCTGGTGTGAAATGGGAAACCACGGAAAACCATTTTCAGGGCTGCCGACAGTGGGGTTCAAACCCACTATCTCCCGGATGCAAGCTCACAGCTGCGCGCCCCTAACCGCACGGCCAGCTCACCCGGTACGCGACACTTCTAGTGTTGTTGCCGAACTGCTTACGTAGAACGTTCTTCCACAGAGTGATTTCATTAACATGAATTTTTGGGAGAGCCACTCGCCGTATGCACAAACCCCCCAGACCTCATTTCTTCGTTTTGTTATAATGTAAAACATAGCGCAAATACAAAGTGTATAGGACGTCCGATTAGCCTGCTCTTTCTTTTAGTCCAACCGTTCGTAAGGGTGTAGTGGCATCACGCAACAATCCTTTTGGTGATCTTCCTTCAGGAGTCTCTGCTTTGAGCATGGTGACTTGCTTACTGTAAGCTCATCCTGGTCAACTTCTTGATCTGGTCCATCCATCGTAACGGTGTACCCCACTCATTCTGCATACTGTAGATACCCTGCACACAGGATACGCGAAATACGGTTTGTATCGATATTAACCCTTGGTTAGACGGTCGATATCTATCTCCTGACATTAATCATTGATGCTATGACAATCGACGATGCCAAAAAAATATCAAGAGCTTTTGATCAATGACTGCCAAGAAATTGTATAGCAGGATTTTTAATAATGAAGGACAGTCACATACAGCACCTTCTGGAGAAACAATAAAAACCAGCTTATATCTCATGGAACACCTACCTCAACCTTGTTTCATCTACAATGACAGTCGTGAATGTACGATCCATTTTTAAATGCACTAACGCAGGTCTGTATTAGATTTCGGTACGAGAGAGAAACTTATAATGTTAAAGTGTACAGCCCACTCCAGAGGTTACTTTCTTCTGATTCTCTTTGAGAAGAACAGTCCATCTCCGGCTCCACTAATATAAGATAATCGGCGTTCTTTAGTTGAAGAGAACAAAAGAAGCGCATTGCTGGACTGTACTGAAGACTGGAAAAGCAAATCAAAATCTGAGATAAATATTGAAGCCTAGGTTATAATCTGCGTCCGAAGTAAACATTCATTCGTGTTCTCGGCCCGAGATGGTGCAGCTCTTTTCAGTCATACCCCGAATGCAGACGAGCTGTACGTACCTTTGTAACCACATAGCAGCCCTCCTGTCAATCATAAACTTTTGACAGTACTGGGAATCGAACCCGGACCTCCAAGGACGGCAGTTATTAGCGCTAACCGTTACGCAACGGAGGTGGACCGCTTAAAAAGTAAAACAATCTAGTTATTTCTTTAACGGATACTCTTCCAGTAATACATCCAAGTTTCAGACACTGTACTGTACTTATTTGCATAGTACGTAATGTATTCTATATTTATTTTCATGAGGCAGCCACTTGCTAGCAAACAGGAGAACTCTATTCCGCCAGTAAACTGAAACATGGATAGCAGGCGAGACTTCAGAAAGTAGGGCGGTAGCAATATATAATCTTGATAGCAGAGAATAAAATGACATACTTCCTGAAATGATACACATAAGGCGAGTTCCTGCTCTCTTGCACAGTCTAGGTTTTTCCGATACATCCGATCCAGAAACACTTCCGAGTGTAAATGTAGTTACTACCGAAGGTCTTATCAAAAGGGAGCTACGAGGTAACCACGAAGTCTGCGAAAAGTAGTTCCGTCCCCGGTTATCGTCAACTGTGTTTGCTTCTAGAGTTTTCCACTCTGAACTGAAGTACTGTATCCCATATTAAGTTCAAGATTACCTACGGTACACTAACTTTAAACTGACCTACGAGAAAGAAAAAAAAAAACATATGGGGAGTGGAGGCGTGAGTTGATTAGCTCAGTGGCTTAGCTGCTGGCTTCCCACCCGGATGGCTGAGGTTCGATTTCCGAACTATCCTGGGTAGAGATTTTTATCTCAAAATTCACGTGGCGTCAGGATGGGCATGTGCCTCTGAACCCCCGCACACTGGGGCAGGGGAGTTTTAAACCTGGCAGTAAATGAAAAAATGAAATGTTTTTTAGACATTTTGTTTTATAAGATTTCATTTGACTACTAACCAAAGCATCATATAAAGCGCGATCACAAATATTCCGTTTGAGGGCGTTGCTGCAACGGACATGCAACGTAGCGCGATTCCGATGTGGGTATATTGCACAGACATATAGGCAAAGGTATTAGTGTGGCAGTCCTGACGTGCCGAGGTGCGTGCGTTAAATGCGGCCACGTGAACTATGGTGACGTTATTACCAAATGCGTCCAAACAGGACCAACGTGGTGTTATTCTGTTCTTGGATGTTGAAGGACAAACACCGGTGGACATCTCTCGGAGAATGAAGACTCCGTTGTGGAATGGTGCACCAAGTTCCGAGCGGACCGAGCTCGATAGCTGCAGTCGCTGAAGTGCGGCCAGTATCCAGTATTCGGGAGATAGTAGGTTCGAACCCCACTGTCGGTAGCCCTGAAAATGGTTTTCTGCGGTTTCCCATTTTCACACCAGGCAAATGCTGGGGCTGTACCTTAATTAAGGCCACGGCCGCTTCATTCCCACTCCTAGCCCGTTCCTGTCCCATCGTCGCCATAAGACCTATCTGTGTCGGTGCGACGTAAAGCAACTAGCAAAAAAAAAAAACAAAAAATTCCGAGCGGGTCGCGTTTCGACACAAGACGCCGGTCGATCTAGGAGGCCACCGGACGAGGTGGCCGTGCGGTTAGGGGCGCGCGGCTGTGAGCTTGCATCCGGGATATAGTGGGTTCGAATCCCACTGTCGGCAGCCCTGAAAATCGTTTTCTGTTGTTTCCCACTTTCACACCAGACAAATGCTGGGGCTGTAACTTAATTAAGGCCACGGTCAGTTCCTTCCAACTCCTAGGCCTTTCCTATCCCATCGTCGCCATAAGACCTATGTATTTTGGTGCAACGTAAAGCCAGTAGCAAAAAAAAAAAAAGATCTAGGAGGCCAGCCTCATCCATTACGGACAACAAGCGGGTGGTGCATAAGGCCTATAGTCCCTATCTCTCCCCATGCGATTATCACGCCTTCGGACGGGGACGTACAACAAGTGGTCACGGACCTCTTCACTCAGTAGGATACGGTGTTTTAACACACGGGGATTTCAAGCCCGGTGCGTCGGTGGGATGAGTGTCTCAATGCTCACGGCGATTTTGCCTGATTGGTATCCCGATTCAGGACTGTGCGGCCGTCGAACGGAAACTTTTTGATCGCCCCTTATGTAAATCTACAGCCTGTTTCCAGTCGTTCGACCGGGTCAGGAATGGAATTGAATGAAGCCCCTATCTAGCCGCGAGGATAGGAATTGTGCCGGCTGCCGAAGCCTGTCGCACTCCTCTGATTGCCCCTTATATAATGATATTGTCCGTGACCATAATCACTGCCTTATTGCTGCCAGTCTGTGGATACTCCTAACGGTGTAATGTATTTTTATTCAGGTCTGCACTGTCCTGGGTTGGAGTCGAAATTTCGCTAAGTGGTTGATCCTCGGTGTGGAAGGAAGACCACATTTTACTATGAAACCCTCAACTTCAGGTACATAAGGTAGGTAAGGGTTATTCTGCCCGAAGGCAGGTCCGAACCTCCGCAGAGGTGTTCCTGAGCCGGAGTTTACGTGCGGTAGGGTGGCCAGTTCCTTTCCGCTCCTCCATTCCCTTACCCCCCACCAACAGCGCGTGGCAACCCATACAACTCCTGACTACGCCCAATGTTGCTTAACTTCGGAGATCTCACGGGATCCGGTGTTTCAACACGGCTACGGCCGTTGGCTCAGGTACATAGTAATACTTTAATAATGAGAACCATCCATATACGCGAAATAAGTATAAGTAGTAGTCTTCGGAAACAATGGACTTGATGGTCATGTTGCATGCGAGATCAAGTGTCGATTCTTGGTTTTAATGATATGGTGGTGATTGCAAATGATACATCTGTTGAGTGTTTCAGCTACCTTTTTTTGCATTTTCGTTGACTGAAGATTATTTGTATGAATGTTCAGTCCTCAGACCGTAGGCTGGTTGGATCCTAAACAGCTCCACCATCAGCTGTCATAGATGGCCTAGGCATCACTTAAGGGGCGTACCAAGGAAATGAATAGTGAGGTAGTTTCCGTTGCTTTCCTCACTGAGCCAAAAGCTACTATTACATATCATTCTGTCAAGCCCACCGAAATGCATGCACCAACAGACCCCTTGAATAACTCAGCAGGGACTGGCTACATAAGGAATGTCATTACTACCTATCGCTCATACCTCAGCGAGGCAGAACAAAATTGCCCACACCAGAAGACATAGTGCACTGTAAATACTAGATCTCGCCAGCAAAAGGCATGGAGGTTATTTACAAGTTACTATAAATTGTATTTATTTATTACAGAAACGGGTTCAAACACATATCATATTCGAGAAGAGAACTTCTCGATATACGATAATGTACAACGGGTGATTGTTTGGTCCGCCCTGTCAATATATTATTATTTGAATAATTTATACGTACATGTTTCGGGAGCCTTAACTCCCTTCTTCAGCGTATTTATATCAAAATCTACCTTACCCAAGCCTCAAGATACAACATCTTATCATATTACATTAACCATTGTCCTGTATAAACTCAACTCTTGAACGCTATATGTACACTTTGCATTTTTGTATAATAATGCATGTTGTAACCCAAAACGTAAGACATGGAATATACTGTATTTAAAAACTCTCTTGAATCGTCCTCTAGTAGTAAAATGGCAAGGCGGAGGAAAAACTATCCGCTTGTCGGCCAGCCACTAAAAGAGGAGCATTTGCAGAAACATAACGGGAGGTTTGTTCCGCTCTGATTCAAAAAGTCCGGTCCTGCAACAATCGAGCAGACGTCATCTGCCCTGACGGCACATGCATGGCAAAAATTTTTAAGATGTATACAACGGAGAATATATCAATGCAACCTATAAGGGTATTAACTTCAAAGGATGTCAAATAGGACGATAAGATGGTAGCTTTTTTTAGTTTTTTTGTTTTCTGCTAGTTGCTTTACGTCGCACCGACACAGATAGGTCTTATGGCGACGATGGGACAGGCAAGGGCTAGGAGTGGGAAGGAAGCGGCCGTGGCCTTAATTAAGGTACAGCCCCAGCATTTGCCTGGTGTGAAAATGGGAAACCACGGAAAACCATTTTCAGGGCTGCCGACAGTGGGGTTCGAGCCTACTATCTCCTGAATACTGGATACTGGCCGCACTTAAGGATGGTAGCTTTATAGTGGCAGCAACAATACAAGCAGTGACAGGTAACATTTTATCAGTGGCTGACTCAGCTAATGGATCCACCAGGGTGTTGATACACATTGTATGAGTGTAAAGGGTAGGAGGAATGAGAGGACGATTCAAGAGTGTTTTTAAATATATTCCATGTCTTACGTTTTGGGTTACAACATGCATTATTATACAAAAATGCAAAGTGTACATATAGCGTTCAAGAGTTGAGGTTATACAGGACAATGGTTAATGTAATATGATAAGATGTTGTATCTTGAGACTTGAGTAAGGTAGATTTTGATGTAAATACGCTGACGAAGGGAGTTAAGGCACCCGAAACATGTACGTATAAATTATTCAAATCTATATATATAAAATAAGAGTTTTGTCTCTACATTGCTCAGAATTTGAAAAGAATGGCATTTCTGTATCGGTCATGTCTATAGTAACAAGAAAATGTACTTTTTACTTTTCCGTAATTTCTGTCTGTCTGTATGTACACGCATCACGATAAAACGGCTGAAGAGAATTTAATGAAAATCAGTATGTAAAGTCGGGGGATGAGCCGCTACAATCTAGGCTATAAATCATTTTATTCACGCTGAGTGAAATGGTAATTTAGGGGAAGACCTTAAATTTAATTATCGAATATTTATATTATTAGCGGTCCTATCGACAAATACTATATAACTAAAGTTATGTAGAATTCAATTTCCAGTCATTTATATCTCATACATTTTTACCATACCGGTTCTGATAACACAGATGTTAATGAATTTGTATTTTTGTTGCTAAATCCATATCAACGCCGAGCCACGAGAAAGTTGGTTAACAGAATTTAATGAAAACCGCTATATAGAGTCGGGGATAAGAAACTACAGTCTAGGCTGTAAATAATTTTATTTTCCCCGAGATGAAATGGTAGTTTACGGGAAGGCGCCTAAAGTTTAATTTTAAATACCGGTACCTATGTTATTGGTGCTATAGAAAAGTACGGTACTACATAACAAAAGTTATAGACAGTACAATTTCCGATCATTTATGTTTCATTCAGTTTTACTGTACCGACTATGATGAGAGTTGTATTTCAGAAGGCCTACAATATCCAAAGCGCTTAACACTGATCAACAATTACTTTACATTGACCATTGTTTGTTGTGATGTTTTCTTCGTTTCTTATGGTGCCGCTCAACTCCGATAGATGGGATTACTACTGCGTACCGAGTATAACAGCCTGACTAAACATTGGCGGGAAATAGCTGGGGAGTTGGAAAACTTTCTTCTTTAGCATGCCATTCCTCTGGTTCTTACATTTTCTGATACTGCAGGTACGTAACACACTGGTTCAAATATAGCATTCACCAGTATCCAGTAATCGGGAGATAGTGGGTTCGGGCCCCACTGTCGGCAGCCCTGAAAACGGTTTCCGTGGTTTCCCATTTTCACACCAGGCAAATGCCGGGATTATACCTTAATTAAGGCCACGACCGCTTCCTTCCACTTCCTAGGCCTTTCCTAACCCATCGTTGCCATGAGACATATCTGTGTCGGTGCGACGTAAAGCAAGTAGCAAAACAAAAACAAAAAAAGCATCATAGCATTCGAGCTATTCAATCCCTACTCTGAGGCACTGATTGGAATAAGCAGCGTGCATATTTAACGGAATAATGACAGATGAGTGTTCATGGCAGTCTGCGACCTGGTTGTTCCAGCTCTGGAACTTTGGACTGTTAGATCGGCACCGTAGTACTGTTCGTTGAAAGTGAGAAAGTGTGCGGTTCTTCATTTGATCGAGTATTTTATATGATAACATTGCTTTCAATCGCTACATTCCTACTGACGTTTTTGTAATGACCTATGTTGAATTCAGTTAGGAAAACCACCAAGTCAGTCTTTCTGAGAATCCCGTAGCGAAGCACGGGTACATCAGCTAGTATTAATAATATATTGACAGGGCGGACCAAACAATCACCCGTTGTACATTATCGTTATTACGAGTCAATACGGACCAATTAAGGACCGATATGGTCAAGTTTGTCGACTTCTCGATATCATTTTCGTATTTTAAGTCACAATACAAGGTACAATACAAGGTTTGATGAATGAAAAGACGCCGAATAGACGAGGAATTTCAAAGGAGTAATAATTTATGGAGTGTTTGGATACCTGGCTTCCATTTCGACTATGTGCAAAGAAACTAAGTCTGATAAGTGTATTATAGTAGAAATATATAACAATCTCTATAGACCTATAAATCTTTGACTTTTATTTAACACTACAAACAGTCCTGCAAAGTTATATTACACGACAAAGTATATTATTTTATTTAATGCCAGGTTTGAAGCTTTCTTGCCACGGTGCCCCGGCCAAATCGAAAATGAGCCTCATTGGCTCCAGTAACCCCAGAAATAACTGGAATAAGCCAAAAACGACTACGACGTATACCATGGATGATAAATGCTGCAGAAAGAAAGATAATAGAGGCGTGGTGATTTAAGGAATGCTTAAGGTGAAATGGGTTAGCAAACGAAGAGGTAATGAACAGAGCAGATATGAAGAGAACAAAATGGCGATATTACACTCGAAGGAGACAAAGGTTGGTTAGTCACGTTCTGAGACACGCAGCGCTTGTTCATTTCGCTTTGGAGGGAAGCGTACGGGATAAAAATGGCGGAGGAAGATAAAGGGATTAGTATGGGAAAGAAACTGGAATGGCTAGTTATGTAGTAATGAAGAAATTGGCTCGAGACAGGGCAGTGTGGAGAACAGTATCAAACGAGGTCAACCGGGCTATACCATAACGTTCACGGTATCTCTTCAGAGGAGCGGAGAGCGACATAGATGAGTGTTCACTAGTGTGGTGAGGTGATATGCGTGATGATCTAGGTGACCACGTAGAGCTGTCCTGATTCACTACGAGTGACTGCCAGGCTGAATTTGGCGGGACGGGTGGTCTGTATTAGAATACTTAGTATACAGGTTAACTGGAAAGTGGGGTGGCTTATACTGTAGTAAGTGACAGGGACTGGAGAAATGCATTATGTCATCCCAAGGGCAGACGACAATGAAAGGGATAGCAGTATTAACTGCTATGGTAGACTTGAATCACGTAACTAGTGTAGTATGGGTGAAGATGACCCAAACATTACGTAAACAAACAACTTAGTAGCCGAATTCATAAGTAAAAAATCGTCAGTTGTTTTATTAATTACTTAATGTCCAAAGCAGGTATTTTATTACAAAATGATTCCTTATGATAGACAAATACTCAAAAGATATGTTCTGTTTTTTTCTTATCTGTTTTTCCTCAAATACTGACAAAACTTCGAATCAAAGTAAGGATTTTACACAGGATTTTATTGAAAACAAGAATGTGTGATTAGAAATACAAACAGATCCAGGACAATGACAATATGTGATGTGAGGCCTCCGAAGAGGCCTGAACAAGGTCTGTGTTGTTGAAGCTTGTATTTTATCTTCGCTATGCTTGTTAATCTGTTCAATAAGCAAATATGGATAGCTGTTAATTCAGATGGGCAAAGGGCCTACATTCTGAACATTTACATTAGCCACAGTGAAAAAGGCGCAAAAAGGGTTTCAAAGTTTTAATAGGACGAATGAACTGATAAAATATCGACCAGGGTGATAAGGAAGCACAGTATGAATTATGCAAGTAAGTAAACCAGGAAGTCTTTATAGTAATTTATATTTAACAGTACAACATTTTTATACCTTCAATACTGTGCTTAAAATTAGGATAATTTCTTAAAAATCGAACACGTTATCTTTGTTTTCTTTAAATTAATTTCAGCTGTTCAAATGTGTCTCTTAGTCATGAAGGTACTGAGCGAGAGGCTACGCGGTGTAGGTCACGAAGTTGCCCGCTTGCATTCGGGAGATAATGGATTCGAACCCCACTGACGGCAGCCGTGAAGATGGTTTTCCATGGTTTCCCATTTTCACACCAGGCTGTACAGTACGTTAATTAAGTCTACGCTCGCTTCATTCCCAACCCTAGCCCTTTCCTATTCCATCGCCGCCATAAGACCTATCTGTATCGGTGCGATTTAAAAAGTGTCATGAAGGTATGAAGGTCAAGGTGATATTTCCAAGCTCTTGGCAACAACGGAACACAAGAATGCTGCCGCGAGCAATTCAAATAAGACAACGCTCCAGGGATACTTTGTCGAAACAAATAATGAAGCAAAGTCTGTAGCTGCAGCTGAAGGTGGATTTTCTGTTTTACTTCGTGAAACGTAATATGCCGTCTAATTTCAGAACAAAACGTACGCCAAAGTGCTCAAAGATAAACTTGCAATCAAATGTTGCAGTTCAAAGAAGATAAAAAAAGAGAGAGGCCACTAAACAATGTTCTTGTTCCCGACATTACTGAATTGTGTAGGAATGAAGCACATACGTGGAAATGATGCAAGTAATAAGGAATAGCGCAAGATCTTCCCAGATGTAGCACAATATTTTTATAACAAACAAAGTTAACAGAGCTATAACAGATGAACTGCAAAATGAAACTTCCCCTGCAGTAGCGAATTATTATTTTAAAAACAATTAAGATTCTTGATGTATTGTGGAAAGTAATTGCATTTTTTTTTCTCCTTCCTCCGCTTTTCCCACATCTGTGGGGTCGAGGGTGCGAACTGTGTCGCACATGTGCATCTGGCCATGTTTTACGGCCAGATGCCCTTCCTGATACCAACCCTATATGGAAGGATGTAATTACTATTGCGTGTTTCTGTGGTGCTTGGTAAGTAGGGTGCTGTCTGAATATGAAGAGGAAAGTGTTGGGACAAACACAAACACCCAGTCCCCGGGCTAGAAGAATTAATCAGACGTGATTAAAATCCCCAACCCGGCCGAGAATCGAAACCGGGTCCCTCTGAACCGAAGGCCTCAACACCAACCATTCGGCCAATGAGTCGGACTAAGTGATTGAATTTCGAGAAAACAAATAAAACCTTTGGAGCTGTTATTCGAAAGGAAAACAATCTATGCACTCATTTAAAGACAACTGTATAGGTAGAGGTTGTTCGGTAGTTGTACAGCTTGGAAGAATCGACCGCGAGGTAATAATACGGATTTGACTAGATCAAGCTCAATCTGTACTAAGCTAGTAATTTCTGGAACAGACTGTACATTTTACGAGATTCATAATCAATGTATACCGAATTCACTTCTTGTTCAGTTCCTGCACACGTTGTTTCGTGTTCTCGGTATATCCCAAGCCTGAGCAAAACTTCAATCCCAGCTACGATTACTCGTCAAGGGAGCAATAAAGAGCGAGTAGAGAGCAAAGCCCATCTGGCGCGCCTATGCTAATATCGGAGCGAACATAACCTTAAATACCGCGCGAGCACAATTTAATAAAACGAGAATTACTCAAGGCTTCTATTACAGCGCACGAGGTATTTGAACAAGGTGAAGAAAATGCACTCATACATACTCACTCCATTTGAATACATTTAATTATACCTCTAACATAGGAACTAAAGCACACACATTAGCGCCAGTCTGTGTCATTACCACAAATGGCGCCCAATTCCGAGAGCAGATTCCGTATTCGTCTTTATGTTGCAAGCGAAAAACTGGCAGTGTAAATACATGAGTAAAAGAAAAAAAACGAGTTAAAGCAAATCTAAAGGGATGCCTTTTGTTGATCAGTTTTCTCTTTTTACAAGTGTAGATGGCCATCAGACAAAATCCACGAGAAGAAAACAAGTTACAAACATAATAACAATGCAAGAAGCACTCGTTCTAGATATACAGAAAATAATTGACAAAAATGAATGAATAGCTTTGCTCCACGGCTATCAGTAACTGAATCCAATAGAAGATGGAATAAAGGAACAGAAATCGAAGTAGGCAATATAGAAGTAAATTTCTAATTGGTGAATTCTCTGATCTCATTGGGACCGAACGGAATGGAGTCAAGCTCTGAATTAGGAGACTACTGGATTCGAACCCCACCGTCGACTGTCCTGAGAATGGTTTTCTGCGTTCTCCCATTTCCTATTCATAAGTCACACTCGATTCTTTTCACTTCCTTCATCAATTTCATTCACAGTCATTCATTTCATCTTCATTGGCTCTTCAACTGAGGGTGGCGTCAGGAAGGGCATCCGGCCGTAAAATATAATTTCATCTCGCCTCATCCCCGACCCCGTATTAGGAAACGGGACTCTGGGGTAGACATGCATATACCTAATCTCATTAACATTGTAATTTCGTAAACTATTAGAGAAATAATTGGTAAAATATACGATATTCTTTAACGCAAGAAGTGCTATTTCGAGACGTGAAGAAAAACAATTTACAAATATTAATCCAAGTAAATGTGCACATATATTTCGAAGCTACCGATCACCGAATCCAAAATCTGAGACGTCTTCTGAAATATTCATGGCATTTTCTTCTAACATTTGCTATCGTAGGTTTAATTACAGTTGACTAATTTAGGTTTGTCAGAATTTGTATGCAATATTTTCCCGAAGATATGCAATACCATTTCAGAAGGCAGTGATTTTTTTTTCAGAGAGGCATTTATGAAATTTATATTTTGCACAGCAGAAATATCAAACACCAGAAAATCCACCAAAATAATCACTAACCGCGAAATATAATTTCCCTTGCTATGCACTCTCTCTATTTATTTATCTAATATCAAAAACAATACAGAAACTCTATTTTACCAAAGGTATATGTTACGGGGATAGCGTGGTGGACAGAGTTGAAAGAAGGTGCCGGCACGAATACACCTAACTGAATCCAATAGAAGATGGAATAAAGGAACAGAAATCGAAGTAGGCAATATAGAGGTAAATTTCTAATTGGTGAATTATCTGATCTCATCGGGACCGAACGGAATGGAGCCAAGCTCTGAATTAGGAGATCAGGAGATTAATTTAAAACTTTAAAATCAGAGCTATATTTCTTTCTCTGCTGTTTTTTTCTTTTTTTGGTTCAGATGCAGAATTTTAACAAAACAAGTCGCTCAGCGACAGAACAGGATTTCAGATACAGAACTAGCTCATTAGCTTAGGTACAAAGTCAGAAAGATCAACAAAAATTGCCAATTAACAATCTGAGCTTAAAACTCCCAATTTTACAAATGTTATTTGAGCACTATTGTTCCATCCACTCAATAGTCGAGGAGAAAGATCTCCCAATTTCATTTACAGAGTATTCACAATGTACAATCTTCCAAGAGAATCTGTTGGTCCACAAAATTATCTAGGAGACCACAACGTTACCGCCTTCCAAAAGGTACCATTCAATATTCACATTAACATCTCTACCTGAATAGAAAGAGCATCTATGCTCTATAAATTTATCTAGGAGACTGCGCTTCAAACATTATAACCTTACAGCCTTCTCAAGGCAACCTTCAACGTTTGCATTTATAACCAGAGCACCTTTGTTCAATAAACTGTACACTTTCCAGACCTCTCTAGGCCCAACCTACATTTAACAAGACCGTATTAGCTGTCTTCTAGGCTCGACAGTCTGCCTATTTACACAAAAGAAATGATACAGGGGTGCCGAGTACCCATTATATCGGGTCTTGTGGAAGAACTACAGGCTAACGTTACTGGCCGAAAAATGAAAATGAGATGACGGCGGACACTTGCACTCCTTGAAATTTGCAATTAAAGATTAAAACCCTATATCAATAACACAAAGTGGCTCGAGAAGGTGCCAGCTTTTATACCCGAGAGGAAGGTTCTAGAGAGCTCTGAGCTAAGGCCCGACACACCTCCAAATTTTGTTGGATAATTAAATAGATACAAGAAAACGATTATTGGTTGAAAATTAAATATACAAAATTTTCTATTGGCCAACATCTCAAGTTGGTGAGAAGAGATAGAAATGTAGCAAAGTGTGATACACCAGAAAACAAAGAATAATCAACTCAGTTTAGGAAACCTTAAAATAAAAAAATACTTTAGGATTTTAACAGTTCCTCTTTACACTAGAGGGCATAACATAAGTTTTTTGGTAGAGACATCTGTAGAGAAAAGTCCAAACATTCTGCGCTAGTTGTTGCGACCTTCATATATCAGATGGCATTCTTCAAGGCGCTTCATTTAAATGAATGGGGCGGGTGTACCTCCCGGTACAGTATATAAGGATTATAGTTTAAAATCATAACAAAGAAAATTTGCAAAAAATTACTTTACCAAAAAAATTAATGAATGTGAGAAACTGCAGATTACAACATTGTCTCTTGAGGACACGAAACAATGGTTTAAAGAGTTCCAGGTTACAACCATTCAGGTGGCATTGTGAAAAATATCTTCTCAATTCAAACACTGGACACTCCCATATCAAATGATTCACTGTATGAATTGATCCACAAAAGCATAAATAGCCGTCTGTAACGTTAAGTTTAAAGCATTCTAAATAAGATTTAAATCTTCCACGACCAATTAAAAACTGATTGAAAACAAAGTTCGGCACTAATGCTCTATACAATAGTCGATTTTGAACTTCCGGAAAAAAAATTCTTGCGTAACAGATCCTTTCAAGCTACATGCCCATAAAATATACTGTATATATTGCCTGATTTGTCTTTGTGCACTGTCTATATCAGCGACGGTGGCAACAAGAACGCTATCAGTTTTGCTTTCACTGGTGGTGGTGAGATGATTACGATCTTCTTTTAACACTAGAAGAGGTCCGACCCTTCGAATATAGAGTGCATCGGCAAAGGAACGGGAAAGGTCGTGAAGGTCATGAAAATGAAAGACACCTTAAGCCTCGCAAGCCAAAAACCGCCGGGAGAGCACAAGAGTTGAGCAAGGGAGGCCGGACAGGAAATATTAAAATGAGGAGCCTGGCACAAGTAAGTCGGAACAATGGGGGATCTGTGGTCGCCAATGCACGCTTCGAAGTAGAGAGCTCCCGGAGGTTACCTTTTAGTGGCCTCTTACGACAGGCAAGGGATAACGTAGATACATATATTCTATTGTTGCAACCAACAGGGAGTTTAGCACATCGCTAAGCAACATAACAATATGTACAGTAGTGGTCTTTAGATTTGACTCCCTTGGGCGACCTGCGCGTCGTGATGATGAAGACAACGCATACGCCCACCCCCCGTGCCAGAGAAATTAACCAATGATGGTTACAATTCCCGACCCTGCCGGCAATCGAACCCGGGACCCCTGTGACCAAAGGCCAGCACGTGGGTGGGTAGTATTTGTTCGAAATTGTTTTTAAAAATGACACAAATTCAGTTACCAACAAACATATGTACATTGTGATAGATTTAGTAGGCCTATTAACACAACAGATATTATTTAACCATAACTACCTTCAACTAAATAATAAGCATAGAATTTCGCGGATCACAAGTATTTTACAGACATAACAATATAATAATACACAAAAATAAAAACTGAGGTACAAATTTAGTACTTAAATGCATATCCGTAAGAAATGATAACAGCAGCACATCTTCGCGATTCACACCAGGCAAATGCTGGGTCTGTACCTTAATTAAGGCCTCGGCCGCTTCCTTCCCATTCCTAGGCATTTCCTCTCCCATCGCCGCCATAAGACCTATCTGTGTCGGTGTGACGTAAAGCAAATAGCATAGCATCTTCGCGACAAGCTTCTGCAAAAGTACGGATCGAAGGTTGGTCCATTCCTCGTTTAAAGTAGCTAAGAATTGATACTTACTTGAGTAATTTCAGCAACGTACGCATCGGTCCAACTTCTCTCAGATGTTTTCAGGAAGGTTCAGGTCTGAATTTCGGCTTGCCCAATCCAAACCACTGATTTTCTTTTCCACAAATTCCTCACATGACCAGAAAAATGCTTTGGATCACCGCCTTGTTGAAATATCCAATTTCGAGGCATATTCTTCCTTCTATGAACATGAGAGGACCAACTCCATGTCTAGGAAAACAAGCTTACACCATGATGTTACCGTCTCCATATTTCAACGATTCAGAGCATTTTTCAGATTGTACATTAAAGCAAATTAAATGTTCCCGTGTATGCCAGAAAACATCCAAGAGACTTATGGCTGTTAGTATTGCCTAGAACGCTGACAGCCATAAGTCTTCATGGTTATTTGCTCTGAACCGTCGATTTAATGGTTGGTACTTGGTATCTTATAGAGTTTCTCTGGTTTGTTGGTCAATGAATATACCTGATATCATCAGACGAGATAAGGTTGAACTTACTTTCATCACACAATAAGACCTTCCACCAATCTTTACACTTCCATGTGCTTTGTAAACTATAACCTGCCCTTTCTGCTTTTTGGACTAATCAGTAGTTTTCTTGCATCACGTCTACTATCTAAATAAACAGCTGCTAAACGGCGTGTTACGATAGAAACATGAAAATCTAGTCCACGGTACTCTTGTAAACAATCCTTTATATCACTGCAGATTTCTTGGGACCAGCAACTGATTGCATACGAATTATTCTATCCTTCCGGAAGAGTTGTTTTCAGAGGCGGACGCAGCCTGAATATGTCATGTACACTTCCTTCTTGCTGTTGACGTCGATTCCATACATTTACTAACAGCTGAATACTCCTGACTCCCAAGCAACAACAGATTGGGATTTCCCTTCCTTTAAGATAGTTAAAGCACCCTGTCTTAGATCTACAGAATATTTCTTTTGTTTTGACGTGCTTGCAACAACCTTCAAAAATTAAAAGTATATACGAGTAAATGTAACGCATTCCCATTTAATCGTACGATACACTATTCGAAAAAAAAAAAAAAAAAATATATGAGTCAAAGTAAAATGTGTTTCTATGAATACTAGTAAACGTACCTGCATCTTAAGCATGCGAGAACATCAATATGACGCTATACACTGCATGACTCAGCTGAGGGTTCTGACCTGCTATACCTACACGTAAACAGTGCTAACAGACATACCAAGCTACAAAATACTTTTATAATAATAATGCAATTGTTGTTACGTCCCATTAACTACTTCTGGCGGTTTTCTAAGAAGCCGAGGTGCCGGAATTCTGTCCCGCAGCAGTTATTGTACGTGCCACTAAATCTTCCGACACGAGGCTGACATATATGAGCATCTTCAAATACCACCGGACCTGAGGCAGGATCGAACCTGCCAAGTTGGCGTCAGAAGGCAGCGCCTCAACCGTCTGAGCCATTCAGCCCGGACAAAATACTTTTCAGTGCTACTGCACCCATCCTCACCGAGTAACTGATAAGCTTTTTCTAGGAATTGTATCTGTTGTATTTTCCTTTCGGAGAATTTTCTCTCTACAAAAAATAAAACAAAACAAAAAACAGAAACTTGTGCTTCGGTTCAAAATGCCTTTGGATATGAGTTTATTTTGTTCGAAAATTAATGAAAAAACAAAAAAGCCCTTGCAGATACGTCTCATTAAGGGCTTGGTCAGCTAAGGCGACTGCTGCGCATTTAGATGGTCTGCAGGTACTGCAGTGTCATGCAATCACCGTGACGTCGTCCGGCTCCATGGCTAAATGGTTAACGTGCTGGCCTTTGGTCACAGGGGTCCCGGGTTCGATTGCCGGCAGGGTCGGGAATTGTAACCATCATTGGTTAATTTCTCTGGCACGGGGGCTGGGTGTATGCGTTGTCTTCATCATCACGACGCGCAGGTCGCCCAAGGGAGTCAAATCTAAAGACCTGCAACTGGCGAGCCGAACATGTGCTCGGATACTCTCGGCACTAAAAGCCATACGCCATTTCATTTAACGTGACGTCATCCTCAGCCTCACGGGGACAAGTGAGCCCCGCTCCAACCCGAGACCTACGCATAAGACGCAGGCACTCTTAGCTGAAAGGGCTCTCTTTGTAAATACTTCCTCCAAATTCACAATGTAGCTTTATTTGAGCAATACAAACGGAACACACAAATACACGAGTGAACATCAAAGGCACAATGCAAGACTTTGTGTATTAAACCAATAGGGTTCAATTTCTCCTCCTCTGTCCTGTGTTCCATCACATTTTTCCTTATTGTCTCTCCGTTCTCTAGAATTTAAGCGGATTTTTTCTTCTTTCTTATCCTACACTCCCCGCATCAAGACACAAGATCTCTCAAGAATCACTCTCTCAATGGGTGTGAATATCTGCTCACTGATGAAATGGGAAGCAGTTTGCAGGAGACTCAGAAGAACAGATGTAGGGAAATTCGACTGATAAGGAGAAAGACCTTTGCACGAAGTGGCAGTGTGTGAAGATAGAGAATTTGTTCTTGTCCTGGTCTGTTTTATGTTCGTGTTTGCTTCGGTCTCATTCCCTTCTGCACTTCCCTCTGTCAACAGATGGCCTATCTTTGTGGATATTTGTATCCTCAATCATAGCTTCCTGTCTTGTTGTATACTGCGGCTCCACTTTTCTATCATTAGTCGTCTAAAATGGGCAGGTTGGTCGGAAAGTACCGTGAACCGGATATATGAGCGTTAGAGGGTTGGTCATACTGATTAATAATTTGAAAAATAAATCGATAACTCGCGCCGTTGTCATTTTATCAGCTGGTGAAATTAACCAATTAGATCACTTCGCGGTCGAATTAAAATGGGTTTTGCGAGTCGGTGTTGCTAAATCTGCCTATGTGCCCACTCTGGCACGAGGACGGACAATTAATTTTTAAGGGAATTTTCTATTTTCAACGTTTCTAAACCTTAAGTGTTTGTAAATTGCTTTTTATGTGCTGAGGTTGTCAGCACAACTGCGGCTTCCTTCTTCCGTAAGTTATTAACCAATCAAGAATTGTTGTATATATTTATCTAGCCAATTAAAATTCGGGGTGTGTACAAGCATTCTGCCTAGGCTACGAGAGTTCTGGAACTCCGCTATAAAAACTGGGCGCTTTAGGGCCGCATTGTCATCTTCACCGCTCCGGTCTAAGTGTGTGTACGGCGTATTGGGGGCAGGGGCAGCCTTGCTGTCGTCACAAGGCCCAACTACTCAACGTAATGACAGATATTTTTAACATGTGATAGCTCCAGGGAGTTAACTTAAGGGGAAAGTTTCAAACTTCTTTCTTAAGTTTAATATCACATTTTAAATGTAAATTTTCAGGCATGTCAGAGGACTCCGTTCAAATCTCTGCTGGGAAATATGTAAATTTAGGCAATAAAGAGTGTTCACCCTCTATTAATTCCCATTCAACTTGGTATGATTTTCTCAAACCAATTCTTCAAAACTATTTTGGTACCTAACATTTCGCATCTAGTCACCCCTCTGTAGTATAGGCTTAGCCTCTGCAAACTCGGGCCATAAGCCCATGTAAGATTTTAAGTGTATTTCGAAAGGAGTGTAAGTGTTTGCCCTGCTAGTATTTTGTTCATGGCCGATCCTCCTAAACCTTTTCTTGTGTACTTCTAGGCCATTTAGAAGGTGCATTCATTGTCCCTGTTAAATTATCATCGTTATTTATAGACGAGTGGGTAATAGACTGTCGAGCAGAAACGACAGTAAACACAGTTTTCGAAGTTTACTTAGTGTAAGTTTGGCAGGAAACTTGTGCCTCTGAGAGGCTGGACTCTAGTAAAATTTCGGTGCTCAGTCTCCTAGAATGCAAATGTGTGGAGCAAAATTGCTCTTTGAAGTAATGTACCTTTAGAGCCACAAAGCTCATTCTTTGTAAATTATTATACTGATAATTTTTCCTATTGTACCTGCTTTTTTGACTTATAGTCCAACATTGTTATACAAACTGGCGAGCTCTTGAACTGTTATTTGTTGTTGCTTATTCGGATTATCTATCAAATTTTAAACTCAGAAAAAAAAGGAAAGAAATAAAATTGCAAGACTTAGTGTTTTAAATTATGCTCTAATATTTTCTCTGTCCGCCCATTCACACCAGCACATTCTTACATCACTTTGGTCCACTAAAACATAATAATAATAATAATAATAATAATAATAATAATAATAATAATAATAATAATAATCAAAGTACACAGATTTTCACGTTCGGAGTCAAGACGTTCAAAGTCTGGCAGAAATGAGAGGAGTACACCACGGCAGAATAGCCCGGAAGACTTTAATAATAATAATAATAATAATAATAATAATAATAATAATAATAATAATAATAATAATAATAATAATAATAATAATTACCACACGAAATTTTTCAATTCACAGAAAAAATCACAGATACCATCAGAAAGAGACGACTAAAATTCTACGGACACCTACACAGAATGGATAACAACAGGCTGACAAAGAAAATTCTAAACCTAGCTCTAACCCTGAAAATCCGCAACAATTGGTTAGCAGAAATACATGAAGATCTACAAGAAATGGGTATCGAGGACGAAACCATTCAAGATAGAATGAAATTTAGAAGCTTAGTAAACAAACATAAATTTGCAGAGAAACCAACAAGAAAAAATACAGGCTGGACAGAAACACGCAGAAAGGAACACAGTGAAAAAATGAAGAGATATTGGGAAGAAAAGAAGAAGAAACATTGTGCAAAATAAGTTCAAACGCGCTCCACAGCTGGGCACAACGAATCAAAAAAAAAAAAAAAAAAAATAATAATAATAATAATAATATTTTTGTTTTTTCTATTTATTTTACGTCGCACCGACACAGATAGGTCTTATGGCGACGATGGGATAGAAAAGGCCTAGGAATGGGAAGGAAGCGGCCATGGTCTTAATTAAGGTACATCCCCAGCATTTTCCTGGTGTGAAAAAGGGAAACAACGGAAAGCCATCTTCAGGGCTGCCGACAGTGGGGGTTCGAAACCACTATCTCCTGGATGCGAGCTCACAGATGCGCGCTCCTAACCGCACGGCCAACTCGCCCGGTAAAATAATAATTCAAAATAATGTAAATAATATCGCAGAAACACTTGTAATGTTGTTGAACGTGGTTAATTTATTGTGTGATGTTTGTGCTGTTTCCTTTACATCATTGTGTTATTTTGATCTATTACCATCCATGTCAGTGAAGATTTTGTTTCGTTACTGAATTTGTGTGGGTTCCTTTTCGTGCCAGCGTTGTAGAAATTTTGTCCAGCGTTGCTTTTATCAAGTTGAAAAATCGAGAAAGAGAGGACTAGTCAGAAAAGATGAATTTGAATTTACTGTGAGAACAGACGCCAAATCATGTTTACCGACTGTAAAATGTGGTGTATAATTAACTAAATTAAATGTCAAATGATTATAATTCAACATTTTGAATTTGAACATTTCATGACGCTTAACCAGGAGCATTTCATTAATAACAATCCAATGCAATTGATGACTTTTCGAAACTTATGAACAAAATTAATTTATCAGACATTTTAGGAATATACTTCATATCACCGCATTTATTTACAATACTTATGGATGTAAATTCGCTGATGTACCGATCATTCCTACAACCGTAGTGACTCATGATGACTAATTATCTGAATAAATTTTGTTATTTTATATTTTAACTGCACCATGAGTCATAATTTCATGACCATATCATTCTTTCCTTGGATCCAAATTTATTTTGAAACCAGTTACATTACACACCGACACGCTAAAAGTCAAGGCTTAGGGGTCTAGTATCGAGTAGGTCCTCCTTTAGCTCGGCCAAGTGCAGCAATTCGTCGTGTCATTGATTCCACAAGTGAAAGTGGAGAGATTTTAACTCACGCCGTTTGGATAGCTACCCATAGATTCCTGTTATTTGTAGATGTAGGGTCTTGCGTGTGAACGGATCTCACAAACACGTCCCATAAATGCTCAACAGAATTCGTATCAGGTAAATGAGATGGTTACAACAGTCGTTGAAACTCTTCTGAGCGCTCCTCCAACAAGTTGCGGACAATTTGTGTCCGATGACACGGTGCATTATCCTGCTGGAATATCTCACCGTTGTAGGATAAGTGAAATTCATGAAGGGCTGCAGGTCGTCATCAAACAGTTCAACGTAGCAGTCACTGCTCAAATATAAGCAGATCCAACCCATGCCACGTGAACATACCCCACACCGTTATGGAGCTAACACCAGCCTGTATCGTGCCTTGTTGACAACTGGGGTCCATGGTTACATGGGGCCTGCGGTATATCCAAACCCTTCCACCAGCTCGAAACAACTGGAACAGCGACTCATCGGACCAAGCTACACGTTCTCCTGGGTCCCATTAGCAATATCACGCGCCCAGGTGAGACGCCGTGCCCGGTGTTGTGGTGTTAACAAGGGCACTTGGTAGGCCTTCTGCTCCCATATCCCACTGACGTTAAAGAACGCTGCACTGACCTGCTGGATATGCGTCTGATACCTCATGCATTGAACGTGTATGTGATATGTGCCAGTGTGGCTTGTACGTTACCACGGACAATTTTAGCCAGGCGCCGCTAATCGCAATCATTACACATCTGTTGTCGGCCACCCGCTGTTCACTGTGGGTATTAATACCTCCCATGAGGTATTCACAATATACACATGACAGCGTCGATCGATGCATGTTAAATGCCCACTCAACTTCTACAATAGAATATTCCATTCCTCTGATAGCCACCATCATGCCCCTTCCGAAAGAAAAAAACTCCCATCACCTTGCCACGGCCAGCACAGACGGTGTTTACATCAACTCCCGTGATGTCAGGTCATTCCTGATACAGGTCTGGGCACTCCCAAGACGTCACGGTACGGTGGCACCACGGACTGTTACCTTTAAATACTCCTATGTCATTAATGTCAGTGTAAGTGGCATGCGTAACTCTTTATTTGTTAATGGAGTGAGCATCCCTCGGATGCCTCGGCGCTCAACGAGTGAGCTAAATAGGTACAATGTGTCCACAGTGAGTTTCTCTCATCGGTCGGCCGGTGGGCGTAAAGGGCTACCAGCCTACCGTTGGCCCATAACTCACCCCTCCGCGGCATAGCAACAAGTGCGGCAATTCCCTTACAGTACTTTCTCAGATGTGCTCCATGCTTAGAACGTTTAAGTAGTGTAGATCTGTCGCTCCAACTGTTATCGAGTTATGAAGTGTTAATTCGGGGCAACAACCTACACAAAGGTATATAGAGTGGAAATGACGCCGCTATTTTGGAAGAAGCTTGAACTGGCAGCCGCTATGATTTACACAGTCAAGAGCCTGGGAGGGAGGGGGTGTGACTAACAAGAGAGCGTAGGATGACGAAAGTGGCGATTTCATTTGACACGTTTTTATAAACATTGATCGAAAACCAACACGATCATCTTACAAGGCTACGCTGCTTATGTTAAATGATTTCACTATCCTATAAAATGAATACGTTTTTTGTACAGCTGTTGCACGTGTTGTGCTCCCTAAAGTTGAGATTATTTCTATAGAAAAGGAGAAGCGTACACGTAAAATACTGTTTCACACTTAGCTCGACGAGTGAAGCATAGTAAAACTTTTCTTCAGGTTCCGTGGCCGTAAACAGATAGTCAGAATTATGAAACAATAAACCTGGCACCATAGAATAGACATCAGTCTGCAACTTCAGCATGAGATTCTTCGTGTTCCTTCGCAACATACAGTACTGTCATTCTTCCTGATGACACTCTCAACTGTCTTCCACAATTTCACCACATCATTTGACGGATTCGGAAGGCCACCTTTCAAGTCATTTTTTTTTTCTTTCTTTCTTTTATCAGTTCTCCTTTCTCAACAACCTTACCTCATCAAAGTACTTCTAGGCATTCGGTACAAGGTATTTTCTTAGACACTTGGCGAATGACAATTCCAGCTACGTACTGAACAACATGTTCTACACACAAAATTAATTTTAATCTGCACTCCTAGCATTCTTTGTGAGCAGCATCATCCTTCTCAATGAAACTATGAATATCTGCAGTAGGCACGAGCAGGTCACAATTCATGGGCTTACAGTTGGAATTCATGGATGGATGGACCTACCCTCGCAATTAACAATACTGTAAGCTGATTTGGATTGTACTGCATTTGGATTATTTCTATTCCTTCCTCTGGAACGAAGAGAAGAAAAGAACTCGAAGTGATCATGGCTCAACCTGCGTGTTAACACGTATTTCAATAAGAAATACTCGTAATCACACACACGTAAACAACTGCATCACGTTTTCGTTTGAAGTCTACCACATAAATTTCGCACTTGACTTACCTAAAATACATGCCTGCTGTTTATTACTTCTATCCGTACAGTTGTATGACGAACACACTGAAGGCAAAGTCTATGTACTTTTTAACGAGTTTCTTACAACGCTTGCTATCGTACAGCTCACAACAAATATGCAATATGACGTTCTTCAACATGGCTGCCTCAACTCAGGTTGCCTCCACCCGGAGCGCTGATACGCGCGTGCTTGCCACTCTATATACCCTTCTCTAACTCGTTGGTTCGAGGTACACTAAAATTTTCATTAATGCCTCTACATGCGTACAACGTAGAGGAAAGGATATTTATGTATACTAGTTATGTGAAAATAGAGTCTTGCAGGGAAGTCGTTAACACAATTTCTAAGTGTACACCCTCCACATAGATGTAAAACGCATAAACTTGTAAACAAATTGAGAGGAACGGGTTCTTCACTCGATAAAAAAAGCGAGTGTTCAATGAGGGAAAACTAAACGAAATCGCAATGAAATTAAAACACATGTCTAAAAAATCCCTACGACGACTTGGACGAGAAACTGGCGAGCTACGCAACATATCAGGAGATACATAGCCTCAATTTCGGAACACGTGTGGATCGGAGTTTCCTAACGCGATGCCATAAATGTGTAGATATACTCTAGAAGGAGAACAGTTCGAACATCTGTCATAAGACATATGGTTCCTTTCATTTTTTAAAAATTCTGCTATTTGTTTTATGTCGCACCGACACAGATAGGTCTTATGGCGACGATGGGACAGGAAAGGCCTATGAATGGGAAGGAAGCGGCCGTGACCTTAATTAAGGTACAGCCCCAGCATTTGCCTGGTGTGAAAATGGGAAACCACGGAAAACCATGTTCAGGGCTGCCGACAGTGGGATTCGAACCCACTATCTCCTGGATGCGAGCTCACAGCTGCGTGGTCCTAACCACACGGCCAACTCGCCCGGTATCATAATTTTGAGATATAATGCACGGACGCACACCGCGCGCCTCCCAGCCGACCGATGAGAGAAACTCACTGTACTTTACGGAAATTGTATTAAATAAGCCTCGCTTATTACCGACAAACGACCGCAAACACTAATCAACAGTCAGAGATTAACAATGAGTCAGCGCTCATGCCCGATGTCTTTGTCCAGCAGTAAAACACCTAAAAATAGTGAGACACGCACTATACTTGTGGACCTCTGATGTATAAGCCCTTTTCCGACGCCATGCATTCAACGAGACTCACAGCTGCATGGATTCCGACTGCCAGAAGAGTGGAATGTCCATCAATTGGAACACCCCTTTCTCTACGAAAACACGCTTTAATTTGAAGTTCATACATTTACTATGAGTCAGAGGAAATATAGAGCGGTTATATCAGAGCTGTGTAATGAAAAGGAAAAGAAACCAAATAAATCTCAATGGGAAATTAAACGAGAAAAGGCATTACATTTAAACAACCCTCTTTGAAAGAAAGAAAACCCGTTCCGAGGTCACTGATGCGAGGTTCCTGCGATAGTTGCATCTAACAATATCTGCAAATTTTCCTCTAGTATCTGCCATGTCTCTGAGGTTTCTTTGGTTGTAATGTTAGATTATATAAAGAGACGCCTTCAGTGTATTCGTGAACTTAGACGATATTGCCATATTGTTGTCTCCTGTTTAAAATACTGCTTATAACTTTGCAAAAGAAGCATTTGCCACTACTTGTTTTAAACGTTATGAATCAGATCGTTAATAAACATACATTCCTTTCGGACTATACTCATACGATATTTTACTCTTTCCTCTCTGTTCATTCCTATGTTACTTCACAACGCGAGCGAGACTGAAGCGTTACAGTACCTCACGTCACCCGCAGTTAAACTCCACGCGGGTCGGGTGTTCAAGCGGAACTCGCTAGTGTCAAGGCTGGCACAAGCTCGCCGTACTTGTCGGCCGAACATGTCGAATGGGAGCAGCAGGAAGGGTTTTTGTTCATCTCTGTCAACAGTGTTGACGACTTGCACACCGCAAGGAAACAACGATAAAGCTGAGCTTGTGAATGACAAAAGGCAGTTTTTCCAACCAATAATGTCCAACCTTACTATCCGCATTCCTTCGGTTCCTCCACAACTCTGCTGACGGACAGAGTAGTTATTGTTGGTATTGGTTTTATGTAGTATTAAAAACATTTTTTGTCCGTATTGACTCAAGATTTTACAATGCTTAGTAAAGCTAAAGGTTCCACCTATTCAATACGTTATCGTAATGGTCTATTTAGAACATCACATATTTATTTAACTTATCATAAAATACATCTTTGGTACCGGTTTCGGCAATCCACTATGCCATCATCAGCCATTGAGTTTTTTTATATAGCAAGGAACATTCAAAAATTTAAAAATATGCAATAGCAAGTCCTATTCTTACATGAAAAACATTAAAAATATAGCTAAATAGCATAGGCCCATTGTACTATACAAATAACATGTCTTTTTTGAAAAATACAATATTATTTAGTGCATCTAAAATTATTTTATATATAATTGGCAAAGTCTATGATTTGGTATACCTTATGTACAATAGAATCATGTAAAATTGATAAAAGAATCTACTTTTTGCCATTTAACCAGTTTTTAAAACAACAAGTCCTATTTTACATGGAAAATATTAAAACTTGGCTAGTTAGTATTAACCCTTTTTTAAGTTATACAAGTAACATGTTTTGTTAAAAAATATAGTATCTTTTTGTGCGTCTAGAATTGTTTTTTAGGTGCTTAAAAAGACTATGGTTTGATATAGTTGATACACAGGAAATTTGATGTTTCTATAAAAACCTCTGTCATTTTTAACACAGTTTTCTTAGTTCCTCATAATATGCGACTTATACTGTTTTAGATAATAAATACAGGTTCTTCTTCCTTAAAACTTATTGAAACAACAGTCTGTTTGACTATGTAAGTCCTGATGTGCTTTTTTCTTGTTTGAGTATTTGAACCTTGCTTCTAGTATTTTCCAATGTAAATAACTGTGTGGCTGAGGCCGAAACTATGGTTAAGATCTTGAATATTATTTTATGTGCCAGATGGAAATGGGCCGTAAATAGTGTTAATCTCGAACCAGTACGGACCTCAGGTTGAATGTAACAGCGTGCAGAGAGAGTGAGGAACAACTGCTGAATCCTCACTCTCTCTGCACGCTGTTACATTCAACCTGAGGTCCATACTGGTTCGAGATTAACACTATTTACGGCCCATTTCCATCTGGCACATAAAATAATATTCAAGATCTTAACCATAGTTTCGGCCTCAGCCACACAGTTATTTACATTGGAAAATACTAGAAGCAAGGTTCAAATACTCAAACAAGAAAAAAACACATCAGGACTTACATAGTCAAACAGACTGTTGTTTCAATAAGTTTTAAGGAAGAAGAACCTGTATTTATTATCTAAAACAGTATAAGTCGCATATTATGAGGAACTAAGAAAACTGTGTTAAAAATGACAGAGGTTTTTATAGAAACATCAAATTTCCTGTGTATCAACTATATCAAACCATAGTCTTTTTAAGCACCTAAAAAACAATTCTAGACGCACAAAAATAAAATACTATATTTTTTAACAAAACATGTTACTTGTATAACATAAAAAAGGGTTAATACTAACTAGCCAAGTTTTAATATTTTCCATGTAAAATAGGTCTTGTTGTTTTAAAAACTGGTTAAATGGCAAAAAGTAGATTCTTTTATCAATTTTACATGATTCTATTGTACATAAGGTATACCAAATCATAGACTTTGCCAATTATATATAAAATAATTTTAGATGCACTAAATAATATTGTATTTTTTTCAAAAAAGACATGTTATTTGTATAGTACAATGGGCCTATGCTATTTAGCTATATTTTTAATGTTTTTCATGTAAGAATAGGACTTGCTATTGCATATTTTTAAATTTTTGAATGTTCCTTGCTACATAAAAAAACTCAATGGCTGATGATGGCATAGTGGATTGCCGAAACCGGTACCAAAGATGTATTTTATGATAAGTTAAATAAATATGTGATGTTCTAAATAGACCATTACGATAACGTATTGAATAGGTGGAACCTTTAGCTTTACTAAGCATTGTAAAATTGGTTTTATGCCCCAATGACCTCTTTAACCGTTTTCGGAGAAGCCGACATGCCGGAAATTTTATCCTGAACGGATTCTATTACAAGCCAGTAATCTACCACCACGAGACTGGCATATTTCAGCATCTTCAAATACCGTCTCATTGAGCCGGGATCGAACCCGTCAACTAAGACTCAACGAACGAGTCACTTAGCCCGTTATCGATATAGTGGCTTTCGTATTTCAACGAGCCTGCAGTGAAGTCCACTATTAAAAAAATGATTCACAGAGAAAAGCAGAACTCAGGGTACATATTCCGCGGTATTTACAGGTCAGACAACCAGACGATGGCACGCTAGTTTCCTAAAACGTCATTGAGAGTGTGCAGCAAAATTGAATTTGGTAGCAATCTCTTCAGTAATTACATCCCGTATAATGTATTTGGCAACCTACTGATTGACGACTGACTTCCATTCCCCGCTTCCTGTACACATCGATCCAAATTTTACGAAGATGACTTTACAGTACCAACCAACGGGATCCGCCTACCGAAGGAGTACCAACCAACGGGATCCGCCTACCGAAGGAAGTCCTTTTTCAAACTTAGAGTCAGAGAGAAGATATTTTAAAATCCAAAACATTCTGTAGGTAAGATAAGCAAGTCTATCTTCTACGATAAAGTCTATGCTAGTAGCTTGTGCAGGCATTTTCAAATACCGCCTTCATTGAGCCCGGATCGAACCCGTCAACTAAGACTCAACGAGTCAATTTGCCCGTTATCGATATAGTGCCTTTCGTATTTCAACGAGCCTGCAATGAAGTACATATTTTCTCTAAAAGTATGATCTTGGGATTTATTCATAGCCATAGGAAATCGTATGGTATAAACGTTATGAATCAGATCGTTAATAAACGTACATTTCTTTCGCACTATACTCATAACTGGGAACTGCAAACTTGACATACAGAATGGAAATTTGGGTCAGTTGATGTCGGCTTTATTCTTGGTATAAAAATATTATCGATTATGTTCGTTAAACCGCAGGATATAGACGTAAGTGAACTCCGTCTGAATACGCTGGAAGTTCTTGGGGAACTGAGCGGCCATCGTGCAAACGGATTCGAACCTGCCAAGCATCAGACGATCGCGTGATCCTCCCTCCGTCAAGCCGTTGAACTTAAAATTAGAGGAAGCTTTAAACTCTGTATACAATCCACTGATTGTACTTTTTAGAATAATTATGAAACTGAGGATTTTCATTCAAGGTATCAACAACAGAAACCCGTTCAGTGGTTATTACACAAACTATATTTTGTAATTTATCTAATGAAACGTGTTACTCAGACGAACAATTGTATTTATTTACTAGCAATTGTACCCGTGCTTCGCTACGGTATTCCAGATTGTATACGGATATCGAAGTAAATTACTGGACATGAAGTTAATAATTTTTAAATTGCATGTAAATTGGCGTTATCCGAGAAAAAACACAGGGAGATCCGCAGACGATGTTTCCAATGTAAAGTGCAAGTTGTGGAGTTGTGATGATAACGACAGGTGCACTTGTCTACCACAATTCATTATGTTTTAGAAACGTTGAATAGGGTGAAATTTGTGTAAGATTTTCACACAGTGCATTATTTTTCAGATACTTATGCGACAGCTTCAAACATAGAATTTGGCTCACGTATGGCTACTGGGTGGGCCAATATTCGCGTAGAATTTGATGATCCCATCTTTCCTATAAGTGAATCAAACCATCAATCATACGTGTACAAAGTGCCAAATTTAGGTAAATCCAGAAATAGAGAAAAATTTAATGTATAAGGGATATAGATACGACAAAAGGTCATAGGACCGAAGTTGTAGATCACTCCAAATTGAATGGAGATTGTGCCATCCATTTTGCGATACGACTTACCGTTTAGCCACGAAATACATCGAAAGGAAGGACTGAATCGTCATTAAAATTGCCTCCATATTTCGATATTTTTCGGGGGTAAAAAATAAAATTTTTAAACATCTCGCTAATTTTCTGTCGGTTACATGCTAAAAGCTATAATTTTGCAAAATTTCATTTTTCTAACTTGTCTGGGAGATTGTGCTGCGATCTTGATATGGGGGAGTGGGTTTAAAATCAGGACTTTAAGGAAACTTTTAAGCCCATAAAACCTGTAGGTTCTGGATAAATATCACCGACTGTGTTCTTATGCAGGTTTGAAACTCCCAGCATGTACCCCACACAGAATTATGAGAATTTGAGATTTTTCTAGGGATCCTGAAGTCATCAGGTTGTCTGGTACCAAGTTTTAAATTTCTAAGATGCCTAGAATGGTATCACTAATTTACGTCTGTTTTCATTTTTATGCCTTAATTTTTATACATAGAGTACAGTATATATAGATCGCGCCAAACAGACTTCCATTTATTAGTGTGGATAATATTTTACCCGCTTCCCTAGTGGTTCTAGGGGCGTCTTACTCCCACAGTACATTTTCCAGGTAATAAGTCATACTTGAAAGTCATACTGGAACATACACACGTCCATTATCTCGGTCAGTTCCGACAAATTATTTTTTCAGCCTTTTCTGACCCCCTATGCCAAAGGGGGCTGAAATTAGACTTTAAACATCCGGAATGTTACTATTCATCTCAGCGACACGGAAAACTATGGATTCGGCAATATATTCGATTACTATTATATCTCACTCCCCCTTCCCCCATCCTAAAGAGGGCTAAACTTTGAGTTTTAAAAAATCGGAATGTTACTATTCATTTTAGCGACCCCGAAAAGTATGGATTCGACACTACTTTCGATGATTTGTATATCACAGTCCCCCTTGCCCCCTCCCCTGCCCCTAAGTGTTCCTGGGGTGTTTTACCCCCATGTGGTTTGTCTCCTGATACTAAAAATTCGGAGTGTCACTATTCACCTCAGCGACTATGTATTCGACACTATTATTTCTATATATCATTATTATTTCTATATATCACTCTCCCATCGCCCCCCACCACGAAGGGGGCTGAACCTGGACTTTAAAAAAATCCGGAATGTCACTGTTCATCTCAGCGACCCCGAAAAGTATAGATTCGACACTATTTTCGATTATTTTTATATCTCAGCCCCCTCGCCCCCTCCCTCCTGCCCCTAAGGGTTCCTGGGCTGTCTTACCCCCACGTGGTTTGTCTCCTGATACTAAAAATCCGGAGTGTACAATGCACCTCGGCGACCCCGAAAACTAAGTATTCGACAATATTTTCGTTTAATTTTATATATCACTCCCCCTCGACCCCACCCCAAAGGGGGTTGAACTTGAACTTTAAAAAAAAAAAAAAATCCGGAGTGTCACTATTCATCTCAGCGACCCCCAAAAGTATGAATTCGACAGTATTTTCGTTAATTTGTTTCTGTGACCCCCTCGCCCCTCTCCCCCGCCCCTAAGGCTTCCTGAGCTTTGTTGTCTCCTGATACTAAAAATCCAGAGTATACAATTCACTTCGGCGACCCCCGAAAACTATGTATTCGACATTATTTTCGTTTAATTTTATATATCACTCCCCCCCCCCCCCCGTCGCCCCCATGCCAAAGGGAGCTGAACTTTGACATTTGAATAATGGGGTGTGTCACTGTTCATCTCGGCGACCCCGAAAACTGTGGATTCGGCACTTTTTTCGATTATTTTTATACCTTCCTCCCCCCTGACCCCCCATGCCTAAGGGAGCTCCGGATGGCTTACCCCCCACAGTGCTCGTCTCCAGATAGTAAGTCATAAGTGTACCAAGTTTGGATGAAATTGCTCCAGTGGCTTAGGAGGAGATGTGTCATTTACAGACACACATACATGCATACATCCATTTTATATATAGTAAGAAGAAGAAGATTATGCTTGCTTTATTATTACATAGAGAAATTTTATTTTGAACACTGCAGAGATCTAAACTTAAACTGTATATCCGAAGAAATTATTCGAATCCGAGGGGTGAATATTACTTCGCTCGCGGCATGCCCAATCATGAGAATGGCTTCAATAATATTAGTCATCAGTTTCAGAGTCGTGTTCATTGCAGAGGGCAGGATTCTTATTCTTAAGAAGGATAACTGGTGCCACAATCGTCCGCTCTAAGATGTTCGAGGGTACTCCAGGTGACTCCAAGTCTTTCGAAGCTCTGCCTTGTAATCGATAGACTTGTAACTGTGTAGAACATCGGGTAATTCTTATAAAAGTTGCTTGTTGAAAGAAATGAATGACATGATATATGATAGCAAGAATGAAGACGATGAAACCCGGCGCCGGGACATATGCCACTCCTCTCGAATAGCTCAAGACTTAACGTCCCGTTCCCACGGACGAATCATCATCAACACCGTCATATGCCCTCACACCATATAAGACCAAAAACAGCTTCCTACGTTCTGGACGTAAATGGCTCCTTGAATATTGTGTTCTCTACCTATCTTATGTACGTTGCGACAAACACTTCCTTTTATAATATTAAAGACAAGACAAGATTGGAGCACTGTGTCATCAGTGATCAGGTTAACCGCATAAAAAGTTATTGATCTAACAAAGAGAAACTCTTTCATTAAAAAAACGAAACTTGATGGTGGAATGCTGAAGTCAAGCTTGCAGTTAAAGAAAAGAAGACCTGTTTCAAAATGTGGCAAATATATTAAAATCCACAGGGCCGCATAAAATTCCATGAGGCCAAGAGACAAACGAAGAAAGCAGTAGGTATGGTCAGAGGTCATGCATATGAGGTTAAGTATGATCATCTAAAAGCAAAAAGAGTGGAAAAGGAGATCTTTAGAATGGAAAAACCAAAGGAAATAAAAAGGCCATTGCACACATTACATGGATTTGAATAAGGAGGATGTTAAGAGTTACTGGAAATCTGTACTCTGTGAAGAACTCCCACTCAATCTAGGTGTTGTGCATCCGGTATATTTTCGAGATGTGCAGAAAACTATGGAAAAAATGAACAGTGGAGTGGCCTTGGGCCCAAACGATCTCCCCATTGAGCTTGGAAGAGCATGAAGAAGAAAGGAATGAAGTGGGTTAGAGGGCCTGTTCAATAAAATCATGTTTAAGGGGGAAATTCCTGAGGATTGCGGAGAGAGCTAAGAAGAATCAACCTGAAATGTTTCAGATCAATCCTGAGCATCAAATGGAATGATTACGTCAGAAATACTGATGGACTTCGAAGGGAAAACTTATTAGATATTGAGACAGTGGTCACACAAAAGAAATCAATTACGCTGGACAGGACATGTTATCCGGACACAAGACCACCAGCTATCTAAAAATATCTTGTACGGTTGATTACAGGACGGCAGAAGAAAGTTTGGAGGACAGAAACTTCGGTTCAAAGAAACTTCGGTTCAAAGATTTCCTGAAGCGAGAGTTGATCTCGAGTGTTGGGCTTGTGACCGTTTCAAATGGTGCCGCATAAATAATACATAAGCAAATTGACGCTTTCGGAAAGGAGTGCCTGAAGATACTCGATGACGAACGGGACGAAATGAAAAAGTGGTCGATAACCTATATGTTAGGTCCCTTTAAACAATAATGATGATTAGGCGGAAGAGGCAGATCATTTTACACCTACAATGCCAACAATGTTCTTCAGTGCACCACCTGTCACAGTCACTTCAAAACAAAACTGGGCTCCATAATCTCAAATGAGCACTCATTCCCACGAATACTTCACATTTCATCGCTCTTTGTCATATTCAAACAGTTTCACTCTCAGGCCTTCATTTTTACACTGCTATGAATTCAAAGCAGAATATTAAACTAATGAATCATTGAAAATGTTTGAAATGGAGTAAATGTTCCAAATAGTATTGCGATAGAGATTTCAACATATCTTAGGAACGGTTCAACAATATCATGATCATTATTAGAGGTAACAATACTGAACAGACTTGGACTATCTAACCACAATATAATTATGCAAGAGGTCTTCCTTTCCAATGAATAATTGAGATAGGTTAAAATATTCAGACATAGCACTCTGGTTTTCGGTCCCACGAGTGAACAAAAAAACAAACCACGGAGTTTGTCCTGTTGACGCGTATAGCGTAGCGAGTTCAGCATTTATCTACAATTGAAACTTCTCATCTGCGATCGAAACTAAGATTTTGGGAACATGAGGCTTGTCCTCATCCTTGATCTCCCGACACTGTTATGCTATTCGATAAGATGTACTAGAAATGCAAATATTATATTGATGATGGCGTCAGGTGGAGACACATTCCCTGTGCGGTCCGCCCCCACTAGATATAAGATGCACATCCAATGATGGCCACAGCGGAGGCGATAATGAGATTCATCAACTCGAGAACTCAGGTGCAGAGCTTTCCTTAGCAACTGTTAAGGTGAGCTCTGGCCCGAAGGCCGATCCGAGTTCTGACACGAGACGCCAATGTTCTCTCGATTGAGGGGACTATCATGGCGTACAATATTGTACTACATGGATTCTCTCTTCCTTCGAGAGGTAATTGATTGCCTTGTGCCAGAACTGCGCGTCGCATGTCTCGACTAGTTGGTGAATCTCTTCTTGTGGTTGATCGCCACGCTGAGTTGGGGGCGTGGTTGGGGCTCCCTGTTGGGGGGTGGGTGGTTGGGGCCCCCTGAAGTACACCAGCTAACTATCGCAGATGGAGCTCTGAGTGTTACGTGCATCATAAAATATGAAGGTAATGTATAATGTGTAGCATTATAAAAACATGAAGATATGTCCGAAATTCTGAATGTAATGTAGAATGTGCAACAAATAAAAATACATCAATACTATGTTCTTTTTTCATTATATAGGTATACTAGCAATTGCTTGTTGTTTAAAGGGGCCTAACATCGAAGGTCATCGGCCCACTAGCAATTGTACCCGTACTAAGCTACGGTATTCCAGATTGTATACGGATATCGAAGTAAATTACTGGACATGAAGTTAATAATTTTTAAATTGCATGTAAATAGGCGTAATCCGAGAAAAAGCATAGGGAGGTCCGCAGACGATGTTTCCAATGTAAAGTGCAAGTTGTGGAGTTGTGATGATAACCACAATTCATTATGTTTTAGAATATGAATAGGGTGAAATTTGTGTAAGATTTTCACACAGTGCATTATTTTTCAGATACTTATGCGACAGCTTCAAACATAGAATTTGGCTCACGTATGGCTACTGGGTGGGCCAATATTCGTGTAGAATTTGATGATCCCATCTTTCCTATAAGTGAATCAAACCATCAATTGTACGTGTACAAAGTGCAAAATTTAGGTAATCCAGAAATAGAGAAAAATTAATTGTATAAGGGATATAGATACGACAAAAGGTCATAGGACCGAAGTTGTAGATCACTCCAAATTGAATGGAGATTGTGCCATCCATTTTGCGATACGACTTACCGTTTAGCCACGAAATACATCGAAAGGAAGGACTGCATCGTCATTAAAATTGCCTCCATATTTCGATATTTTTCGGGGGTAAAAAATAAAATTTTTAAACATCTCGCTAATTTTCTGTCGGTTACATGCTAAAAGCTATAATTTTGCAAAATTTCATTTTTCTAACTTGTCTGGGAGATTGTGCTGCGATCTTGATATGGGGGAGTGGGTTTAAAATCAGGACTTTAAGGAAACTTTTAAGCCCATAAAACCTGTAGGTTCTGGATAAATATCACCGACTGTGTTCTTATGCAGGTTTGAAACTCCCAGCATGTACCCCACACAGAATTATGAGAATTTGAGATTTTTCTAGGGATCCTGAAGTCATCAGGTTGTCTGGTACCAAGTTTTAAATTTCTAAGATGCCTAGAATGGTATCACTAATTTACGTCTGTTTTCATTTTTATGCCTTAATTTTTATACATAGAGTACAGTATATATAGATCGCGCCAAACAGACTTCCATTTATTAGTGTGGATAATATTTTACCCGCTTCCCTAGTGGTTCTAGGGGCATCTTACTCCCACAGTACGTTTTCCAGGTAGTAAGTCATACTTGAAAGCCATACAGGAACATACACACGTCCATTATCTCGGTCATTTCTGACAATTTATTTTTTCACCCTTTCTCACCCCCTATGCCAAAGGTGGCTGAAGTTAGACTTTAAACACCCGGAATGTTACTATTCATCTCAGCGACACGGAAAACTATGGATTCGGCAGTATATTCGGTTACTATTATATCTCACTCCCCCTTCCCCCATCCTAAAGGGGGCTAAACTTTGAGTTTTAAAAAATCGGAATGTTACTATTCATTTTAGCGACCCCGAAAAGTATGGATTCGACACTACTTTCGATGATTTGTATATCACAGTCCCCCTTGCCCCCCCCCCCTGCCCCTAAGGGTTCCTGGTTTTTTTTACCCCCATGTAGTTTGTCTCCTGATACTAAAAATCCGGAGTGTCACTATTCTCCTCAGCGACTATGTATTCGACAGTATTATTTCTATATATCATTATTATTTCTATATATCACTCTCCCATCACCCCCCCCCCCACCACGAAGGGGGCTGAACTTGGACTTTAAAAAATTCCGGAGTGTTACTGTTCATCTCAGCGACCCCGAAAAGTATGGATTCGACACTATTTTCGATTATTTTTATATCTCAGCCCCCTCGCTTCCCCCCAGCCCCTGAGGGTTCCTGGGCTGTCTTACCCCCACGTTGTTTGTCTCCTGATACTAAAAATCCGGAGTGTACAATTCACCTCGGCGACCCCGAAAACTAAGTATTCGACAATATTTTCGTTTAATTTTATATATCACTCCCCCTCGACCCCACCCCAAAGGGGGTTGAACTTGAACTTTTAAAAAAAATCCGGAGTGTCACTATTCATCTTAGCGACCCCAAAAAGTATGGATTCGACAGTATTTTCGTTAATTTGTTTATGTGAACCCCTCGCCCCCCTCCGCCTCCCCGCCCCTAAGGCTTCCTGAGCTTTCTTACCCCCACGTTGTTTGTCTCCTGATACTAAAAATCCAGAGTATACAATTCACGTCGGCGACCCCCGAAAACTATGTATTCGACATTATTTTCGTTTAATTTTATATATCACTCCCCCCTTGCCCCCCATGCCAAAGGGAGCTGAACTTTGACATTTGAATAATGGGGTGTGTCACTGTTCATCTCGGCGACCCCGAAAACTGTGGATTCGGCACTTTTTTCGATTATTTTTATACCTTGCCCCCTCCCTGACCCCCCATGCCTAAGGAGCTCCGGATGGCTTACCCCCACAGTGCTCGTCTCCAGATAGTAAGTCATAAGTGTACCAAGTTTGGATGAAATCGCTCCAGTGGTTTAGGAGGAGATGTGTCATTTACAGACACACATACATGCATACATCCATTTTATATATAGTAAGAAGAAGAAGATTATGCTTGCTTTATTATTACATAGAGAAATTTTATTTTGAACACTGCAGAGATCTAAACTTAAACTGTATATCCGAAGAAATTATTCGAATCCGAGGGGTGAATATTACTTCGCTCGCGGCATGCCCAATCACGAGAATGGCTTCAATAATATTAGTCATCAGTTTCAGAGTCGTTCATTGCAGAGGGCAGGATTCTTATTCTTATGAAGGATAATTGGTGCCACAATCGTCCGTTCTAAGATGTTCGAGGGTACTCCAGGTGACTCCAAGTCTTTCGAAGCTCTGTCGTGTAGTCGATAGACTTGTAACTGTGTAGAACATCGGGTGATTCTTATAAAAGTTGCTTGTTGAAAGAAATGAATGACATGATATATGATAGCAAGAATGGAGAGGATGAAACTCGGCGCCGGCACATATGCCACTCCTCCGAATAGCTCAAGACTTAACGTCCCGTTCCCACGGACGAATCATCATCAACACCGTCATATGCCTTCACACCATATAAGACCAAAAACAGCTTCCTACGTCCTGGACGTAAAATGGCTCCTTGAATGTTGTGTTCTCTACCTATCTTATGTACGTTGCCTAGCGACAGCGAAACTATGCATTTAATCTTGGTGACAGCACGCTGGATTGTCATATTCCAATGCACGTTTTCCGATGGTTGTTTTGTTCATAACTCACCAACGAAAGCGAAAATGAAAATCCCGGCTTCGAGGTGGAATCGGACCCCTTTCCATCTACCTATGTTCAAAATTTCAGATCTCTACGTGCTGTAGATTTTGCTGGGCATCGCGCACACTTCCTTTTACATATATATATATATATATATATATATATATAAGATTTATTTATTTATTTATTTATTTATTTATTTATTTATCTGAAAACTGTCTGTCATTGGAGATAGTCCCATTGGACTCAGTATACTCTCGAAATATATATATTTTTACAATGTACACATTTTCATTTATGAGGGTGATGGACTAAAATTTGGCACGATTTCTTCAGTACCACTGTGACAATTTCGTCTCTTTAAAGATTGTGGTAATTCATATTTCTGTCCGCCTCCGTAGCGTAACGGTTAGCACTATTAGCTGCCGTCCTCGGGGATCCGGGTTCGAATACCAGTACTGTCAGGAATTTCAGAATGGCAGGAGGGCTGGTAAGTGGTTAAAATGGTACATGCAGCTCACCTCCAATGGGAGTGTGCCTGAAAAGAGCTGCACCACCTCGGGATGAGGAGACGAGTTTACTTTAATTATCCAAATTTCTTCCGAAACGATTCAAAGAATTCGGGACATCACGAGACCCTGTTAGAAGTTCTATTACTTCTAGATGTTTCATATGATATTTTTCCTTGAAATATCCAACTGTTGGCTCGCATATGTTCTTTTCAACATTTACTTCTTCTGGCTGATTTCTTCCCATTTCAAATCCATTTCTTGGTGACCTTTGGATATGCCAAGATGTCTATTCGTCTAGTGGAGCCGTTTGTTGCAATACAGGATGCTTCCTCCTCAACTTCCTATGATTTGTCTTTCAATGCAGCTGCTATTAGTTTCCTTACTTGATGGCGTCGAGCATTTCTGAGTAATAAAGCACGGCCATATTGCCCTTGAATATGACCAAGGGTTTCATTCTCCGGGCAGCCATATCTGCACTGGGAACCATCCAAGGACCGACACTGCCATTCATTTTCAGACAGGTAACCCATTCAGAAGTAGACAATCCTGAATGATTGGAGATCCAGTTTGTGGCATCTGTGACCTCACTGTATAATTCGACCCCTGTGCAATACTGTGGTTATATGATGTACAATAATTTTAAAGGTATCTACCGTAGCCGTGTTGAAACACCGGATCCCGTGAGATCTCCGAAGTTAAGAACATTGGGCGTGGTCAGGAGTTGGATGGGTTGCCACGCGCTGTTGGTGGGGGGTAAGGGAATGGAGGAGCGGAAAGGAACTGGCCACCGTACCGCACGTAAACTCCGGCTCAGGAACACCTCTGCGGAGGTTCGGACCTGCCTTCGGGCAGAATACCCTTACCTTTACCTACAGTATTACTATGTCTTCTCAAATAAACGCGAGTCCCTGTCCACGTTCAAATCTTTCAAACATGAGTATAGAACATTATTAACTGTTCTTATAGATTACAACAGAAGGCGTCCGGCTCCATGGCTAAATGGTTAGTATGCTGGCCTTTGGTCACGGGGGTCCCGGGTTCGATTCCCGGCAGGGCCTGGAATTTTAACCACTATTGGTTAATTTCTCTGACACGGGTGTATGTGTCGTCTTCATCATCATTTCATCCTCATCACGACGCGCAGGTCACCTACGGGAGTCAAATCGGAAGACCTGCACCTGGCGAGCCGAACATGTCTTCGGACACTCCCGGCACCAAAAGCCATACGCCATTTCATTTTTACAACAGAAGGCCGCACATTTCAATGTACCGGAATCGACGAGTATATTATGTTAAAAGATTTTCAAGGAAGAAATTAGCGTATCCTACATAAATTTCACGCTACTCCTTTCAAAATGAAGGAAACTGATTAGGACAGTAGTCTTAAACCCGACAGTCAGGTCAAGATAATGATTATAGAATCATATTTGTAGAAACAACAGAATCCATTGCTATACACTGCAACACCCTCTTTACAGTATCTTCTTTAACCAAACGTTCCTACACCTGACAGGTATCACAGATGATGTAGACTGGAGGGATTATTGAACACAGAGGCATATTAAAAGTTTCTTCCAGACCCACTTTGGTCCATTAGCCAAAAGGCAAAAATGTCTTGAGCTGGAGGTGGCTGTACTGCAAGGAGGTCAGTGTGAAGAATAACAACTGCATCACGAGAGTAAAATGGGCACAAATAAAGTGACAATGGGAGCCATATAGCGAACTGTGTGCTGCTTTCTGGATATCGATGTAACATATCGGATGCGCTGAGAAGCAACACCGACAAAAGCAGCTGCGAGCCACGGAAGAAAAGAACTGTGCAGTAGTGAGCACATACAAAGAGACGGTACAATTGCTCACAAAAGATCGGGGATATACAGTAGCGACACAAGGTCGAAAAATAGTAATCCGTATTAGTTTCTGAAAATATATTTTAAGGCTAGCTGAGAGGTCACCGAACAGCTTAACACCACAGGCTTTGGAGGAGAATAAGAAACCTTTCCCCTTCACATGAAAATCCTTCAAAGTTTATAATTTTCATGTTCCGTATTGATGACAATATAATTATTGTAGATAAATGAGGTAATTCACAAATAGACCTTCAAGACAGTGATTCATATTAATTGAAGTATACCAGTAGGTCATAAGAATGTTCAAGTGTTGTGTTACATCCTCAAGACAGTAACTTATTTGAGTGTATACTGAATATTAGATCAGAACTATTTTCAAGAATTATGCCATCAATTTTTGTTATATGTATGGCCAATTATGTTTTTAAGTGTTTTAAGATGTTATGGCTGATGATGGCCTAATATCAATAGGCCGAAACTAGTACCATGATTAAAATATGCGCACCGACACAGATAGGTCTTATGGCGACGATGGGATAGGGAAGGGCTAGGAGTGAGAAGGAAGCGGTCGTGGCCTTATTCAAGGTACAGCCTCAGCATTTGCCTGGTGTGAAAATGGGAAACCACGGAAAAACATCTTCAGGGCTGCCGACAGTGGGGTTCGAACCCACTATCACCCAGATGCAAGCAGACAGCTGCGCGCCCCTAACCGCACGGCCAACTCGCCCGGTCATGATTAAAATGCATTGAAGTACTAATTTTATATTGCACTGATTAGGTGGATTACCTCTTTTCTCAACAATAATGAAAACTTTTGCCATAAGCTCAAGTGGTATGTTAAACTGGAACGGAAAATGATTTTAGCTGAATGAGAGATATAAACCCACGTTAACCTTTACCACATCCCATCAATATAACAGGCTCAGTAACGTTAAGAAGGGTCTTCACTCTCGGTCTTTTAGTATTCAACGTGGCACAGGAGCTTCATAGCATAGGACACTACTTATAAAAAATAAAATAAATAAATTAAAAAAAAACCCTAACTATGGAGCTGTGTCCAAAGACTGTCGCAAGGGTCAACCTATCTGTTGTAGCAGTCGTGTGTGAAATGAAAGAATGTATTGATTAATACAGGAATAATTTCACATTGTAGGGTTGGAAGTATAACACATCAGACAAACCAAATTTTGAAATGCGTACTAACAGGCACACTTCTCGGTGTGTCACAATATACCGTCTTTTTTTAGTGAATAGAGAAATTATCTCGTAATGAATTATACCAGTAGCTACAAACACAATTGTTTAAGTAAAACAAGTTATTATTGTAAGAAGGAGTCGATACATTTCCTATCAATATTACGATATTTAAGGATGTTTTAATCGTGCACATCACGCTCACTCCTGTCGAACAACATGAAGGGGTTCAAGGCTTGACGTCTCCATCCGACGGACGACATATGTCCTCACTCCAAACGAACGAACGCTGCGAAAAGGTTTGGAAGTGATTCCAGGCTTTTGGCACGCGCCTACTCTGCCGGCCAATATTCTGATGGTGACATTTTTAACACCTACTGGACTCGAACTGGATAACCACGGTGTCAGACCATACAGACTTGAACTCGCGATAAAGATTTTCCTCTAGGGACCGTGCGGGAGAGGCTTAATCTAAGTCAAAAGTCTCACAACAATATGTAGGAACGTGGGTAAGGATATGTAATTCAAAGGTCTCAGTGAAGCAACGATTAAAAAAAAAGACAAAAGAGGTTAGCTGGAATGGCTCTCAATCCTACGAAGCGATCAGAATGCTGAAAATACCGTACACAACATCTATTGTTAGAAGAAACCAACAGCACACCCGGGTGTGGTATCGGTGGCACATAAGGGAAGTCGCTAAACTCATTATTCGCTTCACTCTGGCTAAGAGAGGTATTCACGAGATTAAAAATGTTCTTCCTCAGCTCCTACATTACGGACTGAGAACAAGATTTGCAGTTGTTGATTTATTCAATTTAAACAGAGTGACTGATAGCTCCCAATCGTGTACATTATCTTCTTCTCCCTAGCCGTTTTCCTAATTTATTGGGGTCGGCATCTGTTGTAGATTGGGCCCAGTCTTACTATCAACTCTCATTCAATCGCGATAAAAATGAATGCATGGATAGCCAGCCACTGCATTATTATATTTTCAAGGTACGTGGAAATCATCTTCCACTTCACATTTAAGGACTGGGTGTTTCCCAGCTCGCAACTACAGGATTTCACTGATATTCCATCTTTTCCTTGGCCGTCTCATATCTCGTCTTTCAGTAAGATGGTAAACTAATGCTCGCCACGGTAGGAGATCTTAAGACATCCTTCTAATATTAACTTCGGTAAGTCTTAATCTCTTCAGTCATACTTGATTTCATTCCCAGTTCTGTCTCATGTCATGACCCTTTATCGGCTTATCCAGTCCATCAATGTCAGTCAAGCGCACACACGAATGGCCACGGCAATACTGAAGTTACTGAACCATCCTGTCCTGACCTGGTACGTACCAATATCTATCTTTTTTAACCATAGGAGAAACATCTAGATATAAAAGTATTAAACACCAACAGTAAAGTCTTACGAGCCTAAGCCAAAATCTCCTCTTGAACCACACCGTAGTGCAGCTCGTGTGAGGTGGGCAACAGCTCAGAGCCTACATCAGGAATAGTGGTCACCATAAGCTTGCACCCATAAACAGGAGCATTATAGTATGAAGACGAATCGGCGAGAGATGGAAAGAGTCCTTCAGCAGCAACGTGATTGCGTCATGTTTTGAGATAGGGTCGTGTTTGGTCGATATTCCTATCCTGGGTAACATGACTGGTTTTGTATACAACCTGTAGTGACACGATTTGCTGCCACTGTGGGCAAGGGTTTTACATAAGCAGAGGATAATCGAACCAGAGTAGTCAATTAGTTCCTTGACACGCCTGACAGACAGCGAATGGTGTAACAGACATATTCTGCGGACATGAACTGTGTTGAACAAGCATGGCGTGAGCTGCCCACCGCCCTACTCCCCTCGCTAACATTCATCAACTGATTGATGCTACTATTCAAGAATAAACTGCCTCAAAATAAGTTCGATTCTTTAGTGTTGAGTATGCCTCGTCGTGTTTAAGCATGCCTCATGGCCCGAGGAGTGATGTGCCACACATTAAACGATAAGTTTGTACTGAAAATCGTACGTTATCAACGTTGTACTGTATGTTTCTTTTAAATAGCTGACTGAATGTTGTATACAGTAGAAAGTATACAAAACCACAATATGGAAAACATTTTGGGCACTGTACTCTGCAAGCGAAGTTCCATAAAAGAAAGATGTCCAGTTATCTTGTTTAAATGACCAGGTATTTCCTGAATAGCTCATTCTGGAACCGATTTCCTAACGTTATCTTGCAAGAGTTATGGTTACGTGTAGGCAAGATGTTATCAATGCAGAATAGATAAAATTAATCCACCCACAACATCTTTTAATACGGACAAAATGAAACAAGATAAAGGAATGTCGCCATTAATGCTTTCACGGCCCGTACTTATCGACATGATACTGTATAGGCTTTTGGGCTTATGCCGTGACAAGAAAATAAGGTGAAATTCTTAACGTTTCGCAGGTAACATTTGCAATCGATGAAATAAAATTGTGGTTTCCTTCTAGGAACCTCTTTTCTTTTTTATATAGGCCAAAGGCAGAGATTTATACAAGTGGAGGCACTTGCTTCCCCTAGTGCACCGTCACTGCATTATTCTACATAGGAGGTTTGCAATGGTGTCCCAATGGCGTACTAGCACCAGCGTCTTGGAAAGGTACAACATTCCAACTGATGAGCCCGCTGCTGCACTGGGATGAAACGCTGGTAATTTCACTTACGAGCTTGAATGTTTTGACATTACTGTATATTGGAGAAATTCGGTCGTGTTATAACTCTATGTAAACTGACGCGTTTCGATCTTGCGACAAAGATCTTCTGAGCTAGAACTATGAAACTGATCAATAACGAGTGTCACGCCATAGCAACTAGACTGAAGATAGAAATACCCTGTCAGAAGTGTACTTCATTCCTCCCGAGCAAGAGAAGTTCTGAGGAGGGTAAGTTAAACAGTGAACTTGGGTTCCTTGTTCCTGTGGATCTAGTTATGTTGACCAAATATGTAGGAACAAGGGTTAAGGAATAATGCAGCCTCTTGGGTCTTTGCCAGCCAGAGAATTCTGATGTGGCAGAGCATGCCATACATCCTTTTTGATGAAAAATCTTGTCATTTATAAAGATAAATGCTTTACACCTTGAGTCATTCGTGAGGCGATATAAATTGCTAAAACACGAATAATTTTCACAAACGTGACGGATATATACTAAGCAGATCATGGGTGACCTCCATAATTAGGTCTTCATTATCTTTCTCCTTGCAGGGCCGAGTGACGCAGGCGGTAAAACAATATTATTATTATTATCATTATTATTATTATTATTATTATTATTATTATTATTATTTTCTTGAATCTGGAGACCCTGGAATGAACAATACTTCTAACAGGGTCTTTCTATCTTCAGTTTACTTGCTATGGAGTGACAGTTGCCATTCATCAGTTCCAATGTACACCGACTGACAGAGCAAATGCAACACCAAGAAGGAGTGGTTCGAAAGGGATGAAAGTTGGGGAAAAAACAGAGACGGCACTGACGAATAATTGATGTTTATTTCAAACCGATATGCAGGTTACACAATGCGCACGGCATCGACTCAGTAGGATGTAGGACCACCGCGAGCGGCGATGCACGCAGAAACACGTCGAGGTACAGAGTCAATAAGAGTGCGGATGGTGTCCTGAGGGATGGTTCTCCATTCTCTGACAACCATTTGCCACAGTTGGTCGTCCGTACGAGGCTGGGGCAGAGTTTGCAAACGGCGTCCAATGAGATCCCACACGTGTTCGATTGGTGAGAGATCCGGAGAGGGAGAGTACGCTGGCCACGGAAGCATCTGTACACCTCGTAGAGCCTGTTGGGAGATGCGAGCAGTGTGTGGGCGGGCATTATCCTGCTGAAACAGAGAATTGGGCAGCCCCTGAAGGTACGGGAGTGCCACCGGCCGCAGCACATGCTGCACGTAGCGGTGGGCATTTAACGTGCCTTGAATACGCACTAGAGGTGACGTGGAATCATACGCAATAGCGCCCCAAACCATGATGCCGCGTTGTCTAGCGGTAGGGCGCTCCACAGTTACTGCCGGATTTGACCTTTCTCCACGCCGACGCCACACTCGTCTGCGGTGACTATCACTGACAGAACAGAAGCGTGACTCATCGGAGAACACGACGTCCCGCCATTCCCTCATCCAAGTCGCTCTAGCTCGGCACCATGCCAGGCGTGCACGTCTATGCTGTGGAGTCAATGGTAGTCTTCTGAGCGGGCGCCGGGAGTGCAGGCCTCCTTCAACCAATCGACGGGAAATTGTTCTGGTCGATATTGGAACAGCCAGGGTGTCTTGCACATGCTGAAGAATGGCGGTTGACGTGGCGTGCGGGGCTGCCACCGCTTGGCGGCGGATGCGCCGATCCTCGCGTGCTGACGTCACTCGGGCTGCGCCTGGACCCCTCGCACGTGCCACATGTCCCTGCGCCAACCATCTTCGCCACAGGCGCTGCACCGTGGACACATCCCTATGGGTATCGGCTGCGATTTGACGAAGCGACCAACCTGCCCTTCTCAGCCCGATCACCATATCCCTCGTAAAGTCGTCTGTCTGCTGGAAATGCCTCCGTTGACGGCGGCCTGGCATTCTTAGCTATACACGTGTCCTGTGGCACACGACAACACGTTCTACAATGACTGTCGGCTGAGAAATCACGGTATGAAGTGGGCCATTCGCCAACGCCGTGTCCCATTTATCGTTCGCTACGTGCGCAGCACAGCGGCGCATTTCACATCATGAGCATACCTCAGTGACGTCAGTCTACCCTGCAATTGGCATAAAGTTCTGACCACTCCTTCTTGGTGTTGCATTTGCTCTGTCAGTCAGTGTACTCAGGAGACAATTAAGTTCGAAAGACATCAGCTAATATATCATTATAACACGACATAATAACCCTAAAATACAATTAAGTTAGTCATTTCCGAAGGTGTTTTCATAATCTGCTATTTCTTCTTGATGAGTTTTATTCTTCAACATTCTACGAAATATAAAGTATATATCAAATATAGTATAAAACCAATCATGTATTGGAGCAAACATAGGAGCTCGTGGTGAATTTAACGCCAATGGTATTAGACGAGCATGGGGTAAATAACAGTCAACGTACTTCCTTACGTTCCTCGTACATTCTGAATAAAATAACAAAACAATGATAGTTCAGAGAAAAGTGAAAATGGATGTAGATAAAGGTGAGTGCAGTTATAATATTTCTGAAGACAGTTACTTTTCTACAATCTATGTACGCTTTTAAGGATTAAGACACTACAAGCAAAACGCTACGATTTGTACATGATACAGTTGACGGTTGTCTTGTCGTGAAGTCCGGCTACGAGTTTTGCGAAGACAGATTCTCTCTCTCTCTTCCATTCAAGAAATGATTTTCCGTTGTCCCATCCTCCAAATGAACTCCGAAAGAATGTTGGGATTCTCTTTATAGTACAGGTCACGGCCACTTCTTTCCCCATTGTAACCTAATTTCTTACAAATACAGAAAACGCAACCAGTCGGAGCTCAGCGACAAGATGACAATCACTGTGTCTAAAGATCTTTAAAAAACGTTAAAGAGAATTAAAGCCTCGAGCCGAGGATCGATGTCACCATCTTTCCAGTGCGACTAGAAGTGATGTGCGTAGCTTTGATGTGCAATATGACTGTTGATACAGTGATCACAGCGACAGGACCTCCAATTTTGCGAGGAATCCGAACCACGGGGACAAGTTTTCATTTTAAAAATTCTACTTGGACTAGGGTTCGAATCGCGACTGCCTTGGCGGGAAACATACAACAAAGTCACTCCGCTGTCCCAAAACGAATCTTACCATTGTAAGTGCACAGCATGATACACCCAATACGAAGCTTGGGATCTTTAATACAATTCTTTTCTGCATGAAAAACACATTGTCTTAAAGTCTTAGTATAATGGAGTCTTCATAACAGCATCACCCTGGTTCTCACAGGGTTCAGTATTGTATTGATTTATTGAACATAACAGGTTTTCGCCCAGTTACAATGTTCCAAATATGCAATTCAAAAATAAACACTTACATAATATTTATTAGCTCAGCACTAACTACTTACTACTTAACTACCTATAAATCTACTATGTAGCATCTTGCACATGGGCGGATAGCCAGCTCCACATGCAACACGCCACCTCTACATATAACTAAAGTACTTAACTACATTGAATCTAAACTAATTCTATCCTAAATCTGTCTGGCCGCGACATCACCACAGGGTTCAGTATGTGGAGAGGCTCTCTCTCTCTCTTGTGTTCTGGTAGGTGGCAAGTCGATAATGCATCGTGCCATGCATTCGCCAATATCTGACTCTCCACGTCTACATGAATCTATCGTTACAACGTCGGGTGGAGCGAGCCTCATTGGATAACGTAATGTGACACAATTCCTGTCAGCAAACATCACATTCCCTGCGTTACGGAAGATAGATCGGCCGGTGAAAATGGCAGTCCACGAGAGGACGCCATGAATGCAATTGACCTTCATTTGAACGTCTCCAGATAGGCCTCTGGGACACCAGGAACGCTACAAGAGGCCTACAGATCGCATGACCGGTATGGATGTTGTGCTGTCTTCAAGGTGCGATGTAGGGCGCCAGAAACTTACCTATAGTCTTTGTTTGACAATGTGAGAAATATATTATGTCACAGTTGACATGATAGGCTACCTACTAAGCTCACTAACCGTCTTCGTACAGGTTCACTGAGTAATCATACTACAGTACATCTACAAAATAGCAATACCATTCAGCTACATCCAAACCAAACACTCCAAACGGTATTTGCTGTCAACGGTCCGACGACTTCTCTGACCACACGTACTCAATAAGAACTGAGCATTTGCTGCCTATGGAATGCACTGTATCTCATCTTGTTGATACACAGAGTACAGCTCACGTGAGGTCATTCCAATCTCATTGACGTCAAGCACTCATCTCTTTGGTTTCCTGTGACACTGGTTTCTCGGCTTAGCAGCTTTAAAGCTGAGAAAAAAACAGAGAGGGAAAAAGGGGAATTCCAGTATAAGAGGAAAATGACTGAACCAAGAGTCACCAACCAATATCATCGAGGAGGAGGAGGAACTGAGAAGGCCGAGTAATTTCATCAGGATCGACCAACGGAGACAGCCAAACGAGATTTTTGAAGTCCGACCAGCAGAATGGTCTGGTCCAAAAACGAGGGAAATATCATAAGCAGTGAAAAAATTGGCACTAGACATAATTTCGTAGAGAGGAAGTGTCTGAAGGAACCCAAAAAAGGGAAGAAGAAGAGTACCATCTCAATAGGAGCACTTTCTCTGTTCAGAAGTGTATCAGTTCATGATGATGATGATGATGATGATGATGATGATGATGATGATGATGATGATGCTTGTTGTTTAAATGGGCCTAACATGTAGGTCATCGGCCCCTAATGGTACGAAATGATACGAAATCTAATGACAAATTAAAAGTCCAAAATCTCCACTGACCAGAATTCAGAAAGTGAGGACAAAGAATGAATGGATGGATATGAATTTAAAACAATCAGAGGATCCGACCCGCAGTGCCTTACATTCACGGAAACTGACGTAAAACAATAGTATTACTGACCAAGGGACTGCTTCTAAAGCACAATACTGAATCGATGATGCTTGCAGTCTAAAGGGATCCAAAATCCAAGTCCTCAGACCCTCATAATGGTACTTATCGCTAGGAAAGTAGAACCATGGTATTTGTCATGGTGTGGTACTAAACAAAAGTAGCGTAGACTCGCGGTATTCCACACATTATGGTACTACTCACAGGTAATGAAATTCGCAGATGTAATACAGAACTACGGTGTTTCGCACATTGCGGTGCCATTTACAGGCCATACAAACATATGGTGTTCATCACATAAGTGAACTAACCACAGGGACTCGTACTATCCCGTGGTGTTACTCATATAATGGGTACTAATCATAGGCAAGCCAGAACCATAGTGTCGCTCATATAGTGGTACTAATCACAGGTACTGTAGAAGCCGGCAGTGCACTCTAAGTGGGGGCTGACCGCACGGTGCTCCTGCGTGCTACTAATCACAAACCTATTTGGTACCTAACAGAGTGGTACTACGCGCAAGTAAAAGCGACCCATGGCGTTTCCCGCGTGGTGGTACTAATCACAAGTAGTTTCATGGTTCTAATACAATCATCCCTTTGTTGCCCCTTACGACAGGCAGGGGATACCGTGGGTGTATTCGTCGTCTGCGTCCCCCACCCACAGGGAGTTGTGTATGGTCCGCGAGAGGTATTTTATTTCCCTCAAGTCCGCCGGCAAGCCGGTTAGGACACCCCATCCGCCACGTGTATCACCTCTCCCCCCGCTAAGCTTGCGTAGTAGGTTCGTGGTATCAGTTCTTGATAATCACACAGCTCTTCAACCGAAGTTCATGAAGGAGCTAAGTATCAAAATATAGTTTTCTATACAAAGCTATAAAATCGATTTAATTGGTTGTATTTTACAGCCTTATTTCCGAAATCATTAGTGTAACAACCCGATTCACTTGAAGAATCAACCACAACGGTAGTAATAATAGCTAGCGAAGGGATTTTTCGGTGTAGCACCTTTCGAAAAATGTGGCTATTTACGCACAGATAGGTATTTATTATTATTTATCGTATGGCATATATACAGAAACAAGAAAGCAAACATTATATTGTAATGTCCAAAGTTGTTATCCATTCTAGAGCCTCTGTATTGGCCTCTAGAAAATCAAATCAATCTCCAGGCCAGGCTCTTCTGCTACACTCCTTTACAATGTGTTCGATGGTTTGAAAAGGAGCACCACAATCACACTCGGGGAATTGTATCTTTCCCCATTTAAACAAGGACGCAGCACAGACATCATGACCACATCGAATCCTATTAAGGATGGTCCAAGTTCTTGGGAGATCAGACCTCGAATTAGGTGGGAAGAAAGGCCAGAGATGTTCACCTGTATTTGAGATCCAATCTTCCTTCCACTGGGCATAGGGGTTGAAATTGTCTTCTGTGAGCTTCTGAGCGAACTTAACTGGCGGATGTCTATATTTCAACCCGTTCCTCTGAAGGTCAGGAATATTGGAGTGGATGGGCAAGTTAGGGTTCTCATTTATCTTGGAGTATTCTCTCAACAGTGCTTGTGTTCTACGAAATGAAGGAGGCATGATGTTGATCAAGACAGGAAGCCAGTGGGTAGGAGTTGATCTTATTACGCCTGAAATAATCCTCATTGAGTTGTTGAGTTGAGTGTCCACAAGTTTCACATAGCAGCTGTTGATCCACACAGGAGCACAATATTCTGCAAGGGCAGAACATCTCAAGGTAGTACAGATAGTAAATATGTGTATTTGGAGGCATGAAATGAAACAAAGTAAAGACAAATTGTTGCCCTTTTTGCATCTTTTTTTGTGTGGTGAGATTACTATATTTTGTCACCTTTTCTCTTTTATTTCACGCTTCAGCACCTTCCCCCCAAATTTTACCTGCATTTTTAAAAGATCTATTTTCTCTTCTTGAACATATTTATAAAAATGTGTTTAATCAGAAGGCAACAACAGCCAAAAAAGAAATATTAAAATATAACTTATGGACACCGTCACAAATTCATATCCCAGCAAGAATGGCCAACCGCCAGCTGTGAATCAAATTAAAATTTAAACAATGATGCTTCAACAGTTTAAATTAAATTCAGTTTGTACTGGCGTGACTTTAATGGTTCCACCCATCGACTTTCTTGTTGGCCATGTTAGTGTATTACCAGTTCGAACCAGAACGTGTTTTTCATAACACAAAATCATGCCCAAACGTTACGAGAAGATGTTGTATGCACTTACAGAAGAATTAAAGATGCAATTTAGTGAAAATGATGGCACCATTCTTCGATGTGCCGTTTGCGAAGTGAATATTGCAATCGAGGACAAGCATCAATAAACAGAATAAACCAACACATCCAGTACAGCAAACATGTAAAGAACATTGAACTTCGCAAGTCGAAACCTAAACAAACTACTCTGATACACCCCTTCGCTTCAGGACCCGAAAAGCAGCGATCATTGACGAGTTTAGTGCGGATCTTGCCATGGCATTAATCCAAATCACGAATTCCAGACCACAAGGTAAACAATTCTGCATTCAAATCATTCCTTGAGAAGTACATGCAAAGGTCATTACCGGATGAGACAAAAGACAAAGTCACCTCCGTACAGGCCATGAAGGCCCTTGGAGGAGTGGAAGGTAAAGGCTTCCACCATTGTTAACCGCGGCACGTGATAGGGTAGAGTGGTTAGCTCTACGCCCGGCCGCCTTTGTCCCCAGGAATTAACCTGGTACTCATTTTCGGTGTAGGCTGAGTGAACCTCAGGGCCATACGCATTTCCGGAAGTGGAAATCTCGTTTCTTAAGTTTTACGACTTCCTGGCGGAGATTCGAACCCACGTCCTTCTGGGCGAACCGAACACGCCTTTACCGCCTCGGCCAGGCAGCCCCTACCGGATGAGAGCACTGATAAAAAATTACATACAGCTAATTCATGAGAACGTATTCGAGAAAATAGAAAAGGCAATCGGCAAACATGAAGTGGAATTCATTTTAGATGAAACTATTGATGACCTGCAAAAATATATTTTGTATGGTATTTCCATTGTCTGGTGAATGGGTCAAACCTATGCTTTTTAAAATGTACTTACTCGAGAAGACAAATTCCTGCACATATTAATGCATTCGTTCAACGACTCATGTATGAACTTGTGGCCAGGGGGCATACAATACGAAAAAGGCAGGCTTGAGGTTACTGATCAATCACGCTACATGCTTTCAGCTTTTCAACAACTGAAGGACATGTACCCCAATGTCAGCTATGTGACAAATATTGCACATGGACTACACCGTGTTTGTGAAAATATCAGGGAGAATTACAACAGAGTGAATGACTTCAGTGCTGCTCTGAAGAAAATTATCGTAAAGACTTCCAGTCGTCAAGTTTTATACCAAGAAATGACCGGACGCCCACCTTCCACCACAGCTTCCTGTCACCACAAGGTGGGGTACTTGCATAAGATGCGCAGCTTTCTTGGGGGAAAACTTCGATGAAATCAAATGCTTCATATGTGGTCTAGACTCAACGGACGCAGCAATTACTCAAAAGCAAAGATCTAGAGTTGAAACTTTTGGCAGTGCATGGCTACAAGTATTTGCCTGATATGATTCTTTGTAGAATTATATTTAAAGAACAGTCCAAATGTGGAAACCTTTGCAACTTTGACTGAACTCCCTTTACGAGGGCGGACAGGATACGCTCCATCTGTTTTTCTAGATGTCGAGCGGAGTTGCTCTTTATATAAGGATCTACAGTGCTCACTTTTTTTTTTTTTTTTGCTAGGTGTTTTACGTCGCACCGACACAGATAGGTCTTATGGCGACGACGGGATGGGATAGACCTAGGAGTTGGAAGGAAGCGGCCGTGGCCTTAATTAAGGTACAGCCCCAGCATTTGCCTGTTGTGAAAATGGGAAACCACGGAAAACCATCTTCAGGGCTGCCGACAGTGGGATTCGAACCCTCTATCTCCCGGATGCAAGCTCACAGCCGCGCGTCTCTACTGAGCTCAAAGCGCCAGCGACTTACTGTCAAAACATTGAAATGATGTGTGTAATCCAATATAACAAATGTATTAATTATTAGAACCCAGTAAATGGGACAAGGAAAGTTTATGTAACTAGTTTAAACCTTAATAACTTTATTTCAACACCACTTTTTTGGAACTTTTTGTATTTGTGTTGAGAACCTCTTCCACCCCACCCTCCTTTTCTGGCCATACTTTCCACCTTAAAATCCCTTCTCTAATAAAACCATATTGCAATAGCATCCATAAAGTGATAGTTTCAGAAAATGAGGTATTCCGGAGATAGTGTTCCAGGAAGATGGTTCTTAATTAGACTTACTGCAAGGGGAATATAAATCAGTGTATTTAGAATCATGTGCTGATAATATGAACACTTGTATAACGATATATAAGGATACAAAAGGATTTATCCAGATATTAGATGTATCTGAACATAAAAATTCAGAGCAGAGTTGGAAATCAAACGTTCGTCTGTTGAAAAAACCGTCCGCAGATAGACCCTAAAGACAAGGGCGCTTAGTCATACTCAGCCATAAACTTCCAAATACTGAACCGGTAACTGGAGACTCTGATTGCCTGCCTCTGATATCCTCATTAGTCGTTATGTCAATGTGACGAAACTACCCGGGTTTCGAACAAATCCTTGTCGTCGTTGCCACAAAACCGACGAAGAGCATGACAAGCATAAGGATATTTTCACCATTCATCAAACAAATTATTCAAATGGTGCTTGATGTATCTACAGATATAGAAAGTTCATCACAGATGTAATTTCACCGTCCTCTAACCACACACACACACACACACAAAATGTAATCAGCTGGGGAATACATACCTACAGCGTGTAGCGGTATTTTATCATCCGACTCGACATCCATGGAAACGAACATTCCATCATTCTTTTTTATTTTTCTATCATGGGGCCAATGTATCTTCCTCAATTATGTTATTCACGAGAGAAGTTCAAGGACAGCGTTGGGGAAACAGCATTCGTGATATATGAATTAACAGAAACAAGAATTCGCCCTTGAACCTGTGGAAAGATATGTTAATCACATTTATACCAGAAGCAATAAGTATGTGTCTTGTAGTTACAACTGCTTTCAATAACAAAATATTTGTACCAGGAATATTTAACGTAGATCGTTTATTTAGGCTATTTATTTATTTATTTATTTATTTATTTATTTATTTATTTATTTATTTATTTATTTACCAGTCCGTCTTCTTGGCTGAAAGTTTAGCGCGGTGGCCGTCGGTTTAGAGTTCTAGGTTTCATTTCCGGCCATATCGGGATTTTAGGCATGTCTGCTTAAATCTTCTGGCTTGGAGACTGGGTGTTTATGTTTTTACACTCAATAGTGAATACATCCCTCGGCATACGTTTAGCGTCAGAAACGGCATCCTGCCAAGTCCACATGTGCGACAAAAATCGTCCCTACAACACCACCAGGGAGTGGGAAAAGTGACGGAGGAAGAAGGCGAAGAAGAAGGATACAAGTATTTATTTATTTATTTATTTATTTATTTATGTAATGACAGCCTCAATGTCGCAGTCTTGTTTAGGGATTAGCATAAGAGCTTCTCGTCCGGATAGCCCACGGTTTAATGCCCGACACCGTCATAAATTTACTGGTTTGAAAGAATGTAACAGAATGCAACAGCCTCTGAACTACAACTGAGAGGAGGGTTAAGTTCCAGTCTGGGTAGCCCTAAAAGGACAGTGTTTTCCGTGCTTTTTCTCACTAACCTCGTGGCGGAAATGCTAGTATGACAGCAGCAGTGAAAGCCGCAGCTGCTTGTTTCCCCACTTGAAATAACAAATACCTGTACGAGCGTCTGGATTCTTAAGGTAATCGCCCACTGCAGGGAACCGCGCCGCGCCGCGCCGCGCCGCGCGGAACAAGCTTGTGGAACATTCCACGGGCCATTTTCCGAGACTTCGCCCATACAGCACACCTCAACGCGCCGCCTCTCTCCAGTTGGGGAAGTGCAGCTCACACAGAAATATGAGTTCCAGTTCCGAGGAGGACTTATTATTTGCGGTTGCGATATTTGCAAATGAGGAAGAAGAAAAACGCGAAAGAAAAGTTTGGGTCCACAACATTTATGAGAAAAGGGAAACGTACGGAGAGTTTCACCATTTATTTCCTGATCTACTAAAGTACCGAAGTAAATTTTCCCACTGCTTTCGTATGTCCCAAGAAAAATTCTATGAACTATTGAACCTAGTTAAGCCGTGTGTACCGAGTTCGATAGCCGCAGTCGCTTAAGTGCGGCCAGTATCTAGTGTTCGGGAGATAGTAGGTTCGAACCCCACTGTCGGCAGCCCTAAAAATGGTTTTCCGTAGTTTCCCATTTTCACACCAGGCAAATGCTGGGGCTGTACCTTAATTAAGGCCACTTCCTTCCCACTCCTAGCCCTTTCCTGTCCCATCGTCGCCATAAGACCCATCTGTGTCGGTGCGACGTGAAGCAACTAGCATATAAAAAAAGCCGTGTGTAGAGCAAGAAAATAATATCACCTTTCGCCGAGAAAGGCGTACAGTGCACAATACCACTAACCGCGTGAAGGTACGAGCGTGCTGGCACTAGTCGAGGACTCACGAAGACTGCCGAAACGCCACGAAACCACATTCTTTCCGTTATTCCTTCCTTCTACCCTCGCCCATACAAGCGCGCCGAAAGGAAAAAGTTCCGTTCCAGAAACCTAGGGGCTTCTGGTGCGGAAATTCCACAAGCTTGTTCCGCGTGGCGCGGCGCGGCTCCCTGCAGTGGGCGTTAAGCCATTTCATTTCACAAGAAGCAGACCACGGAAATTTCTTCTCGGCTGCGCTGCGCGGCGCGGCGCGGCGCGGTGTAGTGGGCGATTACCTTTAGCTGTCCGTAGCGTAACGATTCCCGGTATTGCCAGAAATTTAAGAATGACAGGAGAGCTGGTATGTGGTTGATATGGTAATATGGTACATGCAGCTAACCTCCGCCGAGGGTGTACCACTTCGGGATGAAGACAGGAATTTACCTTACTTTAGCTGAAAGGTCAGAGTTACAGCCCGAGTTCAGTTCTGCTTCGGGTCGGGCCTGGAAACTGGGCTAAGTCCGTATGTGCACTAGTGATCACACCTGCCATCATCTGTGTGTGGGAAAACGCGTCAGAGAATGAAAGAAATAAAGTACGGATGCCACAGCAATCCTAGTTGATACAAACTTCATACGGAGCTACTGATCACGATGCTCCAAACTCTTACGCGAAGAAACAATATATTATACGCTGAAGAAGGAAAAGGACAGCGAAGAGAAATAAGATACACGAAATCATCCTGATCAAGAATATGAATTTCTCCAGAGAATGTTTATGGAACCATGCATTGCACGAGAGAGAGAGATAGGGAGAGAGAGAGAATATCTTGATTCGTAGCGAAGTTATGATGCAAGGCTAACTATTACAATAAACCATTTTGCAACAATATATCTTAAAATGAAGAACCTCCGTGGCTCAGGCGGCAGCCTCTCACCACTGGATACCGTGGTTCAAATCCCGATCACTCCATGTGAGATTTGTGCTGGACAAAGCGGAGGCGGGACAGGTTTTTCTCCGGGTACTCCGGTTTTCCCTGTCATCTTTCATTCCTGAAACACTCTCCATTCTCATTTCATAGCATCTATCAGTCATTAATAAATCACTTTGGGAGTGGCGACCCCATCGTACTATATCTGCTTCATTCATTCCATCCCTGACCCGGTCAATGACTGGAAAACAGGTTGTAGGTTTTCATTTTCATATCTTCAAATGAAGTTCCCAGAAGAGAATCAATAATGTAATATCACCGATTGCAAATATTTACAGGATGTATAACATTAGGCCTACAAACTTACGGATGTTGTGTAGGACACAAAATAAACGACTTTTTTCTAATGCAATTTTTTTGTGGAAGATCCAGTTGTGTCGCTCAATTCCTATTATCTTCACGTTAGGAGTTACACTAGCCCTCATGCATCATTTGCCCCGTCTTATCAACAACGATTCCAAGTCAATGTATGGGCGCGTATAATCCACAACTTTCTAATCGGCACCTATCTTTTACCATTGTGGTTAAGTGGTATAATATGCCGCGCAACTCTTCAGAAACTATTACCAGAGCTGTTGCAAGACGTGCCACTGGCCATGACCAAAAAGCAACAAAAGTGATTCCAGCATGCTTTGGAATTTCATTGTGTGATCATTTAAATGAAACATTTCAGGAGAGCTGGATTGTGAGAGATCCTATTCCATGGCCTACCCGATCACCAGATTTATCCATTTAAGACAATTTTTTATGGTCGGATGCGGGCTCTTGTGTACGAGACTCCCGTTGACACTGAAATACCATCTGCCAGGTTAGTAGGAGCAGCAGGGGAAATTCGGGAAAATTCTGAAACCTTTGTTCGTGTTCGACAGTTCGGCGATGTGAGCTTTGCGTGCTGGTCAATGAAGGTGTTTTATAAACCTCTTCTGGAAAGTACACTGTAGTGCGTAACTTCTGTGGCTCTATACTGCAGAGGACTATTAAGTGTATGATATGTATTGTAGTAAAGTTGTTACCATTATCCCCACTAAGGGAGTCACGCAGGGCAAAAGGACATTAGAAGAATGTTGTTTGTTACCGAGTCCTGTACAACCTCGTAAGCCTGTCGGTGTAATTTTTATACACCCTGTGTAAGTATTCAAACTCGTTATTATTTTTCAATCGTGAAATTATCACCAGCGTGCCATTAGCCGCCAGAGTCTTGGAGAGGTATGGCGTTACAACTTCAGCGAGCCCAATGGCCAACGCTTCCCTAGTGTGTTGCCCTGATGCCTACCTGGTAGAGAGCGGGCAGCACCAACGTTAACAAACACCCTATTTGATAAAGCTAAGAAAAGCATTAGATCTTGTGAGTATTTGTATTATCCGGCTCCCAGATGAATGGTCAACGTCGTGGAGTCTTCGGTTCAAACATCCCTGGATTCGATTCCCGACTAGCATGGCGATTTTTACTCGCATCTGGTTTATTGCCCCTTCTCGGGGGGGCTAAGTCCTTTGTTCGTCTTAATAGAAATCCTGGTTTACATAAGACACATCACTCTACAAACCACCACATTAGCACGCAACAGTGAGTGCATCCCACACACTGGGCTGACGATCAGGAAAGGCGTTCGGGACTGAAAAACAAGCTCGATCCGCATGTAATGCCAACTCCAATTAATTAGGAAAAGGTCACGAAAAAATAGCAGGAAGAAGAAGAAGAAGAAGAAGAAAGTCACAACGACAACTATTTTCTATTTACTGGTAGCTTCCTTTGAAATTTGAGAGCTAAAGTATTTTTTTTTTTTTTTTTTTGCTCGTTGCTTTACGTCCCACCGACACAGATAGGTCTTATGGCGATGATGGGACAGGAAAGGCCTAGGAATAGGAAGGAAGCTGCCGTAGACTTAATAAAGGTACAGCCCCAGCATTTGCCTGGTGTGAAAATAGGAAACCACTGTAAACAATCTTCAGGGCTGCCGACAGTAGGGTTCGAATCCATTGTCTCCCGGATGCTAGCTCACAGCTGCGCAACCCTAACCGCACGACCAACTCGCCCGGTAAGAGAGCTAAAGCCGTGTGCGTGCAAAGGCAATACGATATACAAGGTACATTAAGGTATGTGTATACAACTGTACACATTTTTTTTGCTAGGGGCTTTACGTCGCACCGACACAGATAGGTCTTATGGCGACGATGGGATAGGAAAGGCCTAGGAGTTGGAAGGAAGCGGCCGTGGCCTTAAGGTACAGCCCCAGCATTTGCCTGGTGCGAAAATGGGAAACCACGGAAAACCATTTTCAGGGCTGCCGATAGTGGGATTCGAACCTACTATCTCCCGGATGCAAGCTCACAGCCGCGCGCCTCTACGCGCACGGCCAACTCGCCCGGTGTACACATATTACCGTTGATGTTTTTGTTACTTCACTTGAAGGCTAAGGATAGAGTAAAATGCTCGAGTGAAATCAGTTCTACAACCTTCTTGATTGTGGTATAATGCTGTGGCTATAGTTGACTTCATCCGGGATACGTACCTTGTAACAATGATCATGCACGGGATTTGTACAGACTAAGAGTTCATAAGATACCAAGAATCTTGTCCCTTTTCGGAATTAAAACAAACATCGTTTTGCTCTACGAATGTTCATATTATGTTGGTTTTATTTGAGGACACGCTATCCTTCATATTCCCTTCCTACTTCACTACAACGTTTACTTCAAACCGCTGGCTGTCATACTCAATACCCCTGGCAGTCTGCTTTTACTTCCTCTTCTCTCGCCCTTCAATCATCGCATCTGTTGTAATGTCTCACATCCCGACAGCTTTTAAAGCAGCAAACTCTTAACAAGGCTCCATTTATCAAAGAAGGAACGAACAGATCATCATATCAATTTCCTGTCAGGGAGCTATTCTATTACTCGCTATTTCGTAAACCAAAAAGCGCTGTGCGTGCTGTTTAATGCCCTCATAATCGCCAATGAAAAGTATTCCATCAGTTACTTAACATCATTGTAGTGAATTTCGATAATCCTAAGGTTAATCCAGCTGCCTATCATGTTCGATTTCACCCCTGCTATGACTTTATTATTATTATTATTATTATTATTATTATTATTATTATTATTATTATTATTATTATTATTATTATTATTATTATTGTACAGGGCGGTACATCCCTACGCCGCAGTTTTAAATCTTGCGTCAATAAATAAATCCTCCTCTACAGGAGAAACTCTGAACTTTGAAAGCTGGATCAACTCATAAGTTTCTTAGAAGATGTCACTACCGTAAATTTTGTTGTCAATACTGTGTGGATTTCAACTTGTTTTGTTTTCCATTTGATCAAGAAGTGTGGACATTCTCTTATAGATGTCTCTACTAAAAAACTATGATCATGCACCCTGGTGCGAAGTGAAGGAACTTTTTTGAAGAAATTTTGTATTCATAAGTTTTCTCTTCACTAAATTTCGTTCATTCATTTGTGGATTGGCAATATTAATCTTTTCTTTCCGCCAGTTTTGAATTGAGCCAATCCAGAATTTCTGTAATTAATTTTTGACCAATCATGTCTTTCTTCTTTGATTTTGAGTGTACTGTCTACACTGACCAATAAAATTGAGTGGGTGTTGCTGTTTTATTCATGAAAGGTCTCGAATTTTCGCCGAGGGTATAAAAACTGCTGATTTTCTTGTCTCTCGGCCACTTCATCTACCTCTAACCTAGTGTATGGACATGTAGCAGGAGGCGGGAAGCGCCTCTTTCATCAGGCAGCAGCTCTTCAATAAGGTAATGGCCCTTTAACATCTTTATTTCTTGCTGGCTCAGCAGTTTAACCCTCGGGAAGGTCCGAATCTCTTTACAATGTAAACTGTCTTTTCGACATGAAAATTTTTGCCGTTTAATGTAAAAACTTCATTAGATCTGTAACTGCAATTCGGGGATAGAGAGTGCTTTACCCTCTCGAGCTCCCCTTCATATTGGTTTGAGGTGACTGCGTTTTGTAACTGGTTTTCTTCCCTTCTGTAATACCTTAAAAATTTTCTTATACGAGTCACCTCCATAGTTTGGGAATAGCCCCTGTTTCATCGGCCTAGTGCCTCTTAGGTCTTAAGAAGTTTCATATAGGAGTGCAAGTACACGCCTCCATTTATCTTGGTATTTTGGGCCATTTACTTAACCTGTTCTTTTCTGCTAAGGCCTAGAAGGTTGGGTACAAGATACCCCTGTTTCTTTGTAAGTGTGCCTTGAGGGCAGTTAATAGTAAAGTCTGTTGTGGCCTTTGATAGACTCAGAAAATTGAGAGCGGGACAGCTCTTTTATTTGTGGTAAAAGTGCCTCAGAGAGGCTTGATATTCAAAGTTGGGAGTAAGTGCTCCATGTATGGAGGGGATTTCTGCCCTTGGGTAAATATGTGGTTGTGAGGTGAGAGCTCAGAAATTGTAAAAATTGGGGCTTGAAGCCCAGCCTGTTGATTTGTCTCTAAATCTTGGCTTTCCTGGTCTTGTACCTGATTGTCGGTTATTTGTTGACTTGTTATTTGTTCAATTTTGAAATTCTATGTGAAAATTGTTAAGTTTTGCTATTTTCGAAAATATAACCTTTAATGCAGTTTTAATTCATATCTCGGCCTTGTAGTTAGACCCATTCACCCCGGCACCTTCTTTCACCTCTGCTGTTCCATAGATACCTCAGAACAAGTGGGTGGAAGCGTGCTGGGCCCATAACCCAGAGGTCCGTGGATCAAAACCACGCTCTGTTACCACATGTTCCGAGGTATCTGTGGAACAGCAGAGGTGAAAGAAGGTGCCGGGGTGAATGGGTCTAACTACAAGGCCGAGATATGAATTAAAACTGCATTAAAGGTGATATTATCGAAAATAGCAAAACTTAACAATTTTCACATAGAATTTCAAAATTTAACAACCCACTATCAGACTTACTGAGTTCAACAACATATGGATTCACTATCAAAAATAAGCAAAGAACAATCTACAAAATTTCACATCTACTGCATATGGATGATCTGAAACTGTATGCTGCATCACGAAGACAACTTGAACACCTTGTTTCAATTACCCACAATTTCTCCACAGACATCTGCATGAAATTTGGACTCGATAAATGTGCTACTCAGACAATTAGGAGGGGCTCTTTCTCGGCACAGGGCATACATTCTGAAGCAACAGATATCTCACCACTGACAACAAATGAAACATATCGATATCTTGGATATAACCAATCAGCCAGGATTCAACACAAGGACACAAAACAGGCATTAAGACTGACATATATTGAACGAGTAAAACGAATCGTGGGTTCTAAGCTCACAGGAAGAAACATCGTTAAGGCCATCAACACGTTTGCTATACCTGTTTTCACATACTCATTTGGAGTCATAAAGTGGACTACAACCGAGTTGAAGGATCTTCAAACGAAAGTGAATGTGTTACTGACAAAACACAACATGCATCATCCAAAATCAACCTCAGAGAGACTCACTCTGCCTCGTTCCGATGGTGGTCGTGGACTAATAGACCTTGAGAAATGACACAATGAACAAATTACATCACTAAAGCGCTACTTCAAACATAAATCAGAAACCACTGCCCCACATAGTGCAATGGTTGTAGTAGATAACGGTTTTACACCCCTTAATATTGCGCCCTGGTGGGGGTGTGATAAGCGTCATGCAATTGTAATTATTTATGAAGGAATATATATTTCATTTTCAGAAGCGAGAAGATCGTACTGTACATACAGTAACAGCAAGCCAGGCCGAGATGGTATGGTGAAACATGCATAGCCTATTGTCTCCGCTGAGATTAACAAACACAATGAACGGCAGAATTAGAATTCTCAGAAATTGTGACGAAGGGGGAAGAGAAAGGCACGAGTTGTTGACAAGTTGCGGAAAGTTTTCATAGCCCCGAGCAGAATAGGTAGTGGCGACAGCGCAGAGAGCTGGGTGCAAATTTCTGAGAAATGACGTAGGGGTATCTCCATGTACTAGCGGGAGTTGAACGCAGGGTTGGCACTGGAAGAAAAAAATATGAGCCTTCCCGGTCACGTGGTTTAGGTGGACCAATGGAAAAATTCACTTGACCAAAGCAAGGCGACAACTTCGTATTGTAAGAAGCACTAGCGAGGCTAACTCCGTGGATTAAACTGATAGAAAAAAGTGAAATATCGATTCAGAATAAGGTGGAATTTAGGAGCCTTACTATATTATAAAACGTATAAAAAGTTAATAATTGCGGGAGATTGCATGGTGTAATTCTGAGAATTCATGGACGCTATTCGTTGATTGGCTGGAGGCATAGGACGCCACAATAGAGCGCGAAATCCCAGGCCGGGATACGGCAGCTAAATTCGCAAATATATCCATTACCAGCGAACGATAATAGTTGAGAATTGGTATAGAGCATTTGAGAACACAATTACATCATTGGATATCATATTTAAGCCACGGGCCGAACCGCAAATTGTCGTATGAGGGTATGGGAACTGCGCGTCCTAAGATGACCTCCTCTGAGCTCGGAAGAGAGGGGATACAAGTATAAATAGGAGGTCGTGGACAATGACTGACAACTACTTTTGACAAAGCGTTCGAGCGGATACCACGCCTGGGGTGCGTGACAACTTCTGATATTTTGTTCGAGCCGTGATTACGCCAGGGGTGCGTGTGTGTACTTACTCGTGGAGTAGGGTTCGAAGTATTATATTGTTACATAGTACAGTGATTCATGACGTGATGTAGCTCATATTACAGTCTTGAGCAGTATACTAGTATGAAGTGTTTCAAATAGACAGGACTCAGTAAAGCATAACTTACGGAGTGTGAGATTCTACCAACAGATTAGGAAGTGCGTTACGTGAGAACGGTCACGAGTGTTTATGTCACCTAGTGAACAGTCGATTCTAAACTGAAACCTGGTCAGCTACACGAACGTGAGACGGGAAATTCAAGTGCGCGCACGGGCCGTTGTAAAGGGGATCCCGAGGTATCCCATGTTCCTAGTGTCCGGGAAAGGAATGAAGAATGCATATCTACATTAAGTGGGCTAGATACAAGGCCGAGAGTGTAAAATTTGTGAGTAGAATTTAGGGTGGAAATTATTCCAAAGTGCAACAGTTATTTTATTTGTTTTTATTCAAAATGTGTAAAGTTGAAAAGGGTCAAGGATTAATTCTTCAAGCTGGCATGAATACCAGTGGAATGCAGTGCTAAAAACCGGAGGGGCTAGGCTCCATGTCCGGTTTTAGCAGACTACAATGGCAGAGATGAGTAACTTTTTCAAATATTTGTAGATTGCTATCGTTAGGGGGAGGAAATCATATTATTTTATCATGGTAACTTGATTGTGAAACGAGCCGTTTCCGGCTCGTATAAATTCAAAGATAGATAGACAAAGGGACAAATTAATATGTGCATGATTAGATCGAGCACTCATCATAATTTTGATTATTAAATAGAGTATAGTAGGGTTGAGTTGTTCATTCAAGTGCTTGAGTTGTTTGATATGATATGGAGCACGTTTCACGTAATGTTAATATTCATTTAGAAGTGCTTCCAAAGTGTTTTTCCAGTATCGGAACTTTTATAGATATTAAGGCATGTGGTTAAGATAATCCAGAGGTAGGGTTGCCAAGTGATATAAATTGTTGTGGGACGGAATGAAGTCCATTGATTTGTTTGTAAATATCGCGAAGTTCGCCAGTGGACAAAATAATAATAATCTGTACAAGTGTCGAAGTAGTTACATTAATATTGGGTAATGTGTAAAGGCGTGTTTAATAATAATCTTTGAGAATAAAGGCACGGGCCTAGTTGGATAGAATGATTGCAAATTAAAGTAATTTAAATGTGGAGATATTATGTGGCATGAATATTTTATTTGGACAGTGAATCCGATTTTAACACTAATTGTTGATTTAACGTTTCTGGACTCCATAATAATCATAAATAATTTTGGTAGAAACGAGATAGGCATTTTGATAATATGGTCACGCTATGTTTCAGGTCCAGAGTGATTTGAGCCAAAAGTTGAGATTTGGAGTTTGTGGGACAGAAATCCGGCACGAAATGAAAGTGAATTGTACTGATGTTGATGAAGAAATAGATGGATCTTAAGGCCCACATAGAGGTTGTATTTATAAACCGGTGTATTGAGTGGCAGAATAGAGTACACACCGAGGGTTAATTAGTGAAAATGTTTTGAAGAGTTCCGATGGATAAATGGACTTCAAAATGTAAAAGGAAGGAATAATTTAACACTTGCAGAGATTGGAGGTATTTGCCCAACCGCGAGGTGTTATGGGATTTGAGAATTGTCTTAGAAGCATATGGTCTCCATGAATTAACGACAGTACGAAAATAAGGGTGCGGGTTCGAACACTATTATGTCACGACTGATGTGAATTCGGATCTTGGTGATTTCTGTTTGGGAGAGAACGTATGTGACTAAATTATAAAGATGGGGAATAAAAATAAAGATTATCGAGAGCATAAGAATATTAATAATAATAATAATAATATTCCAAGTAAATCATGTCTGGATTGATTAGTGCCAAAATAAATCGGAATTGTAAAAGGGGTTATGCGTTAAACATATTTAAGAGTGGACTACCGTGTAACAAGCGAAATTAATTTTTTTAAATTAATAATAATAATAATAATAATAATAATAATAATAATAATAATAATAATAAATATTTGAAGAAGAAGACGATTTTTTTAATTTATGAAAACAATAATGATGGTGGGAATTGAATTGAAAATATTGAAATTTTCAAACCACTTTAATAATGATAATATTTGAAGTAAAAAAAACCTACTTTTTTTAAGAAGACGAATTTACTTTTTTTTTATTTTGGACATAATAATGATGTTGGGAGTTGAAATGAAAAATTTGAGATTTTTAACTAAAATTTATAATAATAATGAGAATATTTGAAGGAGAAGAAGAATAAAAAAGGAAGCTACTTTTTTTATTCTTTATTTTTGATGAGAATAATAAGAGCGAGAAGTTGAAGTATTATAGCGAGGATGATTACGGGTTACGATAATCACGATTTCCACTGATAATAATAATAATAATAATAATAATAATAATAATAATAATAATAATAATAATAATAATTTTTAATATTTTATTTTATTATTTCGGATGCTGATGATGAATGATACTAGGGAAGTCAGCTGGCGAATTAACGTAATAATGTCAAGTTGTTTTGAATAATAAGTTAAGTTAGTAGTTGTAAAATGAAGGCAAATCCCTACATCTGGACCATTAGGTTAGAGTCCCTTTGTCGTTTCATTCAACTAACGATTAGCATATCTTGGTTAGGAACCCGGGGAGAGTTGTAGTTTCCCGGGTTGGTCTCATCTCAATCAAAGTGGAGGCGATAACATAGTTCATGTGATCGCGCCCACTTAGCCAACAGGTAATTGGTCCTCGAATAAATATGGTCATGGTGTTAACAAAGGTAAATCTGATACCTTCAGATATCAACGGTTCCACCACCCAAATGGAAGGGTGGTCAAAAGTGATAAATATTATGTAATCATTTTTCAGGAATAATTTGCCAAATTACCGGCAAATCAAGGGTCAACAGATTTTGATTGTGTGTAAAAATTAATTTGTTTACTTAAATAAAATGCTCATTTAGCATTTGCAAGGAAACAGTTCCAGGTTCTTGTTCTTGTAGAATAGTAAACCCTTGGTGACCGTTTAAATATCCGTCCCCATCCCTAGGATGGCGCCTTCATAATTTCCCTTTGATCTGAATAGATTAATTTGCCAAATTACCGGCAAATCAAGGGTCAACAGATTTTGATTGTGTGTAAAAATTAATTTGTTTACTTAAATAAAATGCTCCTTTAGCATTTGCAAGGAAACAGTTCCAGATTCTTGTTCTTGTAGAATAGTAAACCCTTGGTGACCGTTTAAATATCCGTCCCCATCCCTAGGATGGCGCCTTCATAATTTCCCTTTGATCTGAATAGATATATAATTTGTGTGTTTTATGATGAGCCTTAAAGTCAAAGATTAGAGTGTCCCGTTCAACCCTGTAGTACTGATTGGATGGCGCCCTTACATTTAGTTTGAGATCTTATATCTCAAAATATAAATTTATTGTTTATTAGTTGCGACAGATTCGGACCGTAACACTCCCTGAGATAAATGCTGGTTGGGACTCACGCTTTGAGCGGGTACAATATGAACACCTCGGCTTCACTTAGAATGTCATTCTCCACAAATGAGGAAAAGATCGTTCTGTGGAAAAAGAAACCTCTTCATGGACGGTATCCAAACGAGTTAAATCAGCCATATATCGACAAACAAGCGTCGCATGAGTGGCTGACACACTGGGATATATACCCAGAAACAGAGGGCTTCATGTTCGCCATACAAGATCAAGTCATTGCCACAAGGAACTACAGGAAACATATACTACGTGATCCGTCTGTCTATTCAGATCCGTGCCGAGAATGTAATACATCTCCAGAAACCATCCAGCACATAACCTCAGGTTGTCAATTAATGGCAAACACAGACTACAAGTACAGACATGGCCAAATTGCAAAAATCATTCACCAGAAATTAGCCCGACAAAATAACCTAATCCATTGTACCACAGCATATTGGAAGTACAAACCCCAATCAGTCTTGGAAAGTGAAAATTACCAAATTTACTGGGACAGAAGTATCATCACTGATAAAACAATTACCTGCAATAGACCCGATATAACTTTTGTAGATAAAAACAAGAAAATCTGCTTCATAATTGACATAGCATGCCCTAATACTCACAACCTTCAATCAACGCATACAGAGAAGATTTCCAAATACACCGATCTGGCCACAGAGATAAAAACCATGTGGAAAGTCAACAATGTTATCATAATTCCAGTAGTGATCGGATGTAATGATATTATACCAAGGACACTACACAGGAGCATTGAAGCCCTTAATCTCCACCCTCTCACTTACAGAAAATTACAGAAAGCAGCAATCTTGGCCACTTGCCATATAGTTAGAAAGTGTATTGGCATGAACCATCCACCATACACAGAGGACTAATGAAAATCGTGCACTAATAATTTTGGCCTTTTATATATAGTAAATATCTCATAAATATCTGTCAAGTCTATTTGTCAATAATGTTAAGTATATACCGATATGTATGAAGCATATGTGCGTATGTACTAAATAGTACTTCTTCCATGTACATTGTACCGAAGAAGCTCATAAACCCAATTATAAAATTGTGAATTATGTATAAGGAAATATAATAATAATAATAATAATTTTTTACATAAATCATCGTCAACGCTCTGTTTCACTGGAAATCTATTGGTGACTTTGTGGGGAAAATATCCCACCGCAGATCTTTTACATGCCCACATACGACCTGTGTAGCCGAGTAAACTTTTCTCTACCCTTCAAAAGGACTACTACTGCGAGACATCAACCCGTGATTATGGGATCCAGAGGATAATACCAAAAACCACAGAGGGACCTTATTTACTCTATTACTGGTATTGACCAACCAGGTCAATACAATTTATTTTTCACTTATTTAGTTTAGTAGAAAGAAAATATTTTGGTATTGGTACAATGCCATGTGATCCTCAAACTGTGGCCCACTTCGCCCCCTAGTTTGCTTTATCATGTAATTTGATGCTAAAACCAGCAACGCGCGGGACACATTAGCGGCTTAAGTAGACCGAGAATGAATGAATCACAGCAGCTTAATTCAGGAAATAAAAACCGACACATGTTGAGTGATTTCTGTTTTCACAGTACACAAATCGCAAAGCAAATAAGCGCGCCATCTTGGTAATGGCGGATAAGCCACGCTTTTAACAGATCATTTACATAAATATTTCATGTGAATGTGAAGTCGGGATTGCAACAGCTATCGATGTGGATGAGCTGTAAAAGCAACTGCTCAAATGAGGATGACATTTCAGCATGACTAGCCTTCCTTACGACAACATATCAGTAGTAGATAGTTCGTTCACTCATCTGCTAGTGGCTTTACATCACAGATAGGTCTTATGGCGACGATGGGATAGGAAAGGCCTAGGAGTTAGGAGGCGGCCGTGGCCTTAATTAAGGTACAGCCCAAGCATTTGCCTGATGTGAAAATGGGAAACCACGGAAAACCATCTTCAGGGCTGCCGACAGTGGGATTCGAACTCACTATCTCCCGAATGCAAGCTCACATCCGCGCGCCCCTAACGCCACGGCCAACTCGCCCAGTTTCGCTCATCTGAGCGCTATACCATTCAACCAGTAGGGTATCCCTATAATAAATTAACACAGGACCAGATTTACAGTTTACTTTTATTATTACTTCATGTTAGGGGTTTGAGACATTATGACCAACAATCCTGTGTACTTAGTGCGAATTAATAATAATGTTACTGGATGTATGTCCCACTAGTTTTACGGTACTCGGAAACTGTGAGGTGCCGGAACTTTCTCCCGCTGGTGTTATTTTACGTGCCAGGAAACCTGCGGATATGAGGCTGGCGTATACAGGGTCTCTCTTATAAACTCAGACCGTCCAGCGGCGTTTCTATTCTCCGAGACTTAGCAGCTGTGCGGGAGGCGCGCGCATAGTTCTTGACCTTGTAAGGAGCGTTCACGTGTTCGACCTAGCATCAATAGCCAGTCTGAATCTCAGCTGTTAAACACGGTGAGACAATTATCATTGCAAACCTGTATTTTCGTATGTAAAAGTTATTTTAAGTACGAGTCGGCTCGATGGGTACGCGATGCATTTGTTCAACAATTTCTTGATGAAGTGCCACATTCATGAGCACAGATTCACATAATTGTAAATAAATTTGAAACTACTGGCTCAGTGCTCAATAAAAAAAAGGACATGCGCGCACACGAACAGTTTAAACAGAGGAAAAGCTAGATGACATCGGCGCGAATTTTGAAAGGTCACCGAATAAATCACTCACAAAATTAGCACAAGTAGTAGGGGTTTCGGTTTCTTCTGTACACAGAGCTACAAAGCTGTACATGTTTACACGGGTCCATTGGTTTAAAACCTGCTGATCCAGCCACAAGAGTGAGTGGTATCTTGTATCATTGAATGATCGTTTATTCGACCCACAGCTTGTGTTCTTTTCGGATTCATCTTAATGGTCATGTGAACAGTCATAACTCTCGCTATTGGTGTTTATGAAGCTCCTCATTATGAAAGACGACACTTCCAGCACCTTCCTGTATACATGCAGGACGGCCACACGCGGCGTAATGTGGGCTGAGGTAGCTGCTGCAGCGCTGAGTACAAACACCGTGCGCTCGGTCTGGGTTTATGACAGGGACGCAGTATGAGCATCTTCAAATAGCACCGGACAACTCCGGGATCAGGAAGACAATGCTCTACCGTCTGAGCTATCCACTCCGGCTACAGAAAATGGACCGCATTGTGCTGGTCATAACCTAAATCAATGTAGTCGTCTTCGGTTCAGAGAGCCTAGGGTTAGATTCCCGGTCGGGTCAGAGGTTTTAACCTTAAAATGGTTAATTCCCCTGGCTACGAGCCTGGGTGTTTGTACTGTCCCTCAACACCCCTGCAACTCGCACACAACAATAACACTACAATAACACGCAGTTTCCCATACATGGCAGATGTCGCCCACCCTGGTCAGAGGGTCTGTCTTACAAGGGCTGCATCAGGCTAGCAATAGTCACACGGAATTATTATAGTTTTAATCTTGTTTTAAAAGATGCTGGATGCAAAATACAAGACACGAGACAACAGCGCCAAACAAGCCGAAGTGTAAAGCGATGGCCGACACGCTGGTCATAATATTGCTGTAGTATGCCCATAGCCGCCTCTGTGGTGTAGTGGTTAGCGTGATTAGCTGCCACCCCCGGAGGTCCGGGTTCGATTCCCGGCTCTGCCACGAAATTTGAAAAGTGGTACGAGGGCTGGAACGGGGTCCACTCAGCCTCGGGAGGTCAACTGAGTAGAGGCGGGTTCGATTCCCACCTCAGCCATCCTCGAAGTGGTTTTCCGTGGTTTCCCACTTCACCTCCAGGCAAATGCCGGGATGGTACCTATCTTAAGGCCACGGCCGCTTCCTTCCCTCATCCTTGCCTATCCCTTCCAATCTTCCCATCCCCCTACTAGGCCCCTGTTCACTATAGCAGGTGAGGCCGCCTGGGCGAGGTACTGGTCATAATCCCCAGTTGTATCCCCCGACCAAGAGTCTGAAGCTCCAGGACACTGCCCTTGAGGCGGTAGAGGTGGGATCCCTCGCTCAGTCCGAGGGAAAAGCCGAACCTGGAGGATAAACAGATGATGATGATGATGATGATGCCCATAAATACAGGGTTGTCGGAAAGAACGTGAACTTGGTATATTAGCGTTAAAGGTATACAGATGAATAATTCGAAAAAAATAATTCATTATCTTGCGCCGTTGGCATTTTATCAGTCACTGAAGTTAGCCAATTAGATCGCTTCGCGGGCGAATTCAAATGGGATTTGCGAGGCGGTGTTGCTAAACCTGCACGTGACTTAACACCAGCTTGAGAGCCATTGCAAGAAATCAGCATCAAATACAAAAAAATCACCGTGGGTGTCAGCCGATGTCACCGTAGTGTACTTGTTGTGTAGTGATCCTTTCAGTTCGGAGCTCGGTGTATAAATCCCTCCCATGGCAAAGGTTTTATTTCTTTCATTAGTGCTGTGAAATTTAATGCTTTTTCCATGAAGCGTATTAGATAAATGTTCGAAAATATATCGAAAATAAATTAATTTCAATTTGGTTCGTCTACTGAACAACATTACTTTATGTTTTGCAGTACCTTATGTTAGCAACGGTTTAGCTCCCCGAAACAAAGTAGGTCGGGAAACAATGTTCTAGACTCAGTAAAATGGCAAGGTATGTTAACGGTAAAATTACTGTATATTCACTTTTGCAACTAAAAAACTTCCCGTGCACACCGATCGCACGCCGAGATGTTTGAAATGTAATTAGGCTACTGTATTAAATCACACACATTTCCTTCTTCCTGCACTCTGCAGGAAACCTGCCCATTTCCAACTCCACCCGCCCATTGTCCAGTACGACAATGCCCGTTATCACAACGCTGCTCCTGTGAAGGAATTGATGACACGGTAGAAGTAGGAAGTCCTGAAGCATCCACCCTATTCACCCGACATGAGTCCCTGTGACTTCGATCTGTTCCCAAAACTCCAGGATCCAATCCGAGGGAAATGTTTCCATACACAGGACGCCAAGTGGTACGGTGTTCCGCCACGCACATCAACAGTGGCGTGCTTCTACAATGAATGGTTTCGTATATATATGCATGTTGCCACTACTTTTTTCCACCCCTTGTAAATGGTTTTGTGGATTTGTCTATATCTGCAATACCTTCAGTTATGTTTAAAACATTCATCACGGCAAAAAAAAAAAAAAAAATCATCAAAGGGCTACATCGAACCATTCCATCTACCTCATTCAATGATAATCTATATAAATAAAATTGTAACGCCCGTGTGTCTCTATATTTACTATTTTGACGACAATTCAGTACAGTTATCTGTTTCAGGTGTAATAATGACCATCTGCATATTTTTTAGCTTTGGTGTTTGTTTGTCTATAACTTCAAAACTACTGGATATATTTGTACCAAACTTCATATTTAGAATCCACCTGTCCTTGGATAGTTTTAGGGCCAATATTATTTCTAAATCCCTGAAATGACTGGGGTTTATACGAAACCAAAACCGTGATTTTGCACTCCCACAAAATACACGCAACCAAACTTAAGGAAATCTACCTGCCTTAATGGAAATCAATTTCTAATCCATTTTTTTCTCATATACATCATTTCGATATGAGGATTAATAAGGGAGATTATCATTAACGGACCGATTTTCGGTACAAGTCCCACCCGACTTAACTCAAGAGCGGGTGCGTGTAAAGCAAACTACTGAAGATATTTCAACTAAACTTTATATTTAGCATCCACCTGTCCAAGGGTAGGTTTTAAGGCCCATGGCATTTTAAATTTCCGGAAAGGACTGGGAGTATAGCCTACAGGGAACCGAAACAATGATTTTACTCCCTAACAATATATACAAGACCAACCTGACCGGAAATCGACCAACCTTCTATTTTTTTTTCTCATGTGCATTTTTTCAACAGGAGGATTAATAAGGGAGATATGATGAACGGTTGTTTGGTTTTGCAGGCTACGTCCAGTGGACATAACCCAAAATGTGTTGTTCGTGGAGCAGATTCATCATTTATCTAGGTAAATAAAATCATAATGGCCGTGTGTCTGTGCATTGACTATTTTGGCGAAAATTTCGTACAGCAATGAATTTAAGGGGTAATAATGACCTTCTGCATATTTTTTTTAAAGCTATAATTAACCCTCTCGGCCAAAATCAAGATTGCGGCACAATCTGCCAGACGAGCTAGAAAAATGCAATTAGGTAAAATTATACGTTTTAGCTCGTAACCGAAGGAAAACTTCTTTACATTTCTCACTTTTTATCCCCGAAGAATATCGAAATATGGAAGCAATTTTAATGAGTGTGCGGACCTTCGTTTCTAGGTATTTCGTGGCTAAACGGTCCGGTTTATCACAAAACGGATGGCACAATCTCCGTTCAATGTGGAGTGATCTACAACTTTGGTCCTATAACTTTTTGTCGTCTCTCTCTCTCTCTCTCTCTCTCTCCCTCCCCCTCCTCCCTTTATAAGTTAGATTTGGCTGTGTTTCTCGGTTGTTCGTAAATTTTGGGCTTTTTACACGTATATTACACAGTTTGACACACTTATAGGAAAGATGGAATCATCAAATTTGGCATGCACATTGCCACGGCCAATTACTATTTGCGAACCAAATTTCATGATTCTAGCTTCACATAAATATGTGAAAAAAATGTAAAATGATAAAAATGTACCCAAATTTCACCCCATTTAAACATCGTTACTCAATCAAACCTATAAATATGGCAGATACGAGAAAATATTTCAAGACCAAAAATGTACAGCAATAAAAGTGACGTGTGATGGTGCAAACCGTTTGTTGATATGATGCACTGTTTAGGAGCAGTAAGTCTCGAAACATGTCTCTTACAAACGTCCCATGCTTATCTGTCATCTATATAAATAAAATCGTAACGACCGTGTGTCTGTACATTCACTATTTTGGCGAAATTTTCGTACAATTAATCCGTTTCGGATGCAATAATGACCATCTGCATATTTTTTAGCTTTGTTTGTTCGTCTGTCTGTCTATAACTTGAAAACTACTGGATATATTTCTACTGAACTTCATATTTAGAATCCACCTGTCCTTGGGTAGGTTTTAGGGCCAATATTGTTTCTAAATCCCTGAAGTGACTGGAAGTTTATTTGAAACCGAAACCATGATTTTGCACTCTCAAAAAATATACATAACCAAACTACCTGCCTTAACGAAAATCAATTTACAAACCTTTTTTTGGTACGTGCATCATTTCGATACGAGGATTAATAAAGGAGATATCATTAACGGACCGTTTTCGGTACAAGTCCGACCGGACTTAACCCAAGAGTAGGTGCGTGTAAGGCATACTTCTCATAACTTGAAAACTACTGAAGATATTTCAATCAAACTTTATATTTAGCATCCACCTGTCCAAGGGTAGGTTTCAAGGTCCATAGCATTTCAAATTTCTGGAACGGACTGGGGTTATATAGGGAATGGAAAAAGTGATTTTACTTTCCCACAATATATACAAGACCAACCTGACTAGAAATCGACCAACGGACATAGCCCAAAAGGTGTTTTACGTGGAGCAGACTCCTAATCTATCTATATAAATAAAATCGTAACTACAGTGTGTCTGTGCATTGACTATTTTGGCGAAATTAATGACCATCTGAATACTTTTTAGCTATAGTTTTCAGAATGTCCTAAATTTTACCTCCCTCGCCCAAAATCAAGATCGCGGCACAATGTGCCAGACGAACCAGGAAACTTAAATTAGGCAAAATTACACATTTTAGCCTGTAACCGACGGAAAACTTCCATGATCTTTAAATTTTTCACTTTTTGTCCCCAAAGAATATCGAAATATGGAGGAAATTTTAATGACGGTGCAGACTTTCGTTTCGAGGTATTTCGCTGTTAAACACTAAGTCCTATCACAAAACGGATGGCGCAGCTTCTCAACTGTAATTTGTCTCGAAGTAGGCAAGGGCGCCTGCCGTTGTAACCGAAACTCAACAAATCGATTGTGACCACGCAGTAGGTAATGGGGCTTCTCATTATAATGAAAACTTCCCTACTCGATTGTGAATGGCAGTAGGCAAGTGAGCCTGCCGTTATCATCACAACTCCGCAACTCGCACTTTACATTGGAAACAACGTATGAGAACCCCCCCCCCTCTGCTGTTTCTGGATAACGCTAAGAGAAATGCAATTTTACAAAATCTTATTCACTGCCTGTACAGTAATTTTCTTAGATATCCGTATACAATGTAGAATACCGTATCGAAGCACGGGTACATTTGCTAGTTAAGTAATAAATATGCCAAACATAAATTACGAATGTGTAGCACCGACTACTTCCTGAAGTATTTTTGCCACAACTCGTTTCGTACCCCAGTTCTTTCGTTTCTTAAAATTAAATTCTAGTCGCATGTGATAAGTTCTCATGCTGGAGCATATGATATTTCCTCCTCACCACGAACGGTTGCTTGACGAAGAAAGTACGTATGATTTATTCGGCTTATTTTGCCACAGCATGTACGCAAGGTTATGTTGCATTTAGGATATTGTCTTGAATGGGTCAGGCTGTAGCTCAAATGGTATAGCGCTTGGGCTTCTGAATATAAGTTGGCGGGTTCGATCCCAAGTGAGTCCAGTGGTGGCTGAAGGTGTTCGAATACGCTATCTTCTAGTCGATAGACTACCCGAACGTAAAAGAGCTCCAGCGGGAAAAATTTTTAGGGAGCTCTTATTGTTTCTCAGTGGAACAAAGAGTCGTTGATCCATTCGAATGAAAGTCCAGTATAGTAGCATTGTGGGTGAGGTGAATGCGGTGTTGTTGAAAATCAGCGTTTATATAACGATCGACCTGATATACTTCGTGATATATTCGTATATTAAATTGTCTCCATAAAAAATGATTCTGTCATTTAGAAGGCTCCGTTTAGAAAAGTATATTTCAACTTATTTGTTTTACATGTTTAAAGAGAAAAGGAGAGACGAGCAATGACAGCGTAGGAACTTTGGCGGCGATTCAACAAGTGCTCACTATTTATCTAGCGAGATAATTCTACTTCCACTGCCACAGCAACGGAATATTACTACCAGTCAACTTCGTTGTTTAACTACTAATGAGAGTACTAATTCAAGAGCAGAAAGCTCCGTATAATCTATTTTTATAGCAGAATTAGTTTTATATTCCTCACCTTCAACCATGACGAATACAAGACCCTAAACTCTATTTTGAACACCATGTGAATTTTTACTGTAACGGTAACGCAACTAAACACAACTGAAAAGCCCAAGGTTCATACCAATAAATTCTCATTATTATTTCAAAATTCAAAACATTTCAGTTGTACAAAACTATGCAAAATACTCAAGATCACTAGGCGAGTTGATCGTGCGGTTAAGGGCGCGCAGCTATGAGCTTGCATCCGGGAGATAGTGAGTTTGAAACCCCACTGTCGGCAGCCCTGAAGATGGTTTTCCATGGTATCCCATTTTCACGCCAGTCAAATGCTGGGGCTGTATCTTAATTAAGGCCACGGCCACCTCCTTCCCACACCTATGCGTTTCCTATCACAACGTCGCCAGAAGACCTATCTGTGTCGGTGCGACGTAAAGCAAATCGAAGGGAAAAAAGAACCTCAAGATCTCAGTCAACGTTATTTTAGGCCAATGGGTCATATACGACCCATAGTGTTTGGATTTTATTTCTCTCGTATAACGCCATTCTTCCGCTTTAATGATCACTCAGTAATACAAAATGACATTCTGGAAAGAATATAATATTTCCAAGAAATGGTCCCAAACATGTAGGCTTTGGGAAGTGCTACGTGAAACCTACTTTGAAGTTACTGGAAGACAGAGTTTTGAAATTAATTCCAGTTAGGATAAAATGCAAACATATCACTTTTACTATTCTTTTCGAGTAGAGATAAATTATTGAAAACGTTTGTCTCAATGCTTTGGAACGCATAGTTATGTCGGTAAACGTAAGTGCTGGGGTCGGAAAAGATCCGTGCTGTAAATACTACACTCTCTCAATTATTTTTGAAATTCCTTTGTTTTTGCAATATACTGCCCTTTACTGAATGGATAGTAACAAAAAAAACCACGAATTTGGTAATTATTTCTAACCTTGGCCTGAAATGGGTTTTAACTAACGAAAGGTGGTTCGAACTGTACATAAAAGAAACAAAAACCGGACTAGATAAGTTCGATTTCAAAAGAGTACAAGTTCAATGAACAATATTTTAACTAGAGGTAAATCAATTGCTACTAACTCATTAAGGGGTTTTCTTCTCTCAATAATATCGACTTATAAGACTGTCGGAATTTAAATATAGTTTTTTTAAAATCAAAACGGCTCAAGTACAATAATCCAATGTTGTCCATATCGCCGGTTTGAACACAGGTGCATTTTATTACTGTAGTCTACTACGTCGCTCAGTGCGACGTATTTCTAATGCCTTTACGGTCGCCTGGCTGTTAGTTCGCATGCAATATTCCGGCACCTCTCGCCTTCTACCCAAGGAAAAACCACGTGTTTATAGGAATGATGACGAAAATGGCATCACTTTGCTTCCCTGCTGGCAAGCAGCCAGAGACGTTGCCATGGTACCGTTGTCGGTCTGCAACGGCGCCCGTCTTCCAAAGCAGACCACGAAACCCGCAGAAAATAGTAGTTTTCTCCCTCATTTGAAGAGTAAGAAAAATTATATACATAACAAAAGTTGTTTAAAATGAAGGGGTATTTCACATGTGGTCTACGGATTTTACAGAAAATCAGTAATATAAGAGAAAATTGAAAAAACATTCAGGATTCCTATAAACCCCCAAACTATTCAGTGATATTTAAAACATATTCATATCTAAATCTGCTCCTATATGAGTATACTCTAAAAATGAAGTTTGGTCGAGATCTATTCAGCCGCTTCGCCGTGATGGTGGAACAGATGGACCAACAGGCAAACATCCGAAAACTAAAAACCTCTGATACCTGTTAAATACCCCTTCATTTACTAAAACTCGCTGACATAAAATGGATAAATATCTGAAAAATTTGCAAAACAAATTAAATTACAGACAGCGGACCCGCTACAACTTCATTTGTATAGCTATGTCTCTCTCGGTCATAAAGGTTGTAGCTGAAGAACTTCATCGATCCCGAACTCAACAATACGTTGAAGCCTACATATGCTACAGTTGGTTTTCTTCCGCTTAAAACGCGGTACCAGTTAATATGTGGTTAACACGCTATGTTCTGAAAAGCGTTTTACCGGGATGTTACTGTATTATTTAAAAAAAATTCCTTTCCCTAGTCCAAAGTAATAATAGTAACATTCACTACAACAATCTCACAGTAACACAGGTTTTCAAATGGGTTAATAGATCGAGTTGATGGCTATAATAGAGACAGATACGCGTTAAATATCCCTTTATTTGCTATCGATTTAAGAGGCGCTGGAGAGCGGAAATAATTGCTACCAAAAGGATTCTAAAATGTACCAGTATATTTACTGACAAAGATCTTTTACAAACAAGGATTGTGGCAGGCGACTGCAGTGGATTTCGATTCCACAATCTTACGGGTAGAAGGGAACCGCCGCAAGTAACCATGCCACATGTCTGTTCAGTTGACAACCAAATGTAGAAAATCCAAAACAAGAATCACAAACTACGACACTGAGGATATCCAATACAAACAGAAACAATCCATAGCAGCGGCATTAAATAACAAACAGAAACAGAAAAAGTTTTCACGTTGATAAACTTCACAATCGTCATTCTCAATGAACCTGCAATCCAGTGAAACGGAACTTCTCGGCCTCCGTCTGCTCTGTGGACGGCAAGCGGCCATCAGCATGTGAAATTAGAGGGCCATAACTAGGACATCTTGTAAAGATCAGTACACGAAGTTTTGTGGTAAACTGTGATTTGATAGTCTTAGTATTAGTCAACAAAGAAATGTAAAATTGAAACAAAATATTCAGTGAAACTGACAGCGACGGCCTCTCAACTCCATACCGGGCTCAAATCCCGCTGACATGAGAAATCTGGGCAGGATTTCTGAAGAATCTCCAATTTCTCTGTCAATTTCATTTCAGGAACACTATAATCACATGTCCTCGACCTGAGATGGAAGAAAAGCCTTATTCCTCGGGGTTAGTTTTGCTTCGTCGCGCTCAATCGGCTATTGACTAGCATGTCAAGTAGATTAAGGTCAGTAATAACAGAGACTTAAAGTGAAAAGTGGGTGACATTTTCGGAATTTTTGATGTTCCTATCCCAAATAGGCTAATCTGAATGTCTGACTAATAGCAACGAATATTCAAGTACAAATCCCGAATAGACAATCTCTAGAGCTTAGATTGTGACTAGTCGTACAATGGCGCCATTGGTTTTACTTCCCAGAAAGAAGAAAAGTACGAAAAGCTCCTGAAGAAGGTTCAAGCAATTACTTCAGTTCTGAACTAAAATGTAGAGCGAGAAACCGTGAAGAAAGTAATTAAACCAGTGTATGTTCTGCTAATTCTATAGATCGCGATCACATACATCATAAGGGAATTTCAGTGGCGAACCTCTTAATGAATCTTCAGTTGCAGTGACTTATTTTGGTGAACTTGAAACTAATGACGGTGCTAAAATAATGCTAAAAACGTTTTGCATATGACGATTTCACAAATAACGGTACCCGTTTAGAAGAAAGAATGAAATGTAGACCAATGTCAGAGACATTGACGTTAAACCAATATCAGGTTCGATATTTGTCCGATAGGAGGCATTTGTCGGGTCGGCCAATTTAACAGCACCAGCGAAAGGTCGGTGGTGTAATGACAGCATGTATAGGACTGAGGTGAACAAGAAATGTATATCCATTGTTGTTACTGGCCGCATTCGAATAGTGACAATGTCGCAAGAAAGATGGCCACAAGTGGATATCGCCGCTTATACTGGAGTGAGTCAGAGTGATATCCCAGGAGTTTGGAAAAGTTCAGGGAAACACAAACGGTTGCTGATCGACGAAGGACGCGACGCCCACGTAAAACAAGTCGCAGGGTGGATCGGTATTTGCTGCTTTTAGCACGTCGTAGGGACATTCCCATGGCAACCTCGTTCCGCCGGGATCTCCGGAGAGCCACCGGTGTGAGTACAGTATGTCAGATCGGACAGTGTGAAATCGGCTACATGACGGAGGACTAATATCAAGGAGGCCTGCGTCAAAAGCTCATCCTACACCACACCATACGGCAACTCGTGTGAAGCTGCTAACAGCTCACAACCCATCATAAAGAGTGGAAATATACGCACTATTTTAAGGAGTTCGCCTTAAACTTGCACCCCATACAACAGGAGCCTTAAGAGTCTGGAGACGATCTGGTGAGAGATGAAGGAGTCCTTCATCAGCAGCAACGGGGATCCCTCGTGGTTTGGGTTGGGATCATGTTTGGTCGACCTACGCCTCTACTTCCGATCGAGGGAAACGTTACTGGTCTGGCACACAGACAGCATCTCCTGGAGATGCATCACATTCGAACGTTAAGTGCGTTGAACATGCATAGTGTGAACTGAAGGAAGCATTTTTCCACCGTCCTATAACTCCTTCTAGCATTCAGCAACTGACAAAGGCTGCTGTCAGAAAGTGGAATTGTCTGCCACAAAACAACTTTTCTTTGGTGCTGAGTAGTCTATGCCTCGCCGTGTTCAAACAATCTCCCGGGCTGAGGTAGCTATTCCACACAATAAACAATTATGTATTCAAAATCCCATATTGCCAACTTTGTGCTTATGATGTGATTCTGCTGCTTTTGTATAGGTGACGGCGTGTTCGTTTTCTTTGTATACATATCCTTCGGAATGCATAATGTATGAACGTACACATAGCAAATTTAAAAAATGCACCAAACTAGAATATGCAAAACTTGATTCTCAAACACTGTACTACGGAAAAAGAGGATACAGTACGTGTAAAGACCTAGCAATGCGGAAATCAATGAATACGTTCGTGACGATGTAGCTGTCCGCAGCGTCAGATAGAAATTGGCGTTAAAGGAGTAAATCAGGCCCTGACAACGATGACAATTTTGAAGCTTCAGTCCTACAAGTAAGCAAGCAGTCCCACAAGTAAGCAATACTGTCACAACTTTCTTTTTAAAACTGGAACAAGATTTCATGTTTTTCAAATTCCTTTTGATATGTTATAGACACACAGACCGTTTGCACCAAACTGTCTTCAAAAATTCACCGTTCGCATGCGCACAGGCTTGAGTAACTTTGGCCAGTCATCTTTCGCAGAACTCGCGAAAAGGGTATTTTGTTATGAAATAACCCATCTTTACAGTCAAAGGAGTCCGACTCGTTGGCTGAATGGTCAGCGTACTGGCCTTCGGTTCGATTCCCGGCCGGGTCGGAGATTTTAACCTTAATTGGTTAATTCCAATGGCCCGGGGGCTGGGTGTTTGTGCTGTCCCCAACATCCCTGCAACTCACACACCACACATAACACTATCCTCCACCACAATAACACGCAGTTACCTATAAATGGCAGATGCCGCCCACCCTCATCGGAGGGTCTGCCTTACAAGGGCTGCACTCGGCTAGAAATCGCCACACGAAATTATTATTACAGTCAAAGGACTGTAAATCACACCTACATTTCGTAAGCTCTGGTTTGCGAGAGGTCTTGCCAAGAAGGTGGAGTGGCACGAAATGAAATGTAAAAAGAAGGGTCTCATCGCAGACAATGTCTTGGCAACTGATGTAGAGCCCATACATCTCGAGACACGTTAAAAATGTATCCAAAACTGACTGTTAGATTTCCATGTTATGCCGCAGCATTTCATTGAGCAACGGAATAAAACCTTCCAAGACCGTCATTATTTACTTTTAAGCACAGACTGGTTGCCCGCGAATGTGTTCTTCCTTTGAGATGGCAACAAAGTGGCTATTTTTCTTCTCACAGAAGGTACATAAAATTTGCCGAGGCAATAAATGCTTCTTTATTTATGCACTGGAGTTTTATAGGTGAAGCACAGCATGTTTCAAAAACACTGCACGTAACTCTTACAAACGAAAGGTTACGCCTTGGCATACCTGCCAACTTTTAGAAATCAAAAATAGGAAGATTTTTTAATTCTTGGATTTCATCAAGTGTATTGCGCCACGGTCTCGGTAAAAAGAGGACAAGATAAAAGGCATACATATCTACAGTTACAATGCGAATTAACCATTACATTTAAAATCTTAAACTAAGAAAACACAAACGATTGTAAGAAAACGTACCTAATAATCATTCTCATTTATGACACCTACATACGAATAGTAACATTTAGACAGATAAGTCAAGAACTGACTACAACTTACCAAATGGTGAAGAGTATACACATGTAGGTGATACAGAGACTGCTGTGTTTACTTGTTTAGCATTGAACTGGCAGCTAACTTTGCCCTCTTCAACAATGCACTGTCATACTGCTGCTCATAACACTTTCCACTTAGACTTGATTTGACCACCAACAGTTTACTGAGATTTTCGTCATTCAGAGATGATCGGAATTGTGTCCTCGTCTTTTTTACCTGGCTGAACAATCTTTCACACTCGGCATTGCTGTGTGGAATTGTCAATATTGAGAGCATTACTTTTGCGATTCTATCATATTTGAAACACCCATCTGCACCTCGTATATCCCCTATAGCAGACCAAGAACAATCTACTCTTTCTCCTTGCACAACAGACAATGGTAAATCCTCCACTTGGAGAGCACAAAACTGGCACTGTAATGCATCCATTGCTTCTTGTTCATCTTCACCATCTTTCACTGGCAATATAACAGGAAACTTTGAAACAAAATACTTTACAGCATTGAAGGAAGAAGCCTGCAAAGAATTTATCTGAGCTACTTGAGCATTAACAAAAAAATAGTTCCTGACGTGCAAATAAAAGTTTTTCTTCTCCTCGGGTGCCAGATTTTCTACAAGACGAGATGTTGAACAGCCAATTACTAAATCATCATCCGCTTTCTGATTCTCTCTCGTGTGATAGACCACTTCTAAAACTGTAGGATATTTTTTTATAACCACTGGCTTAACAAACCTACACAGAATGTCCTTCAACATATCCGTCAGCATTGATCTTATGACATGAATCCCCCTGTGGGTGGGGGCGGTAGAATAACACCCACGGTATCCCCTGCCTGTCGTAAGAGGCGACTAAAAGGGGCCTCAGGGGCTCTTAACTTTGGAGTGTGGGTTGGCGACCACGAGGCCCTCAGCTGAGTTCTGGCATTGCTTCCACTTACTTGTGCCAGGCTCCTCACTTTCATCTATCCTATCCGGCCTCCCTTGGTCAAGTCTTGTTCTTTTCCGACCCCGACGCTATTAGGTTTGCGAGGGCTAGGGAGTCTTTCATTTTCCCGCCCTTCGTGGCCCTTGTCTTCCTTTGGCCGATATCTTCATTTTTCGAAGTGTCGGACCCCTTCCATTTTTCCCTCTGATTAGTGTTATATAGAGGATGGTTGCCTAGTTGTACTTCCTCTTAAAACAATAATCACCACCACCACCTTATGACATGAATCTGAGGTGCTTGCGACTGAAGAACTTTATTAGTTTTCTCAAATGTAGGGATGATAAATGCCAGAAATGAGCAAAATGCTTTATTAAAGTTTGAAGACAGAAAAAGAAATAGTCTCTCCTCTCGTGAAATACTGGCAGTGCAACTAGACTCCTTTATTTTCTTCACAGATGAGGATGAACTACTCTCAGCCTTCCTTTTCCCAGAAATAACAGAAGCTTGGTCTTGTACTCTACTGACACAAGGACCACGTTCCATTTCGGTATCTTCATGTGCCTTTAGCTTGGGAATTTGGAAATACTTCAGAGATGTGTCTGTGCCATTGGACTGCTTTACTTCATCCTTAAAAAAACTCTGAAGTGGCTCCCACTCTGAAATCAATCTTTCCAAACATTTCCCCAAGGATAACCAGCGTGTACACACATGCTTTAATATTTTTCTAACATCAGTTTGGTACAAAGCTTGATACATTTTGAGATGATCTTTTCTCTTTGAGCTTTTGTCTAAATAATAATAAATATCAATTAGCATCTGATCAATTTTGACAGGAAGGGAGTCTGCACCCTTCATGGCAGCCAAATTAATTAAATGACATGGGCATCTCATAATAATAATAATGTTTTCGCACTGCTCTCTTAGTTTAGCAGCAACACCGTTTTTTCTTCCCATCATAACAGGAGCATTATCTGCGCTAAAAGCTATACAGTTTGCCATCGGAACGTCATATCTTTTCAGAACATCCAGGAGCAAATTAGCAATATCAATCAATCAATACTGATCTGCATTTAGGGCAGTCGCCCAGGTGGCAGATTCCCTATCTGTTGCTTTCCTAGCCTTTTCCGAAATGATTTCAAAGAAATTTGAAATTTATTGAACATCTCCCTTGGTAAGTTATTCCAATCCCTAACTCCCCTTCCTATAAATGAATATTTGCCCCAGTTTGTCCTCTTGAATTCCAACTTTATCTTCATATTGTGATCTTTCCTACTTTTAAAGACACCATTCAAACTTATTCGTCTACTGATGTCCTCCCACGCCATCTCTCCACTGACAGCTCGGAACATACCACTTAGTCGAGTAGCTCTTCTCCTTTCTCTCAATTCTTCCCAACACAAACATTGCAACATTTTTGTAACGCTACTCTTTTGTCGGAAATCACCCAGAACAAATCGAGCTGCTTTTCTTTGGATTTTTTCCAGTTCTTGAATCAGGTAATCCTGGTGAGGGTCCCATACACTGGAACCATACTCTAGTTGGGGTCTTACCAGAGACTTATATGCACTCTCCTTTACATCCTTACTACAACCCCTAAACACCCTCATAACCATGTGCAGAGATCGGTACCCTTTATTTAAAATCCCATTTATGTGATTACCCCAGTGAAGATCTTTCCTTATATTAACACCTAGATACTTACAATGATCCCCAAAAGGAACTTTCACCCCATCAACGCAGTAATTAAAACTGAGAGGACTTTTCCTATTTGTAAAACTCACAACCTGACTTTTAGCCCCGTTTATCAACATACCATTGCCTGCTGTCCATCTCACAATATTTTCGAGGTCACGTTGCAGTTGCTCACAATCTTGTAACTTATTTATCACTCTATAGAGAATAACATCATCCGCAAAAAGCCTTACCTCCGATTCCACTCCTTTACTCATATCATTTATATATATAAGAAAACATAAAGGTCCGATAACACTGCCCTGAGGAACTCCCCTCTCAACTATTACAGGGTCAGACAAAGCTTCACCTACTCTAACTCTCTGAGATCTATTTTCTAGAAATATAGCAACCCATTCAGTCACTCTTTTGTCTAGTCCAATTGCACTCATTTTTGCCAGTAGTCTCCCATGATCCACCCTATCAAATGCTTTAGACATGTCAATCGCGATACAGTCCATTTGACCTCCAGAATCCAAGATATCTGCTATATCTTGCTGGAATCCTACAAGTTGAGCTTCAGTGGAATAACCTTTCCTAAAACCGAATTGCCTTCTATCGAACCAGTTATTAATTTCACAAACATGTCTAATATAATCAGAAAGAATGCCTTCCCAAAGCTTACATACAATGCATGTCAAACTTACTGGCCTGTAATTTTCAGCTTTATGTCTATCACCCTTTCCTTTATACACAGGGGCTACTATAGCAACTCTCCATTCATCTGGTATAGCTCCTTCGGCCAAACAATAATCAAATAAGTACTTCAGATATGGTACTATATCCCAACCCATTGTCTTTAGTATATCCCCAGAAATCTGATCAATTCCAGCCGCTTTTCTAGTTTTCAACTTTTGTATCTTATTGTAAATGTCATTGTTATCATACGTAAATTTTATTACTTCTTTGGCCTTAGTCTCTTCCTCTATCTCGACATTATCCTTGTAACCAACAATCTTTACATACTGCTGACTGAATACTTCTGCCTTTTGAAGATCCTCACATACACACTCCCCTTGTTCATTAATTATTCCTGGAATGTCCTTCTTGGAACCTGTTTCTGCCTTTAAATACCTGTACATACCCTTCCATTTTTCACTAAAATTTGTATGACTGCCAATTATGCTTGCCATCATGTTATCCTTAGCTGCCTTCTTTGCTAGATTCAATTTTCTAGTAAGTTCCTTCAATTTCTCCTTACTTCCACAGCCATTTCTAACTCTATTTCTTTCCAGTCTGCACCTCCTTCTTAGTCTCTTTATTTCTCTATTATAATAAGGTGGGTCTTTACCATTCCTCACCACCCTTAAAGGTACAAACCTGTTTTCGCATTCCTCAACAATTTCTTTAAACCCATCCCAGAGTGTTTACATTTTTATTTACCGTTTTCCACCGATCATAGTTACTTTTTAGAAACTGCCTCATACCTGCTTTATCAGCCATATGGTACTGCCTAACAGTCCTACTTTTAAGACCTTCCTTTCTATCACATTTATTTTTAACTACCACAAAAACAGCTTCATGATCACTAATACCATCTATTACTTCAGTTTCCCTATAGAGCTCATCTGGTTTTATCAGCACCACATCAAAAATATTTTTCCCTCTGGTTGGTTCCATCACTTTCTGAATCAGCTGTCCTTCCCATATTAACTTATTTGCCATTTGTTGGTCATGCTTCCTGTCGTTCGCATTTCCTTCCCAATTGACATCTGGCAAATTCAGATCTCCCGCTACAATCACATTTCTTTCCATGTCGTTTCCCACATAGCTGACTATCCTATCAAATAATTCCGAATCCGCATCAGTGCTACCCTTTCCCGATCTGTACACTCCAAATATATCAAGTTGCCTATTATCTTTAGAAATGAGCCTTACACCTAGAATTTCATGTGTCTCATCTTTAACTTTTTCGTAGCTTACAAATTCTTCTTTCACCAGAATGAAAACTCCCCCTCCCACCTTTCCTATCCTATCTCTACGATACACACTCCAGTGCCGTGAGAAAATTTCTGCATCCATTATATCATTTCTCAGCCATGATTCAACTCCTATTACAATATCTGGTAAATATATATCTATTAAATTACTTAATTCTATTCCTTTCTTTACAATACTTCTACAGTTCAACACTAACAATTTTATGTCATCCCTACTTGATTTCCAGTTCCCTGTTCCCTTATCACCGCTCCCTAGGCCATCCCGTTTCCCTGAATGTACCTCCCTATTACCCTTCCAAACAAATTTCCTAACTTATACGTACCACTGCGGTTTAAATGAAGGCCATCCGAGCGCAGATCCCTTTCTCCTACCCACCCATTAGGATCTAGAAATTTCACTCCAAGTTTCCCACATACCCACTCCATAGTCTCATTTAAATCCCCAATCACCCTCCAGTCAGTATCCCTCCTACACAGTATTCCACTAATAACAATCTCCGCTTTCTTAAACTTCACCCGTGCTGCATTTACCAGATCCCACACATCTCCAACTATGTTGGTACTTATATCAGCTTGCCTTACGTTGTTGGTACCAACGTGAAACACTACCACCTTCTCCTTCCCCTCCTCCCTCTCTTCTACTTTCCTAATACCAGTAGAATTGCCTTCCAAATTTTCCATGGATAGCAAACAATTTTCAATCTTTTTCAATTCTTTGTTGAAAAACGAAACGACGATAGGATAGAGCTTACTATCTTTATCATTGCTACCATCAGTTGAAATCGCAAAAGGTTCAGACTTTAAAGTCTGAATCACTTGACTATCTGCATCACGGGACATTTCATTAATTATGGCAGATGCTTTTTGTTCTAGCACACGTATATTTCTTCGCAATGTCTGAATCTGGGAACATCTTTCTGAACAATGGCCCTGCGTGGTCCGAACAAGACAATGCAAGGTTATGTTCGACAATGAACGCCGTGAACAAACATTCTGCTCGAGTGACTGCATCATCTTCCTTCCCACCTACAAAAAAATTACTTAATTTTTTGTTCCTTTCGAGACAGCTAGCACTATCTTTGTGTTTCTGTGTGACACTGTGGGCTACAATATCTGTTTTCCCTCCATGTGAGATATTAATATCACACCGACACACGGAACAAAATGCATAATAGTTTCCTTTATTAGACTGTAAAATGAACGGAAATTCAGTTTTATAGGTATCCCTGAACACTTGGAGATAACGTTTGTTATGTTTTGTAGTCATCATGTGAAGAGAAAATACCACAAACTGTCACAGACACAACTCTCTGAAATACATTGAAGTCATTACAATTATGAACTCTGGTCAACACAAAAGCACTGAAATACGCGAAACTACCACATACAAAACAAATCAATATGTCTCGTACATTATTAACATATGATTTCCACAGGGGGAAAAGCACAAAACCGCAAGAAAAAACACGTTGTCTAAAACTCCACCGAAACTACGCACAGAAACAAGCGCGCGAACCACACAATAACAAACTCACTCACTCATGCCGATCAACGGAGTCCCTAGTGGTCGCTAGTGCGCATGACCTTCTCTGACTCGTAAGACGATTGCCGTCCCGAATTCCCACCTGAAACAGCACACACGCTGCTGTAGTGAGCGGGAAATATGATACACGAAGCCGACGGATGATCCGCCCGCGAAATAAAGCATCAAATACCGGTAAATATGCTTAAAAATGAGGTTGCGGAAATTACACAAACACATAAGAATTCGTCCTAGGGGAAGAGTACTGACCATACTGGAGGTTATATTGGTCAAAAATAGGAAGAAATAAAAATAAATCGGAAAACCGGAAGATGAGTTAAAAATCGGAAAGTTTCCGGGTAAATCGGAAGGGTTGGCAGGTATGCCTTGGGTTTCTTTTACCTGTTATATTCCTTGAGCCAGCCCCGCGGTGTAGGGTAGCGTGCCTGCCTCTTACTCGGAGGCCCGAGTTTCGATTCCCGGACAGGTCAGGGATTTTTGCCTGCATCTGAGCGCTGGTTCGAGATCTACTCAGCCTACGTGATTACAACCGAGGAGCCATCTGACGGTGAGATGGCGGCCCCAGTCTAGAAAGCCAGGAAAAAGGCCGACACGACTCGTTGTGCCGATCACACGGACACCTCGCAATCTGCAGGCCTGCGGGCTGAGCAGCGGTCGCTTGGTAGGCCATGGCCTTTCGGGACTGTTGCGCCATGGAGTTAGGTTTGGTTTCTGGTGATATTCTTTGTTTCCAAATTCGACCGAGGTATGGGACGAGTTTTCGACAATCTTCGAAGATCTTGAAGTTTCTTCAAGTTTGATCCATTTGTATATAGACCTTTCTTTACTTCCACTCAATAGACAAAAGACAAGCAGACCCACGGTATACGCTGCCTGTCGTACAAGGTGACTAAAAGGAGACCCAAGGTCTTTCGTCTTGGGAGCGTGGATCGGCGACCATGGGTTCCCAAGCTGAGTCTGGCAATGCTTCCTCGCTTTTATCTTTACTGTCCGACCTCCCTTGGTGAACTCTTTCCGACTTCGAGGTCTAGGGAGTCTTTCAGGTTCACCACACCCTTCGGTGCCCTGCCCTTTCTTTTGCCCATGCCTTCATTTTTCGAAGTGTCGGACCTCTTTTATTTTCCTTCTGATTAGTGTTAATGACCATAACCACTAATATAATAATAATAATAATAATAATAATAATAATAATAATAATAATAATAATAATAATAATAATAATAATAATAATAATAATAATAATGCCCTTCATTACGCCAAACCTATGTGGAGGTAAGTATTCACTATCGGATGTGAAATGTGGGCAAATGAAGAGGTATATATTAAGACGAACATAAAAAACCAGTCCCGAAGCCAGAGAAATTAATCAAATAGGCTAAAATTTCCGAACCACCCGAGAATCAAACCCGGGGGCATCTGACCATTCAGGCAGGGAGCCGTACTTCATCATAACACGAATCTTCGTCCTGGCCTTTTTCTCATTGTATTACGGTCAGCAATTGACATATATTTGCCCGCTCTTACCATGTTTACGGCTGGATGCTCTACCTGACATCAACCCTAGGTGGAGGGATGTATTCACTACTGTGTGTTTCTGCGGTAGTTGGCAGTGCGGTGTGTTGTATGTAGACTAGATGAAGGGAAATGCATTAAGGCTGACATAAACACCCAGTTCCGAACAATATAAATTACCCATACGCAGTTAAAATGGCGGGCTCAGCCAAGATTAAATCCAGGACCCTCTGAACCGAAGGCTAGTACGCTGACCATTCATCCAAGGAGCCAGACTCGTTACAACACAAATATAATAACACAAGGACAGTAACATTAACTTAGGTTTTCATTTAACTTAACTGAACTAGTATTTTTGAGGTTCAAATTTTAGTGGGTGAGTTCTTTGCCAATCTAATCCACTGTAAAATACTGAAATAGATTACATAGGCTTGACGTCCACCTCTAGTGCGTACAAGTCAGTGCTAATGGTTGCTGTTCTGAGAGGTCAGGGTTCGATTCACAGCCCTGTCAGAGATGTAAGAATAGCAGGCGCTCTCCGATACGTGGTGGAAAAGATACATACAGCTCACCCCCTCTGCAGGTGAACCTAAGCAGAGCTGTATCAGGTGACCATTATGAGGACATTGAACTTAGCGGAATAAGAGCACTCCAGACTGAAGAGAGTATTGAAGTATTCTAAAGCATGAGGATGGTTGCCTAGTTACACATCATCTTAAAATAATAATCCTACCATCTTCTAAAGCATACGCTACTGTAATTAAACGAAAACACAGTGTTAGTGGTTGGAAGATACCCCCTCTCCTCCTCCCAAGTCTCAAGCCCGAAAACATCTTCATTTTATAAACATCCAAATGCAGCTATAGCCGACAGTTTTTCACCTCACTGTAGGTTTGGGAATTCATACAAGGTTACGCCCTTCTTTGCTCACACCGGGATTTAAAAAGCAACTGCACGAAGATAAATGTAATTAAAAGTATATAGCTGACAAAGTGGAAACACAAACAGCACATCAAGAAATTTTCTTTCCCATAATTAATAGCCAAAACATGGCTAAAAGCTCTTACATATACAGTAAATCACACGCGTATGGAACCCGACTGCATATGATGCAGGATTGAAGGCGATATATACGATAAACCGTCCATATGTTCTCCAGAGAATGACGAGTTTCTTCACGTAATGCATATCAATAATGTAATCAAGAGGATATCAGTTAACTGATTGAATTTATCCCCGTCTACCGTCGTCATCATCATCATCGTCATCATCGTACCTACACCATGTATTGCTTGTTTATTACTGATTCGGTAAGCCCAAATAAGGAGCGCGCTTCAACTTATTGAGATTTTTTTCTTTCTTCGCTTCGCAATATCTGTTCATCCTCTCGCCGTGTTGATCTTTACGTTGTTCAGTTCATCCCGTATTTAGTCAGGTTTGTAGATTAACGTGTCCAGCTCCATGGCTAAATGGTTAGCGTGCTGACCTTTGGTCATAGGGGCTCCGGGTTCGATTACCGGCAGGGTAAGGAATTTTAACCATAATTGGTTAAATTCGCTGGCACGGGAGCTGGGTGTATGTTTCATGTTCATCATCATTTCATCCTCATCACGACGCGCAGGTCGCCTACGGCCGTCAAATCAAAAGACGTGCATCTGGCGAGCCGAACTCGTCCTCGGACACTCCCGGCACTAAAAGCCATACGCCATTTCTTTTTTTTCTTTTTCTGTGATTACAGTTTTGAATGTTATTCTATCTGGAAAGGTTTCTTCATTAATGCCACTTTCATTTAGGTCTTCCCTGATTTATTTTAGCCAATTATTGTGATTTTTTATTGATAAGGATTAGTTTAAAATTTTCTTTGCGAGCCTGTTATTATCCATTCTATATAAGTGACCACGAAATTGTAATCGTCCATTCGTGATTGTATCTGTGATCTTTTCTGTAACTTGATCGATTTCATGGGTTTTCTTTTTCATCCAAATTCCATTTTCGCACATTGGCCCTAAGATTGTCCTGAGGATTTTTCTTTCTTGTTTTTCGATCATCTTTATTCAAGAACTGCCACCAATCATAATAGTTTCAGATGCATAAAGTTTTAACGGCTGTGTTATAATGTCGTAATTTTGCCTTTTTTGGTATAGTTATTTTATTGTATCTGTTTCAAGTAATTTTGTATGCTCTTTGAACATTTTCGATTCTTTCCTTCACCTAGATAGATACTTAAATTTGTGTACTTGAGCGATATTTCCATATTTGCTGATTAATGGTTGATTGCTGAAATATCTAGTCCCTTTCATATACACTTTGTCTTTTCATAAGAAATTTGTAGTCTTGTTTTGGCTGCTATTTTATGGAGTTTTTCTACAGACTGGATAGCTTCCTGTCTGTTGTTAGATAGGATAGCAATGTCATCAGCAAATGCTCGGCAAGTAAGGTGAATTTTGTTTTGGATACATCTACCAATATTTATACCTTTAATTAATCTTGCCATATCGTAATTACCTTTTTCAGAAATAAATTAAATACTGAGGGAGATAATCCAATCCCCTTGTCTGACTCCTATTTTGATTTCAAATGGTTCAGAAATATCACCAAAAATTTTTACTTTCAATGTTGTGTCGGTCAATGTTTGCTTGATCAATTCTCTTGTTTTCTTGTCAACTTGGAATTCCTCTAGCACGTTAAGCACTGTCTGTCGGTCTACGGAGTCGTATGCCTATTTAAAGTCAATAAATGTGACTACTGTTTGTTTGGTTTTTCGAATTTGAGGAATGGTTTTAAGGTTGAAAATTTACTCTACACATGATCTCCCATTTTCGAAATCCTGCCTGATATTCACCAATTAAATGCTCAGTTTGTTCTTCCAACCGATTAAGCAGTGCTTTATAGAGGATTTTATAGATGATCAACAATAGAGAAATTCTTCTGTAGTTGTCCATAACTGATTTGTCGCCTTTCTTATGAAGTGGGTGAATTGATGCACACTTCCATTCTTTGGGGATTTTCTCAGTATGCCGGATGTCCTGTAATATTTCGTGGAGGATCAGGGCCAATTTGTCGCCACATTTCTGCATTTATTCCATATTAGCCTGGTGCTCTGTTGTTTTTTAAGTTCCGAATTATTAGTTTACCCTCTTCCAATGTGGAAGGTGCTGAGTCAGGATTTGGTGTGAGTTTCTCAAAAGCAAATTGGTCATTGGACTTTCACAGTTCAGCAACTTCTAAAAGTAGTTTGCACGAGTTTGCAAGAGTTTGCATTTTTCCTTCTTATTTGTTTCTATGGTTCCATCTGGACGTTTGAAGCATAAGCTAGGGGGCACTATAATTGCGAAATTCTTCTTTACATTTCTTAAGTAGTTTCTGGCATTATTTTTCTTGAAGACTTGATCAATTTCTACCAGCCTGGCAAGTTCGTATTTACGCTTTTCTGTTCTATTGGTTTTGGACGTTTGTTTTTGAATTTTAAGGAATTTCTGACAGTTGATTTCTGATTTGTGAGAGTTCCATCGTTGCCATATCTTGAGTCTTTGATCAAATGCTTTGTCACAAGTGTCATTCCACCATCTATGTTTTCATCTTCTTGGAGGCTCGCCAATCTGTTACGATACCCGGTGTATTGAATATTTGGTCATTCCAATTGGCTGGTATATGTGAGGGTAAATTTCCAAGAAGGATATCTGAATTTAGTTTAAGGATTTCAAGATCGATTCTTGGTGTTCTAATACTTCGTATTTTGGCTTTATTTGGTTGAAAACTTATTTTTACTAGTGACAAGTGATGGTCTGAATCTATAATTCCTTTTTTGACTTTAACATTCATTATTTATCTCTGATTCTGCCTGGTGAGTGCTACATGAGCAATTTGAAATTGGCCTTGCTGATGATTGGGGGATACCCAAGTTTTCTTCTTGCTGGGTTGTGCCAGAAAGTGTGTTGACATTATTTTAAAATCAAACGTTTGGCAAAAGTCAATTAATTTTTCACCATTTCGGTTTGTCCTTTTATGTGCTGGATACACTCGCACTGTTCCCCTAATTTCTTTTCTGTACCAACTTTAGCATTAAAGACTCCCATCAGCACTTTGACGTGGTGTCCTGGAATTTTGTTTGTTGCTTCTTCTAGTATTTCCCAGAATTCATATGCCTTTTGCGGATCTTTTTGATTATGGTTGTTTGTGGGAGAATGTGAACTGATTAGTTTGCATGCCTTGTTCCCGATTTGTCAGCCAAGGATAGGGCGGACGTGTTTACCGCATCCTGCGCTTGGGGGTGTTTTTGCTGCACAGTTCATATACGAGGGCTGTAAATTAAATATTCGCAACGTAGTCCAGACACTCGCAGGTGATCGAGCATGCGCAAATAGGGTATGGGAGCGGTCAGGTGGCATTGTTGTCGATGTGTAGTGTGCATATGACGGGTATCCAGTTGGGAGTGTTGTTGAGCTGTGGCGCTGAAGTGAAGAGTGTCAATTTCACCGCTGTAAAGCATGTTTACAAAAGGTGATCAGCGTTCGTGGATTAAAATCGAGATTGCCCGTGGCAAAAAAGCATCAGAATGTTATCGAGGATTACATGAAGCCTGTGGCGAGAATGTATTACCGTATAGGACGGCTGCACGAGGGTCAAGGCGTTTCGTGCGAGTCGGAATGAGACTGTGGATTAGCACCGCACAGGTCGGCTGTCCATTCCTCAAGATCAGATTGACATCGCGATCGTTTTGTATAGACCATCGATAGACTGTCCGGGAATTATCGGTAGAGGTTGGTCTCAGTCATGAAACGGCGTGTCACGTACTAACGAAATGTCTTAACTTGAGGAAAATTGCTTTCCGCTGGGTTCCACATAGCTCAACCAAACCAAACCAAACCCCATGACGCAACAGCCCCGAGGGGTCTTGGCCTACCAAGTGACCGCTGCTCAGCCCGAAGGCCTACAAATTACGAGGGGTCGTGTTGTCAGCACGACGAATCGCCTCGGCTTTCTAGACCGGGGCCGCTATGTCAACGTCAGATAGCTCCTCAATTGTAATCACGTAGTCTGAGTGGACCTAGGTAAAAAATACCTGACCTGGCCGGGAATCGAACCCGCGGCTCCCGGGTAAGAAGCAAGCACACTACCCTTACACCGCGGGGCCGGCACATCAACACACCGACGTACAGAAATAGCACCGGTATGCACTGGCTGGCATCCACCTGGAAAGATACCGCAACAAAGGAGGCGCATTTCTGCGGTGTATTGTCGCCATTAATGAGCCACAGGCACGAACCTACGAGCCTAAATTAAAGCATCAATCGAATGAATGGCGTCACCCAGGTTCGCCACGTCCACAGAAATTTCGACAGGAAGCCAGTCGAGTGAAGCTTACGCTGATTGTGGCATACGACTACCAGTGTGTTATTCCCACGCATGCTTTGCCTGACGGACAAACCGTCAACAGCGACTACTATTGCCACGCATGCTTTGCCTGACGGACAAACCGTCAACAGTGACTACTATTGCCACGCATGCTTTGCCTGACGGACAAACCGTCAACGGTGACTACTATTGCCACGCATGCTTTGCCTGACGGACAAATCGTCAACAGTGACTACTATTGCCACGCATGCTTTGGCTGACGGACAAACCGTCAACAGTGACTACTATTGCCACGCATGCTTTGGATGACGGACAAACCATCAACAGTGACTACTATTGCCACGCATGCTTTGCCTGACGGACAAACCGTCAACAGTGACTACTATTGCCACGCATGCTTTGCCTGACGGACAAACCGTCAACAGTGACTACTATTGCCACGCATGCTTTGCCTGACGGAAAAACCGTCAACAGTGACTACTATTGCCAATTTCTGGAGAAACATCTGCGTCCGGCTATGCAGCGCAAACGTCCACGTTTAACGCACGTTGTCATATCGCAAAAAATGTCAAGCTCTTATTGCAACGGTGGCATTTGGAGGTCTTGGAAGACCCTCCGTACTCACCAGACATGAGCCTTTGTAACTTCAACCTGTTGTCGAAGTTGAACGAAACCCTCCAAGGCCGCCGATTTCCTGACGTGGCATCTGTACTCTCCGCAGTAGGGCGCTCTGTAGCTGTCATCAACATAGAACAATGCCAACGGTCCCCTACCGCTTCCCGACATTTGGCAAAAAGTAAGAGACTTTGCTGGAGACTACACTGAACGAATGTAATGCAATTGTACTTGTTAGTTCATTAAATATTGCGTTCTATCAAAATTGCCTCTAGTTTATTTACAAGCCTTGTATTTAGTGTTATAAAACATTAACACTTGCATCTAAAAGATGCTACAATAAAGGACATTCATAAAAACATCCCCTAATAACTACAGTTATCAGTGCGTAAATTGTGCCCACGTTAACCCCAGATTGGGGCTAAACTGGACAAATTGCCGATGTTAATATTAAATTAACTCTGTCGGTTCTCTAATTAAAATACTTACATAAATCCACGCAGTTTTCATACCAAAAGCTTGAAGAATGTGAAACGTAATTTGAAGATATGGTAATTAAAATACGATATAAAACAAAGAATGTCTACAGTAGCCCCTATCTCCCCTACCAGTGGATTGTAAATAAATGTGTACATATTATAAAATGTACGCGGTACGAGTCTGTCCCGGCAAATCTCGAGAAACACCAAACAGATCTGGATGCGGCTTACATCATTGCATTTATCGAGGGAGTTTTAGGTGAACGAAACAATTTACGACAAAAGACAGTTGTGTAGTTGCAATTTTAGTAAAGGAAGTCAAGGAAAAAATTACCATCAACGAATCGCAAGCAACATAGGTGGCGCCAAAAGCCTGCAAATTGCAGCTCGAGGATTCGATGCATTTTTCAAACCTCAGATCAAACTGAACTTCGTGTGTACTTCTGAGGACTGATTTATCACGTCTCCGTAAATTGTTACTACAAATAATAATAATTTCTTCAGACATTGCTACAAAGCAAATTAATCGCCTTAAGACACAGGCGGAAAAAGCAGGCCTCCAGATATCTTTGGAGAAAACGCAACATCAAGCCAGCACCAAGAGAGCTAAAAGTAAATCAGGGGGCAATCAAACGGACTGATAAGTATAAATATCTTGGCGAGTGGATAGAACCAAACATCTCTGAAAAAGAAGCTTTCGCGTCACACATGAATAAAATGGAAATGGCTTATCAATTGACCAAAGACGTTTACAACAAAACATCCATATCCTTGAACGCAAAACTCAGACATTACTGCACTGCCGTAAGACTAGATGTTCTGTATGCAGCGGAATGCCTTGCTATGAACAAGAAAGGCCTGATAGAAACATTGGAAATTAAAAAAAGAAAGATCTTAAGGAAATTGCTTGTTCCAATTAAAGGCAAAGATGAATATAGACGTCGGCATAACTATGAGTTGTATACTCATGTCCAGAAGATCTCTGATGTCATACGGAGAAGGAAAATTGCATTTTATGGCCACTTGCTAAGACTGAAACCCACACGATTATCGAACCAAATAAGAAGATCCAGCCAACTTGGTTCAAGGAGGTACAAAGGGACCTACAGGAGATGGGGATGACTTATGAAGATATCCAAGAACGCGACCTAATCAGGAGGAAACTAAAACATCCCCAGGGTTTTCAAGAAAGGCCACGGTTGAAGACGGGAAAGTCGTGGACGGAGAAAAGGAAAGAGCAACATCGGCAACGAATGAATGAGAACTGGGCAAAGATCAAAGCCCAGAGAAGACAGCTGAAATAACGTGGTCCTTAGTAGGCCGATACGAACAAATAATAATAATAATAATAATAATAATAATAATAATAATAATAATAATAATAATAATAATAATAATAAGTTTTACGTTCCACTATTTTTACTGTTTTCTGAGACGCCGAGGATTCTGTCCCGCAGAAATTGTTTTACATGCCAGTAAATCTACCGACACGAGGCTGGTGTATTTGAGCACCTTCATATAAGGTAAATCCGGGACAGATGCCGCCCCGGTAGAGATGCCGCATACACTGTAGCTAAAGGTTCCCATCGTTACAGCTAGATGGCAATATGTGTGGTTTTTCAGTTTCTAAGGAAGAACTACTGTCTGCGAGTGTGACGAAATTTGCTCGTATATTACGCCAATTACAGCCGATATCATGAGGCGAGTACATGTTTCCTCCTGACAAAGTTTTTGCGTGTGTTAATTTATTGTATATTAAGTTGGCTTCAAATGCTTAAATCAGACGTTTTTAGTACAGTAGACGTCAGAAACATAACTGTAGTTGAGAGTAAGCTAATTTTGGGCCATGATAGCCTTGAGGTATGAAAACAGGAGGGTGCGGTGTCTCTCCCTGATAGTTGGCCTTCGGGCTGAGCAGCGGTCGCTGTGCAGGCCAGAGCCATTTCAAGGGTGTTAAGTGCCGTGGGGTTTTATATAACACAGTGAAGAATCCATTGCACATGCACAATTATAGTAAATCGAAATTAAAATATGATTTTAATGTTGTAAATTATCAGATAGATTTTTTCCATTGAATGATTATATTATGTGGATATAATTGTCTTGTAGTACGTTCTAGTGTTCGGTTATATTAAAGTTGAAGAAATTGGCTTAAATTTGATTTTGTCATTAATTATTTTACTCGCGGCATCTCTCCCGAGCAAAGTCGGCATCTATACCGGGATCCAGGGAGAGACGCCGCAGATGCAACAATTCCTTTGTTCACTCCTTTCTCCCATTTACTTACAATTGCCAATATTTTGTTCATCCCTGATCAAATGTACATGTTTTCAAATTATGCTCGATGAATTTGCAACTATTTTTAAAGTAAATATACCGAGATATAACAAAAGACATAAAAAGTGCGGCAACTCTCCCGGAATTACCCTACCGCCAGACTGAGCAAGGATCGAACATGACGGCTAGAGCTCAGAAAGCAAAAGCTCTACTGCCTGAGCTACTCAGCCCGACTTTATTAGAACTGCACCCAAACAGGTGTATTCCTCAAAAAAGCATAGATGTATCCAAACTTCCCTTAAGTACGACAGTGTTGGTACTTATTATATATACGATACCTTGCAAATGGATTAAAAACTTGACATCCTTCTTGGTATATCATGCACAATTATATAATGCTTTTTCATGGTTACCTGGAAAGAGAAGAAAATTCAATCAGTCACACAACGTTCAATAGCATATAAACAGCAATCAGTTCAGAAAAAAAGAAAACACTTCATTATGAGGACATCTTAGTTAAGGAATACAGATTCACCAGTGTGACTTGAGAGTTATCTACCAAGGATTTGTTCTAAATACAAAGACGCATACACGAAATGCTGTAAATTGTGTACAGTTTTATTTACAAATTATATACACATTATACACACATGATCGTTGCACTAATAAACCGCCGTCTTGAACAAAACACTGCTACGAAGAAGGAGGAGAAGAAGAAGACTACAAAATTCGCATGTCAACCAACTACCAACACAACAAAATCACAACATAAGTTCACACACTTGACTAACGACTTTCACTAGCAACTCTCGCCAACAACTCTACTACCCGTAACTCCCAAGACTGCCTCTTTATATACATTGCCTGGCCAGGCTTTTAGAAAAAGTATGACACAATACGTTTTCTCGCAATTTCTAGAGCCTCCAACAACCTATTTACAAATGGATCGAATGTTCTGTAACTCTATAGTGGCAAGATGCGTTGTTTTGGACAACTACCGTGTGTTGCACAACTTTACACTGGATTTATACACCATATATACAGGTAATAATAAATTATATACTATTAATTACGTGTTCTTACATGAAATAAACTCTTATTAATATACATACAGCAGAGGTATCATAACATAACCTCACATACAACACACAAATAATAAGACCACGATTTATACCAAATAAAGTCCGTACATAACTACGTAAATAATAATAATAATAATAATAATAATAATAATAATAATAATAATAATAATAATAATAATATTGCGGTAGATAATTTAGTTAAGTAGTTTTAGGAGAGATATAGTGCCTATTGTTTGTTTGTTCTGTGTTTCGCTCTGTCTTTATTACCTGTAAGCCGATGGTGTACACTAGGGTGGGTAATAAAGATATGTATGTTAATAATAATAATAATAGACGTAAACAACTTCATAGCCACACCTCACAAATAATAATAATAATAATAATAATAATAATAATAATAATAATAATAATAATAATAATAATAATCGAGCTCGATATATTCATTATTTACCCATGGGTTATAGAATTGTTTCCAAGTTATACTAGCCCATTACACTTGCATCAGATTTACACCATAACACATGCACATAACTTCACAAATAGCCAGGCTGAGTGGCTCAGACGGTTAAGGCGCTGGCCTTCTGACCCGAACTTGGCAGGTTCGATCCTGACTCAGTCCGGTGGTATTTGAAGGTGCTCAAATACGTCAGCCTCGTGTCGGTAGATTTACTGGCACGTAAAAGAACTCCTGCGGGACTAAATTCCGGCACCTCGGCGTCTCCGAAAACCGTAAAAGAGTAGTTAGTGGGACGTAAAACAAATAGCATTATTAAATTAACTTCACCAATAAATTTATAAGAAATTAAGCTACAGCACAAGACGACAGTATCACTCTTGAATATTTACGTGGACGATACGACAATGATTTGAATATTTTAATAATTATGCTATTTGTTTAACACCTCTTAAATTGCTATAGATTACACGGGAAGTCGCAGTGTAGGAGTTCTGTCCCGGCAGATCTTTAACGACATTTCGAAATTGGAATAAGTAAAACGGAACGTATTCTACTGAGCATAACGGTACTTTACATGTTATTTATTCATTTCTGACTCCTGGTTTATAATTCTACTGCATGGCGAGGAGAACTAAAGAGTAAGAGAGAGATTTGAATTTATTTACAGATTACATGCCACTGACACTGAAAAGTCCCTTAAGCAGGATCTACATAAAATGATATATAAATCTAAGAATGTACAAACTTTAACGAGCGAAAAACTAAAAGAAGTTCAATAGAACACCACCCTTACAGCCTTGCGATCATCATTTGTCTAGACCGGCGATATTCAAACATTTTGGTTGGCGTACCCCCAATACTCAATTGTTTTACCTTCACACCCCCGAAGCACGAGTATATTGCGATGATACCAGAAATAACAAATGACTGTTGCTGATGCCAAATAATATTAACTATCATCATTATCATTATCATCTTCCGCCAGGCTGAGTGGCTCAGACGGTTGAGGCGCTGGCCTTCTGGCAGGTTTGATCCTGGCTCAGTCCGGTGGTATTTGAAGGTGCTCAAATACGTCAGCCTCGAGTCGGTAGGTGTACTGGCACGGAAAAGAACTCCTGCGGGACTAAATTCCGGCACCTCGACGTCTCCGAAAACCGTAAAAGTAGTTAGTGGGACGTAAAGCAAATAACATTATTATCGTCATCTTCCGCAGCTTATCCGGCTTGCTCAGGGTCCCTGCATGCAATGAGGTATGAAAAAGTTGTGGCCGAGGATTTAAGGTAAGTTGCCCTTCTTTACACCACGGGATTATCAAACTGAAAATCCCACCCCAGCACCACCAAGAATCAAACTACGGTCACCGGTATGACAGGCAAGCAGCTAAGCCGCTACACCACCCTGTTCCCCAATAATATCAATAATGTATTGTACATATCACGTCGCTGGGCGAAGGAAACGTAATTCCTTCGGAGTAAAGTTTACGCAAGAAGCCGACAACTGAGAGGTCAGCAATGGTCGGAGATCTCTTCCTGGCATCTTCATTGCTGTATGCAGGGCCGGATTAAGAGGGGGGCTAAAGGGGCTGCAGCCCTGGGCCCCGCGTGCCAAGGGGCCCCGGCTTGGCCGAACCTACAATTGTATAAAAAGGCCTGCTGCTCCACCTCTGTGCATGTATATGAATATTTACGCTCGCAAAATATCGAACACGCACTCTCCCTTCCTTCCTTCCTTCCTTCCTTCCTATCAGCTGTCCGCGTTAGTATTTCATCACTGCTAGAATCAATTACCGTCCGGAGACATGAATCCTCGCTACTTTCGCATTGTAATTATTGTAAAGGTTATTGCTGAAAAAAAATTTAATCTGGCAGCTTGCGAGTACGGCCAGAGGGGGAAGGGGGGAAGAGGTCTAGGAAGTAGTGTTGGCTACTGAATGCATGATTCGAAGTAGTGTATCGATTCATTCAAGTGTCCGAGTGAATCGATTCACAGGAACGGCGAGCTCACGGCACACGATTCAGCTTACTCCCAGCGGACAGTGCTGAGTGGCGCACTCACTGGACGTTGACGGGGAGCCGAGCTTCCGCTGCAGCGAGACAGTGAATCATGGCACATCGAAAGAATCGTGAACGAGCGCGGCTCAGTGAGACACATGATACACACGGCTCCTTATCGGCTCACTGCAGCGAGACATACAGTGAGCCATGCTACACTGAAAGAATCGTATGCTATAATGGACTCTCGAGCTCAGCTCATTTGAAAATAATACCCATTTTCATTCACTGTCCTCTTCTTACATGGAGGTTTAAATAGATGGATTTATTTGCAGTGTTAAAAAGGTAGTCACAACATAATTCTGAAGTAGCTAGTAAGTAGGTAGGCTATTAGGATATACTATTTATTAGTTTAATGAATCTTAGTATTATAACTTAGTTGACATTTGACGATTAAACTCGACTCTAACCTGCCCTATGACTATGAGTCATGCTTATGACCACTCAAAAGTACCTGTTTTATATTGGGAAGAACGGCTCATTATTCTCTCAGTTCATATGTCACTTCGTTGCACATGACTTCAGTCATATGTGGACAGACGCAATAACAGTATGTTGAATCAGAAAACCAGCGGGCTACTGTACATCTCGGGTAGCCTATACAAAATATGACGATTTAAAAAAAATCCTCAGCTGATAGAAATTTTTTTTTTAAATTACTGAGCGAGTTGTCCTGCGGTTAATATCGCGTGGCTATGCGCTTGCATTCGGGGGATGGTGGGTTCGAATCCCATCGTCGGCAGCCGTTAAGATGGTTTTTCCGTAGTTTCCCCATTTTCACACCAGGAAATGCTGGGACTGTACCTTAATTCAGGCCATAGCTGCTACCTTCCTAATCCTAACCTTTCCCACCCTGCGTCGCCGGAAACCTTCGATGTATTAAAGTAACTAGCATTTTTTCTAAGAAAGAAGTTCATAGTATGAAGATCAGATGGCAGCTGCGAGCTCTGAATGCTGTTGCTGCTGTCTTACCAGCACATACTACACAGATGCAGTAGGAGCGGTGACCAATGAGCCGTGAATCGGATCACTGTATCGATTCAGTAACGTGAACGGAATCAAATGAATCGATTCAGTAAAATGAATCGATTCAGTTAAATGAATCGAATGTCCCATCGCTACTAGGAACTGAGTGGGAGGGGATGGGCATGCTATAGCCTACTATATCTTTGTATCAGGAAGAGAACTTTCAGTTCACCTCTGATTATTGAACCATCCGTAAGTTACAACTGTAATGTTCTTGTAAAATGGATAGAAAATATCTTAGTAGTGCCAGAAAACGTAAGTATGTCCATTTGATAGTGATGATGGGACAAATGTAAAAATTATGAAATATTAACATGGAAAATTGTAGTCTATATCAACACTTCCCTATTCATCAATTTAAATGGAAGTAGTTCTATAACGATTTCAGTATGCTAGTCTTACGTGATGTTATGAAGAAGGGGCCCCACATTTTTAAATAGCGCAGGGCCCCCAAACACCTTAATCCGGCACTGGCTGTATGATAGCCCAATTCGACCATTGGAGTCTTCTGTTCCCTTCGCAGGCAACGAAGCAAGCCTTCACAAGACAGATGGAGAAACGTGGTTTTCACATGAGTGGAATTACGACATTTTCATTACTGTTGTACTGTGTACACTGCTACTGGAAAAATGGAAGTGAATGAGTAATTTCGAAACATTTTTTTTAAAAGAGGAATGCAGCAAAAGTAAGCATTTTTTACATACGTAGTAAAAGGGAGGTACACACTGACACATATTTTAGAATAAATAGTTCGGAAAGGAGACTGTGTGAAGTGGTAGACAAAAAGAGTAAATCAAAACAAGATTTTATTGAAAATGAGTAGGATCAAATCTTTTCTGAACTCCTCACTGCTGTCAGAAGCTACAATAAAATTGCGTACCTCTTCAGACGACCCCATGTACCTCTAGTGGTACGCGTAGCACACACTGCATATCACTGGTCTTGTAATGTTCTCTCTACAAATATTCAAGTTTTCTACGTTCCTACTAGTGATGGGTCGCGTGATGCAAAGCTCTCGATGCATTCTGAGCAAGCGATGCAGTACGTGCCTCACAATGCTATCTCGATGTCGTATAGTGACATCAGGCGCATGAGCTCTTTGTCTTGAGGCAGTGCTGGGAAACGTATCGAGAGCTTTCGATGCATTTCGAGCAACTGATGCAGTCCATGACTCGTAATCCTATCTCAAAGTTTAAATCGGGACATCATGCGCATGCGGTATGTTATCCCTCGACTATAGCCTACTTCGCCTATTGATCAACTACTGACGTCTCCGAAAACCTTAATAAGTAGTTTTTTTAAAAGTTGCTTTACGTCGCACCGACACAGATAGGTCTTATGGCGACGATGGGACAGGAAATGGCTAGGAGTGGGAAGGAAGCGGCCGTGGCCTTAATTAAGGTACAGCCCCAGCATTTGCCTGGTGTGAAAATGGGAAACCACGGAAAACCATTTTCAGGGCTGCCGACAGTGGGGTTCGAACCTACTATCTCCCGAATACTGGATACTGGCCGCACTTAAGCGACTGCAGCTATCGAGCTCGGTTAATAAGTAGTCAGTGGGACGTAAAGCAAATAACATCATTATAACAACTAATGATGATACGCCAACTACTTTATAATCTACTCGCAGTCAACTTCCCTACCTGTACTTCCTGCATTTTACTTAACCATTATCTGCTTCCGTGGCGAAATGGTTAGCGTACCGGCGTTTCGTTGAAGGGTCTCTGGGTTCGATTCTCGGCTAGGTAAGATATTTTATACTTCATTGATTAGTTCCTATGGTTCGGGGACTGGGTATGTGAAATAAATAATAATGAAGAGTGTGATATATTTTTAACATTTTATTGAAACGATGTCTTTTACGACGCATCGAATTGTGTAATAATTTGAACAGAAAGTAAAATATACCGGTAATGGTATATACCATGTATCCGATGAGGGACTCGTTCTCGGGTTAAGTCTCCTTCTGGACTATCGATACTTTTATGTAAGTATGGTAACAAGTAGATAGTTTCCTTGAAAAGGATCATTCAAGACCAGCCACAACATTATCGGACCTCAAGGCACATATACAGGATGAAGCCGAACTCCATCGACAAATTTTCGGAAATTGTTCAGGGAAACCTTCTGTGTATATTGGTATAAGGTACCCGTGGTCTCCGGTGGTTCGTTATAGAGTAGAACCAGTAATTAAATGATGATTTATTCGGTTTTATTACCGCAAACAAACTTATTTCTGTTAAAATACCTTGACAACAGAGAAAAGGCCTGCAATATTCAATAACCAAAACGTACAACACAAAACTGAAAGAAGCAAAGCCTGTAATATGTAATAACCAAAACGTACAATACAGAACACAGAGTAGTGCGATAATCCTCTGTCGAAATACGTACATTTTTTATCCCAATGTGTTCAATATGTTCTGTCAGTGCACCTACTGTTTTAAAGGTAACAATTCCATGTCGTTGGCTTCCAGCACGTTAATGAACTCCTGCGGGGCAAAATTCCCACACCCAGGCGTCTTTCAAGAACTAGCATTTAGGACGGACGTAACACAAATAACATTATTATGAGTACTATTTTCAGTGCAATACAGATACAAAGCTAAGTGATCTGATGACATGGCCACGAGGTAACCTGGTTTGTTTACATTATGATTGGTTTATATTGCATGTGTTGAAGTGGAAGAGATTTTATTATCTATTGGTTATTTTGTATAATCAGTAACGTTACAATTAATTACTTCTATTAGCGATCTGGTTGTTTCTGCACGAACAGGTGTGTGTTTGGTAGCCGAAACTCCGATTGCAAAACAAGAACAAACAAAAATATTTGAAGATAAGATTCGAACCGCTACGTTTTGTAGCGGAGGATAATGCCTAATGATGATATTTAGCCAACTGAGCCACGCTAACAGCTCTAGTTCAATGTTTACTAATCATTTCTGTTTCTGCTATATTCGTCCTGGTTGAGGTTCAATTGGAGTGTGCCTCGAGATGCATCGAGAAAGTGACGTCAGGCTCGAGTACCTCAAACGAGAGTTATGCCCATCTCTACGTAGAACTCGAAGATGCATCGAGAGTGGTGACGTCAGTCTCGAGTATCTCGAACGAGAGTTTCACCCACCACTAGTTCCTACCTTCTCCCGCCGCTTCTCTTTTCCACCCTTCTGCTGCTGCCTCCGCTACGTACTGCCTCGGTCGCCTGCTACTACGTATACCTACGGACATGTGACAGTGACGTCATTGTTCTCGAAAATACTGGCTCTCTCTCATCTATACTTCTAGATTTTTCCATCGTGCTATATAACCCGGGCTCCACCCCTCACAAACCAGTCTCGTATCGTTGCGGAGTGGTAGAGCACCGAAGACCTGTGTGCCGTCTAATTATTTGGCCATTACCATCTTGGCCTATTTACATCAGACAGCTTGGTGAGCAAGAAAAATTCATAAATGTTATTTGGACTTTAGACTTTTCCTTGGCCCGTCTGGCCTTATTTCCTTTCTTTATATCTGGCTTCCTATGTACTTTTTCGCTATGGCAGCCAGTGTTAGTGTTAACATTCAATATGCAAACTTCATTCTTTCCAACTTAACTTACTATGGCAACGATACTCTGGACAGAACAACATTAATTGGAATCACCTATTTTACGTGCTTGCAATACCTACTGGTTCATCAACACTCGCATTTCTCCAGAAAATAAAGCTACCCGGCGGACACTCTCTTCCCCCTAGTTTCTCTCCCCTTTCCTTGCATTGCTATCGTATCCTTCCGCTCCTTTCTTTTTATTTGGAGTTCCTTCACTACTTCTGTAATCATATCTGTGTCACACATAAAACTTAATATTTACTAATTGGATGTACTTTCACTATCTATGTGATATTGTAAATGTAACATATTTTCGCTTGGCTACGGAGCTTTTCCTACGATTTTTATTGTTCACCATTTCATATTGGTGTTCTAATCATATCAATTAGAAGTTATATTTCTTGTTAATCATGAAAAATTTGCATTGTTAATATTCTAGTTCTCTATTCTAACCTTTTTTTTTTATCCTCTGGGGCCCATCACCCTCTATCTGCGTATTTGCATATTACGTCACTATTCTACGTACTGCGCTAACGCTATTACAGTCTAGACCACTCAAAGAGGCGTCAGGATGACATCAGCATTCGACGATAATGTCATAATGTGGGAGCAGAGGGGTACGGGCGCAACTGACAGAAAATACGTGCCCCTTCTTTCTTCGACGAAAGAACAACAAAACTACAACTTCCATGGGAAAAGCGTGTTTCTAAATCACGATATTTTGCAGATAATTGATATGTTGCTTTCGCTTCTCCAGGCTGAACCCCTAAAATGCGAAATTAAATTCCGGTTTATATTTGATCGGCCATCATATATATACTACGTGTAACCCATCATCTTCCATTACTTCGTACTACCACACCACCGAAGTCGAAACAAATACACGATATTATTCACAATGTAAATTCCTTCATCTCTATAGGTTATCTTCGTTACGAATATTCTCCTGTTGTTTCCACCTGCACGCGTTAGCATGGATTCTCGCTACTTTCTTATCTGTTATATCCTGAGTGCACCCAGCGACTTCTTCAGTATAGTCCAGTACGCCTAAACGCAAGAGTGATGAAAGGAATTCTAGGATGTTATGTGATTCGCATCCCTTCAAGTGTATTTTGGAAATTGAGTTATACTGGTGCCGGGCCGTGTAGCTCAGACGGTAGAACCCTGGCCTTCTGAGTCCAATTTGGTGAGTTTCAACCCGGCTCAGTCCAGTGGTAATTGAAGGTCCTTAAATATGTCAGATACATTTATTGGAACGTATAAAAACTACTGCAAGACAAAATTCCGACACCTCGGCGACTCGCAAAACCAAAAACGTCAAATTATTATTAGTACTACGGGAAAGTATCTTACGCACATAAGAGCATTCTTTAAAAATCGACTGTGCGGCGCTACTCAGCAGACCATGGATAACACCAAATACGGTATAGACGATACAGGACACTTCCGGATTTAACCTAGTTAAAATGAGAGACAATTCGCAAGTGGCGCTCGTAGTCGCGTGACTTAGAAACTCGCGGCAAATTCTAATATCATGGAAATTCATATATGGAAATGAATAAATAAATTACGTCTAGAATGAAAGTGTTAAAATATTAACTTCAAAGTTGCCGAAGCAATTCTGGATAAATAAAAGGAGAATTACATGTACTGAGTATGTTGGCTGAATTGTCAACGTACTGGCCTTCAGTTCAGAGGGTCCCGGGTCCAATTCCCGGCCGAGTCGGGGATTTTAACGTTCATCGGTTAATTCCAATGGCCCGCGGACTGGGTGGTTATGCTGTCCTCAACATCCCTGCAACTCACACACCACACATAACACTATCCTCCATCATAATAACACGCAGTTACCTACACATGGCAGATGGCGTCCACCCTCATCGGAAGGTCTGCCTTACAAGGGCTGCACTGAAATTAGACATATATTCAAGATATGAAATGCACTGCTGTGAAAGGGATTGATCTTTCATGCCTGCAATACTTTTTTTGCTTGAGCATTCCTGCCTGAACGTTTACGGTTAGATTTGTGTATTCCCTCATTTAAAAAACATTGTATCATCACATTAAGACATTTGGCACATTCCTGTCTTTTTCTCTTGGAAAGAAAATCCCTTTTGGAAGGGATGGTGGCATTAATGTTTCATTTTTTTGGGAGATTCTATGTTGATACACATCACGGCTTTAATCTTAGGAGAGGGATAAAAGAAAGAAAAGGATGAAATTCGATCGATACTTATGTTTTGAAGAATATTTACATACAGTTAGAGTAAGAATATCTTATAATTCTTATTCAACGTACGCTTATTCAAGCGTAGCGTCCTTCTTTCTTATATACCTTATCCTATTCTCTTCTCTGACATTTCAAAACCCACAGTTCACACCTACAACAACACATCGGTATTGAAGGTTAACTGCTGCACTATACAATAAAATAAGCTTACGGGTCGCGCAGCTCAGAAGTTTAGAAAGTTCTACGAAAATCTCTTTGTCACTGGAACAATATATATATATATATATATATATATATATATATATATGTAAACACAATATCTACTTACATTTCCATGTCACGAGGGAAACGGAAGAAAGATCGCAAATTCTTCTGTACGGTACTTTATAATTATTACAGCCAAACACAGCACATATATTTCCATTCGTGATGAGAGGAGATACAAATGAATGACACACGCTATTGTTTACTGATTTTAACTTGCTCCAAACGCATAAATAACACCAAAAACTACACAAACTAATGCATGCGCTCTTATGAGAGGCTAAGTAACTCTAGGTAACATCGCTTCACAGAGCTCTAATCGCTGTCCCTCGATATCTCGCAGACTGTCCTGTATTATCTTGACTGTTCCTCTTCCGTGATCCGACCTTCTCCTTCACATTCAGCTTTGCATTAGACAGCTGTTGTTCTCTTGTCCGTTTGTTCTGGTTGTAAAATATTCTTTGTCTGTTACCCTCCTTTTTTTGGGGGGGGGGGGACGATTAAAAATCTTTCTTCTATCACTAGGATGGATAACATCTACTGAATTGAAGTATCAACCATTCCTGCGCAGCAAGCGAGTCCTGGTCGAAAACTATACAGCATCGCTTTATCTCTTGAGTGCTGTTTACCACTTGACACTTAATCCAGAGGAATAACCGAACATTGACATTCGAAGCTGAGCTCTTTAGGACGTTTCACACAGTGTAGTCATGGCAGCCTGGCCGATATGCTACGTGACGTGTAGTCATGGCAGCCTGGCCGATATGCTACGTGACAGATGTGTAGTCACTTAACAAGGTCAAGACTGTCGTCAGACATCGGATAGAATGGATGGGTGTTGCCTAAGAAAGAAACGGAGCGGAAAAAAAGACAACGTGGATACATGCTACTGTATGTTGAGCGAGAGGGTTAGAACTTGTTTTACACACTTTCTTTATGTATTAAGAGACAAAGGGAAGTGTTTTATTAATTTTTTACAAATCGCTTTACGTTGCACTGACACAGATTGGTCTGATGGCGGCGATGGGACAGGGAAGGCGTAGGAGTGGGAACGAAGCGACCATGGCATGCTGTAAAAGATGGTAAACCACGGGAAACCATCTTCAAGGCTGCCGACAATGGAGTTCGAACCCACTATCTCTCGAATGCAAGCTGATAGCTACGCGACTCGTGCCGCCCAGCCAGTTGCTCGGTCAATGCCATGGAAAGCTTTTAAACTAGTATCCCTTAATGAATATGCTTTACGACAAACTGACTGAAGACGGACACCAACATCAGGACTGCTATTCCAGCTGAGGTAATCGGAAAGCTTCATTTATGAATTAAGTCAAATCACATAACAATCACTGAAAATTCTCAACAGTGTAGCGGTGCGGTTCGTTTACATTGGATGCACGCTTGCACGAATAACTGGTGATGCGAGCGTGCACAAGTGGCTTGCAGTGGTTGTACTGTAGGCAACACGGCCGCGAGTAGGCTTCCAAAACAGATTCATCGGACGACGAGAGTTTTGACTTATTTTAACGATTTTAGCTATGCATTCAGTTGTAATAAGAAAAGAATGAGTTATTGGATATTTTACTGAGAGAAGATGGAGAATACCAACGTATTTTTCCTGTTCTACTCAAACAACCGGAAAAGCTGTTCGGTATTTCCGAATGGTGCCTTTGACTATTTATTTCATACTTGAAACATGTGCCTTTGCTGGTGGGACCTCGTGTTTACAGTGCACTATGTCTTCTGGTATGGGCTAGAGCAATTTTGTTACTTTCATTGATCTGTCTCAGCTTTATCCTTGGCTTTGACAAAATGAAAGTGACTGAGGTATGAGTGATGCTAGAAATGCCATTCCTTCTGCAGCCAGTCCCTGCTATGAATGGTGTGAAAATATTGCTCATAGGGTCGGTTGGTGCAGGCATTTCAGTGGGCTTGGCAGACTGATTTGTAATAGCAACTTCTGGCTCGGTGAGGAAAGCAACGGGAAACTACCTCACTCCTCATTTCCCTAGTACGCCTCTTCAGTGATGCCTAGGCCATCTATGACAGCTGGTGGCGGAACTGTTGAGGATCCAACCAGCCTACGGGCCGAGGACTAAACATACATTCACTTGAAAAATAACTCCATTAATCTTCAGACTTATGATTTGTGTGTCTCCAGAAGAAAAGCTCGTTGTTACATTGAGGTAAACTTTAAAAAAAAATCTTCAACCTTTAAGTAAGCTGTTTTTTTAAATCAATACGTGAAGTAATTTTATTTAACTTTCAAGTATATAGCGCGATGTACGTGCATTGAAGCAATATTATAATTATATGACTATATAAATCGAGAAACAGTATGCAAAATCCAAAGGTTGTAAAAAACACTCAAAAATTCAACTATTGTAATGAATTTATTAACACTTTAATAACTGTAGTGAACCATACTGTTCATGGACCAATAGTATAGATTTTAGTATTGGATATTGGGATTACATGAGACCACCCACGAAGTCATTGTCTTATAGTATATTTCATAAAAGAGTCCAGAAGAAGCGTTCTTGTGTGAAGAGAGCTGGAGCGTCATTATGAGAAATCTCCAGAACCTCATTAAAGGGAGTTATGTCCCAAGCCAAGCCTCTTAATGAAGATTGGGGACGCTTCCCGGATCCCGGCAAAACTTACCTTCGGAGGGAAGAAAGAATTAAATTAATATCTTTGGTTACGGAAGAGTTGCATTGGATTTGATACAAGAATTGCAACCTGTATAATTTCTGCTTAATTTTGATATGCACTAGGGCTGCAACCACAAATGCATTCGTTAAATAGAGTACCTGACGTACTTTATGCGGGAAAACTTCGAGTCGCGGGCGCGCGTATCCTGCACGCGATCAAGCGGCGTGGTTACGCTAAACTGGATTATAAAAACAAGGCCGCCTGGCATATCAGTCTCATTCTTTGACCAGAAGGCTGCTTGAACGAGTCGTCATACTGCGTGTTGGTACTGAGAACAACGCTTTGTCTTCGAGCTGCACCTACAACTAGTACTACTGTATCTGCGAGGAATTACCCCTGCATCAAGTCAGAACGAGCTTTCACATCATCATTTCGAGGAAGCCACAACCGGAGCTGAAGCCAACACGACAACGGGCATCGATCCAGGAACGTTGGGCGTACGTGATCAGCGCGACGTCGAAGGGGACATCTCCCAACCATCCAAGGAGCTGTACGAAGGACTCACGCAAGATAGGATGTCTCCAAGTGTTCACCAGTATCTGCAGCAACCGTCGCAGTTTGTCATGATGTGGTAAATTCAGTGGTCCACAGGGAGGGCCGCTCCGTCATGTCATCAATCACATAAGGTCAGAGCTTTCCAATTCTGTTTCAAGCATGTAATTTAAATTTAGATAGGAATAGGGGGGCCGTCAGTCAACAGGTTAGTTATGGTAAGAATAATTCTTTGTAATATAGAGCTAGGCCTCAAGCTCGAACCCCGTACCTTAGGGTAGATGATAGTTTGCAGATTCCTTATTGGTGTGTTTATATTTCATTTCGATTGTATTATATTAGCGTAAGTATTATCTTCATGGGTCAGGTCGAACTCCCTTGGTCATAGTAGGTTAGTCTAACAGGCAGACACTATTTATTGTGTCGCGTTCAGGCATTTGTTTCTGCAGACGTAGGCTGTATATTTCAGACAAGAATTCAACCCGTAATTCACCCAGCTTTACTGACAGGGCGAGCAAGTCCGAATGTTTGAGAGATGTGTGCATTATGCATGTAGCTGGCTGTATGTATTTGAGATGAGAAAGCCCAGCACAGTCTGAGAGTGTATTGGCTGCATTAGAGATGCCTGATTATGGCCATGTGACTATCGCATATCAATTAGTGTCTTTGTCTTATCAAGGTTGAGCCCATGGGAGGCGGAAATAAGATTTATTATAGTGCTGGTGATATTGAGATGAGGGCGGATCGCCCAGGTGTATTTAATAGAGTACTTTTTAGCAGCCAGGTTACATGAGGTATTTCAGAGGCGAGATGTTTTTGCCGGAAGCCAGCTGAGCTCATAAATTATGTGGATTGCCGCTAGTCAAGTGGTCGAAGGGTGAGGGTTGGTGTGTCTGACGTCACAGTCTTGAAACTCGGTGATATTTCTGTCTGCAGCTTGTCGAGTGTGTATGGGGGAAGGAGACGACCTTGATGTTTTGGAACGCAGGGAGAGATTTTTTTTGTTCGATTTGTTCTACTTTAATTTCAACACTGGCACGTTTGATATTGTCACTTTGGATATGTTGGTTGCGTTCTTTTTGATTGTTTGGATATGAAGATTATACGCTTTACTCTTCATGGGACTAGGGTTCGTGACCGAGTCAGGACACTGTTCATTTTGTGTTTATTTTGTTTGCACCGGGGTTCGATGGTACGAGGCATAGTAAATTGTATGGGAATCACTGTTAGATGTGTATTTCAGCAGATATCCGTTTTTCGAGATTTCGTTACTTACACAATTGTAACATGCTTGTTACAGCCCAGCTGTTACGTGAAGGCAGTGAACTGGTTGTCATCGGCTCAACGTTATCTTTACCCAAGCATTCTGAAAGCTCTTATATTTTGTAAATAGATTTTGTTTTTGTACTAAATCCCTATTTGTTAAACTTTGAATGCAGCGATGTTTCTGTTAGATTTTTTTTTTATTTAGCTGATTCTTACCTGATTAGTCACTTATCCTAGTGTTTATCTTCATGTTGCCCATTGTCCACCCATGTTATCCCTGAGAAGAGCGCTATTATCCGGCTGAGTATGGGTAAGTGTTCAGGTAAGACTATGTGCACAAGCTCACGTTTGTGAGAGTTCTTTCACTACTGTACTCTGGGTTCGAGACCGGCTTTCGCCTGGCCGGAACCCTTGGGTCCTGTAGGGCACAGTAGTTTTCTAACACTGGTACCTTTTAAAACAACTTAAATGGTGATAAGCGACAATCATGGACGGATAATACATCTTTCAGCCTGTTCGGTCTAAAATGCACTTTCAGTAATTAAAAATGTGTAACACATTGTCATCTTTCCTTAAAAATCATAATTATTACTTGTTTTTCCTACTAGAATCAAATATCGATAAAGCTAATGCATTTGGCTAAACGCATATTATTATTCATTAATTTATAAAATTAAATCATGTTTAATATGCAGACGTATAAAATTATATTACAAATTCCATGTTTACCATTTTCGTCTGATATTCAATATTTGCACTTGTATGATGCTTCTAGTTTTAACCTGCGCTCAATAATCAATAATAAAGTTAATAATAAAATAATAAAGTTACATTAAATATTGATAAAAGTAATGCATTACATTTACCTTAGGTCTTGACATACCTGTACAGTTAAACTCAACAGGTCAAGGTTATATATTAATTCTTACAGGTATTATTATTAAATAAAATTTGAATTTTCTTGGCATTCAGTCGTTATTTTAAGCCACAGTTTCGTAATACAGTCTATGTTACTGTGTTTTGTTTTATCCTTAGCATCCAAAATTGACAGTTTTTCGTTTACGCTGACAGCCAACATTTCAACATCCATTGTCAAAAATGTTGAAAAGACGTTTTAGAAAGATAAAAGCACTTCGCAGCTTCAATAGACGTGCAGCGCGCTTGCGTCTAAAAACAAATTATTTTGTTTCATCAAATTTGTGGTGCAACCACGAACACGCGCGCGTATACAAGGTGCACACAGTGTAACCACCCGCCAGCGAGATTCCACCTGTTTACGTCTTGATCAGATTATTTTGTTTTTTGGTGCAAGCTCGCACCACCAGTTTACTCGCGCAAGCGTGCATCCAATGTAGTTTGTAGAGGATAACTGTTGACAACTGTGAAAATGTGAACATAGCCAATAAAAATATTTAAAATAATGCATTATATACAGGGTTATTCAGCTAAGAAGTCCACCTCAAATAATTCGTGAGTCGTTGAAGATATCAGTGTTCTTTTTTCACTTCTAGCAATGGTACCAAGGGGTTCATAATCGGACCTGTAGTACTTTTCCAGGGTGTTGGCGTCTGCTGAGGTTTATTTTTTCAAATAGAATTTCGCAAGTTTTCTACACATAGACTTAAATTTACAAACATTATGAACCAGTACAACTGCGAGCTTGCATTCGGGAGATAGTGGGTTCAAACTCAACTATCGGCAGCCTTGAACATGGTTTTCCGTGGTTTCCCAAATTGTCAAACATTCAGTGTAATGTTAACTAGACTACTATCCCTTATACCAGGCCTTTATTTCCTCTTTGTTTAAGGATGTTTCTCCTTCTTTCTCCGCCACTTTTCCCACAATTTGGCAGTGATGTGGTTACGATCCGTGCCACGCATGTGGGTTTGGGCCAGTTTTACAACCAGATGCCCTTCCTGACGTCAACCATGTATGTTTTTCCTATTTTCTAGTGTTCGCAGTAATTCAAGTGGGATGGGAAAGGGCTGCTAGGACTGGGAAGGCAGCCGACATGGCCTTAATTAAAGTACAAACCCAGCTTATGCCTGCTGTAAAAACGGCAAACCACGGAAAACCGTCTTTAGGGCTGCCGATGGTACAGGGTTGGGTTCGAACCTACCGTCTCCCGAAAGCAAGCTAACAGCCACGCGGACGGTAATGCACAGCTAGCTCGTTCGGTCCTGTGTGGTTTAACGTTACGTCAGGATAATAAGGTTGTCCTTTAGAAGCCGTCACATATTAATTTTTGTCGTAAGAGGAAGTACAACTGGGCAACAGCCCGACTTGTTGGCTGAATGGTCAGCGTACTGGCCTTCGGTTCAGAGGGTCCCGGGTTCGATTCCCGGCCGGGTGGGAGATTTTAACCTTCATTGGTTAATTCCAATGGCTCGGGGCTGGGTATTTGTGCCAGACTCCTGCAGCCAGACCCACCGCGCAGCACTTCGAACCCACGGGCTTCGGCAGCCCAGCCCGTGCAGTGCCTTTCTCTTTCTGACGCGGCAGCGTACTGGCCCACAGCACTGGGCTCATACAGCCCACCGCAGTCCATCGCAGTCCACCGCACTGGGCGGGCTCACTGGAACACAACGAAATGTTCACGTCACACTACTATTCGGATCATTCACTCTACGAATTCCGTACGCTACTAACATATTGCAAAGTAGGCTAATCGCATTTTGAAATTAAGCGGTCGATATTTCTCCTGCACTATAATTAAAATAATAATAATAATAATAATAATAATAATAATAATAATAATAATAATAATAATAATAATAATAATAACTGAAAACAAACAGAAACTTTATTATAAACTAATATTCGTTTGCAATTGACATCAAGTTAACTGAAAATGAATCTAAATAACACGAAGCATATTCATAGGACTTCATTCGCATTTACCTCAAAATAAAATATAAACAGAAATGACGTGCAATTTGCCAACAACAAAAACAATCCTGAACATAGCTTTTACTTAGTGTGAGTAGTTTATTGGTCATGGTTAATGTGGTGGAATGGAATTATTGTGAATGAAAAGAAGAGCATCAGCATTGTCGTGCGTTGATAGTGAATACCGCTGAACTGCAATTTATCTCTGAAGCTGAATATGATGCTTGCATACATATTACTTTCTTAGCGATCTGGTGAAATTTTGGATAGTTTTGTCCATTTGTTCTCCAATAGGATGCTATATCTATCTTCTTGCATTCCACAATTTTGCTTTAAATATCTCTCCAGCTCATCTGTTGGAATAGGAGCATCATGAACGTCAGTCAACGAAGAAAATTTCATTACTTTGGTAGGTTGTGGCATAGTCGTGGAGTCTGATGAAATGGCGTATGGCTTTTAGTGCCGGGAGTGTCCGAGGACATATTCGGCTCGCCAGATGCAGATCTTTTGATTTGACACCTGTAGGCGACCCGCGCGTCGTGATGAGGATGAAATGATGATGAAGACGACACATGCACCCAGCCCCCGTGCCAGCGAAATTAACCAATTAAGGTTGAAATTCCCGACCCTGCCGGGAATCGAACCCGGGACCCCTGTGACCAAAGGCCAGCACGCTAACCATTTAGCCATGGATCCGGACACGGAAACATTAGAATGCTCGTCATTCAAGCACACCTCGTTCATCGTAAGTTTCTTATTTAATCATAAAAAAAGACAAAATCAGTCCGACTCCTTTAATCTACACTAATATAATAAAGAGAGAGCGCGAATTTTGTTAGTTTGTGTATATCTGGAGGGTAATCTCAGAAACTACTGGACCGATTCTAAAAATCCTTTTACTAATGTAAATATACATTATCCCTGAGGGGATTTTATTTTCAAAACAATTCGAGGTGGAGGCGACAGGGAAGGCATAAAAATAATAGGCTAATATAGGCGAAATATCGAATTTGTCGTGCAAGGACAACACTAAGCTCATTTTAAGCCCCTTGACCCAAAAAACAAATCTCGGTAAGCCCTATGGGCCCGAAAACTATGTTTTACTGCCCTGAAACCGACCGTTATGGAGATATTGGCACCACACTACCCCTGCTCTCGCAATCGGATAAGGAAATGAACGGCCAACCAAAATTTGTATATATAATCCCTGAGCATATCTACAATATATCTCCAAACATTAACATGTTACAGATGTGAAGTGGTATTTATAATCTCTTTTAAAAATAAAGAGACATGTCTCTCCTTTTTGTTTTTGGAAAATCCACGTAGGACGGGGTGGAGGAAGGGCTGATAAAGGGGTTGAATTCTTTTTATGCGGATACTTATATCACAAAACCTGAAGATGTTACAGATGTGGAAATACGTATTTGTAATCTCATTTAAAAATAAAGAAACGTGTTTTTTTTTTTTACTTGAGAGAAGACGTTCTCACGTGTACAGTTCTATGTCGCATGGTCATCTCAGCCCCAAAAGGCAATACGACAAACTTTGTTTACAAAGAGTTTCTGGGGTAAATGAAACTCAGTTTTTCAGTGAGGTTTTATACTTCAGGGATTTTCAGATAATGTCTTAGTACAGTACCGAGGAACGATTACTTTTATCAAATTACGAAATCCACGCGAGAAGCCGCGAGTAACTGCTAGTGTGTACATATAGTTCACCGCGGATCGTACAGCACACAAAATTAACGTCTTTCCCATCACCGTCAACTGCAGGCTTGAATACCAACCAAATACGACTTTTAAGTTTAGGATCCGGTTCAGAAGTCTTGTATTGTGCGGTTTTTAGTTCGTTTGTTGCTTCTTTTTTTACTTCACGATTTTTTGCCACGGTTTCTTTTCTTTAGGAATTACAGTCCACATTCGTTTACGATAACAGGATAGACGGAGAAGTCAAACTGAAAACCACAGCAAATTTGATCGGTTCCACTCGACCGTATTGCAACGCACTCCGGTGACACGCAGTACCAAGGCCAACTAGATATACAGGCCATAAGGCTCCCCCTCCACTTCGGGCGCTACGTCACACTAGTCGCCAGCCGCTTCACTTATCGCCAGTGACTTGTAAGCTGATCTGAACCTCGCAGCAGTGAAGCTATCGATGGTGTTGAATGATTTAAACGTGTGTGGACATTGTGAATTATGGCCACGTCGTGTTGTATACCTGGTTGTAGAATCAACTACAGTTCAAAACAGCCTAATATTTCAGTGTTTAAATTTCCTACTGGCGTGTTTCGGAAACAAAAGTGGATCATAGCTATCCATCGAACCGAATTCATCCCTTCAGCAAGCTCAGTTGTGTGCATAAAACACTTCGACGAAGTTTCGCAATTAGGGACGATTCCGTTAAAAGACCTGATGAGTCTCTTTTAACTGTAAAACCTAACCATTTAAAAATCTCAAACGATGCTATTCCTATGTTTTAAAATGTGCCTGCCTAACTGTATAAAAAATCTTCCAACAAAGAGCAAAAATCCTATTCAAAGACAAGAATAAATTGAAAAACGGGAAGAGGAAGGAAAGAAAGAAAGCTGAGGAAGAATATGACAGGATCAAGGACTTCGATGACGTTCAGGGTAATTTCAGTATTAAACGCAAATTAGATTTGGACAAAGTTTCCGTCAACTTTAACAGCCAAAGTCTGTATTTTCAAAATGTATGTGACTGAGGAAAATATTCCGAAAATTGGTACTTCCTTAACATTAAACGAGGCTCTTGATTTTAAATCCATTAAACATGATATTTTCATGAGTGATAACCCTGATATACCTGCATTAGGTGATGGGGGCAAGATATTCAAATGGTCAAATTAGAAAAGTATTTATAACTTCCTGTTCAGACCTGCTCGTAACTCAAAAGTGACTGTCCACGACAAAATAGAATCTGTACACAAAATAATCGATGAAATTGAAAGTGAAGTTAATGAGTGTATCATTACTGATAAATTATATTTTTTTAAGGAACAGTTAAATATAGCCTTTGCAAAGAAAGTATCTTACTCCTGTATTCTAATAACATGGTTCACTTCAATATTTTTCGCATTTTCTGGGGCGTAAAAGAAGATAAGACAGTCAACGTTTCTTACAATGCCCCACTTGGTTATTCACAGTCTTTTACTGCAAAACTAGGCACGGGAAATTCGGGTATTGATGATTCACATTGGAATTACTTGAAAAAAGAAACTAAAATTGTTAAAGGAGCATGAAATATTTTGTAACTTGTTGAATGGAGTCTACATAAAACGTGAGCTGAACTATAAAGGACGAAAGGTTTTATTTTTGTTTTTGCTAGTGGCTTTACGTCGCACCGACACAGATAGGTCTTATGGCGACGATGGGATAGGAGAGGCATAACAGCTGGAAGGAAGCGGCCGTGGCCTTAATTAAGGTACATTTGCCTGGTGTGAAAATGGGAAACTACGGAAAACCTTCTTCAGGGCTGCCGACAGTGGGATTCGAATCCACTATCTCCCGATGCACGTTCACAGCCGCACGGCCAGATCGCCCGCTAGGAGGAAAGGTAGAGGGAGTTGCTTTTAGTAGTAAAAGCGGAGAAAATAACACTACATTAGCTACAACTGCACAAACTTTTATGTTGTCATCCAGTCTTTAAAAAAATAAAGACGTTGTTGATTTGTTTCCATGTAAGAACCTAATGTGACATTTCTTAGAAGAACTAACTTTGCAAGTCTTTAAAGTATTAACAGATAGTCCTATAGCTTATAAGGTAGCACGCATAATTTCTAATAATAACAGGAAAATGTTTGAAAAGCTGTGCAAAAGCAATTTACAAACCACTTTTCAAAATCCATTTGACGAAACACACACACACACAAAATTGTTTGATACTGGTCATTTATTTAAAATCTTAATAAATAACTGGCTTAATCAAGCTGACAACTTATCCTGACTTTGACAACTCTGAGTCAGACAAGAAAATGTCTGAGTCTATCTAGTGCGGCCTTGGCTTGCTCCTGGCCTGTACCAAAAGGTGTTGTACCAGACTCTTTTAGAGCTACAAAATGTAAACCTGTATACTAACGTTTTTACATGAGGATTCTCAGAGAAAAATTCTGACTTCGCTTGTCAACAATGTTCTGGAAAAAGAAAATGTTTAAACATGCAGTGATTAAATAAATAGTTTTAAACATTTCGTCGACAGATGTATATACATCTTTTGTAATATATTATTGAATAACAATAGAAAAGTTACCGTAGATAAACTCATGACTGAGAAGAAGAAATCCTCAGGAAAATAAAAATGTACAAACTGAAACCTTAGGAATTCTTAGGTAAGTTTTAAGTTGCAGCTTAATTTCTAAGAAAGGTTTCAGACTATTGTTGTGAATTGCCATCATGCATTTTCCTAGTAACATTAAAACTTTTTGTATACGTATTATGCGTTCTAATCTTTTAAAGATACCGTGTTGAGTTACAAGTGACAGATGTCATCATAATTTTACGTAAAGAAATGTACATGTAGCCTACTGCCCTGCCAGTTTTCTCCCCGCATAAAACTCCTGTAGTATACAAGCCTAAGTAAAGCCACAATTGAAGGAGTGTCCAATTTTATCGTTAAGGTTGAATAAATGAACAATATCATGGTGAAAGTGAGAGCGGGCCCTACACTGCCATGCTGAACGCCAGCCACTAGCGTGACGTCACGGTCCGAGCCTTGTGGCCTGTCTATCTAGTGCGGCCTTGGCAGTACACTGTACACATTGAAGCAGTCAGCCCATAAAACTACCACAGCGCTGTCCTTGGCTCACCGCGTACGAATGACAGAGCGCTGGCCCAGACCGGCCCGTGCGATGACGTCACGGGCTTCGTTTGTTCGAGCCTTTCAAAGCCTACTGCAGTGTACTGCTGAAGCAGCTCATGGGCTGGGCCTCGCTGCAGGACTCTGGTTTGTGCTGTCCTCAACATCCCTGCAACTCACACACCACATACAACACTATCCTCCACCACAATAACACGCAGTTACATACACATGGCAGATGTCGCCCTCCCTCATCGGAGGGTCTGCCTTACCAGGGCTGCCACTCGGCTAGAAATAGCCACACGAAATTATTAAGTGGGCAACAATCCTCTATTAACACCAATCAGAGACAAAAAATTGAATGGGTCCGACACTTCGAAAATGCAGGTATCGGGCAAAGAACGACAAGGGCCACGAAGGGTGTGGAAATGAAAGACTCCTTAGGCCTCGACGCATAATACCGTAGAGTTCGGAAAAGAACAACAGTTGACCAAGGGAGGTCGGATAGGACAGATGAAAGTGGGGAGCTTGGCATAAGTAAGTGGAAACAATGCCAGGAATCAGCTAAGTGCCCCGTGTTCGTCAACCGACACTCCCAAGTTAAGAGACCCCGGGAAGGTCAACAGTTAGCAATGTTTCATACGCAGCGCGAGTCGAACAGGGCAGCACCTGGCTAGTAAATTAAGCACGTTTCGATACACTACATTTTCTCGAAAAGTACTTGTCCGATTTTCAAAGTAATCACGGTACTGAACTTGTAATGTTCATAAGTTTAAAGCTAGACGTAGAAACCAGTATAGATCCATAAAAAAACTAGTATCGGTTAGAAAACAGCGTAGTTCTATTTTTAAAAAGTACCATCAATCTCAGTCCGCCTCTGTGGTGTAGTGGTTAGTATGATTAGCTGCCACCCCCCGCAGGCCCGGGTACGATTCCCGGCTCTGCCACGAAATTTGAAAAGTGGTACGAGGGCTGGAACGGGTCCACTCAGCCTCAGAAGGTCAACTGAGTAGAGGTGGATTCGATTCCCACCTCAGCCATCCTGGAAGTGGTTTTCCGTGGTTTCCCACTTCTCCTCCAGGAAAATGCCGGGATGGTACCTAACTTAAGGCCACGGCCGCTTCCTTCCCACTTCCTTGTCTATCCCTTCCAATCTTCCCAGCCCCCCACAAGGCCCCTGTTCAGCATAGCAGGTGAGACTGCCTGGGCGAGGTACTGGTCATCCTCCTCAGTTGTATACCCCGACCCAGAGTCTGCAGCTCCAGGACACTGCCCTTGTGGCGGTAGAGGTGGGATCCCTAGCTGAGTCCGAGGGAAAAACCGACCCTGGAGATTAAACAGATTACGAACGAACCATCAATCTCAGAAAATATGGACACCATAAAAAGTACTGTAAGTCCAATTATGAGCCCCTTGGTAACATTACTGGAAGTGAAAACAGAATGTCAATATATTCAACGGTTCACAAGTTATTTGAGGTGGTCATCTTAGCAGAATAACATAGTTATTGATAAATATTAGAGAACAGCAAGTTTAATAGTAATCCTATTAGTTAGAAAATCGTTAATGACCACGAAATCGTAAGTCAGATAAATATGACCTCATTCAGAGACGTACAAGTATTCTGCAGCAATGAAAACTTTCGTCCCACTTAATTTTCACGCGTCTGGAATCAACTTCTTAGAAATAAATGGAGATCGTTCCTTTAATAGCGGAGAGAAAGTAAAGAAACATTCAGGAGTCGGTTAATTATCGTAGCATTCTATAGATTTCTCTAACCGTATCAAACAAAACAACATCGCCTTCATAACGCTTTGTGTTTCCTACTGCTAACTTTATGGGGGAGGGGAAGATAATCTGCAACTAGTCCTCGGCAAGAAAAATGAAACAGGAGACGATAAGATGAAAATTGAGAAAAAAATCAGAAGGATTCACTCTTAAATTCAATGACCCGTTCCAGAAGTTAATGAAGGGACTGAAGTTTTCAAGGGATTGAACGAACTTCTTACAGACTTCACGAATTACGTATATCACAGCAATGCTCTATCTCCACTGAAATAATATTGTTTAAAACTGGTCCTTATCGGAAGGATGAGTCACCGAAATGGAATTCTCTCCCTAGAAAATAAATCTGAAAGTGGTCAGAGTTTGTGAACAGATGAAACTCATGAATTCTCTGCAGCAATAACCCCGGAAACATGAAAGAGAAATACTGAAGGTTAAAGTTTTTGTATATAAAAGTACAGAGAGGCTTGCTTTAACTCTCAGATTAGTAACAAACATAAACAAAGTAAGGGAAGATATTCACTCAAAGTAACTGTTGCTTTTCGTTATCATTCCTTAAATACACTAATGAATTAAGGCGGGGGAGCTAATGGGTTCTTGCAAGCATTTCATCGTTCCAAACATATCTTTTTCTTTTCATTTTGGGTTCATAGGATACAGAAATCAACTAAAATCATTTTAATACAACTTTCTTAATTTCAATTATGGCCCCTTTCACACAATCCATTGCTTTCCACCAGAGGTGTAGAAAGGAGCCCGTAGAATTCCCACGAGAAATTTCGCGTGGCGCAACCTCCCTCCACTCTCGGCAACAGCAGGCTGCTGTCAACCGGCCTGAAGTGTCTTCGACTCCTGGCGACTGGAAGTTCACTAAATCAGATTAGTTCGTTCGGACGGTCAACACTGTGTGGGCCACAAGTGGGAATTTTTTGTTTCAAAATGCCGGTTCTACGCATAGATGCAGAAAAGTTAATAATAGAAATGCAAAATCGTCCGTGTCTGTGGGTTTTACGAACGACAGACTATTCAAATAAAATTTAAAAACTTCAAATGTGAACTGAAGTTTCCCAAGAAGTGATTCCAAATTTTTCCGAACTGAACGACTCTGAAAAGAGAGAAGTTGGTAAGAACAATAATATTGTAGGTGTTATATGTTAACTATTTATTCAATATTACAATACCTGTAACATAGGACATTGAAAAAATAAGGGGTAATACATTTTCGCATATTAGTGTCCTGATGCTGTAAACTTGCTTCAAGGCTTGACAACAATTCATCAAACGAATTCCCACACATTCGAAAATAATTAAAGAACTTTTTGGGATCACTGGCACGTTCATCTAGAAGAAAACGATGAGCTCCTCATTGTAGGCGATATGGATTTAATGGATGGACCCAATGAACCCTAGTACTCTTCTTTCCCCTCAATCTTCTTTTCGTAAGAATATAAATCCCAAGGATAACATTCGCGTCTATGGTCCAAAGTCAAACTGAGACGCAAAAGATGCTATGGGGACTAAAAGTCGCCGGCAAGTTCCCGGAAGTGGACAGCAAAGAAAAACAGTGCCTGAGAAGTGAAGTGGAGTAGCGTGGCGTGGAAAGTAGTGGATCGTGTGAAAAGGGCATTAATGTTGAAATGAAGTAAGATGGCTCCACGCCAATTCAAATAATATTTAACAAACGAAAATTTAATATCATACTGGTATTTAAATAAACTAATCCCAAGCTATTTAAGCCAATATTTTATTAACGAAAGCAAATCATCTTCATTTCGATTTGGGCCGCTATGGACCGCGGAATATCAGCTTCAGCATTCTGGATATAGCTTCATTAATCTTATACCTCCATTGACTTTGATTTTCCATTCGGTTGCTTATTTCTTTTCTTTGATCTTTCGAAACGATCACCTTTGGAGACTTCCTTCTAACTTCCTCTCAGAAACCCTTGAAAAGTTATTTTTCTAAACCTGCTTCGATCCTGAGCAAGTTCCTGTCTGATGCCCATTTTCTCGTTACGGATTTTGGGAAAAGCATCTCGGAGAAACCTCTTTCTTCTTCGAGTGAGTCAGAACCTTTCGTGTAAGCGTGTCTTCATTCATCCTGAGTATATGGCCGTAAAACTAGGCTCGTCTCTTTCTCGTCGATTCCACAATTCTTCCGTTTCCTTGTATTCTACGTATAAGAAAGTACATAAATTGGTTCTAAGCTACTTCACTTGACAGTCTAACACTTTGCCTTCCGTCAACAAATACTCTTGCAGAAACGCCTGCTTTTGAGATATTCAAGGCTTACTCACTTAGTTAAGAGAAAATCACAGGAATGAAGATGATAAATGGAAACCAGGATTTTAATATATTCAACAGATAAAAAAAATTGTATAAGAAAGAGTGTTATGTAGACATGATGACTATACAAAGTGACGACACTGTTCTTCTAATGCAGTTTTCTCACAGAGGACTGGTGACCTTCATGGATTTTTTTTTCCTATTTTGTGATTCTCATATCGTAGATGTCGAACCAATCCCACTGGACTCGCACAGGGTCTTTCTTACAAACCCAGACCGTCCAGCGGCGTTTCTACTCTCCGAGACCTAAGCAGCTGTACGGGAAGCGCGCGCACAGTTCTTGCCCTTGCAAGGAGCGTGCATGTGTTCGACCTGGCATCAATAGCCAGTCTCAATCTCAGCTGTTAACACAGTGAGACAGTTATCATTGCAGCACCGTATTTTCGTATGTAAAAGTCATTTTAAATACGAGTCGGCTCGATGGGTACGCGGTGCTCTTGTTCAGCAATTTCCTGGTGAACTGTCCCTTGATGAGCACAGATTCACGTAATTGTAAATGAATTTGAAAGTGCTGACTCACTGGTCAATGAAAATTATGCGCGCACATGAACAGTTTTAACAGAGGAAAAGCTGGATGACACTGGTGCGAATCTTGAACGGTAACCGAATAAATCACTCACAAAATTAGCACAAGTAGTACGGGTTTCGGTTTCTTCTGTACACAGAGCTACAAAGGTGTTACAGGTTTACATGGGCCCACTGTTCAAAACCTGCTGATACAACCACAAGAGTGAGATGTTGCATCATTGAATGATAATTTATTCGACACACAGCCTGTGTTCCTTTCGGATAATGCCGGGTTTCATCTTAATGATCGTGTGTGAACAGTCGGTCTTAGTGTGCAGAAAATCCTAATGATGTTTATGAAGTCCCTAATTATGAAGGACGACACTTCCAGCATCTTTTGTAAGATTTCATATAAGATTATACACTGACTGACAGAGCAAATGCAACACCAAGGAGTGGTTCGAAAGGGATGAAAGTTGGGGAAAAAACAGAGACGGCACGGACGAATAATTGATGTTTATTTCAAAGCGATATGCAGGTTACACAATGCGCACGGCATCGACTCAGTAGGATGTAGGACCACCGCGAGCGGCGATGCACGCAGAAACACGTCGAGGTACAGAGTCAATAAGAGTGGTGTCCTGAGGGATGGTTCTCCATTCTCTGTCAACCATTTGCCACAGTTGGTCGTCCGTACGAGGCTGGGGCAGAGTTTGCAAACGGCGTCCAATGAGATCCCACACGTGTTCCATTGGTGAGAGATCCGGAGAGTACGCTGGCCACGGAAGCATCTGTACACCTCGTAGAGCCTGTTGGGAGATGCGAGCAGTGTGTGGGCGGGCATTATCCTGCTGAAACAGAGCATTGGGCAGCCCCTGAAGGTACGGGAGTGCCACCGGCCGCAGCACATGCTGCACGTAGCGGTGGGCATTTAACGTGCCTTGAATACGCACTAGAGGTGACGTGGAATCATACGCAATAGCGCCCCAAACCATGATGCCGCGTTGTCTAGCGGTAGGGCGCTCCACAGTTACTGCCGGATTTGACCTTTCTCCACGCCGACGCCACACTCGTCTGCGGTGACTATCACTGACAGAACAGAAGCGTGACTCATCGGAGAACACGACGTTCCGCCATTCCCTCATCCAAGTCGCTCTAGCCCGGCACCATGCCAGGCGTGCACGTCTATGCTGTGGAGTCAATGGTAGTCTTCTGAGCGGGCGCCGGGAGTGCAGGCCTCCTTCAACCAATCGACGGGAAATTGTTCTGGTCGATATTGGAACAGCCAGGGTGTCTTGCACATGCTGAAGAATGGCGGTTGACGTGGCGTGCGGGGCTGCCACCGCTTGGCGGCGGATGCGCCGATCCTCGCGTGCTGACGTCACTCGGGCTGCGCCTGGACCCCTCGCACGTGCCACATGTCCCTGCGCCAACCATCTTCGCCACAGGCGCTGCACCGTGGACACATCCCTATGGGTATCGGCTGCGATTTGACGAAGCGACCAACCTGCCCTTCTCAGCCCGATCACCATACCCCTCGTAAAGTCGTCTGTCTGCTGGAAATGCCTCCGTTGACGGCGGCCTGGCATTCTTAGCTATACACGTGTCCTGTGGCACACGACAACACGTTCTACAATGACGGTCGGCTGAGAAATTACGGTACGAAGTGGGCCATTCGCCAACGCCGTGTCCCATTTATCGTTCGCTACGTGCGCAGCACAGCGGCGCATTTCACATCATGAGCATACCTCAGTGACGTCAGTCTACCCTGCAATTGGCATAAAGTTCTGACCACTCCTTCTTGGTGTTGCATTTGCTCTGTCAGTCAGTGTATACACGCTTAAAGAGAGCCTCCGTGGCTCAGAAGGCAGCGCGTCGGCGTCTCACCGCTGGATACCGTGGTTCAAATCCCGGTCACTCCATGTGAGATTTGTGCTGCACAAAGCGGAGGCGGGACAGGTTTTTCTCCGGGTACTCCGGTTTTCCCTGTCATCTTTCATTCCAGCAAAACTCTCCATTCTCATTTCAAGCATTTATCAGTCATTAATAATCACCTTGCGAGTGGCGACCCCATTGTAATAATAGCCTATATCTGGTTCATTCGTTACATCCATGACCCGGTCAGGGACTGGAAAACAGGTTGTAGGTTTTCATTTTCATTTTCATTTTCACACACTTAAAGCAGGGCGGCCGCGTGCGATGTAAGTTGGGATGAGGCACCTGCTGAAGCGCACAGTACAAACACTGTGCGCTCCGTCTGGGCTTATAAGGGAGACCCTGTATGTAGGAGGTACCTGTACAGATATTTTAGTAGCACAAATAATTACGTAACTGCTTCATTTACGCACAACACCACACAGTCAACCAGCACAGAAACATACTGTACACGAGGGAACACATCTCTCCACATAGTGTTGGTGTTAGTGTTGGTATCCGACCGTAAAATTAGACTGTACAGTCCAAGTAACTGGAGAAAAAACCCGTAAGAAAGGAGAAAAATTAGGTTACATGCCTTGAGATTTTATGGGGGGAGTGAATGGAAAATAGAAATCAATGAAATAAATAGACAGGGTAGTTATCGAAATTCGTCGTGACCTAGAAGATTTGAATCACTCAACTTCGGCACCTTGTACTACTCTGTGGTCGATTATGAACGTTGGTATCAGCGGGTAGCTTAAATTTAATTTAATCATTTTAACACAGCGTTAAGCTTACGACCAGTAAAATCATAACATGGGTAACTTCGAGGCTATAAAGTCGTGTAATTGCCACATAATGCTCCCGAGCTACATTCAACGGTTACAAGCTGCCCACCACAGCAGTCACTAATAAATTAGTTGAAGAGGCATGCTCATCATCACTTAATTTTTATTGATAAACAGGATTTCTATTCCGACTAACGTACATCACAATTTAACTACTTACCAATGTTCATTGCAATAGATCGTGCTTAACTTATATGAAAATGCGGCTACATTCTCAAGTCATGTGCAACAATTGTACCTTCGCTGGGTCGTCATCGTACCTTGGATATCTTGGATTCAGGAGGTCAAATGGACTGTATCGCGACTGACCTGTCTCAAGCATTTTCTTTCTTTCTTTTTTTTTTGCTACTTGCTTTACGTCGCACCGACACAGATCGCTCTTATGGCGACGGTGGGACAGGAAAAGGCGGCCGTGGCCATAATTAAGGTACAGCCCCAGCATTTGCCTGGTGTGAAAATGGGAAACCACGGAAAACCATTTTCAGGGCTGCCGACAGTGGGGTTCGAATCTACTATCTCCCGAATACTGTATAGTGGCCGCACTTAAGCGACTGCAGCTATCGAGCTCGGTCAAGCATTTTATAGGCTTGACCATGGGAGATTACTGGCAACAATGAGTGCAATTGGACTAGACAAAAGAGTGACTGAATGGGTGGCTATATTTCTGGAAAATAGATCTCAGAGAATTAGAGTAGGCGAAGCTTTCTCTGACTCTGTAATGATTAAGAGGGGAATTCCTCAAGGAATTTTATTGGACCTTTTTGTTTTCTTATATATATAAATGATATGAGTAAAGAATAGGAATCAAAGATAAGGCTTTTTGCGGATGATGTAATTCTGTACAGAGTAATAAATGAGTTACAAGATTGTGAGCAACTGCAAAATGACCTCGATAATGTTGTGGGATGGACAGCAGGTAATGGTATGATGATAAACGGGGTTAAAAGTCAGGTTGTGAGTTTCACAAATGGGATAAGTCCTCTCAGTTTTAATTACTGCGTTGATGGGGTGAAAGTTTATTTTGGGGATGATTGTAAGTATCTAGGTGTTAATATAAGGAAATATCTTCATTGGGGTAATCACATAAATGGGATTGTAAATAAATGGTACAGATCTCTGCATATGGTTATGAGGGTGTTCAGGGGTTGTTGTAGTAAGGATGTAAAGGAGAGGACATATAAGTCTCTGGTAAGAGCCCAATTAGAGTATGGTTCCAATGTATGGAACCCTCACCCAGATTACTTGATTCATGAACTGGAAAAAATCCAAAGAAAAGCAGCTCGATTTGTTCTGAGTGATTTCCTACAAAAGAGTAGCGTTACAAAATTGTTGCAAAGTTTCGGCTGGGAAGACTTGGGAGAAAGAAGACGAGCTGCTCGACTAAGTGGTATGTTCCGAGCTGTCAGTGGAGAGATTGCGTGGAATGGCATTAGTAGACGAATAGGTTTGAGTGCTGTCTTTAAAAGTAGAAACGATCACAATATGAAGATAAAGTTGGAATTCAAGAGGACAAATTGGGGCAAATATTCGTTTATAGGAAGGGAAGTCAGGGATTGGAATAGCTTACCAAGGAAGATGTTCAATACATTTCCAATTTCTTTGAAATCATTCAAGAAAAGGCTAGAAAAACAACAGATAGGAAATCTGCCACCTGGGCGACTGCCCTAAATGCGGATCAGTAGTGACTGATTGATCATCATCATCCCTTGCGTTACTCATTTCTGAGTGTCGTTATCCCATTTCTTGTCCCATTCTTGACATGGTTACGCCACCCTTCCTAATCTTCAGCCTTCCTCAATTCTTGTTCGAATCGGAAGTCGCTGGTCCTTTTCACCTGGTTAGCCTGTCTGAACGATGCCCTTCCTCACAATCTCTCACCTTCTATCCTTGATTGTAAGATGGTCGTTTTAAGGTTTTCTCTCTCCTGGTAATGTGGTAAAAGAACTTCAGAATGGTGCACGGGGGTTGACAGAGGCTCAGAGACGTTCAGCTCTTGTATAATCGAGGCTTTTGTTCTTCTTTCAGTCCATAGCTGGGTACGGGTTACAAAATATCCACGATATTGTACAGGAGACGACTAAGAGACCGATCCCAAAGGACTCTTAAATAGAAGAGCCTCTGACGTGGGGTCACTGGATCCCTAGCTGATATGGCTCCTATTTGTGTCAGGCTCCTGATTTTCATCTTTCCTATCCGAACTCCACTGGCCGATTCTTCTTGTCTTTCAATCCCAACGGTATTCCCGCCTTTCATTATTCTTTACTTCCTATGATCTGAGTTATGAGGGGATTATTATTTTGTTGCAAGACCCTTTAAAACGATATTTACCAGCAGCACCAACTACGGTAATTCAGAATTTAAAAAAAGTGCGTGCCTCAGTGAGTTGACCGTTATTACCTGAGCCATGTCTGGGAGACAGGATGATGCAAAAGTTGTTTGATCCATGAAGCTCGCCCAATGATGTCTTGGTGTCAGCTATTCTGCAAAAAGCTAGCGTGCAGTGCGATTGCTTTTTATGCACTAGTGATTGATCTTTTCATGGCTTCTGAATTAAGTGTTGAACAGCGTACTTTTGTGTGCTATAGATTTTCAATTGAAATTCGCACCGACATTTTGAAATGCAGAAAATGTATCGGAATATCATCGCAAGCTGCAACACCAGTCTACAGGCGAAGTGAAAGCATTTTCAACACTTACTGGGAATGTTATTGATATTCAAGCTGATTAAATCCATTAATAAAAGTTGACGGGTTCTCTACGGGCGTATAAGAACGGTGTGATGGCCCCCACGCTCTCGTCTACCGACACGTGGCATGAGAACGGGCAACTCATATTCTGCTCACCCGGCATATCACATTTCTTCTAGCCTTCTCATTTTATACGTTATTTTTGCACCTTGAAGAGGTATGTAAGTTGTATATCGCAAGATTTTTTCCCTACTAGCTTAACGTTGCACTATCTCAGGTTTTCGGTGACGCTTCGACGGGAGAGGGCTTGGACGCGACAGTAGCAGCATGAGACAGGCTCGACATCTGGTGGGTGTGAAAACGGGTATCCGCGGTTAACAACACCAGGACTATCGATGAACCCACGATAGAAGTTTACTGCTAGTCCACCTCCGTAACGTAACGGTTAGTTGCTGTACTCGGAGGCCCGGATCTGATTCCCAGTACTGCGACAGATTTAAGAACGGCAGGAAGGCTAGGGTATGGTAAATGAAATGGCGTATGGCGTTTAGTGCCGGGAGTGTCCGAGGACATGTTCGGCTCGCCAGGTGCAGGTCTTTTGATTTGACGTCCGTAGGCGACCTGCGCGTCATGATGACGATGAAATGATGATTAAGATGACACATACACCCAGCCCCCGTGCCAGCGAAATTAACCAATGATGGTTAAAATTCCCCACCCTGCCGGGAATCGAACTCGGGACCCCTGTGACCAAAGGCCAGCACGCTAACCATTTAGCCATGGAGCCGGACTAGGGTGTGGTTAAAATAGTACATGCAGCTCACCTCCACTGGGGGCGAACCAGAAAAGAACTGCACCACCACGGGGCGAGAACACGCGTTTACTAGCTATACGAGCCGTACGTGTTTTCCTTAATAGTTTCAAAAATTCATAAATATATAATAAATATATTCTTACCTAAATGTAGTTCCTTTTTTACACACAGGAGTAATGAGATAAAAACTGTGATTTTAGGGTACTACACTGTCCTCAGTGGCGTAGCCAAGGGGGCAGGGTTACTGGGTTAGACCGCCCTGCAATGGAAATTTTACAAAAAGAACAAACAGAAACTGACAATCTAAATAAACACTCAGAAATATACACTGCTGTTTGTAGAAAGTGAAACACCAAGACCGAGAGCTGTGATCACAATGCAATTTATTCCACGCATTAGGGACATGACAAGATACAAATTATTACAATTAGAGAACTGTACATGCACGGTGACCGTGGTAATTCAGTACGGCGTAGCGCCATCACGCGCTGCAATCAGAGCCGCCAGCCGTCGTGGCATGGAATCAAAGAGCTCCTGGATGTGCTGCTGGGGAATACTCTGCCCCGCGGTTTGTAGGCGCGTCCATAAATCATCAACGAACAAGATGCCGACCAACCATATCCCAGACATGTTCAATGGGTGACATATCCGGCGAACGGGCAGGCTAGGGAAGCAGTGGTATCCGTCGATCTTCGAAGAAGACTGGCACATTCCTTGCCATATGCGGACGGGCATTGTCCTGCTGGAATATGGCGTCTGGAACGGCCAGCAGGAGGGGCAGGGCCTCGGGCTGTGAAACCTCCCTGATGTAGCGGTAGCTGTTCAAATTGCCCGCAAGACGTAGGAGGCGAGATCGCATGTTATAGACAATTGCGCCCCAAACCATCACACTTGCGTTTGTCCGCTATGCCGCTCAACAATACAAAGTGCCCGACGGCGCTCACCACGGCGGCGTCTAACGCGTTTGCGGCCACCACTGTAGGGCAAGTTGAAGCGGGACTCGTCCGAAAACACTACATTTTGCCACTCAGCACGCCAGCGCCGTTGTTCACGTGCCCATAGCAGTCTACGACGTTGGTGGTTGCTGGTCAATGGAAGCCGGCGCAATGACATGCGTGCCACCAGTCCGGCCCTCAGAAGACGGCGTCGAACCGTCGATGCAGAAATCCCCACACCCGTTGCAGTGCTCCAACATCGAGCCAACACCGTGGACGAAGCTGTTTTGTCCGTTACGACCAAGCGGACAAGATGGCGGTCATCTCGCACTGTGGACACATTGGGTCGTCCAGTACCCTGTCGGCGCTGTGTATGGACCTTTTCTCTCCACTGGTTCCATATACGCCTGACTGTTGAAGCAGCATACCCTGTACGAGCCGCAATGTTATGGAACGACAGACCCATCTCCCGGAGCCCTATCATTCTGCCCCGTTCGAACGCACTCACCTGCTGCTATTCCCTCCTGTGATATCGGCGGGACATAGTGGCACTTAGGTACGTGTTTCCACTTCGTATGACGGCTCCGCACTGACTGAGCGTTGCGTAACACTGCCCTGGCCGGTCACACACAGAAGGGCTCTGCTGGACCTACGTGCGCGCCATCTCTCTGCAATTTAAATCACTTAATATTGTTCCACTGTTCTACACGTCCACTGATTTTGGCGTGTTTCAGACCATTGCTTCTGAGTGTTTCTACAAACAGCAGTGTAATTGTAGAAACAACAGATATGTTGAATATATTTTCTAAGATGCCTCGAAAGTTGGATTTTAGATTGCAAAGTACCGAGCTTGATAGCTGCAATCGCTTAAGTGCAGCCAGTATCCAGTAATCGGGAGATAATGGGTTCGAGCCCCACTGTCGGCAGCCCTGAAGATGGTTTTCCGTGGTTTCCCATTTTCACACCAGGCAAATGCCGGGGCTGTACCTTAATTAAGGCCACGGCCGCTTCCTTCCAATTCTTAGGCCTATCCCATCCCATCGTCGCCATAAGACCTACCTGTGTCGGTGAGATGTAAAGCAAATAGCTAGATTGTAATGTGAACATACCATTCGCTGTAAAACTGCTGACTTTGATCGTACTGTTCTTGTTCTGTATTTTAATGTAAGAGTGGTGGTGTTGGTGATAATCATTTCAAGAGAAAGAACTAGGAAACCATTCTCTATATAATCATAATCAGAGAGAAAAAATGGAAGGGACCCGACACTTCGAAAAATGAAGGTATCGGCCGAAGAAAGACAAGGGCCACAAAGGGCGTGAAAATTAAAGACTCCCTAGCCCTCGGAAACCTAACAGCGTCGGGGTTGGAAAAGAACAAGAGTTGACCAATGAAAGTCGGGTAGGATAGATGAAAGTGAGGAGGCTGGCACAAGTAGTGGAAGCAATGCCAGGACTCAGCTGAGGGCCCCGTGGCCGCCAACCCACGCCCCAAAGTTCAGAGCCCTAGGGTCCCTATTAGTCGCCTCTTACGACAGGCAGCGGATACCGTGGGTGTTATTATTTTGTAGTGTACTGCATTCTGAATACCAACATAATTCGCTTGTATCAGTGCCCTTATAATGACAAGTTTTGCATGCGCGCACCACACACGCACATGTGTTCTATCATAGTTTTTATGTATATCCACCCCCAACGGCCGATCGCGGCTACGCTACTGTCTGTTCTCCATATTGCATCTTACTTTTCTATAGACTTACGAAATGTTTGGAATTTCTCCTTCACTAATTTTCCAACATATGCATCGTAAAGCTCGTGTCCAGCAGGAACGCAGGTGTGGCAAGGAGAGTACACATAGCACAGGTGACACCCACTCTAAGCTCCCTGTAAGCCGACTGCAGGGGCCTGCCACCTAAGGGAACAACTCTCATCCCACGAGGGTACACAGTAGCTTAACAAGCCAATCATCGCCAACACAATATGCAAACTCCTCGTCACATACACAACTAAATCTGAGATAATATTTAGGCAAGAAAAGAAAAACTGAACGCTAGTTTGTGTCTAAGTAACCTAGATTTAGAGGAGCTTTTCTCAACTCAGGGAATTTCAATTCCCTCGTCCATGTTTCTGAGAAATTCTGAGTCACCTCGGAAAGTTATTACGCACTGACACTATGCATGGTTGTAATGTGTACCTTAAACATCGTAAGCGGTTGTCTAGTCGTCTAGCTCATTAGATAGTACACTAGTAAGACTAATCTATACATTACTACGGCACATCACAGGGCTGGTAAATTATTTAAATAAAAATATCCAAAGACGACCTAGCGATAATTACCCAGACTCCTGAGGAAGCCAGACGTACCGTCGAGAAACTTCATGAAATCGCCATCAAAACTGACCTCCAAATCTCTCACGAGAAAACACAATACATGGATTCCAAGAACCAAAGGCTTGCAACCAAATATGGCAATATCACACAAGTTAAGCACTTCAAGTACTTAGGTAAACTTATCGGGAGCACTGAAAGTGAAGAAATAACTAATATAACACGTGCTCAAGACCGTGCAAATGGCAAGCCAATTCTAGACGCGGACCCTGCACCAGCAGGAAAAAGCTAGGAAGAAGAAGAGATTTTTACCAATAGCCATGTTAAAGGTTTTACATCATACAATGTTATCATAGTGTGTTTACGGGCCTAGCAGAGTGTCAGAAGAAGGTGAAGGAAATCTGTACGTAGGGCATGCCTTGGCCACCAGGTTAATGATTCATTCGAATAGGGCCCATAGAACAGCATAGGCCTACAACCTCGAACAATAATAATAATAATAATAATAATAATAATAATAATAATAATAATAATAATAATAATAATAATAATAATAATAATAATAATAATCGTGCTTAACGTCCAAGTGAGTGACTATCCGATTTAGGTCACGTAGCCGTCAACTTGCATTCGAGAGAGTGAGTGGATTCGAAACCCACTGTTGTTGCCCTGGAGACGGTTTTCTGGGTTTCTCATTTTCACACCAGGAAAATGCTGGAACGGTACTTTAAGTATAGCCAGTCACTTCCTGCTAAGTTCTAGCCCCTTCCCATCCTGGTGTCACCGAAAATCTTCCACGTGCGATATTAAACTAGTAGAAAAAAAACACTCACAATGAACAACCATCTTCGCTCTCATCCATGCATCCCATTGATTGCCACGTTAGATTGGAAATGCGTATATCACGGCGTTGAAAGGAAGCTTTGAATTTTGTTTTAGATGTAACGTCCCTGATCTCACTGGGAAGTTCACTGCACCAATTCGCGGCGGTCTGTTGTATGTTGTAATTCGATCTCTAATGTATGGCCAGATCGGATATTGAAGACGTACAGGGAATTCATTATTGTAGCGATATCTGGATGACTGGTAAGTAGAAGGTTATCACAAAGCACCTATTACAGTAAAGTAGTCGCATGTAGCTTCCAGTCGTAACCAAACCAAGATAACTGTCTATAGAAAGGAGAGACGTGGGAATAGCAACATACGTCCAATGCGTATCATCATCATCATCACCATAATCATCATCCTGATCATCCTGTTGTCATTCACCCCTGAATGCAGGCTTTTCACAATTTCCGTCATGTACCTCGATCTGTTGTTGTCTGGAGCCATTCTTCCCTCTAGTCGTTCAAATGTCTTCAGCCCAGCGCAGCTGTGGTCCCCCGACACTGCGTTATGTCTTGAGTTGCCACCTCAATATTCTGTTGGTCCATCGGCTTGGATTTTGGAAACGCAGCAGGCACATGCCTTTCTCATTATTTATATCAATATTAACTGCATCGGAATAATCGAGAAACGGAAACAAAAGTGACTATGAGGTTTATTTTCAAGGACCGGAGAAATATACTTTCGAATTTTTGATATTTACTTTTTTTAAAATTGTTTCGCTCATGGCCACACGGGGATTCGTAACTGTTTTACAACATGGAATAATGAAACTGTATGAGATACGAAGTGAATGTATAATCACTCAAAAATAATAAGCTTATAGTATTATGTGTTCATCGCCGGCCCGCCTGCCTGCCTCTTATCCGGAGGCCCAGAGTTCGATTCCCGGCCAGGTCAGAAATTTTTACCTGGGTCTGGGGCTGGTTCGAGGTCCACTCAGCCTATGTGATTAGAACTGAGGAACTATCTGACGGTGAGATAGCGGCCCCGGTCTAGAAAGCCAAGAATAACGACCGAGAGAATTCGTCGTGGTGACCACACGACACCTCGTAACCTGCAGGCCTTCGGACCCTACAATTACCTTCCACGCCAGGCGGGCATTGCTGTGTGGTGGCTACAGAATCTGCCTGTGATAGGCGTTAGTGGCCTTCTGGGAGGATACTTTCGTGCATGGCTTCGAAACGACCGAATTCTCTCCAAAGTCAAGTCTTGAACTTTTGATCCATACTGGGCGCAACGCTGTGTGAACATGCGCAGCGTGGAAAGATGGGATCCAGTTTCCCTAGATTCTTGGTCTCTACCAGAATAGTTCAAGCTGGTTAAATCGATTCTTTTCTGTGCACATATTGAAGGTATCTGCGGCGAACTTTAAGACTTGAAGGAGATGGGCAATTATAGTTTGCTGTTCAAGACGCGCACCGCAGGTCATGCCTATCAGTTGCTCGAGTGCGACCACTTTGGCAACGAAATTTTAATCTGCCCAAAATTCGTTTGACTGTATGTGGATTTAACTCCTAGAAAAGCTTGGTGTAGCGTTTACCTCGTCAGATAATGTTGGAGTGCAGAAACCTGAAAAATTATTCCGCAATGGTAAAAGACTGTTATCCAACTCCTTATTACTGACCTGACGTATTTTATGGGCTTTATGTTCGTAGCTAGACGAGTCCTTTGTTATGTATTGTCTGACTTAGTAGCTGTGTATTTGTTACACCGGTGTGATGGTAATCGCAGATCCGACAACCGCGCACTGTGACTGGTTGGCTTTGTCAGCCATCATACATTTAAGCCTAACTTAATCCCGTTATTTCAAATTCAGTGCATGCGGTGGGTTTCACACTGAAGATTACACACAAAATATGCATTGAAACAAAATGAGTCGTATTTTTATTGCACGAATAATGCGTTCATTTATCGAATGCATGATGAAATGTATGGCTGGGGGGGGGGGGGTATGGCGACAGATTTCTTTTGTCTTTAATGAATACCGTAGATCTCCTATATAACCTAGTCAGAGTGTTGAGATCGTCCGAGCAACTGTTTGTGTCCTTAGCCGGTTAGATATTCTGGGTTCTACTCCAAGCTGAACCAAAAATGAAAATACTTGATTTGAGGATTGGAATGGAATTCACTTAAGAGTACAATGATTTGAGGAGACGATTTCTAGAGGCGATGGGTAAAATAAGGAATACATTAAAACTAAAGAAAGTGGTTACTCAGTACTCAGCCATGTAATAAGTGCGTCATAGCATGTGGTATTATAATATATGTCCGGGGGGTGGAGGTGGAACTGGACATCCTGAATTATACAAAACTGAAGTCTAAAAATACGGTGTGTAAATATAATTTTCGATATTTTGGTAACAAGAAAAAAAGATACAATGAGAGAATTATAATTCTTGCCTAAAACGCACAGTGATAATCATAGCTGAAGTTGTAATTTCTTACAGAGAGAATTCTGAAGGCGATTAGTTAATTCACAGAAGTTTGCAAGCTGAACGGGGAATGGCGTAAAACGACGGTGTATGTGCATTCGCTTTAAAAAAATGTGCGTCGTGGTATTGTATAAGCTCCTCGCAGGTACACTTTTCTCAGAAATAACTGAACCTGTGGATCCACAGGGTATTATCTACAAGAGAGGTGAATTATACTTGGATAATAATCAGAATTAAGTATGATAAGATATTAAATGCGATGAGCACATAATAATTAACCCCGTGGCACTACAGCCCTGAAATGCCTTGGCCTAGGCCCTAAGGGCTCTTAATTTGGGAGCGTGGGTTGGCGACCACGGGGCCCTCAGATGAGTCCCGGCATTGATTCCACTTACTTGTGGTGACAGACTCCTCACTTTCATCTTACCTATCCGACCTTCCTTAATCAACTCTCTTTCTTTTCCCACCCCGACGCTATTAAATTTCCAAGGGCTAGGAAGTCTTTCATTTTTACGTTTTCGTGGCCCTTGTCTTTTTTCATTTTTCGAAGTGACGGATCCCTTCCATTTTTTCTCTCTGATTAATGTTATATAGAGGATGGTTGCCTAGTTGTACATCCTCATAAAACAGTAATCACCACCACCGGCCTTGACCTACCAAGCGTCCGCTGCTCATCCGTCTTACTAGTTCGGCGCATATACCTTCAATATGTACACAGAAAAGAGTCGATTTAACCAGCTTGAACGATTCTGGTAGCAACCAGGAATCCAGCGAAACTGGATCCCATCTTTCCACGCTGCGCATGTTCACACAGCGTTGCGCCCAGTATGGGATCAAAAGTTCAAGACTTGACTTAGAAGAGAATTCGGTCGTTTCGAAACCATGCACGAAAGTATCCTCCCAGAAGGCCACTAACGCCTATCACAGGCAGATTCTGTAGCCACCACACAGCAATGCCCGCCTGGCGTGGAAGGTAACTGTAGGGTCCGAAGGCCTGCAGGTTACGAGGTGTCGTGTGGTCACCACGACGAATTCTCTCGGTCGTTATTCTTGGCTTTCTAGACCGGGGCACGGTCTTGAGCACGTGTTATATTAGCTATTTCTTCACTTTCAGTGCTCCCGATAAGTTTACCTAAGTACTTGAAGTGCTTAACTTGTGTGATATTGCCATATTTGGTTGCAAGCCTTTGGTTCTTGGAATCCATGTATTGTGTTTTCTCGTGAGAGATTTGGAGGTCAGTTTTGATGGCGATTTCATGAAGTTTCTCGACGGTACGTCTGGCTTCCTCAGGAGTCTGGGTAATTATCGCTAGGTCGTCTTTGGATATTTTTATTTAAATAATTTACCAGCCCTGTGATGTGCCGTAGTAATGTATAGATTAGTCTTACTAGTGTACTATCTAATGAGCTAGACGACTAGACAACCGCTTACGATGTTTAAGGTACACATTACAACCATGCATAGTGTCAGTGCGTAATAACTTTCCGAGGTGACTCAGAATTTCTCAGAAACATGGACGAGGGAATTGAAATTCCCTGAGTTGAGAAAAGCTCCTCTAAATCTAGGTTACTTAGACACAAACTAGCGTTCAGTTTTTCTTTTCTTGCCTAAATATTATCTCAGATTTAGTTGTGTATGTGACGAGGAGTTTGCATATTGTGTTGGCGATGATTGGCTTGTTAAGCTACTGTGTACCCTCGTGGGATGAGAGTTGTTCCCTTAGGTGGCAAGCCCCTGCAGTCGGCTTACAGGGAGCTTAGAGTGGGTGTCACCTGTGCTATGTGTACTCTCCTTGCCACACCTGCGTTCCTGCTGGACACGAGCTTTACGATGCATATGTTGGAAAATTAGTGAAGGAGAAATTCCAAACATTTCGTAAGTCTATAGAAAAGTAAGATGCAATATGGAGAACAGACAGTAGCGTAGCCGCGATCGGCCGTTGGGGGTGGATATACATAAAAACTATGATAGAACAAATGTGCGTGTGTGGTGCGCGCATGCAAAACTTGTCATTATAAGGGCACTGATACAAGCGAATTATGTTGGTATTCAGAATGCAGTACACTACAAAATAATAACACCCACGGTATCCGCTGCCTGTCGTAAGAGGCGACTAATAGGGACCCTAGGGCTCTGAACTTTGGGGCGTGGGTTGGCGGCCACGGGGCACTCAGCTGAGTCCTGGCATTGCTTCCACTACTTGTGCCAGCCTCCTCACTTTCATCTATCCTACCCGACTTTCATTGGTCAACTCTTGTTCTTTTCCAACCCCGACGCTGTTAGGTTTCCGAGGGCTAGGGAGTCTTTAATTTTCACGCCCTTTGTGGCCCTTGTCTTTCTTCGGCCGATACCTTCATTTTTCGAAGTGTCGGGTCCCTTCCATTTTTTCTCACAGCGTTGCACCCAGTATGGATCAAAAGTTCAAGACTTGACTTTGGAGAGAATTCGGTCGTTTCGAAGCCATGCACGAAAGTATCCTCCCAGAAAGCCACTAACGCCGATCACGGGCAGATTCTGTAGCCACCACGCAGCTAAACCAATGCCCGCCTGGCTTGGAAGGTAAATGCCTAGGGGCCGATGTTAAACGATGCCGTACAGGCATGTATACCACAACGTATACGGAGGGGTTCCTGCTTCGGCATTTGTGTGCGCGAAGATCTAAGTTTTCGGGCTGATACTACTACAGGGTACATGACGCTCCCATCCGACGGGTTGCGTACACCCCTCTGAGCGTTTCGGCTTAGTCGCTTAGTTACCACGCAGGACGCATAGCGAATCGGTCTACAACTCTCCAGTGGGGTCCGATAGCCACATGAATATTTTAGTCACCTCCTGCGACAAGTAGGGATTATAGTTCTTCCAAATTTCCTTCTTAACGGCCGGCAAGCTTTTGAAGCCTATCTGGGCGGCTGTGTTTACTTTCCTTGACCGCCTGAGGATTTCCCCAACTGGAGACACAGCGTGGTCAACTCTCCGTTTCAACTTCTTAATCTCTAAAAGCGACCGGCGAGACTGGATAGAACTGCTTGCAGCTGTGCAACACTGGAGACCTGACAAACAAGCCGCCTTCAGGACCGGCACGCTTTTTAACCCATTCACTGCCAAACCCATATACCGCGTCTTACAGCTGCCCCTATTCACACAGTTTTATGCAACCCGCAGATTATAGTCGAACCTAAAAATATTGACCTTGACTACTCACTACAATGTCTGCTCTTACAACGCTTTCCATAATTCGTTTATTCGTGTCAAGCAAATCAGCATTAATGATAAAATACCGATTGATGGTAAAGAATCGTGAAAATTATGTGTCGCAGAAACGTCCTGTACAGAGAATATTATTGGTGAATGACTAGAAGTAGCAGCAACACAACAGCGCTAAACAGCAACCCGTGATAGCCGAGCTTGCTAAAAGTTAGAGGAGAGTACTGGTGTTCGTTAGTAGGCGGTTCGAATCCTGTGTACGACGAATATTTTTATTGCGTTGTTGATGTTCGTGAGAGTCGTGTTGTTGACGACAAATCTAAATCATGATCAGTTCTCATATTTGCAGGTACTCAGCTATGTTTTTTTTTTTTTTTTAAGGAGCTCTTAAAAGAGCTATTTGCAATAAAGTGAGATTGTACCGACAGCTGTGCGATGGGCTTATGCATGGCCATTCGATTAATGAAGCAAATGTTCAAAATGACCACCAGCTTCGTCAATGCACATCTGAGCACGGTGGAGGAGAGACATTCTTGCTTGCTGCAACATATGTGGTGGAATCTGCCTGCAGGCTTCCGTGATGAGCCGCCGTAAATGATTCGGGCTCTCAAGCTCCTGCTCATAGACTCTTTCCTTTAAACAACCCCAGAGGAAAAAGTCGAGTGGAGTAAGGTCAGGTGATCTAGCCGGCCAAGTGACCGGACCCCCTCGTCCAATCCATCGTCCAGGATATGTCCTATGCAAGTGGTTCCGTACTGCCAACGACCAGTGTGGGGGGAGCTCCATCCTGCTGGAACCACATCCGTAACCGTGTCATAAGGGGCACATCCTCCAATGAGAGTGGGAGGTACTCACGAAGAAACTCTAGATAGCGTCGTCCAGTGAGGTTTCCTTCGAAGAAATATGGTCCAATTATCTTGTCACCTAGTATCCCGCACCACACGTTGACGCCCCATTGTACCTGAAATCGAGCTCCCCTGATCCAGTAAGGATTTTCAACGCTCCAGTAATGGAAGTTGTGACGATTAACAGTTCCGTTGTTGTGAAATCTGGATTCATCACTAAAGAGAATGTCCATTAAGAAATTCGCATCAGCTTCAACTCTTTGTAATATCCATTGCGAAAATTCTATCCGTTTTGGAAAGTCATCTCCGCGAAGTTCCTGGTGCAGCTGTTGATGGAAAGGGTGGAATTTATGGCGGTGCAATATTCGCAGTACAGATACATGACTGATGTTCAGTTCATTTCCTATGGCCCGTGAGCTTGTGTGCGGGTTGTATGCAATTGCATTTTGAACAGCTTCGTCCTTATTTCCAGACGTCACTGGAGCATCCCGAACGGGGGGTAATGTATGAAATGACCCCGTTGCAACACGTCGAAATGTATCTGCAGTTGGCAGCCTTCGTCCAGGATATCGTTCTTGATACAAGCGTCTGGCATCCCGTGCATTTTGCCTTGCTTCTCCATAAAGTAGTACCATATTCACATAATCATCCCGTGAATACATAATGTTTGCTTTCGTGCTAACCGTACAGTACGTGCTCACACGTTGCTGCTAGGATTACGATATGCTGTTTCATGTGCCCTACGTATGAAGTGTAGACCGCTGTTAGTTGGTCTTCGAGTCGAACGTGCGCAGTTGCTTGGTTGAATGGGTGGGTCAGAATGTTGACAACACGTGCACTGCGCTTCACTCCCTGTAGTCGTTTGCCATATGGAAGTCGCATGTTATTATTCCTTTCGTATGTATGCTTTCTTTGTAAAGGTGGCAAATTACTTTTGAGACTTAAGAACGTTAAATATTTATTACGAATGGCCTTACAAGTATAATATAAAAATAAAATTGAAAAGCTCGTAACTAGATTCGAACTCTAAATGCCTGCTAACATATCGTATGCTCGCTGCGATTGGTGCCATGTAGCCACTGCAGGCGACAAAGAATTGGTCTCGTAGCTCTGTACTAATGGAATTACCTAGGCTATCGCTTCGATACTGATCGTTGATGTTAAAAGTTCTGAACTCGAATGTGCAAACACCACAGTGAACTAAAGAATCGCGTCTCTCTTACGCCCAGATAGTTGCAACCATTTTCTACGCGTTACTTGGTTGAATGAGTCCAGCGTTATGTTTCAGGTGGTATTCACAATCGGTGCGTATGTGGCGATTTTATGATACCTGTTTATTATAACTTCCGTAGAAGAATATCGGAGACTTCAGAAAGGTCTTCGTAAACGATGCCTAGGCGAATACGAAATGACATTAAAAAATGCATGACTCAAGAATGGTTGGAACCCTTCCTGCTTCAAGTAACCTATCGAGGTACGTCTTCCATACGTAATTCCGCGCAGATATTTGCAACGTACAAGCGCCATCCTTGAAACTCAGTATTCACGAGGAGAGCGGAAGTTCCCGCTTCGACAAGTTACTGATGAGTTACAGCCTTATGGTCCCGTTTTATGCCTTTTTTGATCGCTCTAATGGTAGTAATTACATGGCGTAAGCTATCACATCTGCTGTACAGCATTTGCGTGCCACAGATTATAAACTACAGTGCAAAACACGTTTCTATCAATTTCGATGTGATGAGACTGTACAAAATGGTGGTGCATTGACATGTCTGTAATTGGTCTTACCCTATCACGTTTTCTATGATACCACGACCGCCCTTTCTATCAAAAGAAAATGGCCTCTTGGACCAATCAGGTGCGCAATTCTCTACCGACAGCTATAGGCGTGTTTATGGTTTGTACAGTATAGTAACATTTCGTAAAAATTAGTAGAGTATTGGACACCGCTCTACATAAAATGGTACAGTGTTTTTGAGATGGACCTCACTTACTGCCTCTTGTACCATTTCTCCATTGTGCGGAGAAGTCTCCATCGGGTTAACTCCACATAACATTGCTGTAAGGTGTTGCGCAAGATGGGACTAAGAGGCATTTACGTCCTAGCTGGTTGCATATATTCGGGGGAAAATAGGGGCAGCTGTACCACCCGGTATATACGTTATTGAAAGCCGTGTCACGTCCGCCAAACCCGTATACATACGTTTTGGTGCAGTGTGTACTTCACCGATCTCACAAATGAACGCGATATAGTGTCATGCTTTGAGATTCCGTGGAAATGCTCAAAGAAGTTCTGTACGGCAGATATACCACTCCATTTCGCGTGTCTTGAAAGCGATCTGGTGTTATTTGAGCTTCGTCCGAGTAGAACATCTTTCCCGCTAACATGTAGCCATCACGGCGTCTTGAAGTATACATTCATCTCTTGTTGATGAAGAAATTGAATGTTTCCTCATAAATAGTGATTCTGGAGAGCTATATTTTGATAATGAAGATGGGGAATATTTAAGTGGCGATATTTAACTGCAAGAAAGTGTGAGACAAAGTAGTAATGATGAATTTCATGCGGAATCGTCACCCCTTCCTCAGATATTTTTTTCCCCCAAATGTAAATGATTTTGATAATACCCGTTCTTGGATCAACAATTTTATATTGTATTTCAGTAATAGCATCACCGAGCGGAGTAGCCGTACGTATTAACATGCTACGTCTATGGAGTTAAGCCCTGCACTCGGCAGGCGAGTAGTTTCGGACCCCGCCGTCAGCTGTCCTATTTTTTTTTATGTTTGTGGTTTCCCTTTTGCACTCCCAAGCAAATGTCGCGACAGTTCCTATTTATAAACCACAGCTGATTCCTTCCACTTATTTTCATTGACCATCATTCATTTCCTATTCATTATCTTCTCAACTGAGGTTTGCATCGGGAAGGGCATCAAGTCGTAAAAATATGGTGTAAAATATAACCTCACTTCATCCCCGACACTGTACTGGGCTGCCGGGCTAAGGGGACGATATGCATTCCATTAATAGTCTCAGTAAACATGTATCTGTCAGAGTGCTTCTTCCTTGAAAAGAATCCCGGCCCACAGAGCTCGGCTGGTCATCAAAACTCGGCAGTGAAAAGGTTAAGTACTGCACATGGATTGTTAATAACAAAGCAAACATGCTATTGGTCACAACAGAGGCGACTGTAGACAGACATAAATCTGGTTACTGTCCGGGTGGGGTTCTGCTTAACGTTTGAGTCGTCGGTCGTTAGCGAGGAAATTGAGAGAACTATACCTGTGGGTGTATTCAAACCCTCCAATTCGCAATTCCAATGCCGTATTCAAATTTCCGCGCCAAGGTCAATCCCTTTAGTCGGCTCGTATTCTACTACCCACACGGGGGTGGGAAGGGAGCGAAATGTATTCACTACTGCGTGTTTCGGTGGTGGTTGGCAGTGGCATTTATATGAAAAGATGTATATTAAGGCGAGCACAAATACTCAGTTCCCGAGCCAAAGGAATTAACCTTACGCAGTTAATATCCCCGACGTGGCCGGAAATTGAACCCAGGGCCCTGTGTACCGAAGGCGATTACACTGACCGGTAAGTTAAACTAAGTATTTCTAACTCCTGTCGAATTAAGTTCGTGGGACGAAAAGCCATCGTGTCGCAGGAGGCACGAGTGATAAGGACAATGTATAGGGCCTAGTCCAAATCTTCCAAAATTAGATGCACTGATAATGATTCAGGACAAAGAAAAGAAAAGAAAAGAAAGAAAGAAAGAAAGAAAGAAAGAAAGAAAGAAAGAAAGAAAGAAAGAAAGAAAGAAACTGTGGTCGAGAAGATAAAAGACACCGGCAGGTAAAAATGATGAACTCTTCTCTCTACATTACCTGTATCTAAATGCCCCATGACAAAATTCCCCTTCTGAATGCCTTCAAAAAATGGTTAATGTTCTCATGTAAGTGTGGTTATCTATAATGCTACATAGCATCCCCTGTTAACAGAAAAGGAAAAGGACGAGATCCCACCCTTCGATGAAAAAATGAAATGGCGTATGGCTTTCAATGATGGGATGTGTCTTAGGACTTCGGGTCGCCAGGTGCAGGTCTTTTGACTTGACACCAGTAGGCGACCTGCGCGTCGTGATGAGGATGAAATGATGATGAAGAAGACACATACACCCAGTCCCCGTGCCAGGGGGAATTCACCAATTACGGTTAAAATTCCCGACCCTGCCGGGAATCAAACCCGGGACCCCTGTGACCAGCACGCTAACCATTTAGCCATGGAGCCGGACACCCTTCGATGAATGAAGGCATCAAAGGTCCACCGCAAACATAATAAATACCAACGGGGTCAGACGACATCAGCGAGGAAGGTCTGACAGCGGAACACAGTGAAAGCAATGCCATACTCATTTAGGGACCCCTTGGTCGAGAGTCCACGCTCCCAAACAGACTGCCCGTGGAGAGCCGCCCCTTTCAGTCACCTCCAAGTCTGCTGTAGATGTGTTCTATGCCTCATCCACAGGAGCTGTTGTCAAGTACAGTACCAGCTGAATGTTCTACCATCTGTTAGGTCATCAGTCCGAAGGCTGGTAGGATCCTCAAAGAGTAACCCCAAATGTTATGCGGTTATAGGGAAACCGCAGAAACCAACAGCGGCGCCAAAATGAGATGTAGGCCTACTGGGCAAGATGAGGGGTGAGGTAGTTTGTCATTGCTTTCCTCACTGCGCCAGAAAGTGGTGTTGCAGTATGAGTATCACTTTTCATAAAACTCAGACGCATTAGTCGTGTTCTAACTGCCGTTTACTCAGCAACATTCATACAACAGTAGCTTCCATGTCGAAGTTGGGACCACCGACCACAAATAGGGTCCTATGCCCCACGACGACGGAGGGGAAAACTGCTAGTTTCACTTGCTGGTACTTTTCGAAGTTTAACATACTGATGTATGGTGAAGTTTATCCTATCTTCCGGTGTTAGGAGGAAGGGCAGGAGGTGCGATTCGTAATGGAGTGGTTGAAATGTGGTTGTGCAGGAGACTACGTAGATTTACCAGGAGATCGTAATTTTTTTTTTTTTTTTTTTTTTTTTGCTAGTTGCTTTACGTCGCCCCGACAAAGATAGGTCTTATGGCGACGACGGGACAGGAAAGGGCTAGGAGTGAGAAGGAAGCGGCCGTGGCCTTAATTAAGGTACAGCCCCAGCATTTGCCTGGTGTGAAAATGGGAAACCACGGAAAGCCATTTTCAGGGCTGCCGACAGTGGGGTTCGAACCTACTATCTCCCGATTACTGGATACTGGCCGCACTTAAGCGACTGCAGCTATCGAGCTCGGTGATCGTAATAAACAAGTGAGTTTGAGATCATAAGTCCAGCTCTCTACCACTGACTCACCAAGCCAGCTATCAGGAAGGACTAAAGATTAAAACTTGGCAATGTAAAATAAGGAATCCCTACCGAATCCAGATTAAAAACCTAGAGTCACATTCCACTCGCTGAGAGCTCCTGCAATGATCTTAAATTTTCCCGTGAGCTACGACAGCATCGAAATTCACAAATCCTAGCCAAGACCGGCCAGGTTCACGAGCTCAATGTGTTTCAATTACACTATATAAACTAATCACAACGAAAATGCTATCATGAGTGGTTAAAAATATTACAACGGGCATCTTGACTAGTAGTCAACGGGCAACATTCTTCAAAATAAATGTAGGAATATCTGACATTAATTATTCATTAAGCATCTCTTTTTTCGGAGAGCACAGGACGCCGGACTAAATTCGTTACTAGGTACAGTAGTGAGCCTTGCTTGGTAAACAATATGCGATAATCTGATAAACAAGCAACGCTCATTAGAGGAGCCGGGGGCTGCGAGCTAATCTCCCGACCACCGCAACTAACCGCCCAGCACAACGTTACAAAAAATAGAATAACGAGCCAAACAGGACCACTCAGAACCTAGCGCCACCAAACATTTACAGAAGCACTTACCATTTTCCTTTTGTTTCATTAGCAAGCAATTACATCCCATTACATAGCAGGAATTCACATCAACATTCTAACACACAATAAAAAATTCCTTAAGACTTTCTTCTTCATCTTCCGTAGTTGCTAGAAAGTAATTTGGCAGTTACGACAGTAACTCCACTCTAAATATAATGCGCCACGGTTTCGGTGAAAGAAAGGACAATATAAAAGGCATACATATATACAGTTACAATGTGGATTGACCACTAAGTTTAAAATCTTAAACCAAGAAAACATAAAAACTGTTACAAGAAAATGTACCTAATCATTCTCATTTATGACACATACGCACGAATGTATATCATACCGACACACGGAACAAAATGCATAATAGTTTCCTTTATTAGATTGTAAAATCAACGGAAATTCAATTTTATAGTTATCTCTGAACACTTGGAGGTAACGTTTGTTATGTTTTTTGGCCATAACGTACAGAGAAAATACCAGAAACGGTCACCGACACAACGCTCTGAAATACATTCGAGTCATTAAAATTATGAAGTAAGAATGAACACAAATGCACTGAAATACGCGAAACTACCACACACAAAACAGATCAATGTATCTCATACATTATTAACATACGACTTCGACAGGAAGAAAAGTACAGAATCGCAAGGGAAAAAAAACACGTGGCCTACAACTCCAACGAAAGTACGCACAGGAACGATGCTAACAGCGCGCGAAGCGCACAATAAGCTCATTCTTTCGTCCCGATTAACAGAGTGGCTACCCTCTCTCATTTGTAGGACGATTGCCGTCCCGAATTTCCAGCTTAAAGCACACACGCTGCTGTAGTGAGCGGGAAACACGATACACGTACGGCGATGGACGATACACTCGCCAAATAAAGCATCAAATAAATACGCTTGCAAATGAGGTTGCGTAAATTACACAGGCACACAATAATTTATCCCAAGGAAGAGTATTTACCGTACTGGAGGTTATATTGGTAAAAATAAATAAATAAATAAATCGAAAATCGAAAGACGAGTTAAAAAACGGAAATTTTCCGCGTAAATCGGAAGGTTGGCAGGTATGCTTATGATACTTTGGCATATTGTTGTAATGTCAAAACATTCCACTCACGCAAGGTTTCAAATGGATTAACATTAAAGTTTCTCTGAAATATCGTACGTACCGGTAGTGTTTCGCTGTTTTTTTTTTGTTTTTTTTTTTTTCCGGTGAGTGTAATTAACAGCGCCAAAAGTTGCACTTAAAAGCAATTCTATCATACCTAATAAATGCTCGATCAAAAGATAAAAGTGGCACAGATTCTCATTTTTCTAATGCCCACTGTCCGCTTTCGGATGGATCATACATTAAAATATCAGAATCGGTAATGTTTCTACTACGTTCAAAAAAACCACGAAGCTTGGAATATTAGAATCTATTATTCCTCTTCCATTTGTTACAAAGGATTCTTCTGTAAGATTAGCATTAACATTAGGACATTAGCATTAGGACGCAGGAAAAAGAATAAAAAGAATCGTTGATATTTCCTTATTATTCGCCGTAAGATCAATTTGTACTGCGTATAAAATCGGACATTTTATTTTCTACGACTTTTGCTACGTAGCAAATATCAATAGTATCATTATTAACGGAGAGAGTTGTAAATTTATTTTTCGATCTTCCCCTAAACTATTAGTTTACACAGCGTGAATAAAATTACTTTTTTTTTTTTTTACAATTTTGATTTAGGTAACACCGACACAGATAGGTCCTATGGGGACGATGGGATGTGAAAGTGCTAGGGGCAGGAAGGAAGCGACTGTGGCCTTCGTTTAGGTATAGTACCAGCATTTGTCTAGGATGAAAATGGGAAACCACGGAAAACCATCTTCAGAACTGCCGACAATGGGGTTCGAATCTGCTATTTTCCGAACGCAAACTAACAGCTAAGTGACCCAAACCGCGAAGCCAACTCGGTATTGGCATGCCATATAATGGACGATAATTTTGGGCTCAAATTCTTGCATTACCAACTTCGTACTTTTAATGTATTTTAGTAGCTTGTGGATAACTGACTGCATGTTGATTTCCTCTGCATATATCCTTTGTAATGCTTAATGTACATACGTGCAGGAAAAATGCACTAACCCGGAACATTTAAAACTTTCCTTCAGACCCATATTATTGAAGTCAGGAAGTACATTTCACATCAGTAAAGAAATTTCAGAAATCGTTTCCGACACTGTGATATTTTCATTATTCTCAAAGGGTCACAGTTTCAATGTAAATTATTTGCATCCTGACACTTTGTATAGAAACTAAGGGCAGGCAGATTGTAGTTATGAAACTCATATCTTGTTTGATCACTTCCAGGGTTAATTTCCTTCAGCGAATATGCTTGAAATATCTTAAAGTCTGTGATGCACAGAGTTTGATGACTAATGAAATAGGCAAGAATTGTATTTTTATAGTCTTCATCATGAGGGGCGTTTTAGTACGAGCGCAGGAACGCTGTGCTCTATATTTTGTTCGGCCTGGGTTATTAGCGCAGCAATCCACTTATCATCGATCACATGTTTCCATCGGGGAAGTAAATGGGTTTTGCTTGACCTTTATATTCCGCTCACCGCCCTGGCCTCTCGTAGAAGTTGGAAATTCTTTTCCTCCACTCCCGGACTGCAGTTCTTTGCTTTTCTGATGGTGTTATGTGTAAGTTCTCTGCTCTAATATAACTGCATAAACGTCATTCTATACACACATTTTCTTTAGGTGTTGTATGCTGTATGTCAAAGTGTGACAAGGCCTGCACTGATTTTCTTCTCCTTCTTCTTAATTTTCATTCCAAGAATTGTACGTGCAATGGCTGCCTAAGCGGAAAGCCAATGATAATGCTACTCGGCAATTATGTTCCCCCTGAGATCTTAAAACCCCAGTCAAGTCCCAAATTCAGCCACCGTCTTCCGACAATCCTACATGGATTATGGGAAGGTAATATTGCAGGGAAATAATATTTTGGAAGCTCTGTAGTAATTATTGTGAGTCTAATGCAAACGATGCATGAAACTGTACAGTTGAACAAATCGTGAAACTGTCACGTTACTGTCATTCCTTCGTAGAAATCCCAGCTTCTCTCACCAGTCCATTGGATCAAGCACTGGCTATCCATTACAGGAACTAAGACGAGTCTTTGGTTTAACATGTGATTAACAATCCTTCTATCTCGTATAGCATTTCCTTCTTGAATGTTGTCCGGCTCAATGGCTAAATGGTTAGCGTGCTGGCCTTTGGTCACAGGGGTCCCGGGTTCGATTCTTGGCAGGGTCGAGAATTTTAACCATCATCGGTTAATTTCCCTGGCACGGGGGCTGGGTGTATGTGTTGTCTTCATCATCATTTCATCCTCATCACGATGCGCAGGCCGCCTACGGGCGTAAAATCTAAAGACCTGCACCTGGGATTTCCCGGCTTCCCGGCACTAAAAGCCACACGCCATTTCATTTCTTGAATGTCTTTAGCTTTGTCTTCGATAAACTTCTCAATCATTTGCAAATAAGAAGCAACAAACGTGTCACAAGATCCTGTATACTTTTGAAGTTTTTTTACAATAACAGTGATACAGTTCATGGACCAACATTCTTTATAGCAACAATGTTGAGTTGCTTAGGTCTTAGTTCATCTAGCGACAGTAGGTGAAACAGCACCGGCCAGACGTACCCGATGTGAAAAATGAAAGGAGAAAGGATTGCGTGGTGATTCTCGGCGGCAGTCTGTGCCAGTGGTCGCACTGCATATTGGTTATTTTAGTTTTAATTTGTACTTGGTCTTAGAATTGCTTTTGTGTTTTAAATCAGTGATTGTTTACTTATAAATCTACAGAGAACGACCAGAGAGGTGCTGTGTAGACCAGGCACACACAAAGAAACACAGTTCACATGCATTCTTCCCGAAGTCCAGCACACTTTATCTTGGTGCATGTACACCCTAGTGATGAATCGGTCGACGTCGGCAATCTTCGAAATTCGTACTGGCAACCTTTGAAACACAAACTATGAATCGCTTCAGCATCGTTGTGCGACATCTGGCGTACACATTACGTACTAGTACTGTTGTTGTTTACACAGCAAAGCCAAACTATAGAATTCATGCTAGGAACAAGATTCGCATCGAGAAATGTTATATAATGTTATATAATGTGTATGTGACACAGTTGTTCGCTTAAAATAATAACGGTTTAGAAACTTCATATCGATCGATCATATTCTCCATTCAATTCAGATTTCATTTTCATTCAGTTGGCAGCACTACTGGGACCGGGACAGCTACCTCCCCCGTACACAAATACACCAAGATAAAGTGTGCCGATAATACATAATTTCATCTTCAATGTCTCATTATTCAAGCGACAACAACGCCGCAATCACAAAATACATAAATTAACCCTAGATACTAAAATATTCAATGGCAATCACTGTAATAATGATAATAATAATAATAATAATAATAATAATAATAATAATAATAATAATAATAATAATAGTAAATTCATATGTAAAGATTCTCAAGATCTTTGTACACGAATGCCGTTTTAATAAGGGGCTGCGTGGCCGAGGAGGTAAAGGCGTGCTCGGTTCGCTCGGAAGGCGTGGGTTCGAATCCCCATCAGGAAGTCGAAAAATTTAAGACACGAGATTTCCACTTCCTGAGGTGCATATGGCCCTGAGGTTCACTCAGCCTACACCAAAAATGAGTATAATGGGGGCAAAGGCGGCCGGGCGTAGAGCTAACCACTCTACCCCATCACGTGCCGAGGTTAACAATGGTGGAAGCCTTTACCTTCCACTCTCCAAGGGTCTTCATAGTCTGTACGGAGGTTGCTTTGCTTTGCTTTGCTTTGCTTTGCCGTTTTAATAATTCCAAGCCTTTCATTATTCTAAACACAATGAATTTCTCTGCCAAAACAGTACTACATATTTATCAAAATGCATTTGATTCATACTAAAATATCTTTATACAGCAATAATTGCGGTTTGATCGACCAATTGTAATTATGCATTATTGGGTGAGCTTCGTGTGACTGTACAAAAGAAATAAGTTAAAATTAATTAATTAATTAATACTCTGGATTTTTTAACTCCATGCACCAGCCGACTTCTTAGCCAAAACATAACGGAGGTTAAGTTAATAAACAGTCTCTGGTTAGGACTAGAATTCTCCACTCCATTCGAAAACACGATATTACGAGTTTAAAAATTTAACGAGAATAAGTCTTTCGGTCGACCTAAGAAAGAAACACTCGTAGTTTCGTATTAAAGGGAATCTGACGGTTAAAGAGATCTGTCTTGACGATGCATGTGGTGAAGTAGTTGATTTATGTTTCTCTATCCAATTGAATTTATTTGCAGTGGTTGGCTCCGCACCAACACGATCTGAAGAACACGAGAAGAATTTCGACGGAGAAATGTGTCGTGTTATTCTAGTTTAAGAAATGAAATAGATTTACTGCGGCATTACACGAAGAATTATGGCATATTTCTATGTTTGCAGACTGTTATGGAGAATTACAATGCGTACACACCGACAACCAGAAGCTGTCAAAATAGATTCTGGGTGATGCTATAATTACAAATATTGTTCTAGCAAAAGTTGTTCAGATAGAGAGGTGGTTTGTAATTTGTACTGGAAGGAGGACGTTTATTACGAGAGCAATTTCTTAGTTCTGAAACTCTATTCGATCCAAGAAGAATGCGATGAGAGTCCTGTAATAATGTAACAGCATATAATGATATCAAGACCTGTCATGCGTTACTGTGAATCGGACAAAACCAATTCCTGATTATGAAAAACGTTTGCTTTATGCTGGATGTTTTTGAACCTCTAATTGCTCACAAATTATCAACCATTCCGCACTCTTTACGCCTGGTTAAGTTACGGCAGCGTTGTTCAGAAGTTCTGGACATTGAAGTTATCACCTAGGATTGGCAAACGTCATGAATTTAAGAGCAATGTCATCTACCCCCTACAAGTTACATAACGGACATCAATAGTCCTGCATTTTGCAAACTGGAAATACAGATGTTCTTGTCATCTCGGCGAATACCTGATCCGTATTTTGCAGTGTTGGGTTACGCTAAATGTTATGATGCCGATTTCAGTTACATTTTTAAAACTCAACAATGAAAGCTAAGCAAGTTTGCATTTTACATGACTGTTGATATCGTTGCCATACCCGCGGTACATCCAGGTTTACGTGGAATCCGAACCACAAGGGCGTGCCTTCTCACTTCAAAAATTCCACACGCATTGGCCATGATTCGAATCACGGCGCCTTGTTGAGAAGCCACTAACTATACCACTTGGCTATCACGCCCCTTCTCAATGACAGACAACTATCAGTTCCCGTCATCATCAGCTTGACAGTAGCACATTATTAGGCGTCATTATATCATCTCCCTAGCCTCTTATTGTTTATATTATTGCACTGTCCAGATGCGGTGATTTATTATAGCCTAGTTAATGAAACTACAGTTTCTACACTATGAACGACAAATGGTACACAGTATAGGCCGATACAAAAATTCTACAAGGCTGCACGTTCATAGAACGATACGCTTTGTTTGATTCTTTAAACTTGTAATAAATTAGTCGTTCGTGGTTTGGGTTACAGTAGTCACGTTCTAGTTCGTGAACCATGGACGACAGCTAAGTGGCCTCTTAAGTGGTACTGAGAGTCGGGGTACCACTTGCTATGGAATAGGAATGGGCACCTCGGACATATTCTGAGCCATGGCCATCCTTGTGCTCAGGCAGTTAGGACTACTCAATCCACCGATGGTCCCTATTCCGCTAGAGCAGGGCCTCTCAAACGTCCAAAATCTCACGCGTGCAAATTGCGGCGCAGAGGTCCTGTGCACAGTGCATCGGTTCCACTAGGCTGGGCTCGGACCAACGCTTCGTCTCTGGGCTACTCGGCTAGGCTCGGCTCACCTCGGCTCGGATTTGGAGCGCTACTGAGCAAGTGAGGAAGAGGGAGACAGGGGGAGCGATCGAGACAGGCGCAGAGAAAGAGAGAGACAGCGCTATTGCTCCAAATCGAGGCGTGGGGGGTCTGCACTCTGGTCAACCAGGCGAAGTCGTCTTTTGCACCGTGCACAGTGCATGAACCAGGTGCATGCTCTCTGAGAGGCCCTGCGCTAAAGGAAAGATTTTCACCGAGACTACGTATAAGGTAGGGTAGCATCCTGCTTCACCGAGAACACTAACAATGTTTTAAGCAAGCCTCGGACCTATGGGAGTAACGGGAGTCCCACTTCGATCTGACAGGCGAGGCACTCCTTGGAAACAAAGTGGCGAACGAGAAAGAATTCGATGGACAGCTATCAGTATTACTGGGACTTATCGTAGAAAGGAAGCAGAACTGGCTGAGTCAGCAAAAATAGTAAGGTACGTCCGGAGTTAATGACATTCGGGTAAGAGGTGATAACGAGGAAGACATTACCTACATAGTGTTCCTAACACATGTTAAAAAGGGAAGGAGAGAGTGTGGACTGTTAAGCAGGAATACTACTGCACGCAACAAAGTTTCCATTAGGCAATTCCAATGCGAGAGTTGGATTTTTTTTTTTTTTTTTTTGGTAGTGGCTTTACGTCGTCCGACACATATATATATAATAAGAGTTTTGTCTGTACATTGCTCAGAATTTAAAAAGGATGGTATTTCTGTATCAGTCATGCCCACAGTAACAAGGAAATGCCCTTTTTACTTTTCCGTAATGTCTGTCTGTCTGTCTGTCTGTCTGTCTGTCTGTCTGTCTGTCTGTCTGTCTGTCTGTCTGTCTGTACACGCATCACGAGAAAACGGCTGAAGAGAATTTAATGAAAATAGGTATACAAAGTCGGGCAATAAGTCGATACAATCAAGGCTATAAATGATTTTACTCACGCTGAGTGAAATGGTAGTTTAGGGGAAGGTCTACAATGGAATTCTCAAATATTTGTTATTAGTGGTCCTATCTTAATGAAAATCGGTATGCAAAGTCGAGGAATAAGTCGCTATAATCTAGGCCATAAATAATTGTATTCACGCTAAATTAAATGGTAGTTTAGGGGTAAGCCTAAAATTTAATTCCCAAATAATTATGTTATTAGTGGTCGTATCGATAAATACTAAATAACTTAGTTATGTATATTTCCGATCGTACATTGTTACCATAGCGGCTATGATCAGAGATATTCATGAATTTAGATTTTTGTTATCACGTCCTTATCCGCGCCGAGTCACGAGAAAATGAGTAGACAGGATTTAATGAAAATCAATATTAAAGTCGGAGAATAAGGAACTACATTCTACGCTATAAATAATTTTATAAGACGGCCTAAGATCACAGAGTCGAAAGAAAACTAAATGTGGAGGCCTACAATATAGAAAGCTCATAAAAATGATCAACAATAACATTACATTGACCATCGTTTGTTGTGATGTGCTTTGTCTTCTGTTGTCACTCATCTCTGATGGACAGGATTACTGCTACGTACCGAGTTTTTTAAAATTTGCCTTACGTCGTACTGATGCAGTTAGGTCTTATGGCAACGGCGGGATAGGAAAGGGCTATGAGTGTGTAGGAAACGGCCTTGGCCTTAATTAAGGTATAGCCCCAGCATTTTCCTGGTGTGAAAATTGGAATCCACGAAATAACTTCTTCAAGGCTGCCGACAGTGGTATTCGAATCCACTATTTTCCGGATGCAAGCTCACACCTGCGCGCCCCTAACCACACGGCCGACTCACCCAGTCGTACGAGTGTAGCAGTCTGCCTAATTATTGGCAGGAATTAGCTGGGGAGTTAGGTAACTTTCTTCTTTAACATGCTATTCCTCTGTTTCACAAATTTTCCGATCCTGCTGGTACGTAACACAATGGTTCATCATAGCATTCGAGCTATTCAATCCCTACTCTGAGGCACTGATTGGAATGAGAAGTGTGCATATTTAACGGAATAATGGCAGAGAAGTGTTCACGGTTATCTGCGCGCTGCTCATTCCAGTTCTGGAAATTTGGACTGTAGATCGACACCGTGGTACGGTTCGTTACAAGTGAGAAAATGTGCTTTTTTCATTTGATCGAGTATTGTATATGATAACATTGCTTTTAATCGCTACATTTGTACTGGCGTTTTTGTAATGACCTATATTGACTTCAGTTAGGAAAACCACAAAGTCAGTCTTTCTGAGAATCCCGTAGCGAAGCACGGGTACATCAGCTAGTAGGTCATATGACGACGATAGGATAGGAAAGGCCTAGAAGTTGGAAGGAAGCGGCTGTGCCCTTGATTAAGGTACAGCACCAGCATTTGACTGGCGTGAAAATAGGAAACCACGGAAAAAACATTTTCAGGGTTACCGATAGTGGGATTCTAACCCACTATCCCCCGAATGCAAGCTCACAGCCGCGTGAGATGCTAAATGGAATGGGAAAAGTTTACTGAACTTACGTGCTAGTATGTGATTAGCAGTTACGAATACATTCTTCAAGCATACCGCTACACATGGGAGGGCAGGAGCACTGAATCCATAGTAGACTAGATTATAACCGACATTGATTTCAGAAAATCTGTTAGGATAATATAGGTAATTCCGGGGATTTTTCGATGATACAGACCACGGATCTGTCTGCAGATGAATAAGCGTACAAAATTCCCAGGGCGAAGAAATTAGGCAGAAGTGTATGGATATGATTAGTGAAGAGTTGTAGACAACAGACAGTCAGCAGGCTCTGGTTAAAGAAAGACTGGGTGGCATACAGGGATGCTGTAGTCAAAACATCAACAGCATGCATAGGAACAAACTGGGTGTAAAGCTGGGAAAAAGCGAACCTCTTCGTGGAATGAAGAAGTGAGGGAAGCTTGTAAACTTAAAAAGAAGGCGTATCAGAAATGGCTCCAAACAAGAATTGAAGCAGACAGGGGATTGTACGAAGATGAAGGAAACAGATCGAAACAAATAGTTATTGAATCCCAGAAGAAGTCGTGGGAAGATTCTGGTAATAGCCTGGAAAGGCTAGGTCAAGCATGAGGGGAAAACTTTCTCGACAGTAATAAGGGATCTTCGACAGGGAGGGAAAAAGAAAATGAATAGTGCTTTAGGCGAATCCGGTGAACTTATATTAGAACCCAAGGAATCACTCCACAGGTGGAAGGAATATTATGAAGGTTTTCCCAACGTAACAGGAAATCTTTCCGTTGACGCCGCGAATAACCGAAACTCATGGGGAGGAGGAAATGACGTTAGTGAAAATTACGCTTGAGAAAGTAGAAATAACAGTAAATAAACACAACTGTCATAAAGCAGCAGGAATATATTAAATCAGACCTGAAATGGTGAAATATAGTGGGAAGGCAGGGATGAAATTGCTCCACAGAGTAATCAGAATAGCATGAAATGTTAGTAAGGTACCTTCTGACCGGACGAAGGCATGAAGGAAACACAAAAAATTGCAACTATCGAGGTATTTCATTAATATCAGTATAATAATAATAATAATAATAATAATAATAATAATAATAATAATAATAATGTTACCGGTGCCGGAATGTTGTCCCGCAGGAGTTCTTTTACGTGCAAGTAAATCTACCAACACGAGGCTGACGTATTTGAGCACCTTCAAAAACCACCGGACTGAACCACGATCGAATCTGCTAAATTGGGGTCAGAAGGCCAGCGCCTCAACCGTCACACTCTAACAATCCAACATACTGTACTATTAAGCATTATATTCTGGAAAGTTTACAGCTCAAAACAATTAGCCTAATGTATCGTCTAGTCAGTCGTAGTACAGTATGATAGACAATGACACACTTACGCTTTGAAAAGTAAAAACAAAAACTGATTCCTTTTCTATATATACGAAATGACAAACTTTTGCAGGAAGAAAACAAAACAAATTAGATCGTGAAGACCACGCCGATGTAAGTGAGGTGGGTAAAAATGCTCTCGTCAGTAGTGACAACATCGCAGAATTTATTTTAACAGGTGAACTCCATTACAGCAACTTAAAACGGCTGTCATAGATGACAGGCTTGAACAGCAAGCATTTCCAATTTCCATCATTAGTGGACAGCAGCTCTCAAACCACAGTATGTATTAACATCAAATTTGACATCCTTCGATGGAGTCTGACAATATATTGACTGATGTAAAACAACTGTCTGAATTGTATGTATGTTGGCTAGTCAGCCCGAAGGCTGGTTTGATCCTCAACCGGAGCTGTAATAGATAGCCTGGCAGTCACTGAAGACGCGTACTAGGAAAATGAGGCAACAGATAGTTTCTCGTTGCTATACTCGCCGAGCCAGAGCTGCTATTACATATCATTCTGTCAAGCCCACAGAAATGCACACACAAACCGACCCTATCAGCGACATTCATAACAGCGTAAGGAATGGCATTATTAGATATCACTCATACCTCAGTCACTTTCATATCGTCAGAACCAAGGATGGGACTGTGACAGATCAGTGAAAGTAACAAATTTATTCTAGCTGCACTCTATACACTACGTCTCGCCACCAAAGGCATTATCAGCAGGAAATTTGGGACTATTCCATTTTTTCAACACAATGGTTGAAATATTAAGGGAATATAGCATAATAAAAGAGGGACCAGTGATATAATAATAATAATAATAATAATAATAATAATAATAATAATAATAATAACAATAATAATAATAATAATCATTGTACCGGAGGTACACCCGCCCCGTACATTTAAATTAAGCGCCTTGGAGAATGTCATCTAAAATATAAAACTCGCAACAACAAGCGCAAGAAGTTTGAACATTTCTCAACAGATGTCGCTACTATAAACTTATGTTATGCCCTCTGGTGTGAAGATGAACTATTAAAATTGTAGAGTAATTTTGTATGTTAAGATTTACTAAACTGAATTGTTTGTTCTCTGTTTTCAGTGTGTTAAAGTTTACAACACTTTTGTCTCTTCCCGCCAACTTAAGATGTTGCCCAATAAATTTTTTTTGTACATTTGTTTTTCTACCAATCAACTTTTCTGGTATTTTTTTGATTATCCAATAAGATTTGGTTGTGTGTGAGGGCCTTAGCCCACAGTTTTCTGGAACTTTCCCCTCGGTTATAAAGGCTGGCACATTTTCGGACCAGGTTGTCTTAGTGATCGCTCCAGTCTAGAGTGTGTTTATAAAGTAGGCGGAGGCGCCTCGCCCATCGTCGGGAGGTCTACCAGCTCAAGGTAAATAGCAGATTCAGTATATCCATGCGATAGTCTTTGAAAACTAGCTCGAGGGGAAGGTTTCCAGTCTTAGTAATGTAACTTTTCTTTTCTCCAGTGTAAATTTCAAACCTTAAATGTAAATTTCATACTAGACGAAAGAACTTAACCGAAATCAGGGAACAGAGAGTGAGGTACCCTCTCGAATTCCCTTTCAACTGGCTTTTGAGGTGACTATGATTTTGTAACCTTTCTATGTTTTAATTTCCGTACCTTAAATATCCTCTCCATCCAGTCACCTCAGTAGTATAGGCTTAGCCTCAGTAACGTCGGCCCACAAGCCCAACTACGATTTAATGCATTTAATGTAAATTTCTAGGAGTGCAAGAGATTTCCATTTTGGTTTTTGGGTCAGTAAGTTAACCTCTTGTTTTTACCAAAGGCCTTGTAGAATGGGTACGTGCTACCCATGTTACAATCAATGGCATTCCTTTTCATGTTAAAGATACCAGAATGTTGAGTAATTATGACAGTGAAATACGTTTTGTTAAATGTAGGTTGTGCCTTTGATAGGCCTGAAACGTGTGAATTTTTCGGAAATAGATTCCTAAGTGTAAAAGTGTAGAGCAAAGACGCTCTACCTATTAATGTAAAGGTTGAATGGTGCCTTTGGAAGGCTGTAATAGCATAATGTTTGGAGATTAGTCTCCTGGATAATTTTGTTGAGCAAAGGTGCTCTTGTAAGAGATATTATTGAATGGAGCGGTGGTCGCTCTTGTCACACTGACAAGATAGGAGCTTCAAGCTCGTATTGTTAATCGATGTTGTTTAACTGTTCTTCGAATCCATAATATTACTTTTCGAGATCATTCTTATACCTGACATTTTCTTATTCGCTTAGCGAATTGCTTTTGTGAAATTAAAATTTAAAAAGAGAAAAGAAGAAAAGGGAAAGAAATATAACGGTTAATTTTAAAGTTTTAAATAATTCTTTCAATTTTCGTGTATCTACCCATTCATGCCCACACCTCCTTTCACCTCTGTAAACCACGGTATCCCCATAAGAACAATAATAATAATAATAATAACACTTATTTATTTTACGTCCCACTAACTACCTTTTTACTGTTTTCAGGGATGCCGAGGTGCCGGAATGTTGTCCCACAGGAGTTCTTTTACGTGCCAGTAAATCTACCGAGACGAGGCTGACGTATTGAACACCCTCAAATACCACCGGACTGAGCCACTCAGTCCGCCATTGATCAGTACACCAGACAAGATGTTCACAGGCATTTTGGAAGGGAGGGTGCGATCAGTGGTTGAGAATAAGTTGGGTGAAAAGCCGTGCGGTTTCAGATCACAGAGGGGCTGTCAGGATCAGATTTTCAAAATGCGCCAGATAATTTTAAATGCTACGCGAGGAACAGACTGTTGTAATTATATTTTGTAGACCTATTGAAGGCGTATGATCGAATACCGAGGGAAAAGATGTTAGCCGTGATGAAAAATTATAGGATTAGGGGTAGATCATTAAAAGCAATCAAAGGCCTATATGTTGATAATTGGGCTACGGCAAGAATTCTTGGTTCAAGATACTTAGAGGTGTTAGGCAAGGCTGTAATCTTTCGCCTTTGTTGTTCACAGTTTACATGGATCATCTACTGAAACGTATTAAATGGCAGGAAGGGATTCAGTTAGGTGAAAATGTAATAAGCAGTTTGGCCTATGCTGACGACTTGGTCTTAATGGCAGATTGTGCCGAAAGCCTGCAGTCTAATATCTTGGAACTTGATAATAGTTGCAATAGTTGCTTAAGACTAATTTCATGTCAGTAGGTAAGAAATCCAAGAGAACTGAATGTCAGATTGAGCAAAGAAAGCTGGAACGGGCAGATAATTTCAAGAATTAAGGATGTGTGTTCTCCCGGGAACGTAGTATATACAACTTTTCACGAGAGTTAAATCTTGATGTAAACATGGTATGTCCACGCCTCCGCCAAAGAAAGAGTTGTCATTCGCTGAGCGTGTAGTACCGACCTCCACCCCGTCAACGTCTTGTGTTCGGACGTACAGGGCTGCGCATCGCATACGACAACAGTGCGAAGATCTGAACTTCTGAATAAACATATTTGTGTACAATACCTAAAATACACGAGCAACAGTTTTTGAGCTGTGTGAAACTAAACGGTGGGGTTTGAAAGGAGATCTACTGCTGAAATTAGGGCCTACGTTATTTATTTACCTAGAGCACAAAATTACACACGTACGAAGGTTTATCTTAGGACAGCTGTTTGAAATGTCCGCCGGTAGACTCTAAGCTAATCTAACTTTCGAGTTGAAATTCATATATCTTGTAGAATTCCTCTCTTGGTATAGCAAGTAACATGATTGGACATGTAAGACGGAACTGCTGATAATCTATCGAAAAGAAACAACTCAAAAAGACAAGAAATACAGGCAGTTGCGTTCATAACAATGCACTGCCTATGGTCACTTCTGAGCGGTCTTCCTCTTTTGTGCTTCACTACACGCGATGATGCTCCAATTCTCTCACTATGGATACTTGACTCACTGACTGCTGCTGCAAGATGCAACACCTTACCTCCAACCTGTACAGCTTGGGACTTTCCGCCCACTACGAGAAGACTTCCCGTATTTCACCACGCCTTGTCCCTTCATTTCTCGTTATTTAATCACTATAAGAAAAGCACATATATTAACCGGTATATATGACAACCATATTTTAATTTCATTACGTACTCTTCCAAACTCTCTAAATGTAATAAACTAAAATAAAATAAAATTAATGGGACGTACTACTTTTCTTCGAGCTCGGATACAGTCGAGTGAGTGCGGCGGTTGCTTCTCCATCAGCTGTGTCTATGTCCACGTGCAAAGGCACGGTGCCCCGCCTATTTGTTTACATCAGGATTAAACTCTGGTGAAAAGACATATAGTAAGTGAGATTGAATCAAGGTGCAGCAAAGCTAATGCAGTGAGCTATCAGTTGCGATCAACAGTGTTCTGTAAGGAGGAAGCCAGCTCCGGACGAAACTATCTTTACATGTCTTTTTTCAGACCAACTTTGCCTAACGGGAGTGGAAGCTGGGTGGACTCAGGATGTCTTATTCTTAAGTTAGAAGTAACAGTAATGAAGGTAGTGAGAATGGTGGCCGGTACAAACAGATGGGAACAATGGCAAAAGAGTACTCGGAGATAAAGGCTAAGTTAGGTATGGACTCGATTGATGAAACTGCGCATTAAACGGCTTCGGTGGTGGGGTCACGTGAGGCCAAGTGAGGCTAACTAGGAGAATAATGGACTCGGTCCTGGCGAGTAAGAGAAGTAAAGATTAGACAGAGGTTAAACTCAGTTTCTAACGATTTAAAAATAAGATGTATGGAACTAAACGAGGCCACTGAGCAAGTTACAAATAGAAGATCATGGAGGCGTTTAGTAAATTCACAGAGGTTTGCAGACTGAATGCTGAAAGGCACATAACAAATTTTCTCATTCTTCTTGATCGCCAACGAATGTACTGGGCACTTCCCTGCCGATCACGTAGTTCGAAGATATGTTCACAGAGGGTGTCCGTGGTTTAATGAATGGCAGATTTTCGAAAATGAAAGTATGCACGTCACTGTACAATAGTTTGGATTCCCTGAAAAACTATAAATTCTGTTGTTTGTGATTACAAGGATGAAGGTCATCCTTAACTGCAAGTTTGGTGCTTGATTATTAAATAGCATAGTACAGAACTAGACGACACTGCAATGTTAGAAAAACTCTTCTCTAACAACAATGTTAATTGTAGCAGCCTTAAGCCGAGTGTGATTAACCACTCATCATGCAGATGAGCTCTATCTATTAAAATATTATTTTGACTTTTACATTTCTTCTGCAGAGCAGGGATCTTATTCTGTAAAATCAGATCAGTAGTGAAAAAAAAAAAAGACCAACTTTGAGAAACAAGAACAATTTCCTTGCAGTACGGCATGTACAAGAGCAAAATGTGTGTTCGTAACACATCAGGTAGTTGCGATTTAGGGCTTGACAAAAGAATTGAAGGCAACGGCTGCAAGAGAATTAATTAATCAATCAATCAATCAATTAATTACACATTACCTCGGAACCAATGAAAGGCTTACCATCATTCTCACACGAATTTAAAATGGCTCACCCTCGGTCATCCTAGATATGCGGGACTCATTCTTTCCCAAATTTTGTTTCCCTTTTGCAGAGAGAGAGAGAGAGAGAGAGAGAGAGAGAGAGAGAGAGAGAGAGAGAGAGAGAGAGAGAGAGAGAGAGAAACACCTGTCAGTAGACAGGATGTTGACCACCAACCATTAAGCGTACAGCAGTAGCAGCAGATGTTGAGGGTAATCGTGAGAATCCTTTATCAGTCCGTGAATTATCTCCTAAGATTTTAGAATGGTCCCTATATCCTTTGCATTAAACATTTCCATTTTTTTTCTAATTCCTACATCCGTTATATTCCATAGTTTGGAGCCGTTTGTTCTTCAATAAGATGCAAGTACACCTCACTTTCCAGAGGTGCATGGTGACCATCGGAATCTTTCTGAGCCTGACAACTTATTTATTTGATACATTGTTCAAAAGGCATTTCTGCCCATTTACAGAACATTTCCATTTCTTCTTTATAATGTTATAAATAATATACACGAAAAATGAATATATGGATCCTAGTACTATACTTATGAACTAAGGACAGTGGTAAGTGTGTGTTTCAACTTAACATTTTAATTTCTCCTAAAATATACATTGTTAAACTGAATTAATCTAAAGACTAAAACTAGTCATGATAGACAAGTATGATACTCTATTTAATTTGTCTTCTCTCTGTGTGAGTTCCCTTCTGACTGACCTCAAGAAGACACTCTCTCCGTGAAATATGCCCACATTTGGCATTTTATTAACTGACTGACATATTGATTTTAATTGTGAATTCATATGATGATTTGTGCTTGACCTTTCAGTAAAGAAAGTTATATTATTTCTGTTATTTCCAAGCGGTGCATACAGGTTTATTTGGTGGAGTAACTCTCGGTTATCTGCTTTACCTTTGAGAATTCTATGTAGATACTTCACACTCGTTAATGTTCTCCTAGTATGCAAATTACACTCATGCTCAGAAATTAAGGATAATGCTGATACATGGTGAAACAACGCTATGGTGGGCGGTTTGCGGTTTTAAAACACCTCGGGGTATGACCATGTGGTGCATTTGACCTGCGGTCGTCGCACGGTGGCGCTGGCAGCAGTCCAAATACGTATAGGTGTGTTGGTGCATGTCAGAGTACGGTGCAGCGAGTAAGTGTGCAGATGTTTTCAGACGTGCTAATGATGACTGTGTGGTGAAAATGGCTCAACGAACACATACTGATGAGTTTATGAGGGGTAGAATAATAGGGCGACTAGAGGCTGGTCAAACACAGCAGGTCGTAGCACGGGCCCTTCGTGTTCCACAAAGTGTGATCTTAAGATTATAGCAACGATTCCAGCGGACAGGAAACGTGTCCAGTATAGTACGGGACGTCCGCAGTGTACAACACCACAAGACGACCGATATCTCACCATCAGTGCCCGCAGACGGCCACGGAGTACTGCAGGTACCCTTGCTCGGGACCTTGCCACAGCCACTGAACACTTGTCTCCAGACGACTGGACAGACATGGTTTATTCACCCGGAGACCTGCAAGATGCATTCCACTGACCCCTGTTCACAGGAGAGCCCGTAAAGCCTGGTGTCAAGAACTCAGTACATGGTCATTGGAACGGTGGTCCCAGGTTATGTTCACGGACGAATCCAGGTATAGTCTGAACAGTTATTCTCACCGGGTTCTCATCTGGCGTGAACCAGGAACCAGATACCAACCCCGTAATGTCCTTGAAAGGGACCTGTATGGAGGTAGTGGTTTGATGGTGTGGGATGGGATTATGATTGGTGCACGTACACCCCTGCATGTCTTTGACAGAGGAACTGTAACAGGTCAGGTGTATCGGGACGTCATTTTGCACCAGTATGTCCGCCTTTTGAGAGGTGCAGTGGGTCCCATCTTCCTCCTGATGGATGATAACGCACGGCCCCACCGAGCTGCCATCGTGGAGGAGTATCGTGAAACAGAAGATATCCGGCGAATGGAGTGACCTGTCTGTTCTCCAGACCTAAACCCCATTCAGCACGTCTGGGATGCTCTCGGTCGACGTATCGCTGCACGTCTTCAAACCTCTAGGACACTTCAGGAGCACCGAAAGGCACTGGTGCAAGAATGGGGGGCTATACCTCGCAGCTGCTCGACCACCTGATCCAGAGTATGCCAACCCGTTGTGCGGCCTGTGTACGTGTGCATGGTGATCATATCCCATATTGATGTCGGGGTACATGCGCAGGAAACAGTGGCATTTTGTAGCACATGTGTTTTGGGACGGTTTTCTCAACTTATCACCAATACCGTAGACTTACAGATATGTTTCGTTTGTGTTCAATATGTACCTATGCTATTAGCACCAGTTTTGTGTAGTGCCACGTTGTGTGGCACCACAATATGCAATTATCCTTAATTTATGAGCATGAGTGTATATAGCCTATACTTAAATTTGTTATTAAGTCATTATACGCCACATATTTTGCACTACAGAAATCTTAGAAATTTAGCTTGAACATGACATGATGGATTCCAGACTATAGATGCATGTTCTATTACTGTTCTAACTAGTGAATGGTATACCTGTATAATGGCTTTGATATTTTTGAAATTGTTTGTGTTACTCCTTAGAAATCCTAGGTTCATAGAGACCTTATTTACGGCGTTATTTATGTGCATATTTAACACAAGTTGTAGGCTGTTCTCAGTCCTACCTTAGTCAACACTTGTTCTGATTCGATTCGGGCGGTATTAGGTTTGCAAGGCCTTTCTTGGTTCCTGCATTTCTTTACGCAATACTTTCTTTTTTACGATGGCAATCTACGTAATACAGGGCTGTCTTACTTCGAACGACAAATCCGGCCACTCCACCGAACATGTTTTATAGGTGTCATTATCGTGACCAAACAGTTATTAAAACTTGCACCCTGCTACAGAGGACTTAACGTTAGCCGTTGGACAGGAAGATCCACACTTTCCACAAGGCTGCTACAGTTGCAGAATATCTCAACAAATACTTGAAAACATATTTTTATATGAGTGTTTAGGAGGGTAACATTTGTTCCCGACTGTACTTTCCTCTCTGAAATCACGATGTTTGTTTAAACGTAACGCAATGGCAAAGAATTGCTTTACGCTTCGCTTTGATAGAAATTTCCCGATGTTTCACTTGAATGTGTTGTTTCCTGTTACCTTGCAGGAAAAACAAATCTGCTAAAACAGAGAAAAGCAGAGTGATTTTGCTTTTTCCCCCCACGCACCTATAAAGTAACTTGTGTTTGGACGTTGCGTCAGCGGAGAATACCAACGAGTTGGAGGCATTGTTCTTTTGAGTTGTTAACGGACCAGTCATTGTATATGTGTGGGTCTATTGATTGCCGCCAGTCACGCCACGGGAAATTCACTTTAGCCTGTCGCCCTCGCCCTAAGGTGCGCACCGCTCGGAATTCCCCTTTGCTCAGACAAGGACAGACCCCTTAATACCTCTAACAAGCAGTTCCATGAGTTACATTCAAACATCCAAGCAGCCCTTTGGTTTCTCTGCTTTTGTATATATTATGGAGCTGTAAATTTCAGTGCCGTTTGTCCCGAATTTAAGGGAAACTCTTCTTGAACAGTCTGTGAATGACGATAATCGAGATTAAGGGGAAACCCTACTAAATATTGGGGCCACCAATGGCCCAAAAGCCGAAAATGAGAATCTGGAACTAATGGATATTCCAAAACTAGGGGCATGTCGTGATATCTCTGCTTTTAATGTGCAGCCATTTTTAAAGGTTCTGCGGATATTTTCAAGTCATATCTTTCTATGTTGAAAGTTATAATACGATTAAGTCTATAAGCCATGCATTCTATTCATTATTGCCACAGAATGCCCAAGGGCAAAACAAGTAAAAAAATTGAAAATTCTCTTTTAGATATTGTGAAACGATGAGATGAGACACCTAATTTCAGTAATCCTAAATCTGAATCAGGAATTACTGTTAATCCAGAGCTTAATTTATTTCTGGCATTTTAATTTGATTGCCTTCAAATTTGGCATACATGAATTCATATGGCCGGGTTGGCTCAGACGGTTGAGGCGCTGGCCTTTTGACCCTAACTTGGCAGGTTCGATCCTGACGAAGTCCGGTGGTATTTGAAGGTGCTCAAATACGTCAGCTTCGAGTCGGTACATTTACTGCCATGTAAAAAAAACTCCTGAGGGAGAAAATTCCGGCGTCTCGGCGCCCTCAAAAATCGCCAAAAGTAATTAGTGGGACGTAAAAACAATACAATATTATTATTACTATTATTATTATTATGATTGTTATTATGATTATTATTATTACTCATATAACATACATAATTGGTAGCTTCACATTAATAACAGCTGGTAACCTTTAGAAATATATTGTAATTAATATTAAAAATCAAATTGTTATTAGGCTACCCACTGCAGCATATTAGTAAAAACTTGTTAAATTCCAAGCAGTATGCTGAAACCAGAAATTATACTAGACTTTATTCCATTAAGTTTTCTAATGTTTCAAAATAATAAACCAAACATTGTTGCATTTGAGATATTGTGTTTTGAAAATGGACTAATTTGTGTTTTAATTCGGAAATATTTTTTCCATATATTTTAATCAGCGAAGAAAAGCCGTTAGTTTTTTTTTTTTGCTATTGTTTAGTTCACACCGAGCTCGATAGCTGAACTCGCTTAAGTGCGCCCAGTATCCAGTATTCGGAAGATGGTAGGTTCGAGCCCCACTGTCGGCAGCCCTGAAGATGGTTTTCCGTGGTTTCCCATTTTCCCACCAGACAAATGCCGGGGCTGTACCTTAAATAAGGCCACGGCCGCTTCCTTCCCACTTCTAGCCCTTTCCTGTCCCATTATCGCCATAAGACCCATCTGTGTCGCTGCCACGTAAAGTAACTTGCAAAATGTTTAGTTCACATTCTGACAAATCACAATTCTAGCTATAAGAAATATATTTCAGCCAACCTACTACTACTACTACTACTACTACTACTACTACTACTACTCCAGGTTCTCGCCCAACAGCTGCATCTCGTGCCGGAGTATAATAGAAACAGGGGAACAGTTTGAGGGATCCTACAATGACATACAAGATTACCTATGTTCTCGAAGGGTGACTGGGATAGGCTTATGACACTTAATTACATGTGTTGAAGAAGGCGAGCACTTCTCGAAGCAGCGCGAACGATCGAAAGCTAATTCCCGCTATGACAGTATCCTGTCACAGGGGAGTGAAGTGTGCATTAAGAGATAAAGAAGGAGAAAGAAAAGATTAAAGAAGTGACGTCACAGCCTATCGACCACATTGTTCACTTTGACGAGTGTTTGCTTTAAAGACGGTACACCTACAAGATTGAGGTGAGCTGCTGACATGCTTGCCCGTGCTTCCTCAAGACTGCACGAGCTCACATACTGTATTTCCTTCAGTGTTTTAAATGTTGCTGCAAACTACGAACAGTACGATCATCAAACTTCTAAGGGTATACATACACACATACATACATAATTATACACTGTTACATCTTTCAGCGTTTCAGGATCTAAGCCTCTGTGAATTAACTATGTGCTTCTAGAATCATCTATTTGTAACTCGCTCTGTGGCTTCGATTAATTCCACACGTCTCGTCACTACATCATTAAGAAATGAGTGTAACCATCGTCGCCTTGGTCTCCCTCTGCTTCTCTTATCCTCCATGCTTCTGCGTGACCTATCCTTCTCCATTCGCCTCACATGACTTTACTATCGAAGTCCGTTTATACGCACAGCTTCTCCACTGAGTTCATTCGTAAATTGCTTTTATGTGCTCATTCCGAGTACGTTCCTACCATTGTTCCCACCGGTTTGAACCAACAATCATTTTCGCAACTTTTATGTCTGTTTCTTCCAAGTTAAGAATAAAATATCCCAAGTCCACCAAACTTTCACTTCCGTACAGCAAAGTCGGTCTGATGTAAAGATAGTTTACTCCGAGAGCTGACTTCTTTATTATATAATACCGAAGATCGCAACACTGAACTCACTTCCTTAGCTTTGCCACACTTCGATTCGATGTCACAAGGAATCCTCACGAGTGCAAGGTCGCGAACGGCCAATGGTACTGAATGCGTTCGAAGCCCCATCTATCGTATACCCCGCATGCGCAATATTGGCTGCTAATCGCAGGAGGGGGCGGAACTGAAAAGAGCGTGAGGCTATGAGACGCAGTTAAATGTCCGGCTCCATGGCTAAATGGTTAGCGTGCTGGCCTTTGGTCACAGGGGACCCGGGTTCGATTCCCGGCTGGGTCGGGAATTTTAACCTTAATTGGTTAATTTCGCTGGCACGGGGACTGGGTGTATGTGTCGTCTTCATCATCATTTCATCCTCATCACGACGCGCAGGTCACCTACGGTTGTCAAATCAAAAGACCTGCATCTGGCGAGCCGAACATGTCCTCGGACACTCCCGGCACTAAAAGCCATACGCCATTTCATTTCATTTGCAGTTAAACGGCACAGTCGACACGTACGTTACAAGGGTGTTATACTGCTCGTAGTACTGATATCAACCAGTGCAATGGCAACCATAAACAAAGCAAACATTGCCTTATATCTACAGCAACAGTTGCGGACGTTGACATTCCGTCAGAAAGGAACGCAAAACATTTCGCAGAGTGAGAGGAAGTGGCAGATAATATATTAGAGTTTCTGCAAGATGAGTCAGTGGAAAGTGTAGTATCGTATACCCTCGACTATGTGGACGATGCACATGTGAATTGCACTGATGACGATTCGTGTGAAAGTTATATAGAAATAGATGTCCAGGCAGGTAGCTAATCGTCCATGTCGATTCCAGTGAAGCGTAGTAAGGAACAATCGCCCAGTAAGCGGGTACAAGACACAAATACGTACATGGATGACCATCCAGAACATAGTAAAAAAAATATTACTAACACATTTCCAATAAGTCCGCAGCAATATGACAGGGTGTTTCATAACACAAACTATGGTACTTCAAGGGCGGACAAGGCGAACCTGTTAAAATGATTATTGTTCGTGCGATTCAAGGACGCTCGAAACAAGTTACACGATGTGCATGTTATTGGCCAACTATGTTATGGGCACCAAATTGAACGACATAGGTTACAGTGACTTCAAGGGATGTAGTGGATGGTTACACAACTTCACACACGGAGTACAGCACTGGAAGACGCAAAATAACGAGATTCCAAATAAAGCGGCAACCTGAATGTGCACAGCAAACTCCAGAATCGGCTCGAGCATTTGTAAATGAGGTAAACAACCTTATGCTGTCGTGTAGTGCGAAATTCGTTTTCAACACATACCACTCAGGATTTGACGAGGAAATGCATACGAAAGGCACCCTGGGAGTTATAGGTACCACGAGAGTTGTAGCACGGGCAAAGAACGTCAATGCCCTAACGCATGCGGATACAATTATGCCAATTGTTAATCTGGATGGCAAATTGGCTGGGAAGTTATTTATTGTGCTGCGAGAAGTTGGATGCTGTCTGCCTCCAACGATTCTATCGCGTGTCGTGTACCTATCAAGGGCATTAGGGAATGTTTACGTCACAGCAAGCAAGAGTGGGAAAATAACTTTCTGGTCTACCCATAAAAATCACTGCGTTAGAGATAACCATCTCTCTTGGAAGGTATGTGTAACATTGCAATGTATACCACCTGGAACCACTTCTTTTTTCCGTGCCTACAAAACATACTATCGCATAATCTGCAGCTACGTCATAAAGGATAGCCACTTTGCACGACAGACTGGTTCGCATTCGGTTGCATGCCATCACTTTCCATCAGTTCTCGTCACCACGTTATACCAACATGATTTTCTAAGTATTCTGTAAGAGTGGATACCTAGCTGATCGTCCTGAACGATTTATAACCCCCAAAGGCGTTCGACGTCTTTGCTGGCAGGACCTAGTGTTTACAGTGCACTATGTCTTCTGGTATAGGCTAGAGCAATTTTGTTACTTTCATAGATCTGTCTCTGTCTTATCTTTGGCTTTGACAATATGAAAGTGACTGAGGTATGAGCGATGCTAGTAATGCCAATCCTTATGCAGCCAGTCCCTGCTATGAATGGTGTGAAAATGTTGCTCATAGTCGGTTGGTGTATGCATTTCAGTGGGCTTGGCTGATATGTAATAGCAACTCTGGCTCAGTGAGGAAAGCAACGGGAAACTACATCACTCCTCATTTCCCTAGTACGCCTCTTCAGTGAAGCCTAGGCCATCTATGACAGCTGATGGCAGAGCTGTTGAGGATCCCACCAGCGGCATCGCTGACGGACTGAACATACATACAAGGCGTTCACCTTTGATTTTCCTGGCGCTCACTTTTGTGATGACTGTGGCGCGTCATTTTTCATTCGGTGCTCATGGTGCAATTCTAAGGTTTGTTTTGAACATTTTGTGGTCCATTTTGTGAAGTATAACACATACATTCTATAGAAGGTTGATCTCTGTACCGTCCGGACACTCATTTGCTGTCGCCCTCCTATGCACATGGTGCGTCATCAGCAGCTAATCTTGTTTCCTCTCTCAATTGTTACTACCGCATTTTCGAATGCCCCATACTAGACATTGCACCTGGGACCTCGAACACGTGATGGTTCCTTGTTAGTACACTATCATTATGGAAGAGCACACATCTTAAATGCCGTACCCGCGTATAGACCACAATATTTAAACCTAACAATGGAGGAGGAAAACGAGGTGCGGCTTATATTCGAAAAAAACTGTAAAATAGATTTGACATTAAAATATCTGTTCTTAATTAACTCTACATACCTAGTAAAATGCTCGAGGGTTGGGGCAGAAGTCAAGGCAACTATTTTTTCTCGCACGAATATCGGATCTACCAGACAAATGGAAATATACAGATGGGAGTGAGGACCGTAAGGTGCTGTTGAATGAATAAATAATGCCAAGTAAGTTTACGAGGTGTAGGATATAATTATTCTCAGTGAGTACAGAAACCTTTACGGTAAACACACAATTTTACAATTTTGCTTTACGTCGCACCGACACAAATAGGTCTTATGGCGACGATGGGATAGGAAAGGGCTAGGAGTTGGAAGGAAGCGACCCCGGCCTTAAGGCACAGCCCCGGCGTTTGCCTGACGTGAAAAGAGGAAACCACAGAAAACCATCCTCAGGGCTGCCGACAGTGCGGTTCGAACCCAATATCTCCCGAATGCAAGCTCACAGCTAACACGACCCTAACCACACAACCACTCACTCGGCGTAAACACGCCACAACATATTGCCAACGAAACGAGAGACGTAGGATACCAGTCACCTCGCCATGTGTGAATTTTGCAATCTCATGTTTCACAGCGTTGGCAATGTATTCTCGTGTCTCAAACCGTCTCCCACACAATGGTTTTTCACGTTGAGGGTGAGTTCAAAGTCGCATGACAGGTCCGGTGAGTATGGCGGGTGTTCGAGGACTTCCCATGCTGTTCTTGCCTCGTCACATCCATTCTGCAAGGAGCCTGACTCACTACTGTAGTCCCATCGCTGTGTGCGTGGTACCTGTCCACTCACCACCTTCTCAAGCTATGTCCATGTACAATCACACGTTTGCGACAGCGAAGCTTTCTCCAATCGTCCAGTAAGTGTCATTTTCGTGGAACTGTATCTCCAGTCGCGATAGAAACACGCTACAGATAATTCTTGAAGTGATGGAGACGTCGAATGGTTGTAACATGCCAGTATCAGAACCATTTCACACTTCTTCCGCCTCATCTTCACTTTCATAATAGTACATGATATCCAGTCCCCTTTGATTTCTTCCCAACTGACATTACTTCAGTCTTCGAAACGTCAATTTTCGTATCATACTTGCTGCACCTCTTTTCAATCTCCAAGATATTAGACTTCAGGCTTCCAGTACAATAGGCCATTAAGACCAAGTCATCGGCATAGGCCAAACTGCTTACTACATTTACATCCGGCTGAATCCGACCATAGCAAAGATTACAGCTTTGTTTAACCGCTGTATTATTTTGATCTAGGATGTACTGTACGAATAAATCCTGGTCAATTCGAGACGTTGGAAATCGAATGTTACATCACTCTGATCTGGATTATACGTGTTAAGGAGTTATGTTTAGATGCCAAGCTTGCTCCATGGCAAGACCTCTTACGAGACTTCAAATTACGTGCCATCCTAGGGTTTGTATGTGTATCTCCAAGGAAGTTAATTAAACCAATGAATATTGAATGTTTAAGACAAAATTGTAATCGAAATAAACTTTCAATCTATTAGGCCGTGTTCCGTGCATACAGTATAAGTTGAAGAGAGTTTTTAATGCTGTTTGTTTGGGGCGTCGACCTAGGAAGATCTTTTGCCTTTGAAGAGATATTAAGTACAGAACAAAAATGGCCAACCGGCCATCAATGGAATCCGAAGCCACAACCTCCCGATTTCCCGTCAATTGCTCTACCAACTACGATGGCCTAGGTCATATTTATTCTGTTGGAAAGGATCTAATCTACAGATCTGGCACTACTACCAGCACAATGTACACAACGGAGTGGTTGTAACATGCCAGTAATTCCTCTTGCTATCACAACCATATAACACTTGCACGCACTCTTGGTCTCTTTGTCTTCGATTCTTCACATAAAAACTACTTGACGGACCATGCTCATATTTGGCAAGCATACAGCTGGAACCTTGGTTAACATATACGCCAATTACTACTTATTAGCACACTGTATCTTAAAGAAACCGTGCAGGAAATTCAACTTTGAAACGTGCCATACGAAAATGTACATCTGGATCCTTAAAAGTAAATACCTTGCCTATATAAAATTCGATTTCCTAGAAAAAAGTACATATGCATTTCTGTATTTTACTATCATACTATCTCTTAAGCGAACCATGTAGTGATATAAAATGTGAAGAAAATCAGAGGATAACGTACGTCTGGAATCCTTAAAGGTGAATACGCTCCCTAAACGGTTAGTCCTATTAAACATCAAGCACAACAAATGTATTAAAAATTTGCCTGAAAAAAGTTTACCATAACTTATATGAATGTTCTTCAAAGCTCCAATAGTTTTCGACAAAAAGATGCTTTTCTGTGTTTTGGCGTGTGTCGGAGTGTGATGTTCTTACTATCAACGAACGAAATATACCACAAAATGGCGGAAACTGCACCGCTTAATTCGAGAATAGTTACACACATTCGTGTGCGATTCGCGGAGTCCACTCACGCTTTCGCCTTTCCTTTACATTTCGCAGTAACCAAGTACAAACCATATGCAGCTGACTCGGTTTCAATTTGAGGACTGTACACTAGCGTCGCGTGCGGGTCGAAATTTTGATTGGTAAGGAACATGAATGGGTTTAACAAAAGACAAAATAAAAGCATAAACACGCTTGGTCAGCTATCACGGCATGGAGGTTCACTGCAAGATACTGCACCAACATAACAAGAGTGCGTTTTACCTCTCACTCACAACCTTCTCGATTCTTAACATTCTCAAAGGTATGACAAATTTTAGCGATATGCTATATCTTGGAAACATATTGTTCCTTAGGGAACCGTATTACACGATACCTATGGGCAGGTCAATTATCCCACATATATTCCAATAATAAAATATGAATTCGTAGCATTTAATTGGAATTTGTACTTACGCAGATACATATTCCTTTACACCCATTTTAATATTTAAAATTGCTGTCATGTTGGTGACACTTCAATTGCCAGATCCTTCAAGAATTTGGAAAAATCACAGAGACAGTCTTTTTGAAGATAAATAAAGGCAGGTGGAGAATGAGCGTCTGCCACTATAATGAAAACTACCGAACTCGATTGTGACTGGCAGTAGGCAAGGCGGCCTGCCATTATAATGAAAACCCCCAACTCGATAGTGAGAAAGCGACCAGTAATAAGAAGGGGGATATGCCATTACAATGAAATCTGCGCAACCCTGTCTTCACATGAGAAACGACGTATGACGTATGGCCATGCAATTCAATAAACTTTTATACTACTTCACCTACAATTCAGTAGCGAAGAACGGGTACATCAGCTAGTCCTAAATAACTTGAGAAGGTGACTTAAAAAATAACTATGATGCCTATTAAAAACAGCATCAACTTATGCCACAATCCTCTCATAAACACCAGGACCCTGAAAAGTGATACTACAAAAGTAACGAGAAGAAAAATAAGATAAGAATAAAAAAACTACAAGGGAAAGAATGATCGTAGTGTGTTGTTTGCTGCTTAAAACATGGCTCAAAACGTGAGCAGAGAAAATTAAAAAAATATGTGAAGAAGTGAGAGAATAATAAAACAATTATAACGCCAATAAATAGGAAATGCATTTTTTATCACAGTTGACAAGTAGTAAGAGAGTTAAATTGAGGAAAAAACCAAAACCGTCACAGGACTACCGAATTATAGTACGCATTCCATGGCTACATGCCACACTCAATCACTGACATTATACATCCCCTAAACGGAGAACATAACTTCAGAAATTATCAGAGTTAGAAGAAAAATCAAAGATAACATCAGACAGACATTTAATTCCTGATAACAATCCATCCACACTCCATAATTTATTTTAATAATCAATTTTAAGCCTTATCAGGATGGATATCACTGTACCAGTGGATTAATGCTGATAACAAGCACAGAAAACCACAAAACGAGCGATGTCAGAATCAAGTTAATACTTTCACGCAACGTTCATCAAGCAATAATCATAATTCAGCACACATTTATTCTCCCGAGGAAACAAGCCCCGTATCCATAAAACTGTCACAGGACTACTTAACCAACATCCGCAACATCACATACAGTACATTATTCATACATACCACATCGACCCAACAAAAGGCTAGCCGTTGACAAAGCGTAAGACCAGAACAGTCCTTCGAAAATACCTCCAATGTGCAAAACAGCGGGGAGGGGGGTGGGGGAAGGGGGTGAAGGTAGGATAAAACACAACAGAAACACAAAATCGTCGCACTTTAACGGTATCGATCAATCACCACTGATCTGCATTTGCCGGGCCGAGTGGCTCAGACGGTTGAGGCGCTGGCCTTCTGACCCCAACTTGGCAGATTCGATCCTGGCTCAGTCCGGTGGTATTTGAAGGTGTTATCCTTGGCAGTTGATATCACCAACCGCTACACTATGGAGGTGGACTACTAAAGCTCACAGATGTAGGACAGGATAACAGTCGTCACCGGAGTCAAATAACATAAAATCTGAGCTCAGATAGTATAATGTATCGTCGTTACGTTGTATGACAATGTTGAGGGGAGAAATACTGACCCGCAGGACATGTATCACTTAGAACGATAATTCGTTGATATAGTTCATTCAATACTGAAACTTAGATGACAGAACCTTTCTGGTCATAGTTCTAAGCTGAAATATTATCACATAGCGGTTTTTCTAGGCGCAACGACGACATGCCTTCTTTCAGTCGATCGAGAAATAAAAGAATTTATGACTTAAAATCAAAAAAATAGAAAACGTTTATTTATACATTTATCATGTCTCGTCCAGTCAAGTAGATAGCTTACACATTCTTAAAATCACCTACGAAATATACGGGATTATTCACCAAAATAACTTCCCATCCATTGAAGATATGTATACTCCTCCATCGTTTTCTTAAATAGTATTAACGGGCTCGTAAGAAGTGGTGCTTCGTTTTCCCGAAGATTGTTAACAACGAGATATCAATACCAACTTCGATTCTTCCAATGAATAATAATTTCTGCCCCTAGAAAGAAGGATCAAACTGTTACAAATCTAGACAGGTAGTTAATTCGTGGACCGGACAATTTGCTTTTTGATACTAATAATACTTAAAACTCTCAATTCCCGTGGGCGCAAACAAAAGCTCAGCGCCTTTGCCCAGTGCTAGTCATACTTTTCCTCAGACGGGTGAGGCGCTGGTCTTCTAACCCCAACTTGGCAGGTTCGATCCTGGCTCAGTCCGGTGATATTTGAAGGTGCTCAAATACGTCAGCCTCGTGTCGGTAGATTTACTGGCACGTAAAAGAACTCCTGCGGGACTAAATTCCGGCACCTCGGTGTCTCCGAAAACCGTAAAAGTAGTTAGTGGGACGTAAAGCAAATAACATTTTAAAAATTATTTTCTTTCCTCTTGTCGGAGTACGCCTGACGTTGCGCACAGTTTGTTATTCGGTACCGTGTTCTGCCACAAGTCAGTCGGAACACATCGTGTTACGACTGTCGTGGTACACTGACCATCGTTACAACTAGAGAGAATAGTAACTTAAAGACTGATAAAAAGTAAAGGCATCTGAATCCGGAGATTTGAGATTTACAAAATTAAAATCGTTAAATCCATGATGCCTTAATGCACAATGGGAAGCAGAATATGTCTGTACATTCAACCATCCAAAGTTCCACAGTGTTCTGTGTTCTCCCTAGGACCATTTTAGTGGGCGCACAGCTGTTTAGTTACATAATATTAATACATATTTGAGTCATTGGCTATTATCAATTTAAATACTCTAACACTTTTTATTTAAACGATGAATCTTCATTATTGTCAGCATAATTGCATCAATGACATCGGAGTTTAAATGTTTAGCTTGACTATCATGTATACAATATCGTGCGCGAGCGGTGTCTCGATTAATGCGGAATCGCATGCGAGTACTCGATTCCGCATGATGTCACGAACCCGTATGGCTTTCTACAACAACCGAGTGGTAAGTCCCGGTGTTACATGATTATGAAGGAGCAGTAGAACACTAGAAGTTCAAAATACTCATGTCTTGGTCGTGATTCGTGATCAGTTGATAACACTAAAATAGTTCAAGTTTGCAGTTAATGTTCACCTGTCTGATATTATTGTCAATCCCCTGAGTGGAGTATATTGAAATTTTATCATATTCATTTCTTACATAGTATTCCCCACTCGGTTACTTATTCCTGCCACCCGGCTGCCGAAAATTTCTGCGGCGAACACTGACTGCTTACTATGTCACCAGGTCAAACAGAAATGGACAAGCTAAAACTTGCTACAGAAAAGTAATGGAATTTCATATTATGTTTCATTGCCGCTTAATTAATCCCACTGGAGGTTACTCTGACGCAAAGTGCATCTGGACTGAGATTAGGTTATCTGTCCTAAATTCTACGAATTCAGACAGCGGCTCGAGACCGTCTTGTACGCAATTGTTTTACTGCTAAAAATATAGACATACAAAGTACTCCAATGAATTAATTTCTTCAAAATATCATTACCATGAATTTATTTTATAATACACGTAAAGGCAAATAGACTATAGCCAAGTAGCACTTCTCTCTTCCCACTGAACAGACTTGTCCCCCATCCACCTCCCCTACATGTTTGTGTTAGTATGTCACAATCGAGGCTAGTGACCTGAAATTAGTCAGCAGAGGCGCTGGAGATAACGAACATGAAGCCAGAGCTGGTTTAAAGTTAAGTACAGAAAACTTTTTCAGACTGACGGAAGTGTCATAACGGATTTCTATGTTAATAGAATTTGTCACACTTCTTCACAATATCACCAATTCACAATCATTGAAAAGTTACCATAACGTAAATAATATTGCATATACATACGCATTGTTAAAAGTGATTTGAGCTAATCTAAGGATGTTCTTGTAGAAAAAAATGAAACAGCGTATGGCTTTTAGTGCCGGGAGTGTCCGAGGATAAGTTCGGCTCGCCAGATGCAGGTCTGTTGATATGACTCCCGTAGGCGACCTGCGCGTCGTGATAAGGATGAAATAATGATGAAGATAACAAAGACGCCCAGCCCCCGTGCCAGCGAAATTACCCAATTATGGTTAAAATTTACGACACTACCGGGAATCGAACCCAGGCCACCTGTGACCAAAGGCTAACCGTTTAGCCATGGAGCCGGACGTTCTTGTAGAATGAAACATGTAATTCTGTTACTAACAGATTTTTACAGATATGTGTTATATTTCGTGTTTCGACAGACAGGAAAAACCTAAAATTTGCAATTTGTTTTACGTCGTACCGACGCAGGTAAGTCTTACGGCGACGATGGGATAGGAAAGTTCTAGGTGTGCGAAGGAAGTGGACGTGGCCTTAATTAAGGTACAGCCCCAGCATTTGCCTGGTGTGAAAATGGGAAACCACGGAAAACCATCTTCAGGACTGGCGACAGTGGGGCTCGAACCCACTATCTCCCGGATGCAAGCTCGCAGGTGCGCGGCCCTAACCGCACGACCAAAGGAAAAACCTAAACGTTATATTTATCGTAACACTGTCCTTATCACGAATGAAGTGGTTTGCTGTGTCTCCGGGCAACTTGCGTAGAAACAGGCAGCTTCAATTTCCAAATAAAATGATTCTCTCCATATAGCTACACACCGATGCCCTTGTGAGGAAATGAAAATCGCATTCTGTTAGTGACGAACTTTCTTTATATCAGTTAACTCACATCGCTGGTTTGTCACCTGACTGGTTTTAGTAACCTTACGAGAACACAGAGATGATATACATTTCGTGGGTGGGTTAGAGTTACTAATGACGAACCGCTAAACAAACAAACAAACAAAAAACGGATTGGGGAGAGTTCATGTTTGTAGAATGACTCACCTCAATAGGGCATGTACTAAGGCACGACAATCTTATGACCAAAACACTGAGAGGTTGTATGGAAGGGAAGAATTACAGAGGACGACCTATAGCTAAAGACATTAGCTAATCAACGGGAAACACATGGAACTGCTACATACTAATATTTTTCTTCTTTTTGCTAGTGGCTTTACGCCGCGCCGACACAGATAGGTCTTATGGCGACGATGGGATAGGAAAGGCCTAGAAGTTAGAAGGAAGCGGCCGTGGCCTTAATTAAGGTACAGCCCCTGCATTTTCCTGGTGTGAAAATGGGAAACCACGGAAAACCATATTCAGGGCTGCGGATAGTGGGATTCGAACCCACTGTCTCCCGGATACAAGCTCACAGCCGCGCGCCTCTAACCGCACGACAAACTCACCCGCCCATACCAATCTTAGAATTGAACAAAGTAGTAGTAGTAGTAGTAGTAGTAGTAGTATTGGTGGTGGTGGTGGTGGTGGTGGTGGTGGTGGTGGTGGTGGTGGTGGTGGTGGTGGTGGTGGTGGTGGTAGTAGTAGAGCTATATGAGATTTATATCATTCTGAAATAGGTTTTTTTTGCTAGTTGCTTTACGTCTCACCGACACAGATAGGTCTTATGGCGACGATATTCTAAAATAGACCGGTACCAAGTCAAAGAGAAGACACTAAACAGTATGCTAGTAAAGAAGAATAACTAATTCTTCCACGGCCTAACAGAGGTTCAGAAATGAAAAGAGAAAACTAAAGTAGATGCTAGATAAACTTAAATGTTTTATTCCGACACGATTTCCTCCACACGCCTGACGCACGTAAAGGAAATCCTTTCACTTTAAATGCAAAGCCAAGATGTAGATAGCTCAATCTGTATTTGGTAACAACGTCTTTAAAATACATCAAAAACGTTTAAATCTTCCGGTATGCAGAGGAGTTGAAATGACAGCTATTTCATGACCTTTCAATACCCAACAGCAGTACATATAGAACCTTTTTACTACGGAAGCAATGCGACGGAAATACCGTTACTGAATACAGTAGCGACTCGAACGTCAGGCATTTGAATACATTAACAAGTTTCTGTGGCTTTACAGTTCGTTTCGTTCCGTGAAGAAATTATTTACAGGCAAGTGTTCGCGACGTGATCTAGATAAAGAAACACAATGCTTTAAAGAAAGCGGACATTCATTATTGAATTGTTTGCGTGGATGGGCCGATTATACGGAAAGCATAAAAAAATATAAATCAGGGGTGTATTTAAAGTCACACGCACCACCAAAATCAGGCAAAAGAAGGCAGGAATAATTGGTAAGTAAAAATAATAATTAATAGCTGTCCTTAACAACTTACAAGCAAAGTATTCCTACTTCAGGATTAAAAGCCATCCAGTCATGTGATGATGATGATGATGATGATGATGATGATGATGATGATCGATATTTTAAGAAGAAATATAACAAGATCTACCCCTTCTAACTCTAATCATAGACGGAAGAGCAAGAGGCCTGACCCTTCTTCAAAGAATGAAGATAAGGGAAGGACTACGAATGGTCTGAAAACGAAAGACTCCCAAGGTCTCTGAAGTTAAGAATGGAAGGGAGAGAGGATTGACCACGGTATTTGGGATAGAAAAGATGAAAACAAGGAGTCAGGGACAGGCAAGGAAATCAATTTTAGACACAGCTGGAGGTCCCGTGGTCGCCAATCCACGCTCCCAAAATAATAATAATAATAATAATAATAATAATAATAATAATAATAATCATAATTATCATCATGTGGCCTCAGCTACCGTGAAAATGAAAATCCACAGCCTGTTTCCAGTCATTCGACCTGGTCAGGAATGGAATGAATGAAGCCTTCATCTAGCAGCGAGGATAGGATTTGTGCCGGCTGCCGAAGCCTGTCGCACTCCTCTGGGTCAATGATTAATGAATGACAGATGAAATGAAATGATATTGGAGAGTGTTGCTGGAATTAAATGACAGGGAAATCCAGAGTACCCGGAGAAACACCTGTCCCGCCTCCGCTTTGTCCAGCATAAATCTCACATGGAGTGGCCGAGATTTGAACCACGGAACCCAGTGCTGCCGCCTGAGCCACGGAGGCTATTCAGCTACCGTATGCAGACTTTTCTATTTGGCGGCAATCAGGCGGCCAGCGAAGTCACTTCCAACGTCGACGGCTATATCAAACAGCTGAGGAGTGCATGCACCCTACTAAAGCAGATACATTAATTACAATACTCCGTTATCTTAAACAACTACAAGAATTCTTGGAAGAATTTATTCCCAAACTTCACCGAATTGCTTGCAGCTGCTTTATTTTCATCCGTTCAGCGCTGTTTCTTCTTGGTCGCTGTTTTTTGGTACCTCATACTATACTGCATTATCCGTCACTGCATTCAGTGATATCGCACACCAAACCACGCCCTCTACTTACGTCCATGCCTTGAACTAATGCCTGTTGCTCACGATAAAATTTTCTGTCAAATTTATTGTACAATAATTTAATTTTATAAAATTTCTGTTGCTCACGGTCAAATTCAAGTTTTATACAATCTTTGATAAAACTTTTCATAAAATAGGACATGTTCTCTTCCGTAAAATTAATTTTACGAAACGAACCAATCAGCGAAGCTGACATCACCGTGATTCTGGCGCTGCGTCGTGAGAAGATTGTGAAGCTCGATTGTAATCAAACACTTCTTTCTAAAATGGCAGGATCCGGGTGGACTAAGGAAGGTGTTAGTGTTTTACTGGACGAATACCAGAAATATTCTTCTTTGTACGAAGTTAAAACGCCACTTTACCGCAACAGAAAAGCAAGAAGAGGGGCAGAAAACACAATCGCCGAATTCCTACATGAATGCTGGTCTTCTAACCTCAACTAATTTTCGACCAAGGACAGCAATCCTCTACCTTCTTCTCTTCTTTTGACCCACTCCCGAGTCCAGCATTTTCTGGCATTTCTTTTCTTCCTTTTTACCACTGTACAACATATAATTCCAGCTGAAGCAGCGAGGTTTGCTTTGCTTTTTTGGAGCCGTACGCTCAAACACACAGTAAGTTGAACAGTTGATTCTTGCTTTAAATGTTTATCGATAGATGGCAGCACATACACATCTTAGTTCAGAAGTGAGTTCATAGATGGGCATCCTGATGCTTCCACGGATTTTATGGAATAACTAGCTGATGTACCCGTGCTTCGCTACGGGATTCTCAGAAAGACTGACTTTGTGGTTTTCCTAACTGAAATCAACATAGGTCATTACAAAAACGTGAGTATGAATGGGTAGCGATTAAAAGCAATGCTATCATATAAAATACTCGATCAAATGGAAAGCCGCACGTTTTATTACTTTTAACGAACAGTGCTGCGGTTAGATTGAGGTGCCAATCTAATAGTCCAAAGTTCCAGAGCTGGGATGACCAGGCCGCAGATTGCCATGAACACTCATCTGTCATTATTCTGCTAAATATGCACATTGTTCATTCCAATCAGTGCCTCAAAAGAGGGGTTGAATAGCCCGAGTGCTATGATGATCTAGTGTGTTACGTACCAGTAGTATCAGAAAATTTATAAACCAGGGGAATGGCATGGTAAAGAAGAAAGTTATCTAACTCCCCAGCTACTTCCCATCAATATTCAGGCAGGCTGTTACACTCTGTACGACTGGGCGAGTTGACCGTGTGGTTAGCGGTGCGCCGGTGTGAGCTTGCATCCGAGAGATAATGGATTCAAACCCCATTGTCGGCAGCGCTGAAGATGGTATTCCGTTGTTTCCCACTTTCACACCAGTTAAATGCTGGGCCTGTACCTTAATTAAGGCCTAAGGCACTCCTAGCCCTTTCCTATCCCATCGTCGCCATAAAACCTATGTCGGTGCGACGTAAATCAAATAAAAAATACTCTGTACGCAGCAGTAATCCTATCTACCGAAGATGAGGGGCAACAGAAGCCACAAAGCACATCACGACAAACAATGGTCAATGTAATGTTATTGTTGATCAATGTTATGAGATTTCTATATTGTAGGCCTTCACATTTAGTTTTCTTTCGACTCTGAGATTTGTAAAATATTTTATACCGTAAACTGTAGTTTCTTATTCTCCGACTTTACATACCGATTTTCATTAAATACTGTTTACACATTTTCTCGTTACTCGGCGCTGATATGGACTTAGTAACAAAAATCCAAATTCATGAATATCTTTGTGATCATAGCCAGTACGGTAACTATGTATAAGACATGAATAATAGGAAATTTAATACTATATAACCTTAGTTATGTAGCATTCATCGATTACACCTCTAATAAGAAATATTTGAGAATTAAATTTTAGGCCTTCCCCTAAACTACCATTTCACTCAGCGTGAATAATTTACAGCCTAGACTATATCGACTTATTTCCTGACTCTGCATACCGATTTTCATCAAGATAGGACTACTAATAACAACAATATTTGAGAATTAAATTTTAGGCCTTCCCTTAAACTACGATTTTTCGCAGCGTGAATACAATTATTGATAGCCGAAATTGTAGAAACTTATTCCCCAACTTTGCATATTCATTTTCTTTAAAATACGACCACTAATAATAAAAATAGTTGAGAATTCAATTTTAGGCCTTCCCCTAAACTACCATTTCACTCAGCGTGTGTAAAATGATTTATAGCCTGAATTGTAGAGGCTCATCCCACAACTTCACATACCGATTTTCATTAGACCACTAATAACATAAATAGTTGAGAATTCAATTTTAGGCCTTCCCCTAAACTACCATTTCACTCAGCGTGAGTAAAATGATTTATAGCCTAGATTGTAGAGGCTCATCCCCCGACTTCACATACCGATTTTCATTAAATTCTCTTCAACCGTTTTCTCGTGATGCGTGTACAGACAGACAGACAGACAGACAGACAGACAGACAGACAGACAGACAGACAGACAGACAGACAGACAGACAGACAGACAGACAGACAGACATTACGGAAATGTAAAAAGTACATTTTCTTGTTACTATGGACATGACCGATACAGAAATACCATTATTTTCAAATTCTGAGCAATGTACAGACAAAACTCTTATTTTATATATATAGATTTTAGCGTGAGCAACACAACTTGTTTACACCAAATTGTTATAAAATTAATTGTACAACAAATTTTAGGAAACATTTTGCCGTCAGCAATAGGCATAAGGTTTAGGGCAGCTCCCGTGGACAACAACTCCTGAATAGTACTAATATAGAGGCAGAAGCATCAACTAAACGTGATGGAGACGTCATCAGCCGACGTCACCAGATTGGACCAATGTTTCCAATGTAGACAAAAATGATTTGGTATTAAACTATCCAGGAGAAAATGCTCGTACGTCGTCTACGACGATTGAGCACCGGTGGATATGAGTGTGAACGTGAGCAGCACACTAGAAATCGCCGGAAAGAGATCGAAGGAACGACTAACAGAAACGATGGGCTGATCAGGTAAGTTCTATTTCACATGGGTCTGTTCCTAAATTTAGATCCTTTGAAATATTTCTGTCTTATTATTACATGCCAGGAAGAGCGTGGCGCAAGGAGGCGGCGGGGTCATTTAGTAGATCCATTCACGAGGTAAGGGAAACTTTGATGAACATGATGACAACGTGCTGTACAAAATGGAAATTATACCCATGGCGACCATCATTCTATAGCACTATAATCACCATAATTAAAGATTGGGAATGAATTACCAGGCACGCCTGCAAGCTTCTGTTCATTTAATCCATTTTCACAAAGTCCTACGTTACCACAAGCAGAGAAATCCATTAATATAAAAAAGGCATTTAAACGCTGTAAAATCAGGCGAAACATTAGCAAATAACATTAAAAGCTGTATACCTTGTAATCGACATTAGTTTTGCACGAGTCAAATTAAATGAGAATTTATATTATGTAACTTCCGCCTGTATAATGTGGTTAATAGCAGCCACATTGAACAGCTATTGTACCGAGCATAACTCACCATTTTGATCACCTATTGTCAAAGGAGATTAATACATAGTGCAATAACGTTGAATTCTTAACCACACAAAAACAACTTTAAATGCATTTCTTTCCTTTTGCATGTGCAGAATCCTTAGCTGGATGCCATGGTTATTTGACAAGGCTATCGAATATCTTATGTTTCACAGGATACCACAATGATGCAGAAGGACTTTCCAGGACAGAAAAGGACATAGTCACCATTGACTGAGGACTGGCAACTGATTCTTGTCTGTTTGTTTGTTTGTTTGTTTGTTTGTTTTTACGTCACACCGACACAAATAAGTATTATGGCGACGAAAGCTCAATTTACATCACCATTCATTTCCAGCGTAAGAATGACATTTCGGATGAGGTACCTCCTCAATTAACCTTAAGCCTGGGCACAATCCGAAGTATGGCTGAAAATCGAACCCAGGACGATCTAGACAGCAGTTATATACCCTTAGACACTGAACAAGAGAGGTTATATTGTTCAGGGTCTTCAGCCATTCAATGGAAATTATACCTCCAGAAACTAATGCCCGTAGAGTGCACAACATGTTTTGGTTCAGCAAATGGTGGTGGTTGTGGTGATTACTGCTTTAAAAGGAAGTACAACTGGCCAACCATAACCATCGTCTTCAGCCGTACAACTACTATTTGAAATACAGGAAGCCCTATACTTGTGGTTCCAAAGATGAAATAAAACAAGATCGACATACCGAAGGTAACAATGATCCGTCTGCGAAAAAAAAAAAAAAATAAATAAAATAAAATAAAATAAAATAAAATAAAATAAAATAAAATAAAATAAAATAAAATAAAATAAAATAAAATAAAATAAAATAAAATAAAATAAAATAAAAATGCTAAGACCGATAACGAAAGTTACCGTATAGTGCTTGCTGGGAAACACATACTATTGCAGATATACTGGTAAAATGGTGTGCAAAAGACAATGTGGCCTACATTTTGGATGAAAAGTCACCAAAAATAATTGACAAAGTAGAGTTGCCCAGTAATACAGTTTCACGACAAATTCACGATCTTGCTGATTATAATAAGGACAAGTTACTACTACTACTACTACTACTACTACTACTACTACTACACGTTTTCATTCCTCCCCTGAAGGGTTACGCCGTCTCTCAGGCCGGGAGATTTATTACGGTGAAGGAGATTCTCAGAGGTGAGGGAGTAGGCGGCCGTGGCCTATACTACGAACTCTCCCGGCATTCGCCTTAGTGCAGGAGAATGGAAAACCACGGAAAACCATTCTCAGGAAAGCCGACGGGTGGGGCCAGGCGTGAAGTCCAGCCCTGTGCCCCTGTCCCGTCTCCCGAATGCAGAGGCGTAGAGCCACGGTAGTGCCGTGCCCACCTTTCCTCTGCTTGGTTGGCCGGTCAGAGCACAGAACTGTTGGACCACGGACAAGCCGCGGCCTCTTAAGGGACGAAGCCCGAGAGCCGAAACCCACTCTGCATTTACCGACGAAGACAAGTTAGTTCACCGATTGAAACATTCTGACGGGTATGCAATTCAGTTAGAGGAGTCTAGTGATGCTTCCGGACTCGAGCATAGAAGATTTGCTCCTATATGAATATTTGGAAAAAATATAACTGAAGAAGAAATATTAAATTCTATCAATGACTTTATAATGAAACATGAAACTGGTTGCGGTACATGTTGTGATGTTCGCACTGACAGTGCACGAGCAATGACGCGGAAGATTAAAGGGAATGAAACGAGAATCCTGAATGTTGATCCACAAAGCACTAGCTTTACACAGACAAGCTCTTGCAACAAACTAAGCTCAATCAATCAATCAATCAATCAATCAATCAATCAATCAATCAATCAATCAATCAATCAATCACTACTGATCTGCATTTAGGGCAGTCGCCCAGCTGGCAGATTCCCTATCTGTTGTTTTCCTAGCCTTTTCCTAAATGATTTCAAAGAAATTTATTGAACATCTCCCTTGGTAAGTTAGTCCAATCCTTAACTCCCCTTCCTATAAATGAATATTTGCCCCAGTTTGTCCTCTTGAATTCCAACTTTATCTTCATGCCAGCAGCACTTAAAAATGTGCTCGATGCTGCAGTAAAAATGGTTAATTTCGTTAAATCACGCCCACTTCAATACAGTTTGTTTAAAATGCTCTGTGAGGAAATTGGTAGCCAGCATACACCGCTTCTACTACTCACGGAAGTGAGGTGGCTACCTACGGGCAAAATACTTCTCTGGGTATTTAAACGTTATAGTGTATTGCTAGTATTCTTCACAGAGAATTCAAGACAGTTTAAAGGAATGTTGACAAATTGATCATGGCTAATGAAACTCGCTTAGCTAGCAGATATTCTTACAAAGTTAAATGATATTTTTTTTTTACAAGTTGCTTAACTTCGCACCGACACACATCAGTCTTATGGCGACGATGGGACAGGAAGGGGCTAGGAGTGGGAAGGAAGCGGCCATGGCCTCAATTAAGGTACAGCCCCAGCATTTACCTGGTGTGAAAATGGGAATCCTCAGAAAACCATCTTCAGGGCTGTCGACAGTGGGGTTCGAACCCACTATATACCGAATACTGGATACCGAATACTGGATACTGGCCGCACTTAAGCAACTGCAGCTATCGAGCTCGGGTTTAAAAGTTAACCTGTCTTTGCAAGGAAAGTACGTCACTATCTTGAAAAGTTTAATAATATGTCATCATTAAAATAAGAAACTAACATTCTGGATAGCAATAGCAGAAGAGAAAAACTTATCCTGCTTTCTAACACCGGATGTAACAAATTTCACGATCACGGATGAAGCAACATCTTGCAGTATTTACAGGACTTACAAGTATTATTAGAGTACTTTCCTGCGATTGATGAGAATACGGTTTCTTGCGCACGAAAACCATTTCCAACGATGTTCAAACCAGTCTGTTTCAGTGAAAGTGATTTTTAAGTATTGACTTATTTCTGACTCTAATTTAAAACAAAAGTTCAATTATCTCCCTCTGAATGTAAGTGCAGTGTAGAGGAATACGCGAATATTGCTAAGCGTGCTATACGAGTGACAACACATATGTGGGAAACGGGATTTTTGTATTATGCTTCAACGAAAACGAAGTACAGAAATATATTTACCATACTGCTGCATCTGACAAGAGAATCCAGTTGTCCCCACACTCTCAATTTCAAGAAATTTTGTGATAGTAAACATCAAAAATCATCAATCACATTGAATTTCCAGATTTCAGTTTTTGGTTGAATTACTGAACACCTTTTTGAAAAATAAATTGTATCGCTTATAAAAAAAACAGAAGTATAGACTAGATCAGAGAAAAACAATTTTCATTAAGTAAATAAACGTGAGCGTGTTTTTAAAACTGCAGCATTTATTTTAAGCTATCGTAATTAAGGTTATGATTTTTTTAACATTGAGTATGAGCGTTCCATACGTATTCCCTTAAACAAAAATTGTTCCAGGGTCAAAAAAGTTCGGGAAACACTGCTCTAGATAGTTCATAACACACCCACGTCTCGGGACAAGCACGGAAACTCACCGTGGGGGGATTTCAAACCTCTAAACCCTCCGTGTCAGACCTGACCATGGTACGCGTCTTAGCGCACCTGACTCATTAAGACAAGCAGTTAATGTTCTGAAACTGCACTAACGAGACTGTTTATGAAATAAACGACGGACATTAACTCCACGAGAAAGTCTAGTTTCACCATGGAATACAGTATGTTCACTCACTTTCAAAACTAAACTACATCTTCTTGACACTCCTGATTCAATGTTATTAGTCCCAATATGTGCTGTTCCTTCCAGGAGACTCTGACGTACAACGTTAACGCGACGAATAAGAATAATTTATGTACGTTATGTTTTGCTCAAAGAGAAAGCTGACAATACTAATGTTCAGTTGGAGTTGAAATCTATCTCCAATTATCCCCTAGTGTGGAGGCGGTACACTGCATCCACGATATCCCCTGCCTGTTTCAAAAGGCGACCGAAAGGCATTCACCCCAGAAGCGCAGGCGACACCACAGATCCTCTAGTTCAGGACCTCTCACGGTGCATGCACTGTGCACGGTGCAAAATACGACTTCGCTTGGTTGACCAGAATGCAGACCCCCATTCCGCGATTTGGAGCAATAGCGCTGTCTCTCTCTTTCCCCACGCCTGTCTCGCTCGCTCCACCTGTCTCCCTCTTCCTCACTTGCTCCGTAGCGCTCCAAATCCGAGCCGAGTTGAGCCGAGCTTAGCCGAGTAGCCCAGAGATGAAGCGTTGGTTCCGAGCCGAGTGGGACCGATGCACTGTGCACAGGAACTCTGCGCCTCAATTTGCACGCGTGAGATTTCGGGCGTTTGAGAGACCCTGCTTTAGTTGAACTTGAAATTAGAATACTTCCACTTACTTGTGCCAGGCTCCACACGTTCATATTACCTGTCTGACTTCCTTTATCAACTCTTGTTCTCTTCCGGTCCCGGGGGTGAGTCATTTCCACATCATTCAGGGCCTTTTCCCCGTTTTCTCCGACACCCTCATTCTTGGAAGAGTCAGACCTTTTCCATTTTTGCTTGGGACAGAATGGCTGCTCAGATGTTGCCTCTTAATATAATCATCTACACTACTATCTCCAATTATGCCAAAGCTTTGAAATAAATTGTCGATCAGTAATTCAGATTTTCGTACAAGAATACGAAAGAACCCACCCGTTCTGGTACCGTATACAAATATTTATAGCAATAACAGAAAGTAAATCACATCTATATATATAAAATAAGAGTTTTGTCTGTACATTGCTCAGAATTTGAAAATAATGGTATTTCTGTATCGGTCATGTCCATAGTAACAAGAAAATGTACTTTTTACTTTTCCGTAATTTCTGTCTGTCTGTCTGTCTGTCTGTCTGTCTGTCTGTCTGTCTGTCTGTCTGTCTGTCTGTCTGTACACGCATCACGAGAAAACGGCTGAAGAGAATTTAATGAAAATCGGTTTGTAAAGTCGGGGATGAGCCGCTACAATCTAGGCTATAAATAATTTTATTCACGCCGAGTGAAATGGTAGTTTAGGGGAAGGCCTTAAATTTAATTCTCGAATATTTATATTATTAGCGGTCCTATCGATAAATACTATATAACTAAAGTTATATAGAATTAAATTTCCAATCAATTATGTCTTATACATTTTTACCGTACCGGCTCTGATAACACAGATATTAATGAATTTGTAGTTTTGTTGCTAAGTCCATATCAACGCCTGGCCACGAGAAAATGGGTTAACAGAATTTAATGAAAACTGCTATATAGAGTCGGGGAATAAGAAACTACAGTCTAGGCTGTAAATAATTTTATTCGCCCGAGATGAAATGGTAGTTTAGGGGAAGGCGCCTAAAATATAATTTTTAAATACCGGTACCTATGTTATTGGTGCTATCCAAAAGTACTACATAACAAAAGTTATAGACAATGCAATTTCCGATCATTTATGTTTCATTCAGTTTTACTGTACCGACTATGATAAGAGTGGTATTTCAGAAGGCCTACAATATCAAAAGCGCATAACACTGATCAACAATAACTTTACATTGACCATTGTTACTGATCAACAATAACTTTACATTGACCATTGTTTGTTGTGATGTTCTTCGTTTCTTATGGTCCCGCTCAACTCTGATAGATGGGATTACTACTGCGTACCAAATATAACAGCCCGACTGAACATTGGCGGGAAATAGCTGGGGAGTTGGAAAACTTTCTTCTTTAGCATGCCATTCCTCTGGTCCATGTAGTCTCCGTGGCTCAGACTGCAGAGCGTCGGCCTCTCACCGCTGGTAACCGTGGTTCAAATCCCGGTAACTCCATGTGAGATTTGTGCTGGACAAAGCGGAGGCGGGACATGTTTTTCTCCGGGTATTCCGGTTTTCCCTGTCATCTTTCATTCTAGCAACACTCTCCATTCTCATTTCATAGCATATATCAGTCATTAATGTATCACTGGGAGTGGCGACCCCATCGTACTAACAGCCTATATATATGCTTCATTTATTACATCCCTGACCCGGTCAATGACTGGAAAACAGGTTGTAGGTTTTCATTTTCATTTTCCTCTGGTTCATACATTTTCTAATACTGCAGGTACGTAACACACTGGTTCATCATAGTATTCCAGTTATTCGGTCCCTACTCTGACGTGCTATTTTGAATGAGCTGTATGCACACTTACGGCAGAGTCTCACTTAGTAGTAGTAGTAGTAGTAGTAGTAGTAGTAGTAGTAGTAGTATGACCTGGTGTAGAATTACTATTTAAGCCTATTTCAAATTATAGCACCACAATTCACTAAATAACTCAAAAGTGAACCCTGAAAAGAGCTGTTTCTTAAGAAAAGCTTCTTCCTCTTCACTTTTATTAAATTCTACATTCACTTAATTCCAAATTAGCAGTGAAGAGGGGGGGCTACCCCTCTGGCTTGGAGGAAAAAATTGCCTCCAAATCAGATAGGTTTTTCCGTTGCCATTGTAGTGAATTGAGATTTTCTGACTCATCGGGTACTCCTCGGAAACAGATTAGTAAAAAGGCATAGTTTTGCCCTGGGACTCTCCACTATTCGCCTTCCCCCCCACTCGCCCCGCACCGCAGAAAAAGACGAATAGTGTTCACGGATCAGAACTGTCTGCGACTTGGTCATCCCAGCTCTGGAATTCCAGCATAGTACTGTTCGCTAAAAGGGAGAAAGTATGTGGTCTTTCATTTGATGGAGTATTTCTTCTGAAAGTATTGCTTTTAATCGCACCATTCCTACTGACGTCATTGCAATGACCTATGTTCATTTCAGTTGGAAAAACCACCAAGACAGTCTTTCTGAGGATGTAAAATGGCTGGTGGAGAGTGAGTGTCTGCCATTATAATGAAAACTACCCAACCTGGTGGTGACTGATGGTGGGCAAGCAGGCCTATCATTACAATGAAAATTCGCTAACACAGTCTTCATATGAGAAAAGACGTTTGATGACTTCCCCGTCGCGTTTCTAGGGTAACGTTAAGAGCTATGCAATTTAATAAGATCTTGCTCACAACGTGTACACTACCTAGCCTAGAATTATGTATACAATGTAGAATTCCGTAGCGAAGCACGGGTACATCACCTAGTTCTCTTATAAACCTAACCCGATGCTGCCAAAATGGTTGCAAGGAGACTGAAGCACTTCTACACGTGTTGGGATTCCATCGGAGCACCGAACAACTGCGCAACAATAGTCAACATCCAGTAAGATGATCAATTGCTCAGTCCATTAGGCACCGTGCATGGGAGGTTCATTGCGTCTCTACAGAAGACTTTGCGGAAGCCAGGCATTATATGTACGGTCTGAAGTACCTTTAAGTCATTGCGAACCATCACTCAGGGCTGTCTTACACTTGGCGTGGTGAGAGGACTGACCTTGGAGTTACGGGCACGGAGACATAGGTACAGCCTCGTGTCAAAATGAGAGCGAAATCAACCAGTGGCAGTTTTCGACATCATTGCATTTAAGGACCAGAACTCTTAAGTTTTCCTCCATCAGTTCATTTTAAAATGTATAGATAATCTCGTCTTTTTCTCCAGTAAAACAACAATACCTGCCGTCACCACCACTGTCGAATTACAAGCTGATAACCACCCTTGATGATAGTGATGGTAATTATTGTTTCAAGGGAGAGTATGATGTCGCAACATCGATTAAAACAACAATCATAATCATAGCCATACCTATTATGAGATCAACTTCCCCCACGAACAAAACATTAGTAACAAATTATTTCCAATTACTTGAAGCGCACGTAGAAAAGCGGCTTAATAAGAGCGAGGCTTGGGTACATTAGTTAATTCACGTATGACGTGAAAGACCTTTAGAAACACTCCGAACCCGCGACAAAAGTTAACACGCAAGACATTCACAACAATGCCACCATATTAAGTAATATAGTCACCGCCATTTGTCATGAGATAAGAGTCCGTGTGCAACATTTTGAGATATTAAACTCAGTGCTGAGCTGTGAACAAGTGGCCAACATTATCATGAGCAGAAGGAACCTATACAAGTTGTAACAGAATTAAGAATTACATTTCACGATATTAAAAACATGGACACATTAGCGTTCCATATTTGAAATGTATACGTCAAAAGAAATGTAAATATAATAAAATATAGAAATGATCAGTATTTAACGAATTTCAGATATTTTATAAACGTATGTTATGTTCACAATACAGTACTTGCTTATTTTTCAGATGAGTACTGTAAATCTGTCTTAATCTTCCTTTTCTGACGTACCGTCTTTAACGCCGGGTTCTCCAAGCTGAGTAACTCACGAGGAGACATTGCCAACGTGGCCCCACCGATTTAAACCACTTTATTTACCACTTTCAATACACGTAGGGATCATGGCTACAACTTTCACCAGTTCAAATTTCAAGGCGCAACTCCCACTCAATTACAATAAAATGGAATTTGACTCTTTCGAGAGTGCATCACAAGATCAACATGCAACACATTCATTCCCACAACGAACGCGCAGGTCAACGAGTAAGCTCTCCGCTTCACAAGCGCGTGATCTACGGCTACCTCCGTAGTATTATAGTATGTTTATATTAACGTTGTTTTTCTTTTACAATCTGCTATACGTCGCACCCTCTCACCGCTGGATACCGTGGTTCAAATCCCGGTCACTCCATGTGAGATTTGTGCTGGACAAAGCGGAGGCGGGACAGGTTTTTCTCCGGATACTCCGGTTTTCCCCGTCATCTTTCATTCCAGCAACACTCTCCATTCTCATTTCATAGCATCTATCAGTCATTAATAAATCACTTTGGGAGTGGCGACCCCATCGTACTAATAGCCTATATCTGCTTCATTCATACCATCCCTGACCCGGTCAATGACTGGAAAACAGGTTGCAGGTTTTCATTCGTATACGTCGCACCGACAGAGACAGGTGCTATAGCGACGATGGGGTAGCAAAGGCCTTGGAGTGGGAAAGAAGAGGCCGTGGCCTTAATTAAGGTACAGCGCTAACATTTGCCTGGTGCGAAAATGGAAAACCACGGAAAACCATCTTCAGGGCTGGCGACAGTGGGGTTCGAACTATCTCCCGAATGCAAGCTCACAGCCGCGCGCCCCTAACCGCACGGCCAACTCGCTTGGTATATTACCGTTCAGTTGCTACATTATTTACATCACATGGTAATGTCTATTTAACGATGGGGAACGTGCAAGTGAATACGTGCGCTAAAGGTAGAGAATCAGGAAGGTAGTGTGTAACCCATGCTGTGTTGTTAATTGGCGGAGAGATTTATTTGTTATTATTTCGTCTGTATAATAGAACACTGTAACATGTAATTTATACATGAAACGTCCTCATCATGCTGAACGATACTGTTGTGTCGTGAACTGCCATAGTTCTGAACGTTATAGCGATCCTAGTGTTAAGATTTTTTGCGCTCAGTACGAACAAGAAAGAAGTCAAAAATGGATATTGACAGTGAACCGAATGAAGTACATATCGTGAAATAATACAATATTTAATTCATGCATAATCGACCCCTTGAAATGACAGTGGTGTAAGTCATTATTAAAGCAGATCTTAATAATGTCTCATAAGTTCCTTGGCCCAGTTTATTACATCAGTTACTTACATCACCTGCACATTAAAAATGAGCGCAGTAATGTGTATTTAACAATGGGGAACGTGCAAGTGACTACTAGCGCTATAAGTGGTGAAACAGTAAGGTTGTATACAGCCCATGCTTGGTTCATTCCTCCGAAAAATATTAAGGGGAGTTAAACAATTTTGAAACCTCTTCAGTTTTGATTATAATTTTACCAAATTTAGGTTTCACATTTAGCTACAAATAAACAGATTTTATAAATATTTTCAGCCGTTTTTAATTTTGCGAAAGCTTTGGTCACAATCTTTTACTCAAACATAAAACAGAAACGGTTCAAATGCTGAGTACTCCACTGTGATACTAAACTCATAATCACAACCGAACCTATGTAATTCTTAAAGCAATCAGCGTTTAACAATAAGGTATCCATATTTTCAATACAGAGAAGCAGATAACAACACGCACATCAGTAAACCAATAAAGTTAATTGCACACTACTGGCTGCCTGTTGCCAGTACTTTTGCGTCTGTCTCTTGGCACAGGTCAGAGCAAAATGTAGCTTCCACGAAGTGCCTGTCTCATCCATGGCTGTGACAGAATGGAAGCTGCTGGGGCATGGGTAAAGATATTCAGAGAACAACTAGTTCGTCTAAGTACTATGAAAAGTGTTACTCTTAGGGTCAGTCGTGCTGCAATTGCACTTTCTGGCCCAGTAAGGAAAGCAATGGCAAACGATGTCACTGCTCATCTTGCCTAGTACGCCTCACTGTGGGGGCACCATCGGTGTTTCCCTATTATCTTGTAACATTTGATTGTGCTTTTCGAGGATCCAACCAACCTCTGGGCTGATAAGGTACAAACTGAACGTTAAAATAAACACGCGAAAACACTACGGAGGCGAAATTCGACCCTTGATCACGAGTTTGTTAAGCGGGGAACTTGCTCGTTGCACTGCGCATTTATTTTGAGAATGAATGTAGTTCGAAGCACATTCAAATTCAATTTTCTCCGAATCAAGTGGGAGTTACGTCTTGCAGTTTGAACCAGTGAACCTTCTGACCACGGCCTGCATATACACTGAAAACGGATTAGATCGGTGGGGGCACGTTGGCAAGATATATTTGCCTTCTGAGTTCAAATTTGCAGGCGCTCAAATACGTCAAAAATGGCGAGTAAAAGAACTGCCGGACAACATTTCTGCCGCATGTCTCTAAAATCCGTGAAAGCAGTTAGTGAGACGTAAATGCAATTATTATTATTATTATTATTATTATTATTATTATTATTATTATTATTATTATTATTATTATTATTATTATTATTGTTCCGAGATATCTGTGGAACAGCAGAGGTGAAAGAAGGTGCGGGCTGGAATAGGTCTCAACTACCAAATTAAAATTAATTTAAAACTTTAACAAAGGTTATATTTTCTTTTCAAAATCAACAAATGACAACAAATAACAAAAGTGTAACAGGTACCAAGTAACAAATCAACAAATTAAGAAGTTATAGATTACAGTCGTTACAAGTTTTGGGGCTTCGAGCCCCGTTTTACATTCCTTGAGCCCTCAGCTCATAACCAAAGGGCAGAAAACCCCTTCATACCAAGGAGCAATTGCCCCTAATTACAATGTCAAGCCTCCTAGAGGCACGCAGAGATCAAATTTGGAAAGAGCAGACCCGCTCTCAAGTTTACAAGCCTATCAAAGGCCACAACAAACTTCACTCCTAACTGCCCTCAAGGCACACACACAGTGAAACAGGGGTATCTTGTACCCAACCTACAGGGCCTTCACATGAAGAAAACAGAATTTAGGGTTAATTAAATGGCCCAAAAAACCAAATTGACTGGAGGCGTAGCTTGCACTCCTACATGAAACTTCTTAAAACCTAGGTGGCACTCGGCCAGTTATACAGGGGCTAATCCCATACTAGGGATGTGACTCGCAGAAGAATAATTTATTGCATTAAGAAGAGAAGAAAATCGGTTATGAAAACGTAGTCACCTCAAAACAACATGAGTGGGAGCTCGAGAGGGTTAAGCACTCTCTATCCCAAATTGCGGTTAATTTACACGAATATAGAAAGGTTTACATTGAAAAGGATTCGAACCTACCCCGCGGGGTAAAACTGCTGAGCTAGCAAGAAATAAAGTTCTTAAACGGCCATTACCTTGTTGATGAACTGCTGCCCGAAGAAAGAGGCGCTTCCCGCCCCCTGCTACATAATCACACACTAAGCAAGTTGTCGATGAAGTGGCGACGAGCCATGAACCTCAGCAGTTTTATACGCTCGGGGAAAGTTCGAGACCTTTCGTGAATAAAACAGTCCCGCCCACTACCTTTCATTGGTCGGCTAAAGTTAACAAGTCAAAACTGAAGAAGAAATCTAGGATTGGTGGAAAATTAATTTAGAAAATGTAGGATTGGCTGAATTTAAAACTGGCGGAAACAGAGATCAATATTGCCAACCCAAAAAATGAAAGAAAGAAATTTAACAAAGAATAAACGTATAGATACAAAATTTCTTCAAAAACAGTTCGTTCACTTCGCACCAGGGTGCACAGTTATAGTTTTTATGTAGTGACATCTAGAAGAGAATGTCCACACTTCTTGCTACAGAGCAAACAAACACAAATCGAAATAGACACAGTTCAGAACACTTCAAAATTTACAGTAGTGACATCTTCCAAGAAACCTTTGATTTAATACAGATTTTAAAGTTCAGAGTTTCTCCAGTAGGGGATACTTTTTAGGCGCACAATTTAAATTTGCGGGGTCGGGGTGTACCAACCGGTACAATTATTATTATTATTATTATTATTATTATTATTATTATTATTATTAAATGGGTTGACTGGCTCAGATAGCAAAGCGCTTGCTTTCTTCACCCCAGCTGGCTCAGTCCAGTGATATTTGAAAATTTTCAAGTACGCCAGCCCTGTGTTGATAAATTTACTGGCACGCAGAAGAGCTCGAGGAGGACAATTTCTGGCACCTATGCGTCTCCTTAAAGGTAATACGTGGAGCGTAAGATCAATACCACTGCTATTTCATTATCTCGCACTAACACGGGTAGGTTTCCTGCGACGCCGGAATAGGAAGAGGGAGACCGGGATGGTACGGGTGAAGGCTTAACTAAAGAACAGCAATGGTATACAGTATACCCGGTGTGGTAAAGGGAGAAAACAGAAAACCATCTTCAGTGCTGCTGACCATCTGCGTTCGATTTCGCCATCTACCGAACGCAAGCTTAGAGTTCGGTGAAGTAATCTAATTCGGGAGCTTAAAGTTAGTACATAATACAGCACAGCCTCAGAATATTCCACACCATGGAGAGATTCGTATTCAGACGAACACAAACACCCAGTTCACGAGCTAGAGGAATTAACCACCCCCAGTTAAAATCCCTGGCTCAGCCTCTGACTCGAAGGCCACTATCCTGACAATTCAGCCAAGGAACTGGACAATAGTTATAGAAATAACAGTATAACTTAAATGTAAAATCAAAATGGTATTACCTTATACGCCATATTAGCGCAGCCTGTCCTATCGTATATCCCCAGTCACACGAAACAGCGGTATTCCGCAGGAATTCTATACAAGTAGTTTTAAATTTTATGTATGATTTACAGTTTTTTTTCTTTTGCTAGTTGCTTTACGTCGCACCGACACAGATAGGTCTTATGGCGACGATGGGACAGGGAAGGGCTAGGAGTGGGAAGGAAGCGGCCGTGGCCTTAATTAAGGTACAGCCCCAGCATTTGCCTGGTGTAAAAATGGGAAACCACGGAAAACCATTTTCAGGGCTGCCGACAGTGGGGTTCGAACCTACTATCTCCCGAATACTGGATACTGGCCGCACTTAAGCGACTGCAGCTATCGAGCGATTTACAGTTTTTGACGTCAGCTGGAAGTGCATTCCAAAGTCGCGATCCAGTGACACCGAAGAATGTATTATACGTAGAAGAGCGGTTGAAGGGAATAAAGAGGAGTTTTCTTCTTTTTTAACAATTGGCTTTACGTCGCACCGACACAGATAGGTCTTATGGCGACGATGAGATAGGAAAGGGCTAAGAGTGGTTATGAAGCGGCCGTGGTCTTAATTAAGGTACAGCTAGTCCGGCCCCGCGGTGTAGGGGGCAACGCGTCCGCCTATCACCCGGCGGCACCGCGTTCGATTGCCGGCTGGGTCAGGTTTTTTTTTATTGTAAACGATTAATATTCCTGACCTGGGGACTAGGTGTTTGTGTCGTCCTTAACGTTCCTCTCCTCACATTCAACACTCTACACTTCCTCCATTCCAATCACACGCAGGTTCAAATCACATGGTGCAAGTAGAGGCAAAAGATCGCTATAGGTCAACAACCCGAACAAATAGCATTAAAAAGGTACAGCTACAGCATTAGCCTGGTGTGAAAATGGGGAGATACGGAAAACCATCTTCAGTGCTGCCGATAGTGGAGTTCGAACCCAGTATCTCCCGAATTCAAACTCACATTTGCGCGCCCCTAACCGCACGGCCAACTCGCTCGGTGAATAACCAGCAATCGCCAGCTATAGCGTTAGGATTAAGGAATAAAGACAAGAAATTTAATTCTGAAGAAACATTTAGCGGGAAATTTTCATTCATAGTTCGATTTACTGACTTCAAGAACAATTTATTAGTAGTTCGCAGGGCTATAACTGCTCAGTGTATTTTTTAATGGCCTGAACATCTATAGCCACCTATTTTGTACTGGACATAAATAAATGTTCCACGATGAAATGAAATGGCGTATGGCTTTTAGTGCCGGGAGTGTCCGAGGATATGTTCGGCTCGCCAGGTGCAGGTCTTTCGAGTTAATGCCTTAGGCGACATGCGCGTCGTGATGAGGATGAAATGATGAAGACTACACATATACCCAGCCCCCGTGCCAGCGAAATTAACCAATGACGGTTAGAATTCTCGACCCTGCCGGGAATCGAACCCGGGACTCCGGGGAACAAAGGCCAGCACGCTAACCATTTAACCATGGAACCGGACTGTTCCATCAATGTATGGACGCGATAAGTTTACAGAAAAGACGACCCCGATGAATTTTATTTGGACACCGGGACTCTTTCATCAATAACTGGGGTCGATGGAATACTTGATGGCCCATAAGCTGCCAGTTCACAGGTTATTCCTACTTCATAATGCAGCAGCTGTGTAGGGAGGAGTGCATATGTGAGTCAGCAAACATTCACCTCAACATGATTCACCAGACACCGGGACGCCAAGCCAGCAAACTTCCCTTAAGCATTATACTGCGTCGTTGTAAAGGGGCTTCAGAAAGTACGATAACAGCGATTGGGGTATACCTTATATGGCCTTGCTACAGCTGGGCTCAAATTACCAGCATAAAGTGAAGTCTTGAAGTCTTATGAAGTTCAATGAGAGGGATTACTTTAAAAACAATATCCGTAACCTAGACAATTCATATTTATAGTAATATAAACTGTTCAGTACTTGAGCAAATTAACAAGTCTAAAACTGTTCCATAACATTCGCCATACGAAATGTACTGTTCTCATTATGAGGTGAGTTTATTGTCGGTTGGCTGAATGGTCAGCGTACTGGCCTTCGGTTCAGAGGGTCGCAGGTTCGATTCCCGGCCGGGTCAGGGATTTTAACCTTAATTCGTTAATTCCAATGGCTCGGGGGCTGGGTGTGTGTGGCGCATTCAACATTAGAAATCATCCCAGGTAGGGCCCTCATCTTCACAGATACGCAGGTCGCCTAATAGGCCGTCTACTAGAAAAAGACCTGCACCAGGCCTCTCTGGAAGCCATATGCCATTATTTATTTATTGTCGGCGTAGCGGTCTTCTTTTCAGAGGGTCCCAGGTTCGATTCTCAACCAGGTCGGAAGAATTTAGACGCGTCTTGTTAATTCCTGACTCGGAACGTGGGCGTTTGTGTTCATCCTAAACAGTCTCTCTATACGCACAACGCACTGCACTGGACTGGTCTACCACCGTAGAGAAAAGCACTTACCTCTACATAGGGTCGGAGCACAGAAGGGCATCCGGTCTCAGAAACTGTGCCAAATCCACACCTAGTGTCAACTAGAAAAACCTGCACCAGGCCTCCAACTTACAGTTGTTCGTTTCTATAATATTCCATATTATTCTCATTCCGAACGAGTTACTGTACGACCAGGTTGTTTTGAGATTTGACTGGAAGAAAGGTAATTCTTCTCAACAAAATATTATATCGAATATCACTTTAGTTCAAGAGTAATGAAGGTATTGAGAATATCTATAGGAAAGGGATATCAGGATGTACAGTAGAATTTTCTTAGAATGATTTTACACAGCTTTAGATAGAATATCCATCCTCAAATTATTATTATTATTATTATTATTATTATTATTATTATTATTATTATTATTATTATTATTCATTCATTCATTCATTCATTCATATCATTTTTGCCCTTATGGACAGTGTTTGAACTCGAATATCTCACGATAACACAATTTGCACTTCTTTCCTTTCTTCCTCTTCTCTCTCAAAATCTCTTCATCCTTTGGTGTTTCCGTTGTTCTGTCCACAATGTTCCTGCCTTCTTCTTCTCATTTACTATAAATTTTGTATTCCTAATTTTGTGCCACGTGCGAGTATCACCTCTCCCCCTGCTACGCCAGTTTAGTAGGTTCGCGGCATTTCCACTTTGGTACGGGATGGTTGCAATGTCAAAAGGAACTTAACTACTCCCGACAAGAGGACAAGAAAGATGTACCGCTGCATCGAATATATTTGCGGGTTCTAGGAAGACCCCACTGTATATCTGGCGAATAGTTTCATAACGGCAGATAAACAAAGAAAAACCATTAAAGGAAGTGATGTGATTAGCAAGGGAGTGTATTATGACAAATAGGTACTTTTAATTTGAACTTATCGTCTTTTATATACTACTGACTACAGCAGCTTAGAGCAATAAAGTGCTGGCTAGAAGTGGCGAATGCTCGTAGTGTCGAGGGAATTTCAACACCAGTAACGTCAGCTTTAATGACCGGATCTTTACAGCCCTTATTAAACAGCTCCTAAACTCTGCTCACCAGGTCGAGACAATCCTGTTCTACGGCCTCACGCTAAAGAGCATAACAACGTGTAGATAAAAGGAAAAGAAAAACACAGAGGTTAAATCCATAGTTCTTGCTCGATTCCCTGTTGATATGAGTATCTGACTTATTTCAATTACACGCCGTATACATATATTACACTGTAATGAAGTGAATAAACACTTCACTTTCAGTACACATCAACATAAGGTTTATTCGTTTTGCATCCCACAACTACTTTTAGGGTTTCCGTAGACGCCGAAGTGCCAGAAAATTTACCTTCAAATTCCACGGAAATTTCCACTAAATTTGTCACACACATGAAAAAATCTGTTTAAAGCCTTTGTATCAAATATCACTGTCCTACAGTTAAAAGTACATTTTTATTTATCGGCCGTGGCCTTAAGGTGTGAAAATGGGAAACCACGGAAAACCACCTTCAGGGCTGCCGACGGTGGGGTTCTTGTTGCTTGTTGTTTAAAGCGGCCTAACATCTAGGTCATCGGCCCCCACACAGTGGGGTTCGAACCCACTATCTACCGAATACTGGATACTGACCGCATTTAAGCGACTGCAGCTATCGAGCTCGGTCATACCAAAAAATAACCATACAAATGCAGTACATATACAATACGTTCTGAACTTAGCCATTTTACATTTTCTTATAATAATAATAATAATAATAATAATAATAATAATAATAATAATAATACTGATTTTAACGTCCCACTACCTACTTTTACAGTTTTCCGAGACGCAGAGATGCCAGAATTTAGTCCCACAGGAATTCTCTAACGTGCCAGTAAATCTACCAACACGAGGCTGTCGTATTTGAGCACCTTCAAACACCACCGGACTGAGCCAGGATCTAAGCTGCCAAGTTGGAGTCAGAAGACCAGCGCTCTGCCGTCCAAGCTACTCAGCCCGGCTACATTTTCTTAAGAACCTTCCGAGAAGAAATTCTGGGTGCGATATTCTACTGCCTGTCGTAACAGGCGATTGAAAAGGTCAAACCCAGGAATTCTCAACTTGGAAGCGTGGGTTGGTGACCTCGGAACTCTTTATTGAGTTGGGCATTGTTTCCATATACTCGTAACAGGCTATTCACAGTCAACTTTCCCGTCTAACGTTCCTTTGTCAACGTTGTTCTCAACAATCTCGTCGGTAGTAGGTTCGCAAGGCTTTGAGTGTCTCATTTTCAGGCCCTTCGTGATTCTTCTTTTTCTTTTGCCAATACCTGCATTCTTAGAACGGCCGGGATGGTTACCGAGTTTCTGCTTGAAACAACAATCCTTTATCTTGTGCTCCCAGTAGCAAGGCCTAGAAGCTACGTCAGAATTCACACTAGGACTGAGTCCAGTTTCTCTTCTCGAATTCTATTTGAGCTATTCCAGTTACGACAGGTTATTCTTCATAGTCATTTCTAATTATAACAACCTTCACTGATTACCAAGTGTGAACAGAACGTGACTGGGATGTCAAACGTCTGCTTCTACGCTACCTTCCCTTGGACACCCACACGCTGTCAAAATATATTCTTAGCAATGACAAACGAAACGCGTTCGTCTGCCATACGAATTCATTTTGAAAGTCCTACAAGGCCCGTAGCGAGCCTTACGGTTCAGGGGAGCACTGAGCAACTTATTATTCAACATATAACTAAGTTATATCCACCTAAACCAAAATAAGAAATACTGTCTCCAAAACAAACAAGAATTAGACTACTCGTCGATCGACATATCTTTCTCTGAAATGACATGGTTCTTGCGATCAAATTCAAAATACTGACATTAATTTCATGTAATATGCACACCATTAAAAAAAGGTATTTCAGCTAATTATATGAGCATGTTTGTAGAACCAAACCAGTCAAAAGATGGTACAGAAGGAAGTTAAATAATATGGTAAAATAACTTCATCACGCAATAAAAGAACTAAGGCGATTGGTGGTCAGACTCATTTGACATTCGAGAGCAGTAAATAAACATGCACCCCAAAATAATGAAAACAAAACAAAGGCAACAGAAACTTAAAACAGCTGCAGCCCGCCTCCCGTTTCCGTTAGATAAATTTCCTCAACACTGTGTCTATGGCCAACATTTCAGTGCGTTCTGCTTCAAAGGATTGGGCCTCATGATAGGTGCTCTGTTATTTCGTACAATGCCATGAAATGAAATGGAGTATAGCTTTTAGTGTCGCGAGTGTCCGAGGATAAGTTCGGTTCGCCAGGTGCAAGTCTTTCGATTTAACTCCCGTAAGCGACCTGCACGTCATGACGAGGATGAAATGATAGACGACGACACATACACACAGCCCCAGTGCCAGCAAAATTAACCAATGATAGTTAAAATTCCCGACCCTACCGGGAATCGAACCCGACACCCCTATGACCAAAGGCCAGCACACTACCCATTTATCCATGGAGCTGGACGTACAATGCCATGAATACATACAAGTATACCACATGTTCTCACATCCACATTAATGAAATGAAAAAATGAAATGGCGTATGGCTTACAGTGCCGGGAGATCCCAGGCCAGGTTCGGCTCGCCAGGTGCAGGTCTTCTGATTTGACACCCGTAGGCATTCTGCGCGTCGTGATGAGGATGAAATGATGATTAAGACAACACATACACCCAGCCCCCATGCTCGGGAAATTAACTATGATGGTTAAAATTCCCTACCCTGCCGGGAATCAGACCCGGGACCCCTGTGACCAAAGGCCAGCACGCTAACCATTTAGCTATGGAGCCGGACTCCATATTAATATATTTTAACATCTAACTGATCGCATTTGAGCTAGGACGGGCGAAAACGGCTCCAGTACGGTGTTCATGCCCGCCCTGCCACACCCCCGTCAACCTTCACCACCGGCTGAGGATACAACTCAAACGCTCCACATCATAGCCTCACAACTAGCCCGAGCTCAAGTATTCTACTAATTATTACTCATTCATTCACATGATAACAATATGAACATGGAGCCTCAACTACGTTCCTCACCCTGCATTCCATGTTCTAAGCTCCCACGCCAACCACCATCACTTCGAACTTCTTGATTTTCAATCTAAGCTATATTTCTGTTCGCGTTTATGTTCCGAACCAAGCGAATTAATAGTTTTTTCTTCTTTCTTTATTAATCTGCTTACCCTCCAGGGTGTGCGCCTCCGTAGCGTAACGGTTAGTGTTATTAGCTGCCGTCCTCGGGGGCCCGGGTTCGATTCCCGGTACTGCCAGAAATTTAAGAATTGCAGGAGGGCTGGTATGTGGTTGAAATGGTACATGCAGCTTACCTCCAATGGGGGTGTGCCTGAAAAGAGCTGCACCACCTCAGGATGAGGACACGAGTTTACTTTACTTAACCTCCAGGGTTGGTTTTTCCCTCAGACTCAGCGAGGGATCCCACCTCTATCGCCTCTAGGGCAGTGTCCTGGAGCGTGAGACATTGGGTCAGGGAATACAACTGGGAGTATGACCAGTACCTCGCCCAGGCGGCCTCACCTGCTATGCTGAACAAGGCCTTGGTGGGGGATGGGAAGATTTTAAGGGATAGACAGGGAAGAGGGAAGGAAGCGGTCGTGGCCTTAAGTTAGGTACCATTCCGGGATTTGCCTGGAGGAGAAGTGGGAAACCACGGAAAACCACTTCTAGGATGACTCAACTGACCTCCCAAGGCTGAGTGGACCCCGTTCCAGCCCCCGTACCACTTTTCAAATTTCGTGGCAGAGACGGGAATCGAACCCGGGCCTCCAGCTAATCACACTAACCACTACACCACAGAGGCAGACAATTAATAGTTTAGGATTAAAATTTCTTGAGCCAGCCCGGAAATGAGCACAGGGCATCGAGGCTCGAAGGCTAAGAGACTGAACACTCAGTCGTGGAACCGGACCTTGAACACATCAGGATTGTCTTTATTTTATATTTGAGGAGCTAATAAAGATAAAAGGAATGATGAATTAAACTGGGCAAGGAGGAGGAAAGAATCGACTGTGACCTAAGAATAGGAGCTGTCCTGGGATTTGCCTGGAATTGAAAATGGGAAACCACGGAAACCATTCTCGGGACAGCCGAAAGTGGGGTTTGAACCCACTGGGCTTCCGAATGCAGAGCTTGGCTCCATAGCCGTAGCGCGTTAGCAAGCACGGCCACTCCGCTCGGTAATAAATAATAATAATAATAATAATAATAATAATAATAATAATAATAATAATAATAATAATAATAATAATATAGGTGGGTGTTATTCGAAAAAGCCTGGTGCAGGTGTATCGAACTGACGCCGTATAGGCGACCCCCGTGCGTCAGTGTGCCGAAGACGATACAAACACCCAGCCCCCGAGGCAGAGGAATTAACTAATGTTAAAACCGCGTTCCGGCCGGGAATCGAATGCGGGATCCTTGGGCCAAAGGCAAGCAAGCTAACCATTTAGCCATGGAGCCGGACTACGGCTACGATAGGAAGGGGTAGGAGAGGGAAAGAAGCAACTGTAGCCTAAATGATGGTACAGTCGCAGAATTTGCCTGAAATGAAAATGGGAAACGACGGGGAACCATAATCAGGGCTGCTGATGGTGGGGTTCGAAGCCTATATCTCTCAGACTTAAGCTCTCAGCTACACGAGCCGTACCACACAGACAACTCGCTCGGTACGACATCAATATGGGTCAAACCATTCCCAAAAAGCCGGCTCCTTCACCGTAATTTATTGGCTCACAGGAAATAATCTCTATAAACTAAAATCCTCCTCTGCGAACCATGTGACCTTGCAGCGGTGGGGAGGCTTGCGTGTCGCAATGATGCAGATAGCCGAGCCGCAGGTGCAACCATATCGGATGGGTATCTGTTGAGAGACCAGACTAACGAATGGTTCATCGAAAGGGTGGTAGCAGCCTTTCGATAGTTGCAAGGGCGGCAGTCTAGATCATTGACTGATACGGCCTTGTAATAATACTCAACATGGCTTAGCTGTGTTGATACTGCTACACGGCTGAAAGCAACGGGAAACTACAGCCGTACTAACTCCCGAGGACATGCAGCTCTCTCTGTATGAATGATGTACTGATGATGGCTTCCTCCCGGGTAAAATATTCCGGAGGTAAACTAGTCCCCCATTCGGATCTCCGGGTGGGGACTACACGAGAGGGGGCGATCATCAGGAAGATGGATACTGACATTCTGCGAGTCGGAGCGTGGAATGTTAGAAGTTTGAATCGTTGTGGTAGGTTAGAGAACCTGAAAAGGGAGATGGATAGGCTAAAGTTAGATGTAGTTGGTATAAGTGAAGTACGTTGGCAGGAAGAACAAGATTTTTGGTCAGGCGACTACCGAATTATCAACACAAAATCAAACAGGGGAAATGCAGGAGTTGGTTTAATAATGAATACGAAAATAGGGCAGCGGGTAAGCTACTACGACCAGCATAGTGAAAGAATTATTGTCGTCAAGATAGACACCAAACCAATGCCCACCACAATAGTGCAGGTCTATATGCCTACTAGTTCAGCGGATGATGAAGAAATCGAAAGAATATATGAGGAGATAGATTATTTAATACAATATGTAAAAGGTGACGAGAATATAATTGTGATGGGAGACTGGAATGCAGTGGTAGGCCAAGGAAGAGAAGGTAATACAGTAGGAGAATTTGGATTGGGACAAAGGAACGAAAGAGGAAGTCGGCTGGTTGAATTCTGCACTGATCATAATTTAGTCCTTGCCAATACTTGGTTCAAACACCACAAACGACGGCTGTATACATGGACGAGACCTGGAGACACCGGAAGGTATCAAATAGACTTCATTATGATTAGGCAGAGATTCAGAAACCAGGTGTTGGATTGCAAAACTTTCCCAGGAGCAGACGTGGACTCTGACCATAACTTGTTGGTCATGAAATGCCATCTGAAGTTGAAGAAATTGAAGAAAGGAAAGAATGCAAAAAGATGGGATCTAGACAAGTTGAAAGAAAAGAGTGTGATGGATTGTTTCAAAGAACATGTTGCACAAGGACTAAATGAAAAGGCTGAAGGAAACACTATAGAGGAAGAGTGGAGAGTCATGAAGAATGAAGTCAGTAGGGCTGCTGAAGAAATGTTAGGAAGGAAGAAAAGATCAACTAAGAATCAGTGGATAACTCAGGAGATACTAGACCTGATTGATGAACGACGAAACTACAAGAATGCTAGAAATGAACAGGGCACAAAAGAATACAGGCGATTAAAGAATCAAGTGGATAGAAAGTGCAAGGTAGCTAAGGAAGAATGGCTGAAGGAGAAGTGCAAGGATGTCGAAGGGTGTATGTTCCTGGGTAAGGTAGATGCTGCATACAGGAAAATCAAGGAAACCTTTGGAGAAAGGAAATCTAGGTGTATGAATATTAAGAGCTCAGATGGAAAGCCACTTCTAGGGAAAGAAGACAAAGCAGAAAGATGGCAGGAGCATATCCAACAGTTGTATCAAGGTAAAGATTTAGATAAATTGGTTCTGGAACATGAAGAGGCTGTTGATGCTGATGAAATGGGAGACCCAATTTTGAGGTCAGAGTTTGACAGAGCTGTGAGTGACCTCAACAGGAACAAGGCACCTGGAATTGATGACATTCCCTCTGAATTCCTGACTGCCTTAGGAGAAACCAGCATGGCAAGGTTATTTCATTTAGTGTGCAAGATGTATGAGACAGGAGAAGTCCCATCCGATTTTCGGAAGAATGTTGTTATACCTATTCCCAAGAAAGCCCGTGCTGACAGGTGTGAAAACTACCGCACCATTAGTTTAGTATCTCATGCCTGCAAAATTTTAACACGTATCATTTACAGAAGAATGGAAAAACAAGTAGAAGCTGAGTTGGGAGAAGATCAATTTGGCTTCAGAAGAAATGTAGGCACACGTGAAGCAATACTGACTTTACGTCTGATCTTAGAGGATCGAATCAGGAAGGACAAGCCCACGTACATGGCATTTGTAGATCTAGAAAAGGCATTCGATAATGTTGATTGGACCAAGCTATTCATGATTCTGAAGATGATAGGGATCAGATACCGAGAACGAAGAATTATCTACAATCTGTATAAAAAATCAGTCTGCGGTGATAAGAATCGAGGGCTTTGAAAAAGGAGCAGCAATCCAGAAAGGAGTGAGGCAAGGCTGCAGTTTGTCCCCCCTCCTTTTCAATGTTTAAATAGAACAGGCAGTAAAGGAAATCAAAGAGAGATTTGGAAATGGAATCACAGTCCAAGGAGAGGAAATCAAAACCTTGAGATTTGCCGATGATATTGTTATTTTATCTGAGACTGCAGAAGATCTCGAAAAGTTGCTGAATGGTATGGATGAAGTCTTGGGTAAGGAGTACAAGATGAAAATAAATAACTCCAAAACAAAAGTAATGGAGTGCAGTCGAACGAAGGCAAGTGATGTAGGAAATATTAGATTAGGAAATGAAGTCTTAAAGGAAGTACATGAATATTGTTACTTGGGTAGTAAAATAACTAACGATGGCAGAAGTAAGAAGGACATAAAATGCAGACTAGCACAAGCAAGGAAGAGCTTTCTTAAGAAAAGAAATTTGCTCACTTCAAACATTGATATCGGAATTAGAAAGATGTTTTTGAAGACTTTCGTGTGGAGCGTGGCATTGTATGGAAGTGAAACATGGACGATAACTGGCTCAGAAAGAAAGAGAATAGAAGCTTTTGAAATGTGGTGTTACAGAAGAATGCTGAAGGTGAGATGGATAGATCGAATCACGAATGAAGAGATACTGAATCGAATTGGTGAGAGGAGATCGATTTGGCTAAATTTGACGAAAAGAAGAGATAGAATGATAGGACACATCTTAAGACACCCAGGACTTGTTCAGTTGGTTTTTGAAGGAAGTGTAGGTGGTAAGAACGGTAGGGGCAGACCAAGGTATGAATATGACAAGCAGATTAGAGCAGATGTAGGATGCAATAGTTACGTAGAAATGAAAAGGTTAGCGCAGGATAGAGTGGCATGGAGAGCTGCATCAAACCAGTCTATGGACTGATGACTCAAACAACAACAAACTAAAATCAATAAAACACGGAGATTTTCTTTCGGTCTCACGTGTCTGTCGGTGTAGTAAACATATCTACGGGACCATCGGTATTACGTGGAATTCGTAACTTATTACAACAAAATTCGCACGCGTATAGACTAGGATTCAAACCTCGGCCACCCTGGGAGAGAAGCTAGAGACAACTTCACTCACTAGCAAACCCTCAAACCACGGTCAATAAAGCGAAAGGTCATACCTTCTTCTAATTCCAATAATAATACTAATAATAATAATAATAATAATAATAATAATAATAATAATGATGATTTATGATTATTTACATCGATACAGCCAAGTGTGGACTTCGATTACACAAGCTACATGCTTTTCTTTATTACGCTTACACCTTTTTTGTTTACACTGTCACCAAACGTTTTTCAACCTTACGCTCCCATTCAAATTTTCTTCCGCCAAGATGTTCCACCGTTCAGCAGGTTTTTCTCTGGTCATCCCGCAATCCCGCAACTTTCTTCCTAAAAATGGTCCTCTTCATTATGTTCTCTGCTCTTACACTACTTACCCGCAAGTCTTTGTGCATCTCCTTCAGCCAGCCGAGAGGAAATTCCTATTTTTTCTGGAAAGTGAGCAATTTATGCGCCAATCTTTTCAGATTCATTCTCTTTAGATGATCGTAAAAGGTGACCTTTGTTTTTTCCACAACGGTGGTGATCTTTTTGACTCTCGCATACAGTTCCTTTTTTCCAATCGACATATCTCCCATTTTTTGCTAGTGTTTCTGCAGCGTAAACGCATTCCGGTCTGAGTAATACACAGCAGTATTATTATGCTAAATAGTTTTACGTCCCCTTAATTACTTCTACCGTTGTCGAACACGCTAAGATGCAGGAATTTTGCTCCGCAGTTCTTTCACGAGGTGGTAAACCTACCGACAAGAGCCTGACGTACTCGACTGGACCGGCAAGGGAACTGTTTCTGTCATAAAAGACCTATTACAAGGAAAATTGGTGCGCTGATGAACTAAGACATGGTAAGCTCAATGATAATACTCATTCTGCCTTAAAATATTATTTACACACTAAAAAATAACAATTTGCAACTGAAATTTTAAACAGAACTGCTGTATCGAAGCTATCGATTACAATGAAAAGGGGGTAGGTTAATCATTTAAGACGTTAGAACATCGCTGCACGCCTGCCGTTATTACATAAGCTATCCACATAGTGACTACATAAGTGATTCTGAATAGGAAAGCGGAAGTTTCCTCCTTTATGCTAATAAATTGATATATAAATAGCATGCACGTTCATTTGCAAACGAGCGGAAGACAGTGTATTCGAATCCCACCGTCGGCAGCACTGAAGATGTTTTTCCGCGGTTTCCCATTTTCACACCAGGAAAATGCTGAGGCTATGGCTATGGAGTCGAGCTCTGCATTCGGGAGACGACTGGGTTCGAACCCCACCATCAGCTGTCCTGAGAATGGGGTTCTGTGGTTTCCCATTTTCACTTTCACACAATGCCAGGACAGCTCCTTTTCACAGGTCCAGACGATTCCTTCCACCTTTTAACCCAATTTCATTCACCACCATTAATTTCATCTTCATTTGTTTCTCAATTGAGGTTGACGTCAGAAAGGGCATCCGGCCGTAAAACATGCCACATACATCCATCTCACTATATCCCGACCGCGTATCAAGGAACGGGACTAAGGGGTAGACATACATAAATTATAACACCGTGGTTAAATTTACGACGAAATGGCTATTACCATTAAATTCTGGATATTTCAGTTGATCATTCACCTAAGTTTCAATAAAAATCCATCTGGTTCAATCTAAATAATTTCCTTGTGAGTTAGAATAGAACTTGCCAATTTGGGCTCAGAAGAGCAGCGCTCAACCGTCTGAGACTCTAGGTCCAGTTCGTCTATGAATCGATGTTATTTTCTTTAAAAAGAACTGGATTTGCAGACATTCTTACACATGACATAAGTCTGCTTACAAATGGAGCTCACTGACTTTAGAGCGCCTAACCAAGTCCAGTGGATAACCATTTTAAACACGTTAGTTAAACTTTCCTGTTTTAAGCTGATAAGGCCTACTGAATTCAACTTAGTCTTTATTTGAGGGAAGATACGGTATCTCGCAGAAATTTAAAATTAATGTTGTTTAAAAACCCGCACACCTTTATTCATAACGAAAGCAGCTTTAAAACTTATTTATACAAGTTTATAATATGCTACCTGAAAGATAAAAACAATGCAAATAACTGTACTTTGACCAGAAATTATGGCTGTGACTTGGTTACTACTTCAGTAAATATACGGCTCTATATATGCAAAATAAGGACAATAAAGTCCATAAAAATATATTTATGATTCGCAACATACAGGAGATAGAGTACACAATTATTATTTTTCTTCTTCCACTACCGCTCTTCCCACCCCTGTGGGTTCACAGGTGCCGACCGTGTCACACATGTGGACATAATAATAATAATAATAATAATTGTACCGGGCGGTACACCTCTACACCGTTTATTTAAAAGTTGCGCCAGTTGAAACTCCTCTTCTGGAGGAAGGTTGAACTTTATCTACTCTATTAATTCTCTACTTTCTCAGAAGATGTCACCACGTGGAAAATTTTGAGTTTTTGAACTGTGTCACCTTTGATGTGTTTTGTTTAGCTTGAAGTAAGAAGTGTGAACTTTCTCTTCTAGAGGACACTACTGAAGATCAACAATAGTGCAACCTAGTGCGGAGTCAAAGAACTATTTTGTTGAAGAAATTTTTATTTCAAATGTTTGTTCTTTGCTAAATTTCTTTCTGTTATTGTTTAAGTTGGCTGTATACCCCTCTCTTTCCCCTTGTTTTGCATGTAGCCAATCCCGAATTTCTTAAATTAATTTCTATCCAATCAGATGTATCTTCCCCCAACTTGAATCGATTGCGGGGTCCTAGCCAATAAAATAATTGTGGGCGGGTGTTTTCATTCCCCTAACGCCTAGAACCTTCCACGAGAGGTTATAAACTGCTGATTTTTGGGTCTCCGTGCCACTTCTGTTCCATCTTTCAGTGTATTAAGTACATCGCAGGAGGCGGGTAGCGCCTCTTTCTTCTGCAGCGGTCAACAATAAGGTAATGGCCGATTAATAAATTTTTTTCTTTTCTTGCTCAGCAGTTTAACTCTCGGGGCGGGTGCGAAGCGTTCTACCATGTAACCTTTTCCTAAAATGTAACTACTCTTTTCTTCGATTCTCTTGTAAAGCTACATTCTGGGATAGAGAGTGCTAACCCTCTCGAGCTCCCACTCATATTGTTTTGAGGTGAACTTATTTTTCTCAACCTATTCTTCGATAATGTAAAACAAATTATTCTTTTCTAAGTCACCTCTGTAGTATGGGATTAGCCCTTGCATCAGTGGCCTAAGAGCCAAAGTAGGTCTTAAAATCAAAGTGTATTAGGAGTGCAAGTTCGCCTCCTCTCAAATTGTTTTAGAGGTCATTTAATTAACCTTCTTGTCATTTAATAGACCTCAGTAGGTTGGGTATTTTACCCCTGTGTATATGTCCTTTGAGGACAGCTTAAAGGTGGAGTTTGGTGTGGCCTGGGAGAGGCTTAAAATTGAGAGCGAGTGGCTCTTTTGAAAATGGTATATTGTATGCCTCGAGGAGGCTTTTCAGTGTAATTTGGAGCAAGGGCTCCTAGGTATGAATGGGGTTTTCTGCCCCTCTGTTAAAATTGTGTTTGGGGTAAAACTGAGCTGATTGCCCAAGAATTATGTTTCTGACTTTTGAAGCCCCAAATGGGGTACCTATGTAAATGTATTTTTCAATTGTGTTTCGGCTACTAAGTACCTGTTCTATTTGTTGTTACCTAATTTTGAAAAGAAAATATAACCTTGTTAAATTTTAAAATTTATTTCACTTTAGTAGCTTGAGATCTATTCACCACCCAGCACCTTCTTTCACGCATAACTACCACCAAAAACATGGTAACAAGTGGTAGCAGAACGTGGTTGAATGGGTCTCAATTTAGCCCCTTTTGACGGCTAAACACTGTTTTGATCCGAACTCTAACCATTTTCTCAGTTGCTGGAAATTTTTTATTGAGGTTGTTCAAAATTTTTTCGTCATCATGCCCGGCCCTCGCGATGTTCTCCTCCTTAACTATTTGCGCAAAGAGGAGTTGATCTACGAATTAACTATTAGAAACGTGCAATCTGGAGGCACGGTTGCTATCGACACTAACAAACTTAGAGAGTCCCTTGATTTGCCCATTTCCATCCCCAATTTGGGAGAGAAAGAAATTGATGACTCTCTTTCCACGATCGTCGAGAATATTTCTGGGCTAGCATCTGTAGTTAGTTTTTTTGATGAAAATGATCCGTCTCCTAATCAAATTAAGCGTGTGCAAGGCAGACTATATCACTTTTCAAATAGAGTTAATGATCTGTTGTCTCTAAAGGTGAATGACGTTCAGAGGAAGGAAGCTAATACGCTCCTTGAAACTATTTCTGAATTGTCTAGTAAAGTCACTCAATTGTTAACTGGGGAAGTTCCTCCCAAATCTGATCAGCCCACCATAGTGAATGCAGGTAGTGAGGAAGCGCCTCCCAAGGGAGAAGTCAATAGGATAACCGTTGCTGCTCAAACTATCCCGGCCCCATTGGACACCGAATCTGAACGCCGTGCATCGTTGAGTAACATCCGTTCTGAATTAACTTCCTTACCATTGAAACCTTTACCTACTATGTCACCCGGGTTTAGCAGCTTGCCTCATCCATTGGCAATGTTGCTCAGAGGTATTTCTAAGTTTTCTGTTAACACCACCAGTGATGTAATTTCATTTTTAAGATTTCTAGTTGAATTTCAGGATCACGCCCTTGTGTTTTCTCTTTCCCCTTGTCAAATTTTGCAAATTATCTATCCTTATGCTATTGGTGTTCTCTCAGATAAAATAGTAAGAGCTATTGCTGAACAGTCATCTATTGAAGATTTTCACGCACACTTGCTTGCAAATTTCATTCCTGCCCGCGCGAGGTCATCTCTGATTCAGAAATACTATTATCGTGTACAGCGCTTGGATGAAAACTTGGCTGATTTCATACAGGACATTAAGTTTTATACTAGGGTGTTTGCCCTTCATTTTCCTGAAGATCAGATTGTACAGGCTATTGTAGAGGGAATTTCACCCCCCTATAGGTCATATTTGTGTTTCGCGGCGTGCCCGCAAACCTTCTCTGAACTTGAAGCATTGGCCGTCTCAGCGGAAGGAGTTAGATACGCCGATTCTTTGCGTGTCGCGAAAGAACCCCCGCCTTCCTTTAGTAACACTCGGCCTCCACCTCGCCGACCAGTCAATCCCCGTAAATGTTATGCTTGCGGGTCGCCTGACCATCTGCGCAACAAGTGTCCGCTGATCAAGTCAAGTGGGACAAGGAATGGAGCCGGGTCATCACAAGGCTGTTTTAAATGTGGGGCTTTCTCACATATTGCCAAGAATTGTCCCAACTCAAATAGCACCCCCTCCTGCTCAACTTCTGGTGCAAATTCCACCTATGCCAATAATAAAAAGTGACTAGTGGCTCCGGCTGTGTCGACTAATCCATCTTCCCGAGACTCAGCCCCTAGTAAACAGGTTGTAAATGCAGAGAACGATCAGCCTTCAAATTCATCTTTTGAATGCCCTAAATAATGTCTTAGGATTGCGGCGGATACCCCCGCACCTGTTCCTTTTCTTAAGATTGAGTTAAATAACGAGCCTATAACAGCTCTCTTAGATTCAGGGAGTGTGTGTTCGATTATTTCGGCTGAATGGTATTCTAAATTGAAATCAGTTTGTAAACTTCCTGACTATGTCTCTTCTCCTGTTCAATACATTTCGGCTAATTCATCTCCATTAGAAATTCTAGGTTCCTTACTGGTCAAGATTCGTATTTTTAAGTTTACATGGAAAATTAAATTGTTTGTGGCCAAGCAATTGTCTTGCCCCATTATATTGGGAGCTGACTTTATTTCTCACACTGGTCTTGTGCTCGATCTCCAGTCTAGGTCGTGCAAATTCAAATTTGCTTCTAGTTGTAAAATACCACTATTAAAGTGTAATTCTGTGTCATGTTCTTCTATTTCGCCTACCCAGGATGAGATGTTGTTAGACCTTAGACATCTACCTGAGGAGCAGGCTGATAGTATTCGCAAACTGTGTCAGTCGTTTCCCGAGGTGTTCTCTGATACTCTTGGTGTTACTGATCTTATTGAATACAAAATTGAGGTCACGGATTCGATTCCTGTCCGTTTTCCACCTCATAGGCTATCTCCACCTAAAATGAAGGCCCTGAAAGAAATCATCGATCAGATGTTGAAGGATGGTATTATTAGGCCCTCTAAGTCGGCGTATTCATCGCCTATTTTTCTAGTCCCGAAACCCCAAGGAGGCTTCAGGCCTGTCATTGATTACAGGGCTCTCAATCGGAAGGTGGTGTTGCAATCTGTGCCCCTTCCTGACCTTCATTCTTGTTTTTCATGGTTTCGTAAGGCCAAGTTCTTCACTATCTTGGACTTGAATCAGGCCTATAATCAAATTCCCCTTGCCGAAGAGTCTAAACACCTTACAGCGTTTGCCACGGACTGGAATTTATACGAATACAACCGCGTGCCTTTCGGGCTCCCCACGGGGGCAGCTGTGCTCACTAGGCTACTAGATAGGGTCTTCTCCGACATCAAATTTGAATACTTATATCACTACTTGGATGATGTCGTCGTGTTTTCGGAGACCTTCGAAGAACATCTAGATCATTTGCGAGAAGTTCTCGATCGCCTTCGTAAGGCTGGGTTAACTGTTAAGTTGTCCAAGGTTGCCTTTGCTAAGCCCTCTATGTCTTTCCTAGGGCATATTGTGTCACCTGATGGTGTAGCAGTCGATCATTCTAGAACACAGGCCATCCGTGATTTTAAACCTCCCAAGGACATTAAAGGCATCGCCAGGTTTATTGGTATGGTGAATTTCTTCAGAAAGTTCATTCCTAACTTTGCTAATAGAGCGGCGCCCTTAAACCTTCTTCGTAGGAAAGGCATCAAATTCGAGTGGGGACCTTCTCAACAAGCCGCTTTTGAAGATCTGAAATTAGCTCTCTGTAATGCCCCTGTCCTTGCTATGCCTGATTTCTCAAAGAAATTCATCGTCCAAACGGACGCGTCGTCGTCAGCTGTAGCTGCAGTCCTTCTTCAAGAGACTGAACTAGGGAGGCGACCCATCGCCTATGCATCTAGGACTTTGTCGGCTCAAGAAGCCAATTATTCCATCTATGAGCTCGAAGGTTTGGCAGTCTTATTCGCCTTAGAGAAGTTCCGTCTCTATCTGGAACATGTCAAATTCGACCTGGAAACAGATAATCAAGCCTTAAGCTGGGTCTTAGGTAGGCCGCGTCGTACTGGTCGTATAGCCCGTTGGGCCATTCGTATTTCTGCCTTCCAATTCGATGTCAGGCATATCAGAGGTACTGAAAATGTTGTTGCTGATGGACTCAGCCGTATGTTTTCAAACGAGGTCGAGACCCACGAACCGGTCGACAGTTCATCACCTTCCGAGTCCATACTATCCGAGGTTAATGCCATCCTAACAGATGCTCCCATGCTTTTTAGAGATATTGAGAAATACCAACGTGAAGATCCGACGCTGGCTCCGATAATGGAAACCCTTTCTTCTGGGGAACAGGTTGTCCCTTATGTTCTGAGGAATGGTGTTCTATGTTGCCCATCGAGGCATGATAAGATGATGAAAGTTGTCGTTCCAGCCGTTCTGGTACCTATGATCTTCAAGTATTATCATGAGACCCCATTAGGAGGGCATCTTGGAATCTTTAAAACCCGTGAAAAGATTCGTGAAATGTTCATCTGGAAAGGTATGGACGGTGAAATCCGTGAACTTGTAAAAGCTTGTAAATCATGTTTGCTGAGTAAACCCACCATGTCCACCAAGGTAGGCCTTTTGTCTTCGCATCAAGCGTCGTGCCCCATGGATCGCCTGTATATTGATTATGTAGGACCCTTCCCCCAGTCAAAGGGTAATGCCAACAAGTTCATCTTTGTATGTGTAGATGGTTTTACCAGATTTTCTTGGTTATTTCCGACTAAGCTGGCTACCGCTCAGTCCACCATTACCTGTCTAAATTCCATTTTTGCTTCTTTTGGTCCGTCCCAATATATTGTATCTGATAATGCTAAGGCGTTCACATCAAATCTTTTTCGTAAATTCTGTTTTGACTTGTCCATCTCTCATGAAACTACTTCTGCTTATTACCCTCAACCATCTCTGGCTGAACGGGTTAACCGTAATCTCAGGTCTGCACTTATTGCCTATCATCATGAAGATCATTCCAGGTGGGACATGTCCCTGCATTGGATAGCTTTTGCTTTGAATTCGGCGGTTCATGAATCTCACAAGTTTACTCCAGCTTCTTTGATGTTCAAGTTTGTTCCCAACTCGCCGCTCTCTAACCTCTGGTCTCTGAATGACATTCTACCCGAGACAATAGATCCGGATAACATTAAAGATCTTTGGAAGAAGGCTAAAGCCAATCTTAAAGTGTCTCATGAAAAGGTTAGGGAAAGGTATGATCGTGGACGGAGATCCACCCCTTTGAAGGTAGGTGACCAGGTTATGGTCAAAAATTTTGTTCCCGCGGGCAAGCTTGCCCCCAGATTCCATGGGCCATGCATCATTCTCGATTTTCTCACACCGGTTACATTGTTAGTAAGCAATCCAGCCACCGAGAGGATATTTAGGGTTCACCTGTCCCAGGTGAAACCGGTGTAAATTTTGTGTCAACTTGCTTCATATAATTTGATAGGAATATGATGGTTATATTTTTTTTTGAGTTCCACTTTTAAGGCATTCTGCTCCTTCTATTTTATTTTATATGTAAGCATTTCTGTAAACCTCCCCCGATTGTTAAACTGCCATCCTGTCCTTGTCACGGCCATTACCACGCTCCCGTCTCCTGCTCCACTAAATACAGTGGCTGGCTTAGATGAAATGCCATGGATATCGCCACGCCGCTGGCCCCTCAATCTACATGCCTGTGCCCTCAAAAAAAAAGATGATGGTCCAACACAATTTTGCCGCCGAGCTTTTATGTTTCAGTGCCCCCGCAGCCGCGCAGCGCCGTGCAGCAACTGGGGAGGGGGATGGGCCCCCTCCTCTCCAGCGAGGACGACATGTGTACGGCGAGCCGGAGCTCTCCTCCCGGCCAAGGCTGATGTGCGGCGCACGACCTGCTACTGGCCCGCAGCCTGTATATGTTCACCGCGGGCGCGGCGTATTTCAACACCTCTGCTCCCCTCATAGTGCGGGCGAGCGGTATCTCAGGGTACTTGAGGGGTCCGAGCGGCCTCCTTTGGACGCAAGCTGCAACGGCCGGTTTGGCCATCCAACTTAATCTACATCAACTACATGGACAGTCACCATAAGCAATAATTACACTTGGGAATTCAACAACAATATTTGGTGGACATTGCAAAATTTTCTTCACTTTTAAGTAGTAAAAGTTTATCTTCAGAAATTCAAATTCTACAAACATAAAGACTTTCATTCACCTGCAACAACAACATTTTGAAACTGAATTAAGAAATCTTGTAAATGCTCCTGCTATCTATCTTCATATCAACATCATTACTTGGATTTTGTTTCAAACTGATCTCATGCGTCACCCCTGGAGGAACTTTTGGGGGGGGAGGTCTGTACCGGGCGGTACACCTCTACACCGTTTATTTAAAAGTTGCGCCAGTTGAAACTCCTCTTCTGGAGGAAGGTTGAACTTTATCTACTCTATTAATTCTCTACTTTCTCAGAAGATGTCACCACGTGGAAAATTTTGAGTTTTTGAACTGTGTCACCTTTGATGTGTTTTGTTTAGCTTGAAGTAAGAAGTGTGAACTTTCTCTTCTAGAGGACACTACTGAAGATCAACAATAGTGCAACCTAGTGCGGAGTCAAAGAACTATTTTGTTGAAGAAATTTTTATTTCAAATGTTTGTTCTTTGCTAAATTTCTTTCTGTTATTGTTTAAGTTGGCTGTATACCCCTCTCTTTCCCCTTGTTTTGCATGTAGCCAATCCCGAATTTCTTAAATTAATTTCTATCCAATCAGATGTATCTTCCCCCAACTTGAATCGATTGCGGGGTCCTAGCCAATAAAATAATTGTGGGCGGGTGTTTTCATTCCCCTAACGCCTAGAACCTTCCACGAGAGGTTATAAACTGCTGATTTTTGGGTCTCCGTGCCACTTCTGTTCCATCTTTCAGTGTATTAAGTACATCGCAGGAGGCGGGTAGCGCCTCTTTCTTCTGCAGCGGTCAACAATAAGGTAATGGCCGATTAATAAATTTTTTTCTTTTCTTGCTCAGCAGTTTAACTCTCGGGGCGGGTGCGAAGCGTTCTACCATGTAACCTTTTCCTAAAATGTAACTACTCTTTTCTTCGATTCTCTTGTAAAGCTACATTCTGGGATAGAGAGTGCTAACCCTCTCGAGCTCCCACTCATATTGTTTTGAGGTGAACTTATTTTTCTCAACCTATTCTTCGATAATGTAAAACAAATTGTTCTTTTCTAAGTCACCTCTGTAGTATGGGATTAGCCCTTGCATCAGTGGCCTAAGAGCCAAAGTAGGTCTTAAAATCAAAGTGTATTAGGAGTGCAAGTTCGCCTCCTCTCAAATTGTTTTAGAGGTCATTTAATTAACCTTCTTGTCATTTAATAGACCTCAGTAGGTTGGGTATTTTACCCCTGTGTATATGTCCTTTGAGGACAGCTTAAAGGTGGAGTTTGGTGTGGCCTGGGAGAGGCTTAAAATTGAGAGCGAGTGGCTCTTTTGAAAATGGTATATTGTATGCCTCGAGGAGGCTTTTCAGTGTAATTTGGAGCAAGGGCTCCTAGGTATGAATGGGGTTTTCTGCCCCTCTGTTAAAATTGTGTTTGGGGTAAAACTGAGCTGATTGCCCAAGAATTATGTTTCTGACTTTTGAAGCCCCAAATGGGGTACCTATGTAAATGTATTTTTCAATTGTGTTTCGGCTACTAAGTACCTGTTCTATTTGTTGTTACCTAATTTTGAAAAGAAAATATAACCTTGTTAAATTTTAAAATTAATTTCACTTTAGTAGCTTGAGATCTATTCACCACCCAGCACCTTCTTTCACGCATAACTACCACCAAAAACATGGTAACAATAATAATAATAATAATAATAATAATAATAATAATAATAATAATAATAATAATAATAATAATAATAATAATAATTGTTCCGGGGTTCCCCGTAGAGCAGAAAGAGGTTAAAGAAGGTGCCGGGCCGAATGGGTCTATTTACAGTATCAAGGTTGAGTTAAAACTTTAAAAGGTTATATTTCTTTTCCAAAACAATTTAACAATCTTTTTACTGAATGAACATGACAATATATCAGGTACAAAGCAATCTTGAAACAAGACTAGGAAAATCCAAGATTCAAAACTTTAACAATTTTGGGTTTCAAGCCCCTATTTTACAATGTCAGAGATACCGTATTCAGTGTACAGAACTTCAATTCAAATAAGAAATCCTTTAGTTAAGGGCAGAAATCCCCTAATTCAAGAGCACTTGCTCCCTCAATTACAAATGTCAAGCCTTCCAGAGGCACCCTTCACAATTACAAACTTTGAAAAGGGCAAACAGGCTCTCCATTTCTTACAGCCCACTGAAGGCAATATTACCTCAAAAGTTACACTCTCAGAATTACAAACAACAAGGTTTAATACAGGGGTATCTAGTACCCAACCTACAGGGCCTTTACGAAAAGAACAGGTTAAAAAAACGGCCCGAACACCAAATGAATGGAGGCGTACACTTGCACTCCTAGATAATGAAGAATAAAATCCCAAGCTACTGAGGTGACACGAATAAAGGTTCAATTAATGAATTACGGAAAGGAAAAAAAACAGTTACAAAACTTAGTCACCTCAAACCAAGGTGAAGGGGAGCTCGAGAGGGTACTTCATTCTCTATCCCCGGTTTACAGTTAGAGATTTTATGAAAATTTTACATTAGCCGGAGGAGTTACATTTTAGAAAAGTAGGTTACATAACTAAAGAGTCGGACCTTTCCCCTCGGATTAAGCTGCGGAGGTAGCTACAACAAGAAAGATGTATTTTATGTGGCCAATACCTTATAGATTTTCTGCTGCCGGCGAAAGAGGCCTCCCTCCTCCTGCTTAAACACACACACTGAGATAGACTTCGATCAATTGGCAAGGAAACGTGAAAAGCCGCAGTTTATAAACCCTCAGGGAAGGTTCGAGATCATTCAAGACTAAACCAGCCACACACTCTCAATTTAATTGGTTAATCTCAAAGTTACACTCAGAATCGAACAAGAAGCCTGTGATAGGTTAAAATTAATTACAGAAATTTTTCATTGGCCAGATTCAAAACTGGCGGAAAGAAAAAGGAAGTATTGCCAACCTAGAAATAAATGAACATAGATCAGTTAAGGAAAACCTAGGAATATGAAACTTCTTTAAATGATAAGGTCTTTCACCTTGCACCAGGGTGCATGATCATAGTTTTTAGTAGTGACATCTGTGGAGGAATGTCCAAATTTCTTGATGTATAGCAAACAAAACCAGGAGAAATTCAGTCAGTTTAGGAAACTTCATAATAACAAAACTATTCAATATTTTAGTGGTGACATCTTCTGATTTAAGTTCCAAGTTGGTGTAGTATCAGTTTCACTGTTTGACCAAAAGAGGAGTTCATTTAGGCGCTGATGTTGAATACGCGGCGTTGAGGTGAACCTCTCGGTATAATAATAATAATAATAATAATAATAATAATAATAATAATAATAATAATAATAAATCATTTAGGAAATTCAGCATTACATCTGCGTTGTTACCGAGTTCGATAGCTGCAGTCGCTTAAGTGCGGCCAGTATCCAGTATTCGGGAGATAGTGGGTTCGATCCCCACTGTCGGCAGCCCTGAAGATGGTTTTCCGTGGTTTCCCCATTTTCACACTAAGCAAATGCTGGGGCTGTACCTTAATTAAGGCCACGGACGCTACCTTCCCATTCCTAGCCCTTTCCTGTCCCATCGTCGCCATAAGACATATCTGTGTCGGTGCGACGTAAAGCAACTCGCAAAAAAAAAAAAAAAAAAAAGAATAGGCGAGTTAAACTCTACTATACAACCTCTCTTGGTCACTTCTTGTCTCCTTCCACCTCCATCCGCAATCATGATATATTTATTCCTATAGGGATCAAAATCGGCAGCGAAATTAATAAAATGCATTGAAAGCAACTGAATTTCCAACATCAATCAGCTTCTGGACTGCCGTGGTACAAGTCAAACTTCATCTGCTGTTACTGCGTGAAAGAAAATTAGAACTTAAATTACTTTACTTCTGAAATTCAAGTCTGTAATCTAATTATTAATTTGAAACTCAAACACGCTACTTTCACTTCTTGTATATTGGTGGCAATCAACAGCACAGGAAATATGATATTATTTCTAAAAATGTCTTACAAATTAACGAATGGTAGGTGTCCTATTGTTCACACATCGTTCCTGAGTAAACTTTGACGAGTAACAGCCAGCTTGCTTTCTTAATCGATCGCCACCCACGATTCACAGCACAAATCCCTACAGTTCCACTTGGAAAGGTTTTAAAAAGCTTTCCTCTACGAGCTGTTTAAATGTCAAGTTAGTAAGAGGGAAGTTTAAAAGAAATTCGGAACAAGTTAACCAAACTCTTTATTTTTACTTATAACGCAAATGCCACTCAATAGACGTGGGGCGAAGGAATCAGTGTATGCCGGCAAGTAAAAGAGCAAATTTCATCATTTTAAAACACGAAACAAAATTACACAGATCGAAACCGACTTTCAACCTATTAGGTCGTGTTGAAGAGATATTAGTACAGAACAAAAATGGCGAAATCGGGAGGTTGTGGGTTCGATTCCCACTGGTTGAAGGTCGGTTTCGATTACAATGCGGTTGTGAAAATTCAATATTCATTATACAGATCGTTGCAAAATACGTGCTCTATGACGTTTCCTCACTGAGCCCTAGAGTTTCATGGCTCCCTTGAAGGACAACGAGAGAGAAACAAAGAGAGAATTAAAGTAGCCTAGAGTGAAGACAAAACCATTTCCTCATACATATACAGTACTTCATAGGCTGTTGAAATGTTGCCTCGTAGATGTAAGATCGATATTCTACATCACCGTGGTATTTAATTATGCTAATTTCATTCAGTCCCATTTAAACCGAAAGAAAGCACATGAAATCTGATGGTATGATGTATGATGGTATGAGGAACTTATTTACATTACTTTCTCCTACAAGATGTGCTCATTTCACAATAAAGTATTTTCATTTTACGAAGTTATTAATTAAGTCTTGTTTAACCGTGTGTATTTGAAATGGTTAAAAATCGTTTCTACTCCATGCATACGACAAGCTGAACATTTACGAACAGGTTAAAAAAAATCTCACCAAACTCTACAAAAAAGTTTTCAGATTCTTAGGCGGCTTTCACACTGTAGGCCTCATCCATTTTCTTTCTTTCGTAATTCCATATGAAGTACATTATAATATTCTTTAATAACGACGAACTATGACTGTCTAACAGGTGGTGTGTTCATTCCTTGTAGGTCCATGAAAGTAATACTGTTTTCTTAACAAGAATGAGCTATAGGAGCAAGAAAACATCGGGTGGTGATAGACACATACCGATGCCTCAGTTCTTGGACACGGAACTGCTGTTGACCGACCGATCGACGCGCCTTGTGTGAATACTTACTCGCTAGGCTCGGTCTCGCCCAATTCGGACACGCTCCGCTCCGCTCCGCTCCGCTTGCAATGTAAAAGCCGCCTACGGCCATGTTGCTCTTAATGTTCTATTTGCATTTCTGGCATCTTCGGAGTAAGTCAGTTATGGCAAGCGCATATACCACCCGAACACATACGGGTGGAAGCCTAAAGTCTCAGGGCAAATGACGCAACAAAGCAAGTTCAGTGAGTAGACACTAAACACAGCAGTGCAGCAGGTACAGTTTATGTTGGCGACCACATACCTATGACCGAACGTAAAACTTCACTCTCTTTCAAATGTTCTTATCCAATAATGCAATCACAGGACGAAGTAAAAAATAATAATAATAACACACCCTATGGGAAATAAAATCAACAGATATTTAAAATTCAACAGCTTTATATAGGTGGAAACAATGGTCATAATAAGAAGGAATATTTTTACACCACATGGCAGTTCGTGAAAATACAAGACTTAGCACGTTTCCCCTGTGAATAACTACTGTATAATGTATTTTCAGCAATATACAGTAGAATAGCAGACAGCACCTTGACCCATTCGAATGCTAATCATGATCAGTGCCCCATGAATATGGATGTTGTTGTTGCTGTTGTTTGAGTCATCAGTCCATAGACTGGTTTGATGCAGCTCTCCATCCCACACTATCCTGTGCTAACCTTTTCTATCTACGAAACTATTGCATCCTACATCTGCTCTAATCTGCTTGTCATATTCATATCTTGGTCTACCCCTACCGTTCTTACCACCTACACTTCCTTCAAAAACCAACTGAACAAGTCCTGGGTGTCATAAGATGTGTCCTATCATTCTATATTTTCTTCTCATCAAATTTAGCCAAATCGATTTCCTCTCACCAATTCGATTCACTATCTCTTCATTCGTGATTCGATCTATCCATCTCACCTTCAGCATTCTTCTCTAACACCACATTTCAAAAGCTTCTATTCTCTTTCTTTCTGAGCTAGTTATCGTCCATATTTCACTTCCATACAATGCCACGCTCCACACGAAAGTCTTCAAAAACATCTTTCTAATTCCTATATCAATGTTTGAAGTGAGCAAATTTCTTTTCTTAAGAAAGCTCTTCCTTGCTTGTGCTAGTCTGCATCATCTTATGTCCTCCTTGCTTCTGCCATCGTTAGTTATTTTACTACCCAAGTAACAATATTCATCTACTTCCTTTAAGACTTCATTTCCTAATCTAATATTTCCTCCATCACCTGCCTTCGTTCGACTGCACTCCATATTTTTGTTTTGAACTTATTTATTTTCATCTTGTACTCCTTACCCAAGACTTTGTCCATACCATTCAGCAGCTTCTCGAGATCCTCTGCAGTCACAGATAAAATAACAATATCATCGGCGAATCTCAAGGTTTTGATTTCCTCTCCTTGGATTGTGATTCCCTTTCCAAATTCCTCCTTGATTTCCTTTACTGCCCGTTCTATGTGAACACTGAAAAGGAGGGGGGACAAATTGCAGCCTTGCCTCACTCCTTTCTGGATTGCTGCCTTTTTTTTATCACAGCCCTCGATTCTTATCACTGCAGACTGATTTTTATACAGATTGTAGATAATTCTTCGTTCTCGGTATCTGATCCCAATCACCTTCAGAATCCTAAATAGCTTGGTCCAGTCAACATTATCGACTTCCTTTTATACATCTACGTGGGCGTGTCCTTCTTGATTCGATCCTCTAAGATCCTCTAAGATCAGACATAAAGTCAGGATTGCTTCAAGTGTTCCTACATTTCTTCTGAAGCCAAAGTGATCTTCTCCCAACTCAGCTTCAACTTGTTTTTCCATTCTTCTGTAAATAATACGTGTTAAAAGTTTTTGTAGGCATGAGATACTGAACTAATGGTGCGGTAGTTTTCACACCTATCAGCACGGGCTTTCTTGGGAATACGTATAACACCATTCTGCCGAAAATCGGATGGGACTTCTCCTGTCTCGTACATCTTCCACAATACATGGAATAACCTTGCAATGCTAGTTTCTCCTAAGGCAGTCAGGAATTCAGAGGGAATGTCATCATTTCCAGGTGCTTTGTTCCTATTTAGGTCACTCACAGCTCTGTCAAACTCTGACCTCAAAATTGGGTCTCCCATTTCATCAGCATCAACAGCCTCTTCTTGTTCCAGAACCAAATTATCTATATCTTTACCTTTATACAACTGTTGGATATCTTCCTGTCATCTTTCTGCTTTGTCTTCTTTCCCTAGAAGTGGCTTTCCATCTGAGCTCTTAATATTCATACACCTAGATTTACTTTCTCCAAAGGTTTCCTTGATTTTCCTGTATGCAGCATCTACCTTTCCTAGAACCATACAACATTTGACATCCTTGCACTTCTCCTTCAGCATTCTTCCTTAGCTACCTTGCACTTTCTATCCATTTCATTCTTTAATCGCCTGTATTCTTTTCTTCCCTCTTCATTTCTAGCATTATTCTTTTTTCGTCGTTCATCAATCAGGTCTAGTATCCCCTGAGTCATCCACTGATTCTTAGTTGATCTTTTCTTCCTTCCTAACATCTCTTCAGCAACCCTACTGACTTCATTTTTCATGACTCTCCACTCTTCCTGTATTGTGTTTCCTTCAGCCTTTTCATTTAGCCGTTCTGCAACATGTTCCTTAAACAATCCCTCACACTCTTTTCTTTCAACTTGTCTAGATCCGATGTTTTTTACATTCTTTCCTTTCTTCAATTTCTTCAACTTCAGATGGAATTTCATGACCAACAAGTTGTGGTCAGAGTCCACGTCTGCTCCTGGGAAAGTTTTGCAATCCAACACCTGGTTTCTGAATCTCTTCCGAATCATAATGAAGTCTATTTGATACCTTCCAGTGTCTCCAGGTCTCGTCCACGTATACAGCCGTCGTTTGTGGTATTTGAACCAAGTATTGGCAAGGACTAAATTATGATCGGTGCAGAATTCAACTAGCCGACTTCCTCTTTCGTTCCTTTGTCCCCATCCGAATTCTCCTACTGTATTACCTTCTCTTCCTTGGCCTATCACTGCATTCCAGTCTCCCATCACAATTAGATTCTCGTCACCTTTTACATATTGTGGGGGACTAGTTTACCTTCGGAATATTTTACCCGGGAGGAAGCCATCATCAGTGCATCATTCATAGAGAGCTCCATGTCCTCGGGAGTTAATTACGGCTGTAGTTTCCCGTTGCTTTCAGCCGCGTAGCAGTATCAACATAGCTAAGCCATTTTGAGTGTTATTACAAAGACATATCAGTCAATCATCTAGACTGGCGCCCTTGCAACTTCCGAAAGGCTGCTACCCCCCCCCCCCTTTCGATGTACCATTCCTTAGTCTGGTCTCTCAACAGATACCCATCCGATATGGTTGCACCTGCGGCTCGGCTATCTGCTTCATTGGCACGCAAGCCTCCCCACCGCGGCAAGGTCACGTGGTTCGCAAGGGAGGATGAATGGATATCTCACGTAATTCAGTGTTTCCAAACTGCTAAAATAACGGAGTTGCATACAGACGGTAAAATACTCAGTAGTCGGTAAGTTATAAGTTTTCAGTGCTTTTACTCTAAAGTCTTACTGCCATCTCTCTCTTCACAGTCTGTCCGCAGTGGAAAGGGGTGTGGGAAAACATGGATACAGCCGACCGTATAAAAACTGCACGAACAAGTCATACTTCCGCAACGAATGGAAGTTTGAAATAACACTCCCTCCTACTTCAAGTGAATGTAGTATACATGCGTTATACCTACCACTTCCTACACGTCATCCACCATGCCTTGTACATTAGAGGTAAAGAAAGTATGTGGTCGTCCGATGTCAAATATTGCTGAAGCGGCCGATCACTCAGAGGACACAGTTCGGTTTTGGATAAGAAGATGTCAAGAAAAGGGAACGGAGGACCTTAAAACTCGCAAAAAAATCGGGACAACCTAACAAGACAACTAGGGATCAAGACAGAGCTATATTAGAAGCCAGAAACGAAAATTGTTTCCTTCCAGCTACAGTGCTCACTAGAAACCTAGGCCTGCCGGTGAGCGTATTAACAGTCTGCCGCCGTCTTCATGCAGCTGGTAATCATCACCTAAGACCTGCCAGAAAGGGAGTCCTTACATCTGATCACCGAGAATCACGCGTGGCTTTCTGTCTCCAGTATCTTCCAGCGCCATAACACTTCTGGGAGTCTGTTACATGGTGCGATGGCAAGGTTTTCTCATCATATGCTGATGGCAGGTAATCACTGTGGCGACTGAACAACGTGCGCTACTCCCCTCAACATGTTGTTACTAAAGCACGGAGTGGAAGAATCAGTGTGGGCTTCTGGGGGTGGCTGAGCGCCAATGGATTAGGAGAATTAGTGGAAATCTCATCTAGGATGGACTCCGAAGAATACACTCAGATTGTAGAAGAGTGTATGCTTCCTACTGTCAGTTCTCTACCCCCACGGAGGATATGCCTACCATCCATCTAGTCCACACGATAACAGCAGCGTACGTACATTACACACCACCAGAACATGGCTGTTAGAACGCCCGGAAGTGTCGGCATTGGACTGGCCCGCTAAGTCGTCTGATCTCAGTCCCATGGAACATACATGGGCGTTGATGGCTAAAGAGTGGGAATCGCGACAAGAATGCAAAACGGAAGCTCTCAAGAATCATGTTCTTGAAGTCTAGGAGAGCATCAGCGGACTTCCTCGCATCTGTAGTTCTCTGGTCTCCTCCATTCCCCGAAGGCTCAACGAAATTTTGGACAATGTCGGTTGGTGATTGTCCTATTAATCGAGTAACGAGGAACCATTCAGTTTCAATTATTCCCTGATTAGTTTCATTCAATTGTGTGAATGGCTACAAAATTATTGTTTTGTGGAAAACTTTTTTTTTTGCTAGGGGCTTTACGTCGCGCCGACACAGATAGGTCTTATGGCGACGATGGGATAGGAAAGGCCTAGGAGTTGGAAGGAAGCGGCCGTGGCCTTAATTAAGGTACAGCCCCAGCATTTGCCTGGTGTGAAAATGGGAAACCACGGAAAACCATTTTCAGGGCTGCCGATAGTGGGATTCGAACCTACTATCTCCCGGATGCAAGCTCACAGCCGCGCGCCTCTACGCGCACGGCCAACTCGCCCGGTAAATTGTGGAAAACTAGTGCATTGTTTATGATTGTACTCTATTATATAAAAATGCAATTATTTTCGAGTGCAGGAAGTGTTCATTTTATTTATTTACTAGCTGATATACCCGTGCTTCGCTACGGAATTCTACATTGCATAAATATTTCTAGGTTAGGTAGTGTACACGTTGTGAGCAAGGTTGTATTAAATTGCAAAGCTCTTAACGTTACCCTAGAAACGCGACGGCGATGTCACCGAACATCTTTTCTCATATGAAGACTGAGTTAGGGAATTTTCACTGTAATGTCACACCCGCTTGCATGCCATCAGTCACAATAAGGTTTGGAAGCTTTCATTTTAATGGTAGACACTTATTCTCCACCTGCCTTTTTACATCCTCAGAAAGACTGTCTTACTGGTTTTCCCAACTGAAATGAACAAACATTACAGTGACGTCAGTAGGAATGGCGCAATTAAAAGCAATGCTTTCATATGAAATACTCGATCAATCACAAACCACTCATTTTCTCACTTTTAACGAACAGGTCTAAGCTCCCGATATTACAGTCCAAAGTTTCAGAGCTGGGATGACCAAGCCGCAGACAGCTGTGATCCGTGAACACTCTTCGTCTTTTCTTTTTTCGGCGGGGAGAGGGTCGAATAGTGGAGACTCTTAGGGCAAAAATCATGCCCTTTTACTAATCTCTTTCCTTTTTTTTTTTTTTGCTAGGGGCTTTACGTCGCACCGACACAGATAGGTCTTATGGCGACGATGGGATAGGGAAGGCCTAGGAGTTGGAAGGAAGCGGCCGTGGCCTTAATTAAGGTACAGCCCCAGCATTTGCCTGGTGTGAAAATGGGAAACCACGGAAAACCATTTTCAGGGCTGCCGATAGTGGGATTCGAACCTACTATCTCCCGGATGCAAGCTCACAGCCGCGCGCCTCTACGCGCACGGCCAACTCGCCCGGTAGAATCTCTTTCCTAGGAGTACACGACAAGTCGGTAAATAACAATTCACTTCATTGGCGGCGGAAAAAAATCTATCTGACTTGGAGGCAAATTTCTCCTCGAAGCCAGAGGAGAAACCCCTTCTTCATTGCTAATTTGGAATAAAATGAATGTAGAATTTAATAAAAGGGTTGAATTTTGAGCCAGTGAATTGTGGTGCTATAATTTGGAATAGGCCTAAATTGTTATTCTAGACCAGGCCATAGGCCTACTACTACTACTACTACTACTAAGTGACCGGGCGAGTTGGCCGTGCGCGTAGAGGCGCGCGGCTGTGAGCTTGCATCCGGGAGATAGTAGGTTCGAATCCCACTATCGGCAGCCCTGAAAATGGTTTTCCGTGGTTTCCTATTTTCACACCAGGCAAATGCTGGGGCTGTACCTTAATTAAGGCCACGGCCGCTTCCTTCCAACTCCTAGGCCTTTCCTATCCCATCGTCGCCATAAGACCTAACTGTGTCGGTGCGACGAAAAGCCCGTAGCAAAAAAAAAAAAAAACAACTACTAAGTGAGCCTCTGCCTGCAGTAGGCACACTGCTCATTCAACACAGCGCGTCAGAGTGGGGATCGAACAGCTGGAATACTATAACGAACCAGTGTGTTACGTACCAGCTGTATCAGAAAATATATGAACTAGAGGAATGGCATGCTAAGGAAGAAAGTTTTCTAACTCCCGGCTATTTTCCGCCAGTAATCAGTCAGGCTATTATACTCGGTACGCAGCAGTAATCCCATCTATCGGAGTTGAGAGGCAGCATAAGAGATAAAGAACATCGCCACTAACAGTGGTCAATGTAATGTTATTGTTCATCTATGTTATGTGCTTTCGATATTGTAGGCCTTCACATTTAGTTTTCTTCCGACTCTGAAATACCACTCCTGTCATAGTCGGTGGGTAAAACTGAATAAAATATACATGGTCGGAAATTGTATTCTCTGTAACATTTGCGATAGGACCAATAACATAGGTATTTAAAAATTAAATTTTACACGCCCTCCCCTAAACTACAATTTAATCCAGTTTGAATAAAATTGTTTATAGCTTAGACTGTAGTTTCTTATTCGCTGTCTCTATATACCGATTTTCATTAAATTCTGTTAACCAATTCTCTCGTAGCTCGGCTTTGATATGGACTTAGCAACAAAAATACAAATTCATGAATATCTGTGTTATCATAGCCGGCACGGTAAAAATGGATAAGACATAAATGGTCGGAAATTTAATTCTATATGACTTTCATTGTGTAGTATTTATCGATACGACCACTAATAATATAAATATTTGGGAATTAATTAAATTTTAGGCCTTCCCCCAAAGTACGATTTCACTCAGCGTGAATAAAATGATGTATAGCCTAGATTTTAGTGGCTCGTTCTCCGACTTTGCATACTAATTTTTAATGAGATAGGACCACTAATAACGTGAATATTTATGAATACAATTTTTGGCCTTCCCCTAAAATACCATTTCACTCAGCGTGAATAAAATTATTTACAGCCTAGATTGTAGCGACTTATTCCTCGATTTTGCATACCAATTTTCGTTAAGATATCACCACTAATAACATACATGTTTGAGAATTAAATTTTAGACCTTCCCCTAAACTACCATTTCAATCAGCGTGAGTAAAATTATTTCGCTCCTTTTCGCTATTTTATTTAACGTCGCACCGACACAGATATGTCTTATGGCGACGATGGGATAGGAAGGGTCTAGGAAGTGGAAGGAAGCGGCCGTGGCCTTAATTAAGTTACAGCCCCGGCATTTGCCTGGTGTGAAAATGGGAAACCACGGAAAACCATCTTCAGGGCTGCCGACAGTGGGGTAAAATTATTTATAGCCTAGATTGTAGCGACTTATTCCCCGACTTTGCATATCGATTTTGATTACATTCTCTTCAGCCGTTTTCCAGTGATGCGTGTACAGACAGACAGACAGACAGACAGACAGACAGACAGACAGACAGACAGACAGACAGACAGACAGACAGACAGACAGACAGACAGACAGACAGACAGACAGACAGACAGACAGACAGACAGACATTAAGAAAAAGTAAAAATTGCATTTCCTTGTTACTGTGGACAGGACCGATACAGAAATACCATTATTTTCAAATTCTGAGCAATGTACAGACAAAACTCTTATTTTATATACAAAAAAAAAAAATAATAAAATTTAAAAAAACACCAAACCAAACCCCATCGCACTACAGCCCTTGAAGGGCCTTAGCCTACCAAGCGACCGCTGCTTAGCCCGAAGGCTTGCAGATTACGAGGTGTCGTGTGGTCAGCATGACGAATCCTCTCGGCAGTTATTCTTGGCTTTCTATTTTATATACAGTATATAGATTTTCCTACAAAATGCGCTCCTTTGTTTCTTCCAAGACAGTTTATTGTGATATTATGAGAATATCTTACCTTTGTTTACTACAACTCACCTATCATTATTCTCTTGTTTTTTTTTTGTTTTTTTTTTATTGTGAAGGATGTTCATTTACAAGTTTTTGTAAATGGAAGCATTGTCTCTGTCTTTTATTTTTATATGTCATTTGTCCCATCTAATTTCTCTCCCGTTTCCATAATTATATTAAGAAAAATAATGTTATGATACTTAAATAAAAGAGCAGGCTCTAAGTCTTTAAATGAAACGGTTACCTCCTTTCCTCCTAATTTCTTGCGTTCAAATTTGATTTTCGTGCATATTTTAATTTAAAGGATATTAATTCTTAATTTGACAGTGCTTGCAAGAGTATTAAAGTAGTTGATTTTTTTTTTTTTTTGCTAGTGGCTTAACGTCGCACCGACACAGTTAGGTCTTATGGCGACGATGGGAGAGGAAAGGCCTAGGAGTTGGAAGGAAGCGGCTGTGGCCTTAATTATAGTACAGCCCCAGAATTTGCCTGGTGTGAAAATGGGAAACCACGGAATACCATCTGCAGGGCTGTCGACAGTAGGGCTCGAACCCGCTATCTTCCGGATGCAAGCTCACAGCAGTTAAATTTAATAGGGCCTGTACTGACGAAAATAAAGTTCATTCCTTCCTACAATGATTGAAAGCGATGCCATTTGATAATGAAGTCATGGTCGATCCTGCTAACATTTCAGCCACTCTTCTCACACAAGAATTACAAAGAAACTGGAGAATTTGACCCTCAATGAGATGACATACACAGTACGTCTGTTGTCTTGAAGGAGCCGTGTGGTTCCTGCCCTCATTCCCCTCTCTTTTCATTGTCTAGCCAAGGGGACGTGTAGGCAGGCGGGGAAGCAAGTATCTTCTCCTCCGCGTGTGTTTCTCGTTCATGTGAGATATCCCGTGCTTCGCTCTCTCCACCACCCCTCACTCTTCAGATGTGTGCGTATGTTACGCATCTAATGGATATGATCAATGAGAGAGAGAGAGTGAAAGGAGGAACTGGGTGGTTCTGAGGGCTGTACTGATTTCTTGCCTGAAATGAATATTTCTGGCCACGGATATTAAAGATCTCGAGTGTACACTGCATCTGGAGTAGGGAACGATAAATGAAAACCAACAGGGTTAAGTACCTAGGAGAACGTCTGGAATCCAATATCTCCGAAGGAGTAGCATTATCAATTCCAGTTAAGCTAGAACTGACATACCAACTGACCAAGAACATCTACAAAAACAAAATATGTCTCTCCCGTAACACTAAAATGAAGCACCACCAGACAGTCGTTCGGCCTGAAGCCTTATATGCTTCAGAATTCAACAGGAAGGGACTCACGGACAAGCTCGAAATCCAAGAGAGCGAAATATTGATGATAATATTACGACCAGTTAAGGAAGGGAACGAATACAAAAGGCGACCCAACTAAAAACTCTACAAATAATGTGAAAAATCACGGAGGTGGCCAGGAAGCATATTATGGACACGTCTACAGATGCATCATGCCAGGTTGACCAATCAGCTTCTCGTTTACTGGCAAAAGAGGAAGACCAAATGACTATGGTTGATGGAAGTAAACAGTAACTGGGAGGAAAGATACTTAAAAGACCGACATCTCTCAGGAGGATGCATAAAGAAATGACGTTCTAGGACAAACCACCAAGAAGGAAGACAGGTACCCTCTGGACAAACGAGAGGAAGGAACAACACAATTACTGGGCAAACATCAAAACCAACCTCAAACGCAACAGTTGAATATCGTGGTCCTTAGTCGGCCTATACGAAACTAGAAGAAAGAAAACGTAAACCACTGTCTCCATTTCAAATTGCCACGCAGAAATAACTTAAGTGTTATAAATTTATCACCTCTGTTTAATAATTAATCATAATAATACAGAAAAAATCATATTGTCTTCAGTGTGTTCATATCATTGTTCACGTAATGGCAACGTTCACTCACTGCCGTCTGCATGGCGGGAGGGCTGACCGACTACTGGAATAGAACCATGAGCACACGCTTATCGCAAAACGAGAAGGAAAGCTACAGGTGTCCGCTTTTGACAGCGCTGGAGATCGAGTCATTCTAACTTAACAGTAGCTGGTAGCAAGATTAGGTTTGCGTACATCGAGAGAAAATTCTAGTTAAGTTATCACGCCGTTCCATCTGCCCCCAAACTCTCTGCAAGTCACCGGCAAGTTAGCTAAAGGCTGCTACTAAATTAATCATTCCCTTTGCTGCGTAGAATAAGGTTGTACAGAACACCGCCATTAAGGAAATGATTTAAAATACTAGCTGAATGATCAAGAGAGGAGTGCATTTATTTGATCAGCGGCCATTGCCAATGTAACGTTCATTTCAAGAATGGTACGACTCAAGTCGACTGACGATCATTTCGTAATCACCCTCTGTAATTTCAAAATAGCCAACCATTTCAAAGCCATATACAGCCAAATGCAAGGGTGAATGTCAACAAACTCCACGCTTTCTGCTCAGAGTAATGGAATAAATTTGAATATATCCTCCGAAGATCACTCATTCGGTATTTTCGCAAGAACTTTATTTTTCTCACACGGAAAATATTAGTAAAATATCCAGAAAACAGAAAAAGAAAAAGGACACCGCTGTTATCACTCTGCACGGAAATACTACTGAAGGGTTGTCTCATTCCAGGACTGCTGGCTAACACAAGAATGGAATCCAGATATAGAAACCAAAAACCAGAACTAGCATTACAAGAAGCGTGCTTTGAGCTACTGTGGCTTCCGGTTCGAAACTCGTTGGCGTGTCATGAAGTGTCACGTATTATCAATGCCGCTTTACAGTGTTCGAAGGCCTGAGACTAAAAGCTTCTTCAATGAACGACTGCAGGCTTTGGAAATCTGGATGTATCACAGAGCGTTCAAGATCCACCTCGGCACACCGCGTCAGCAATGAGCAAGTTCTCCGTCGTGCCGGGAAATCATGCGAAGTCCTAACCTCCGCAAAATGTAGGAGATCAGGCATTTTTCGGTCAAATCTTCCGACACTACAAAATAACACAATCTGGAACAACCGATCATAGAAGGGAAACGTCGAGAGAGATCTTTTTCCGGGGTGCGGAGCCCCCGATAGTGGTTCAACATCCATGATACGACAACCAAGATACGCGAAACGCAAAATATCTACACCATGGTGGACGCCGTCTTCTGTGAGTATACAGCAAGAGGGAAGAAGACACATATTTCTGAAAAAGTGACAAAATTATGCTCGTTTTGGAGTTTTCTTATTTATATGGGAGGTAAGACACTTTCTCACATTTTTCGACATGAAATAGTGCAATTTCGTATTACGAATAGTTTCTGCCACTGTCTATAGTCATGCTTTAGGCAAGGTCAAACAGAGTATAAACTAAACTAAGGAAATTGCACCTTAACTGTTGACTGTTCACGAGCGGAGGCTATTTCCGCCCAGGAATATTTAACGCGGATTGCTGTTATGATTTGTTAGTTCAGATACATGCACGTACCAAAATTAGCATTTCATGTAGTTGCTCGGTAATTTGCGATAGAGAAGGCGAGGTAAGAAGGTCGCGAGCTGTTTGCTCTTGTTAATTAGAAGTGGCCGTCAAGGCACACGGCTGCTGATTATTTAACTGGACTAGGATACACACAGTGTCGTTTCCTAGCAACCGGCCGACCCCTCTCACGCCAGCCGGTCTTCTTACATTTCGCCATACTATGAACACAGAACTGTAGCCCGCCTGGTGGCCATGATCGTTAAGGCGCTGAAGTCTAAAACGGTCTAACACCGAGGTTAGCCGGTTCGAGTCCCGTTGGTCGAAAAAATTTTCACCATCAGAATGTTGGCCGGCAGGGTAGGGGAGGTGGTGGTATACAATTTCTAATCACTAGATTACGTGCCAAAAGCCTGGATTAAATTCCAAACCTCTCCGCAGTGCTCATATGGAGTGAGGGCATATGACGCTGTTGATGGTGATTCGTCCGTCGGATGGGGACGTTAAGCCTTGAGCAGACCCCTTGGTGCTATTCGACAGGAGTAGGCTATGTGCCGGTACCGGGTTTCACCCTCTCCCTTCTATCATATATCACGTCATTCATTTCATCTCTCATTAACTCCTCTGATGAGGTTGACGTCAGGAAGGGCATCCGGTCATAAAAAACCGCCACGACAAATTCATCTCACCTCATACCCGACCCCGTAGGGAAACGGGACAAGGGTTGGACAAACATGAACACAGAACTGTCTCAACACCTACACATTAATGTTCCAGAACCGTTACCATTACTTTCATGAACGGTTATTATCTTTTGTATCGATGCTAAGTATAGCCATTCATTTCTTTCACAAGATTGCTTGAGTTTGTATTTATATTACTGAGTAGATCAGGGATGGCGAGCCTATGCCACGCGTGCCACTAGGTGACACGCGAACACGATTTCGGTGGTATGCCACATGAACATATTAAAGTTTTTATATACATCTTGCACTACAGACTATACATATCTCGTGCATCTGGTGACACGCGAACACGATTTTGGTGGTATGCCACATGAACATATTAAAGTTTTTATATACATCTTGCACTACAGACTATACATATCTCGTGCATCTGGTGACACGCGAACACGATTTTGGTGGTATGCCACATGAACATATTAAAGTTTTTATATACATCTTGTACTGCAGACTATACATATCTCGTGCATCGTATAGTCATACTGTTTCACGTGGAAGAAATAAATATAGAAAATCTGTCCGTCAGTCAGTGAGTGAGTGAAGTTTGACTTGTGTGTGGTCGCCAGTAGCGCGTAATTTATTATTTGTGTTTAACTGTTTACTGAATGTCGTTTGTACACGGACCTCATAAACATGTTTTCAGTGCCGCAAAAAACAACAACAGAAAATTAACAAAGGTAGTGACCGGATTCTTCAAGAACAGTGGACAAGGGAATTCAGAGTGATAGAAGCAATAAAGCTTTGTGTTGTCTGCGTCCGAAAACAGTTCTATCTTGCATATTCCTAATGTAAAGCGCCATTTCGAGACGAATCATTCAAATGTTCGTTCCATGCCAAGAGAGCTCGTTTCAGAAAAACCGAACAATGCACAAAACAAACTATTTGTTTTGTAACATCCTTCAGGCCAAGGAATAATTTCAGTGCGGCTGTTTCCATCTCTCTCACTGCATATTAGAGCATGGGAAACAGCTTTCTGACGGTGAGTTCTTGAAAGAGACTTTCTTAAAGAAAAAGTTAAGCACCCTATTTTACAGTTCTCTCGTATGTTACACCAGGAAGCCCTATGTGCGAAAGAAAGTGCGCAGTCATTTTAAAACAGTACTCTCGATGGTAACCAAAACTGTGAACTTCATACTTGCACGTGCTCGAAATAATCCGCAGTTCTCGAAAACGTTACACAAAGTGGAATCTCAGTATGGCGTGCTTGTAATGTACAATAAGGTTCGCTGGCAAGTACTCCAGCTCTTGTACGAAATTCGCCTTTACGTGATAGAAAAGCAGGAAGAATTCCCAGAACTCACGGACCCTACTTGGCTGTGAGATTGAATGTTCTCCGTGATTTTACAGCAGTATACAATGATATGAATAAGGAGCTGCAAGGAAAGGGACATACTCCGAATAGATTGTTAGAGATCATAAAATCATTCCTGAGAAAACTAGAAGTATTCGTCAGGGATGTTGAAACAAAATCATTGAAGTGCTTTCCTTCACTTAAAGTACAACTTGAACTGATGTCAAAGTTTGCAAATCAATTAACTTTTGAAGACACAAAAAGTATTTGTAAGAAGCATGTGGACGTCACATAAAATTTAAAACAAATAATTTCCATGAGACTTTCCCAATTTCGAGATTTGAATAAAACATTGCACTTTATTACAAAACCTCATATTTCACAAATGAGCGACAATAAGGTCAATATGTATTGCTCATTTAGAAATGGAGTTGATTGAATGTCAAGAAAGCAGTGCATGGGTGAACAAATTCGTACAACTTGGTGAAGCATTGATGAAAATCGACTGTGCTGTTGGTGGTGAATAATCTCTCCAGAAACCAGAGAACTTAATACTTGAACACTAGAAGAGATTCCCACAAAAGTTTCCGGCCATGAAGAAACTTGCTACAGCGTTACTTACTTTGTTTGGGTCATCATACGTCTACGAAGAGCTATTTTCTACAGTGAACGTTGTGAAGTCAACAGTTAGAAACCATCTTGGTTCAGACCTGAGTGCTTTTTGTCTGTTAGTGAAGACAACAAGTTATGAACCTAACATCAATGACATAGCTACTAAGATTCAGCAAGAAGTTTCACATTAAATGTGAGAACGGTATTCAACTTAAAGTCCATTTGCAATATTAGTAGTTTTTTATTGTTATATCTAATAATATTTAATTGTGTCACAAGGGGAGAATATTATATATATTTTTACACGTAATAATAGGCATTCTCAACACTTACATATTTAAAAATGTATTTGCAAAATGCGACCACGGAACATGCAATCAAATGTATTTATAAGATCTATACCTAATAAACAAATCAATTACTACTGTTATACTCCCTGGCACGTAAGCCTATACACTAATGGTAGCCTACAATTTTACTCTTTCCCTCCTATTAATACTGAAGTTAGTGATTTATAGTTATTTTCTAACTGTTGGGTTCGATTCAGTGTCGCTAACCATACAGTTTAAGGACCCTACTTGCCGATACGTCGTCTTACAGTTACTGCAAATCCGACACGTAGGCAATATACATACATCCTCAGAAAGACTGTCCTAGTGGGTTTCCCAACTGAAATGAACATGTTTATTTCGTGATTTGCGAGAATTACGTATTGACACTGTCATATTGTGAAAATCAGTAGTGTTACACTTGTGGGTATAACAAAAACATAATTTCTTTTTCTGTGGTTTTGTAAATCTGTTTGGGTAATACCAGGTAAGGAGAATTGTGGCAGGTTCGAATAATACATTTATAACGTAGTTTGTGTGAAATGACGAACGCAGCATTTTATTAATTACGGCCTTATTTTGTCCAATACTTACGTAGGATGTCTAAGAAGCAAGAAAAATCTGCAAGATATCCTCCTCTATAACGATCAGTTATTAACGCCTAACCTTGTCCTGTAACGACTTTGGTACGGTTTGCAGACTTAGCCTCTGTGTATTCTTATTAATTTACTGCATATATGCATGTAATATAGTTGCGTGTGTGTATTATTAAGGAGTGGTTTCTCTTCTGTCCGACACATAATAACAAATCTCAAGAAGGGAGCTGAATTATTTACACAAGGCAAAAGCCGAAGAATACGGTCATAGTAATGAGTATAACAAAATAAAGGCAGAAATACATAACATTAGACTGAGTGAGGGTGAGAGAGATTGTATTTCCTTAATTCCCCATTAAGCTTGAGAACCGACTTAATTATTATTATCATTTACGTGGGTAAGGGAACCTTCATTACTGATACACTGAAGTTAGTTTGTTGATGGTTATGTCTCGTGATTTTAAAATGTCACTAGTCAAGTTGACAGCAGTGATAAGCCATTAAAAAAAGATAATAGGGCGGCGATATTAGTGTACAGCCCTACTTGACGAGTACGCACACTACCAAACCACCACAGAATATTGAATACATTTCTCCTCATAGGTTTGGACGACAGGACGGGAATCAGGCCATAAAAAAGGGCGAAGTCCACAAGTACGGTACAATTCATACCAACGACCTTACTAGGCTGTCAGAAAAGTGGAAGAGGAATGCGATATAGTTATAACCAGATACAGGTACAAATTACACCATTTTACACTGATTTTAACACTAGAACGGCCACAGCGGTCATTTTGACTGTTAGCGAATTTCAAGGTATTTCCACGCTCGTAATTTTTTACGCACGAGGTTGTTCACTTGTGACTTTTAATCTTTTAGGGTTATGTACATTCACGCCAAAAACTACATCCGTAGATAATAAGGGAGCACCGATATTGTCCCCTATACCTAGGAAGGCCATAAGCGGTCATTTTGACCGCTTCACTTCCTTGATACGGAGAGCTCTATTCTGCTCACTGCTTGCTTCCTGTAATATATTTACAAGTAGCGCTATAGGGGCGTATGCTGTAACTAAATAGTATGCCTCTAGCAGTGGTTGCGAGTGGACGAGTTTGTGCCTGTCCCTTCTGTCGTATAGTGCGTAATAATGGCTCGGCGGCAAAAACTTCCTCCTGTTCAATTATTAGCAGAACTTGAAAAGCTAGGAGAAGACGAATCAGGTGACGAAGATACATTATCAGATATAGACGCAATGAGTGACGATGAGGATTTTATACCTCAACAGTGTGATAATATGTCGGATAGTGATGGTGATTCGGCTGATGAAAATATGCACACAGTGGACTTCGCACCTACGATAGACGCAGTTACTCCTTCAACAAGCCGTAATCAATCTTGCAGCAGAGGACGATCTCTTAGCAGCAGGCAACCTATTCGAAGAGGAAGGGGACGAGGTGGGAGAGGTCATGAACTGGTAAAGTCTTCTTCATTTGCATCAGGGGATCAGTTATGTGGTAATGATGGAACAACTATTTGGACTGTTGTCGACAGTAGTGGGAACCCCCCTGGAAGGATGGCTGCTCAGAATGTACTGTACTGAAAGAGGCAGCAGGGCCTACTTCTCACGCTAAGCGTAACGTAGAGACTAACAGCAAGGTTAGTGCCTGGCGTTTATTCATTGACGCATCCATGTTGAAGCATATAAAGATGTGCACAGAGACCGAGCCACGTAGACAGACAACGGGTAATAATTGGTCTATTTCTTTGGAAGAATTAGATGCTTTTATTCCTTTGTTATACGCCCGTGGAGCTTATAAACTTACTGGTCTAGCTGTAGATCATATGTGGTCTTCTTTATGGGGTCCCCCTGTTTTCACTAACACTGTGGCAAGAAACAGGTTCAGAGAAATTCTAAGGTATTTGCGCTTTGATCTCCGTAAAACTAGATCCACTCGTTTGCAGACAGATAAATTTGCTTTGGCTTCGACTATTTGGAATAGATTTATTGAGAATTGTTATGCGTGCTATAAACCAGGAGCGAATGTCACAGCTGATGAACAACTCTTCCCCAGCAAAGCTCGGTGCAGGTTCACCCAGTACATGGCCAACAAGCCAGATAAATTTGGCATAAAATTCTGGCTACTGGTAGACGTTGATTCTAAGTATGTGTGCAATGGGTTTCCTTATCTTGGGAAAGACTAAATGCGACCCGCCAATGAGTCACTGCCTGAAAATGTTGTCATGAAACTTATGGATCATACATCATGAAAGGACGTAACGTGACCACTGATAACTTCTTGACATCGGTAAAGTTGGCCGAGAGACTGAAAAGAGAAGAAAACTAGTATTGTTGGAACAATCAATCGAGTGAGGAAGGAAATACCGGTGTCAATCATAGCACTACGTATGAATCTGTACGAGACTGTCGTACTTCAGAAGGAAGATCACACTACTCTCACAGTATATCAAGGGAAAGTGAACAAGAATGTGCTTCTGCTAAGCACTCTACACCCAAGCGTTCAAGTCAGTGAAGATAACAAGAAGCTCCCTAGTACTACTGAGTTTTATAACGGAACCAAGTATGGTGTGGATGTAGTTGATCAAATGGCGCGTAAATACTCCACTAGAGCTGGATGCCGAAGGTGGTCTGTACATGTATTTTACAACGTACTTGATCTAGCAGCAATAAATTCATGGGTAGTCTACAAGGAAGTTACGGGACAGAGAATCTCTCGACAAGATTATATTCTTGAAGTAATACAAGAACTAAGATCTGATTTTGTGAAAACAAGATCCCGGTTGATTGAACTCCCTAAACTTCAGCCTGAGCCTCAGATTCAGGTTCAATGTGCCAGTCGTAAGCGACGACAATGTCAAGTGAACTCCAATTGTAAACAGAACAAAACCTCTGAAACATGTTCATCGTGCAAAAAAGTAGTCTGTGGAAAATGTTCGTGTAAGGTAATACCTTGCATAAATTGCTTGTCAAGTGCCTAAATAGCCTTGTAAACAAATAGAGACTGTTATTTTTATCATAATTATTCACAAAGGCACTCAATAGCAAGTCCGCCAAAATATTTCATTGTTACCTATTAGAAGTGAGAGAATATGAACAATTATTAATATTTAACAATGGATTGATCTGTATACAATACATCCTAATGGTTAACTGTTGTTTTAAAATAAATTATTGAACATTCTCATGTTTCCCAGATCCTGGATCCTAGGTATATGTCAGTAAGCGGCAGCGGTCAATATGACCGCCTGCGGCCTTTATAGGTATGAGGAATGTTCGGCCGTTCTAGTGTTAATGGTACAAATATAAAATATTAACAATAAGAAAACAAACAACAAGGGGTAACAACAATGTAGAACAGTAATGAGTTCTTTTGAAATTAAGTAATAAGAAAGAAACAATGAAAAGTGTAATCATGCCCCATATTATTATCAACGTTCTGGCAGGGTTGTCAACAGGGAACTGAACCTTGCGTTTTACGTGGCCAACCACCACATCCACACCCCGGCGATAGCGCAGGCTCCAATTCCGTACCTAGGAAGACAGTTTCCAAGCAAGTTCTAAAGGACACAAATCCATGAACACTATTAAAAATAATATTTTTACAACGAACTCCATTGTTTTGCTGTGAACCAACCAACCAACCAACCAACCAACCAACCAACCAACCAACCAACCAACCAACCGACCGACCGACCGACCGACCGACCGACTGACTGACCAACCAACCAACCAACCAACCAACCAACCAAACCAAACCAAACCAAACCAAATCAAATCAAATCAAATCAAATCAAATCAAATCAAATCCAACCCAACTAACCCAAACCAAATCAAACCAAACCAACCAAGCTATTTACTGGGCTTTTTTGCAAAAATCTCTGTATATAATTTAGAAAACTGGCCAAATAAAATACGCACGAAAATATTTCCTTTCCAATTTTAGAAACGTAGAACTGAAAGTATAAGTATTAAGAGTGAGATACGCATACCGGTGAAGTTATAAATGTTGTGCTTAAAAAATGATTGCAATTATAATTCCTATGTTATAACAGAATCTTATAAAAACATTTTCGTTTTCCCTACGTTTAATTTATATATCGGTTTTTCACCGATTTGATATTTTGGGAATATTTTTATATGAAGCCAGCTTTACGAATTCATAATAGGTTATCTTAGTTTTGTACTCCCACCGTTTCGTGTTATTGGTTTTAGAATTTTTTCTTGTCTTGCTTGAAGACATGCTGGCGTTTCTCATGTTTATGTACGCACAATCTGACTTTCTTTTGCTAGTGGCTTAACGTCGCACCGACACAGATAGGTCTTATGGCGACGATAGGATAAAAAAGGCTTACAAGTTGGAAGGAAGCGGCCGCGGCCTTAATTAAGATACAGCCCTAGCATTTGCCTGGTGTGAAAATGGGAAACCACGGATAGCCATCTTCAGGTCTGCCGACAATGGGATTCGAATCCACTATCTCCCAGATGCAAGCTCACAGCCGCGCCCCCCTGACTGCACGGCCAACTCGTCCGGTGACATTCTTTTAGTACAGAGATTAAATGATTAGCGATTCTCAAGAACAACACGATTCTTCGCAAAGATTAATTCCGTTGTCTGTCCTGTGGTGTGCATTTTTTTTTTTTTGCTAGGGGCTTTACGTCGCACCGACACAGATAGGTCTTATGGCGTGTGTGCATTTTAGTATTGCCATTATTTATCGTACACTTAGAATTATGTACCGGATGCCTTTTCGAAATACAGTTGTTCCGATATGTATAGTTCTGATATAGAATCTTACCTCTCTCGCTGCTTATGAATTCTATTTTGGCTTTTAAACACATTTAACACGAAAGTTCACTGTATCAGTAAACATGCAGTACTGACACTGTGTTATCTGTGAGTTGTACATATAAAAAATGCACGGATGTCGGCGCTGAGAGTAGGCCTCTACTACAGCAATCAAAACACACCCCTACTGCATCACTCTGTTTTGGCCAATTTGCGTATTACTTTCTGAAATGATTACTCAATTTATGTACCTCAATTATCAGACAGGTAAACTTCGTTCAACTTACCTACATCCTTATTTCCACTGCTAAAATGTTCATATGGTATTGTATTGAAGGAATAAAAACGTACAATTCAATTCCAATCTAAAATACAGAGGAAAACGAAATAATAAATCATCTAGTACCCTAAGTAAAATATATATATATATATTCATATGTAGAGTATGAAATGATTTTAAGTCGCGGTAACAATTAGAAAAGGCAAGAACCTGACTAAAAGAAAAAGGTATTCGTTTGGTAATACTTTATTCTCATTATAGGTATAGTTAATTTATGCAGCTTTACTACCTGCTGAGAATTTACATACACCATATGCTTTCTTTCTTTCTACTAAATTATTCAACTGTTTTATTTATTTTAAGTACATCTGACATTTCGTGACTTTCGCGTTGGACGATGTGGTACGAAAACTAATCATGTGCAAGAAATACATTCACAAATTGCAGCACCTCTGTCACACAATTTCTTCAGACGATGACAGCCACACTTGTTCTCGCAACTATATTGTCGTGACAACAAGGCTGACAGTAACAAAATAGCGGCCCCAAGACAATCTCTGGCTTTGAGCCACCAGGCGCGGGTTGCTCAATCTGGTGATACCAAATTGCCCCAATTAATTTATTTACCGATTAATGTCATTATTTTCAGTTCAGTTCTCTTTAAAGCTGCTTCATATTAAACAAACGTACATAATTTGTAACACTAACGTTTACGACAAAGAATTTTCAACTAGAAAACGGTTACATGTTAACACTATAACCTGTGACATATTATATTCTCTCATTAATGAGAAACAAGCCACAGTTGTTTATAATGTAGGCCCTATGTGTAAAAGTCATTGTAAGTGGCTATTTATCCATATTACTGCGTAATTGGATACGTACAGTATTTATTTAGTAATTATAGCAATGATCGAAGTTCGGCTCTTTAGGTGAATGGTCCGCGTCGTGGACTTCAGTTTAGACACCCTGGTTTGATTCCCGGTCGGATAGGTCATTTTAATCGTGTCTGGTTAATTCCACTGGGGGACCAGGAGTTTATGTTTGCCCAGCCACCCTCCCCTTGATATACACATAAACTGGTGAACATAACACTCCACTAAAGGTCGGTGTCGAGAAGGGCAACCGGCCATACAACAGGGCTAAATCCATATTCCACTACATTGGAAAATGACAACAGGAAGAGGAAGAAAAGAGCAACGATCAAACAGCATTTATATGTAATTACAAGATAATTTGCCATTTGTGAATTTTGGAATGGAGGAAACTTTCTTCAGCTGGGAGAAACACGAGTCAGGACACATGGAGGGAGTCCAGCTGGGTCCTCAGTCTCATTTAAGCAACATTCGCGAAGAACCTGACGGGTATTTATCTCATCTTCAGTAGATGGGCACTAAAATCTCACCAGGATAACTTGATTCGAGAACTAGAAAAATAGCACGTCTTGTTCTGGGTGATTTCCGACAAGAGAGTAGTGTCACGAAAATGTTGCAAACTTAAGGCTGGGAAGACTTGAAAGCAAGGAGACGAGCTGCTCCACTAAGAGGCTTCTTCTGAGCTATCAGTGGAGAGATGGCATAAAATGGCATTAGTAGATGAATAAGCTTGAATAGAGCTTTTAAAAGCAGGAAATATGATACGCAGATAAAGTTGGATTTCAAGAGAACAAACTGGGGAAAATATTCATTTATACGAGTAGGAATTACGGATTGGGATAATTTACTATGGGAGTAGTTCGATATACTTCCAACTTCTATGAAATTATTACAGGAAAGGCTAAGTAAACTACTCATAGGGAATCTGCCACCTCCGTGACGGTCCTAAATGCAGATAAGTGGTAATAATAATGGCGTGTAGCCTCCAGAGAGGCTTGGTGCAGGTCTTTCGGGTTGACGCCGTATAGGCGACCTGCCTGTCTGTGAGGGTGGGGCTATAACTAACATGAAATCTAATGATGAAGACGGCACAAACCTCCAGCCTTGGAGCCATAGAAATTAACTAAAGAAAGGGTAAGGTATCAATGTTCTGATGGTCGTCTTGTCGTAGCTTTCTCCCACATGTTGCAGAAGAACCACATCTCCCACTCGCAAGGCAGCTGCCCGTTTCATTGGTCTGCTAGTTGTGATGAAGTTTCTTAGCTTCAAGTGTTACACTTTGGTCCCTCTTTTCATAAGATAGTCTGTTACTGAAGCCAGAATTCTTAAGTCTTTGTGCAGAAGTGGTTCAAGTCCGGTAGGGATATGGATCATTGGTAATCAAGGTTGAGGAAGTGAGCAGGAGTTAAAGTTGTAGGGTCTCCATCTTAGATCAACGGGGCTGAATTCATGGTAGCTTCTACACTGGCCAGAATGGTGTTAAGTGTTTCATGGTCCACTTGTCTGCGCCCTCAGAACTTCTGATGCACTGCTAACTGTGCCAACCATACGCTCACACCACACTCCTCAACAAGCAGCACATGGAGCAATCAATTTGCAGTGCAAAAAACTGGGGATACCGTCGATGTATTCTTCATCTGCGTCCCTCACTCACAGGGGGTAAGAAAAAAAGGATCCGACACTTCGAGAAATAAAGTATCGGACAAAGAAAGACAAGAGCCACGAAGGGCGTCAAAATGAGTGTTTCCCTAGACCTCGAATGTGCTAATAAGTCGGGGTCGGAAAAGAATAGAGTTGACCAAGAGTGGTCGGACAGGATAGATGAAAGTGAGGAGTCTGGCACAAGTAAGTGGTAGCAATGAGAAGACACAGCTAAGGGCTCCGTAGTCGCCAATCCACGCTTCCAAGTTGAGACCCATACGGCCCCTTTTAGTCACCTCTTACGACAGGCAGGGAATACCGTGGGTGTATTTTTCGCCTGCATCTCCTACCCACAGGGGTTACAATGTATCAATACAGCTAACAATAATGGAGAACTCAACATTTCCAGTCTTTCATTACTTACGCCACTATATACTTACCAAATAATATGTAGCCTAGACTACACCTCGGCTATTCTTACCAGACACTATGTAGCGTATAGCAGTGGTGGTGGTGGTGGTGGTGGTGGTGGTGGTGATAAGTATTTTAAGGGGGGAGACCCAGCTTAACAAAGGAAAAAATAGGTTAATATTCATTCGATTGTTAAATATGCTATAATTGTGGTTGACAATTGCTGCACATATCCCAGTATTGGCATGTTTCCTGGCAACCAGAAGAAACTTCAATAATGTCAGAATTTTAATAATTTTAATATTTTAAAATGAAATATTCAAAATTTCCCGCCTTTTTAACAGTATATCACTGTTTCTCTTATAAATTCCAAGTTTATATGAATTTTCGTACTTTTCCTTTTTTAAAGTGTGTATCAAAACTCCAACTACAAAATGAACCTCAATCATTAACATAGACTGTGATTTGGACTTTTTGTCGCGTTTTTATTCCGAGCACCAGAAAATATTAATAGCTTTTTAAATAAAAATGTTATATAAAATGGAATTTAAATCCTATTGAACTGAATGAGGTACAGATTGTAGTACAACATTATGGGAGGAAACGCTGAAAAAATCATTATCCGTGAAACAGTAAGAGAGTTATGAAGGAAACCGTGATATATTGTTAAAAAGGCGGGAAATTTTTGAAGGAAACCGTGATATATTGTTAAAAAAGCGGGAAATTTTGAACATTTTATTTTAAAATGTTATAAATAGAATTATGACATTATTGAAGTTGCTTCTGATTGCTCTTAAGCATGCTAATCCTGGGGTATGTGCAGCATTTGTCAACAACGTTTGTTGCGTATATAACAATCGAATGAATATTGGCCTATTTTCCCCGTGTTGAGCCAGGTCTCCCCCCTTAAGGGGAATTGCAACCAGATAACCAAATCTAGTAGATTACGTAGTCATTATAATTTTCAAAACAATTAACAGACCTTTACAAATTAGGGAATACCTAACTCCGACACACACAGCCTAAGTGTATGTCTAATATTGGCTAACAACTACGAGGAAAGGGATGAAGAAATTAACGTAAGTTCTTCATAGATTAGTTTGGAATAATTTAGGTCAAACAAGATCAGTTTGTGAAATAGCTTTAAATCGAACAGTTCAAGAAGTGAAATACACTAGTCTTATCAGAACTACTATCCTAACCGCATCACTTTGGCTGCAGTCGATTGAATTAGGGTATACAACCAGTGTGGTGTCTGTAGTATGGGGTTAATCAGGATTTCTGTGTATATTCTTAATTATTAGGATATACTTTGGACGGCAGTGTATTTTGTCTCGCCGGTCTGGTTCGTATCGTCCTAGTTGGTTTATTAGCGGGTTAATATGATGATGTGTATTATTGTAGAGGTTTGTGGTGAGGGTAATGGTGTAATCTAATATACGTGGTATTTTAGTGATGTCATGTAGTGAAACTATGGGACTGGAGCAGCCTTTAACTTTGCAGATGTCATTTCTGCAAAACATTTTGGAATTCCTTTTTTGAGTTCATGTAATGAATGCGGATTTTTTTTTGTAAACTTCTTCTTTTAAAAAATCCGCAGAGAAAAGTCTGGAGAAGTCAAATCAGGCGAATGGAGCAGCGGACACAAATTTCTTGAGATTATTCGTTTTACAGATGAAATCGTGCTATATTTTCACGGTCTCGTCAGCAGTATGGCAAGTGGTGCCATCTTGCAAGAACGAGCAGTAGCGCTCGTCTTCTTGCGCTTCTTGCAATAAACGCACAAGCTGTCTCTGTATACGGCACCATCAACTGCTGTATAATAAAAAATAATAAAAAATAGAGGTCCAACAATCCTTCTTCACAATATAGCACACCAGAAACCGTACTTCATGCAAGGCCTTAGGTCACCCACTTGACCTTGTACATCTCACTTCGTACAATGCAGATGCTGCACTGTTAGGAAAGCACCATACGGTCAGGTACGCAAGCTTCGAGATTTCAAAGTTAGAGTGCGCTGACTTATGCATGCTCTGTATAATAAATAATGGTACCGACTGCGTGATGGTACGAATTTCTCAAAATCACCATCCATATGACAGCTGACTCTTTTTCTCTGCCTCTAGTTGCCCACATTACAAATAATATGAATTCTAGCAGGGTCTCCCTGGCTGAACTTTCTAACTTACATTTACTAGCAGAGCGGTTGAAAAAATAAAGGAGAAAAACAAATTATTCTAGATCACGCCTCCTTTACAGCCAGGGAAGTAGACCATTTACCTCAACTCTAGACCATGCGATCCCTTGCGTCCATTTATCTCGTTCCTCGACAAGCACGTAATACCATCAGCAAATGGCCTGAAAATATGAAAAATATGCTTTATCTGATTGTGTAGAGAAATTTTGGTTATCCCTACTAAGCCTTGACTGTGATGGTGATGTATGGCGCAGTGACGGAATTAGCATTTTAATGTATTAATAATGATTTGTACTGCATTCACATTATCATAAGCTAATTAATTTGCATAATGTGGTCTTTTATTGTAGCAGCAATGCTGCCAGAATTATAATGCCTTTTAACTCTTATAGATCTTCCTCCAGATCTGAGAGTTTTAAAAATTGCTCCGCTACCTTTCTCCCATCTGATCAGGTCTTTTAACGATCTAAAAATGTTCGTCTGCGAGGCTCAAATTTAAGTCCTGTTGTATATTGTACTACGAGTATAACATGGACAATTTGAAAAATATGTACAGCACGTCAGCAAGTATCTGTGCTATGAAATACATTACAATGTGGGGGTATAGTGCGCATTGGTATCACCCAAATATCACTATAAAATTTGTCACAAATGGAACATAATAATTGCTTTTACACATATCAAGTGAAAAATCACTGGCAAATTAAGAAATATTTTATTTTTGGAGAATATCATGTATACGTACTTGACCACTTTACAAGTACATTTGGTGTTGCGCTCACAGTGACACACGTATGTCTTTTGTCTTACACTTTCAACGATTTAGTGTGTGATATCTGTGTTCATTATTATTCGTTTCATTGCTTCACTTGTCAAACATCATCATTTCATGAATTGTATCGCGATATGCAATATTTAATAGGCGACAAAATGGTATGGCCAATGTACATAAGAAAAATTCAGTGGACTAGTGATTTATTGGTCCAGGGATCATGCTATTTTTCTGTTGACCTCCAGTTTGCTGTTTGAACTGGCCGCTCTAGTCATATGGACAAAGATAATGAGAATCTACAGACATAGCACTCCCATTCCACGGTGCTAGCCCTGGACCTGAAGAAAGTAACAAAAGACGGCACCAGCAGCGCAGTACGTCATAAACCAGTCCTGTCTACAAGCCTTAAGTATGTTTTCATATTTCTCAAATAACGACGGTATTTCTTAATTTGCCAGGGATTTTTCACTTGATATGTGTAAAAGCAATTATTATGTTCCATTTGTGACAAATTTTACAGTGATATTTGGGTGATACCAACGCGCATCGCACCCCAATGTGGTTGTACCGACATGCACGGGACCTGATAAATTGTGTCGTAATAAACAAGTGTCGATGTAACCGACATTTATGATATCAGTCGAAATACGTTGAAAATGATAAAGAATGAAACTTAATTAACAATTGATCTCATTTTACACTGTACATATTTACTTTTAAGCATGATATTATAGTGCACAACTGAAGCACATACGACGTAAGACACAGTATTACTTTGCATAAGAGTTTTAGCTCGAACAATTCGTCTTACAACCACAGTACTTGACAAGCTTCTTCGTTTAGAAATAATGAGTAATTTTTGTCTGCCTTTTCCTTCCTGCCCAGTACATACCATAGTTTTAGAATTACGTTCTATGGTCAAAACTTGGATCACAATTTCACAACACCTTCCACTAGATTCGTAGTAGAACATGTTCACACCTCTGATGGATTCTACAGTATCTCTCACTGTTTGCATATGCACTTCAGACTTTTCTACTTCCTCTTCGACCGGGCGAGTTGGCCGTGCGGTTAGGAGTGCGCAGCTGTGAGCTCGCATCCGGGAGATAGTGGGTTCGAACCCCACTGTCGGCAACCTTGAAAATGGTTTTCCGTGGTTTCCCATTTTCATACCAATCAAATGCTGGGGCTGTACTTTAATTAAGGTCACAGCCGCTTTCTTCCCATTCCTAGGCCTTTCCTGTCCCATCGTCGCCATAAGACCTATCTGTGTCGGTGCGACGTAAAGCAATTAGAAAAAAACTTCCCTTTATTCTTGGTCACTGTGGCCTAGGGTGACGAATTGTTGAAGGAAGGAATGAGGGCCAAGACAGTCATAAAAAAGGGGGACATGCCACAGTTTTGGGGGGACACTTACATTTTTAGTTCTAATTTTGAAACGACAAAAACTGTAAAATTTTCAAAAGCATTCTGTTGCCAGTTTATCTCTTACTGAAGTAATAACAAAGAAAAATACATTTCACTCATCGTTATTGTATTATTGATTTTCCAGTTTGTGGGTTGAAGACCATTCATCTAAATAAATAATAAAGTCAACAAATTCTGAAATAATAAAATAAATATTGAACATGTTACAGCCTAAATGTTATCACCAGGTTTTTAAAAAATTGCAAATATAGGAAAAATTACATATTCGTGGCCCTTCTTAGTTTTATCAGTTACATGAAATATTTTCTAACAGCACAGGTTGAGTCGATGTTCTAGATATTCGTGATAGTAGACAAAAAGAAGCCTACAGGTAGAAAACACTTAAAATTATATAACACATAGATGGAACAAGTCACAGAATACTCCTATTTGGGTAGTGTCAATGCCTCTGATAACAGATCCCTTTCAGAAATCAAGAAACGAATAGTGGTAGCAAAACAAGCCTTCCAAAATAAGAAAAACTTACAGCTAAAACAATCATGTCAGTTAGGAGACAAGAAAATCACTTCTCAAGACCTTTGTTTGGAGTGTGCTACCGTATGGGTGCGAAACCTGGACATTAGGGAAACAGGAAGAAACTAAACTTGAGGCTGCAGAAATGTGGTTTTGGAGAATTACAAAAACAAGTTGGATGGATAAAGAACAAATGACTTTGTTTTAAAGAACGTAAAAGAGGATCGATGTTTATTAGAAAACGAAGTTCATAGGATACGTACAGAGACATGACTCTCTTCTCCAAAGAAAGAGACCCAGGGGACGACCACGGATGCCATACATCAGGAACTCCGTCGGTGAACTGTCATTTGGTTCATATAGCAACATGAGGAGGCTAGCAGAAGATCGTCAGATATGGCTACAGCGACAAGGCATTGCTTTTAGTAGATAATGACACTATACATATAATGGATTTTTTATTTTCACGACGACATTGTACTCGAAATAAACCTCCAACGTATTAGGTCGACTTCAGTACATAGAGAGTTATTCAACGAAGTTGTTCACCTCAAGTATCTTCTGGTCCGTTAAATATATATATATATATATATATATATATACACACACATTCTGTTTTCAAATTCTTACATTGTATTAAGGGGCTCATAACCACTGTCCAATTCGTCTCCATCACGTACGTAATTACCGAGAAACTGATAGCAACATTGCTTTTTAAAATAAAACCCTATTCAACAAATAGAGCTAAGCATCGTGCGACAAGTTGAGTGACGTGCTTATTTTGCAAATCCGACGAGTACTGTTGGATTTATTAAAGGGGTGTCATACATGTAGGCGTTAGACAGAAAGCAAGTGATGCGCCACTCGCGGTGATGTCGAAGGCACGCATCGTGACTCAAGCCTTCTTGATGCACACACATATCTCATCCTTACTTCTCCTTACCCGGAGAAACAACATTATGAGGTACATCTGCGCTTGTGTTAAACTTCCCGCTCGATTTATTTGAACATGCGTTGTCTTACAGGGGGATGTAAACCAAGCGAGGCAATTTGTACCTGGGAGAGACATAACACCATGCACTCAACCATGTTTTGAGCGACCGTCACAATGAAAGTGGTTAAAAAGGGGGGAATGAAACAATGCTACTAAAAAAAACACAAAAATAAAACATTCCGAGAAGAATTATCAAATTATCAGGCACCTGGTTGTAATATTTTGTTAATACCATTAATAATAATAATAATAATAATAATAATAATAATAATAATAATAATAATAATAATCCATTGTAATTTTTAAATTAATCAAATATGAATAAAATTACTCAAAAACTTAATATAAATTAATAAAAATAATTAATCGAAATGTCCGAAATATGGGCGTCAGAGTTCACCAGATTGGAACCCTCGAATTTAGACACAGCTTAATAAATCTTTCTCTCTCAGGGCGTATACATACTGTACATCTACCTCACGCCTTACCTAACCTTCTGAAAACGACTAAATAGGTAGGAACTGCACCTAGGTTATCAATAACTCCACTTATTCTAAAATAACTATATTCTCAATAAAATCCGTGCATGAGCACCTCATCAACACACTAAAATATACATAAAATACACTCACAAATACCGTTGGAAGACTCCATATTTACAAAAACAACAACAACGAAAACAGTGGGAAAACAAAAGCGAGGACCAAGCTACAATTTGGAGTTAGTCCCTTGAACAATGTACATAGATGTAGATAGGTACCCTGCACTGTCTGTGTATCAACACGACTTACAGATTCTTATAATTGGCACTTATTATATCACACAGATACTGTACCTTAATAATACTGTGTTCACTGACTTTAACACTTGGTTTAAAGATACATTCACTTGAGCAACACACGCTTGTCATTTTGGAAAGTCTGAGATACAGCACTCCCACAGCTTCCACCAACGTATAATACCAAGCCGCCACAAGTGATACAATACCCAGTGCCTAAGCACTCCACAGATTGTAGGTCAGTCACGTTCCACAAATATAATAGGACCGCGTTCCAACAAAGTCTGAAGCCCAGCCCAGCCCAGCCCAGTCCAGTCCAGTCCAGTCCAGTCCAGTGTGAAGTTACTCCAGGACTCCAGTATCGCGTGTCTCTGTGTCTGTCGCCTTTTTAAGTCAACCTCCTCCTTCGCCGTTTGAGCACATGCCTATATAGACCTCAGCCTTCCCCTTCCGCTCACATGATACGTCTAGAATGATCCTGGCCGTCCAATCACGCGTAGATCATCTTGTCAAGACACGCCCTGAACCTCTCCCGCGTCACAAGACAATCACAAGATCAACAGACTCTGGGGTGTTTCACGTGAGTCATCGGAAGTTTCCGACTACCACATCAACAAGGCCACCTCATCGGACTCTGAGATGTCCGCATGACAAATACAAAGTTCCCGAGTTCAAAATAGCAATGTTTTCCCAGCCGTTGTACAAAAATTACTCATACACATATGGATACCTTCCAGCTTGAAACATTAGGAATAAATATACAAATGAAATAATAATATTAATAATAATAATAATAATAATAATAGAAAACTCACAATAATAATATCTCACTTCTAAATACAGTGCAAGGGTGTGATATATGTACTATCACATGGTCTTTGCTATAAACGCCCGGATGGAACATTAGAAACGAACAATCAAGAAAATTGCAAACTTCTAGCAGTGTATTTTCAGGACCTTTTAATCTGTGAATCCCTAGAGAACAACTCACCTTTGAACACTCTCATCTAATCAAGATCCAGAACCCCCAACATTGGAAGAAGTCAAAGAAATAATCCATGGCCTCAAAAAGCCCTAGGGGAAGATTGCATAATTGCCGAGATGCTGAAGATACGAGGTGAGAGCGTAGCCCGAAAAATCTACTCGATTCTTCAAAACATCTGGATCACTGAAGAAATCCCTAAAGATTCGAAATGTGCGCTAATCCATCCACTACACAAGAAAGGGGATAAAACCAACATCAATAACTATAGAGGTATTAGCTTAATACCAGTTGCTTACAAACATTTTTCCCAAGCCCTGCTCACTAGACTTGAGAAATAAACAGACCATCTAATTGGTGAATACCATGCAGGTTTCCGAAAAGGAAGATCTTGTACAGAACAAATCTTTAATCTTAGAACTATCCTACAAATACGCAAAACCAGACAAACTGTCATTACTTTTATAGATTTCAAAAAATCATATGACTCCATAGACCATCAAACACTTTTCAAAACTCTAGAAGAATTTCAAGTCAAAAGTTAAATTCCTAGGCGAAATATCTGAGCCTTTTACTATTAACACCGGGGTCCGTCAAGGAGACGGATTATTTCCGTTACTGTTCAATCTAGTACTTGAGAAAGTAATCAGGACCTGGGAAAAGGAAATTAAAATAATAACCCTTGGCAGACTGCTTAAAGATAGAATTCGCTTGCACTGTCTGGCCTTTGCGGATGACATAGCAATCCTCTCAAATAACAGGCAAGAAGCAATTCATTCCAATGAAAAATTACGTGAAATTGCCATCAAAACGGGACTTCAAATCTCGTATGAGAAAACTCAATACAAGGCAGGAGATTCATGATACTTAAGATGGACAACCTATGACAATTAATTTCAGCAAAATCTTTGTCCTTCTGAAAAAATATCTCACACTTTTCGGAAAAGACGACTGAAATTTTATGGACACACTATCAGAATGAACAGTAACAGACTAACCAAAAGAATTCTCAACCTGGCCCTTTCATCTGAAACCAAGAACAGCTGGCTTCGTGAAATTGAAACAGATTTCCAGGAAATCAACATCTCGGAAGGCATTGTACAGGACAGATGTAAATTCAGAACCAAATTCGACAATCACTAGTTTGAAGACAAACCCAACACCAGAGCCATTATAACCTGGACAGAAGAACTAAGGAAGAAGCTCAGCGGGAGGATGAAGAGATGTTTAAGGCCAACACATCAACTAAGCTGGTTCAATCGATCTCCTAAGTAGGACATACCGATGTAAATAATAATAATAATAATAATAATAATAATAATAATAATAATAATAATAATAATAATATATGTTAATCTTTATTACTGTTCAACGTTACCATAATTTTAAGTATGAAAAAGAGTACAGAACTGGACAAGGCCCAGAATGGGCGGGAATTAAAAAAATCGCATTAGATATTTGAGGTCCTTCTGTGAAAAAAGGGCCATTCTGTGTCTTAGACGTTGTTGGGACTGCGGGGAAAAAGCATACATAATCGTAATCTGCACTGTGGCTTATCAGAGGCCTTTAGAGTGTCAAAAGGAGTGAGACAAGGTTGCATTCTTTGTCCCTCCCCCACTGTTGTTCACAGGAAATACATTATCCGAAGGGTTCTGGACAGCCGGCATGGTGGAGTATCAATTAGAGGAAGGCTGTTACAAAATCTGCGTTGTGCTGATGATACTTGGCAAACAGTGAAGGTGAACTTGCTGAATTGTTGCAGCGGGGAGAAAATTAAAGTCTTCAGCTTGGATTGGAAGTGTATTGTAGCAAAGACCAAGGTGATGGTTGTTGACAGAGGGAAAGAAGCTCCAAATTAGTGGTCGTCTAGTAGGTCTAGATGCTGTTAATGAATTTGTTTATCTTGGCCACTTGCTGAGCAACACTGGCAACTGCGACAAAGATATCAGAAGAAGAAAATTGCTCTTGCAAATGTTGCTATGGGTAAGCTCCAACGATCTGGTGTGATCGACCAGTCTGTAAAAACACAAAGAAACGTCTGGTTTGTGTCTCAGTATTTTCAGTCTTCTTCTATGGCTGTGAATCATGGACAGTGAAGGCTAAGGACCAGAAGCGTATCAACGCACTTGAAATGTGGTGCTTGCGGAGGATGCTATGAATATCTTGGACGGAGAAAAGCTGTAACTACTCCATAATGGGAGAGCTTGGTATGCCGAATCGACTTTCCACTCTTGTTAGACGGAGAACACTGCAGTTTTCTTTGAAATACTAATTGTTCAAGGAAAAGTAAATGGTATCAGGCCGCGTGGGAGAGCACCCTGAAGATGAATAGACCATATCAAAGACGAAACTCACGCATCTCATCGAGTGACAATCCGGAGAACAGAAGAGCGAAGACAATGGCGACTCTTGGGGAACTCCTTTGAATAGGAAAGTAACCATGAGACCAAGATACCCAGCCGTAAGTTTTATGCCACTGAAAAGAAGAGAATCATAATCTCACATTTTTATAGACCCCTGTTTATTAGTATATCATTAGCTTATAATTTGTCAGGAGCTTTTCCAAAACATAACGACAATTAACTACCAATCTGCCTGACGACTTTACGACCAAATATTTGCAGAAGTGTTTGTTGATCGATTGAAGATCCTCCCTGATCGGTCAGCGAAATGAGTTCGGAAGCGAGTGTTAGCCTTGGCTCTGGCCAGGAGCTGTTACTGCCAGGATGTGAACGTGTGAAGCGCTCCCCAGGGGTTGACTGTGCAGTAATGAAGACGTAGATGAAGCCGAGGTTCGCGTCACTTGCTCTTTATTGCACCCATAAATTAGCAACACCTTCCAGATAAACTGGATCAGCTTCACAGCGGTTTATTAGCGTTTGATTAAAAAGCAAACAAACCAACAAATTTACGGTAAACACAATTATAAAACCCAAGTTATTCCGTAGCGCTGGTGGACGAAATATTGTATGAAAATATAGTGGAGCCTATCAGACAGCAAGGAGAAAACAAATTTACGGTGGCGACCTGAAACAAATATTCATTACAGAGCTGGCGGCTCGGGAAGGCGTCGCTATGCGCTCTTTCTTCACGTCGACCGTAGCAAATAACTCTTTCTGCTCTAGCGTGCTGATATCTAGAAATACCATCGAGCTGTTTGGCTCTGTATTAACGAAGTTTATGCTTGTGTATATTCTCACTTATAGTAACGGTATGTTTTATTATTTGGCTGGAACATTAATTACTATTTTCGATGGTTTTATTTGGCGAGGCTCAGTTAATAGTAATTTATACGTATTTCACTAGCTTTGTCTTCGTGAACAGTCTTTCCAGAGTTTATGTAAATTAGACCGAGAGGCACTGAAATAGGGTAGAGAACTTATTTTAGAGCACTTTGTTCATTCTCCATTGTGTGTAACGTCTCGTTTTATGGTAACAAGGCATTACGTCACTAGATGGGTAAACATACTGGGAGAGACACACACTTTTATAGGTCAAAAATAGTATTTTTCTATTCTATAAATTGTAGAGTGCACTTTCCTCTTGAGTCTGGTGAAAAAATCGGCACTAATTCAAATATTTGTTTGTAAATGCTACGTTCCAATTTGTGATATATTTGTTGTTCATTTTCTATCAATTTTGACATACGGGAAATTTAATAATAATAACTTTCTTTTGATACAGTTTATTAACGAGGGAATTAGACATTTTCAGCTTTGGTCCACTTAATATTGCTATTCCATTGCTTATTAATCAAGTTATAGCCTAGTTCATAACTCAACTACTCCTGAACTTAAATAATGAGTTTCGAGAAATTATATTTTACACACGGGTTTCATCATACTTCAATAAGTATTGAAGACGATGAAATTTTGTATCGTAGTGTATATTATTTAAATACTAGCTAGGAAAGGGCCTACACGATACTGGATCCCTATCTCATGACTTTTGGCATGCCAATGTATGCAGAACATTACAACTCTTAACACTCAAATTCACAAGTGAAATAATTGACAAATTTAATAGATATGAAATATAACGCATTTACTAGATATTGCAATACGAGATGAATTATGGCTAAGAAGTGATTTTATGGATGCGGACATTTTCCCCAGAAATGAAGTGTTGATTTTAGAGGCAAGGAAGATTACAGAAGAGGAGGAGCATCCATACTGGTGAAAGAAGAATTTGTAAGCTATGAAAAAGCTGGGGATAAGAAACATGAAATTATAGGTGTAAGCTTCATCTCTAACGATAATGGGCTTGGGTATATACTCAGCGCGGGAAATGACACAGAAAGGAACATTATTGTAGCGGGTGATTTTAATTTACCAAATGTTAATCGGTAAGGTAATGCGAATGACTTGAAGCCTGACCAACAAGTGGTAAATACGTTAATCTGGGAAGGACAGCTGGATCAGGAAGTGATGGAACCAACTAGAGACAGAATATTCTAGACGTAGTGCTCATTAAACCAGATGAGCTGGATGGAGAAACTGAAGTGATGGTGATTACAAAGCTGTTTCTGTCGTAGTTATAAATAAATGCGACAGAAAGGAAAGTTGTAAAATAGGAATATCAGGGAGTACCATAGTATGGTTGATAAGACAGGCATGAGGGTGTTTCAAAATTATGATCCGTAGAATATGGTAATTAAAACTGTAAACAGTCTATGGGACTGGTTTAAAGCAACTGTTGAGGAGTGGAACAATATGTCTATACTTTTAAAGGTGGTAAGTAATGGTAAACACCCACTATATTTTTATTTTACTTTCTCTTAAGAACAAAGACCTTTTTTTTTTCAATGCCGACTCAGTCAATATAACATTTACGTCTTTCAAACTGTCGAAACATGAATTGCAATACAACACTAAAAATACCTGAATAACTTAGCCTTTTTTCACTATTTTTATAGAAAAGATTTTCTTCAAGGGGCCGGTTTTAACAAGTATATTAACACAGAATTTCTAACATTCATATGTTAATTTTAGAATTTTTGGACAGATTTTCTCAATTAAATGAAACCATTTTAATTCATCCTGGAGAATAACTACATTTGAACAATTCTGAAAATTTTAAAGGGAATCATCCAGTTACGTTATGAAATGTGAGGTCGAAAAAGTGTCTTTGTTTATTCATTAAAAGCAAGAGAATAAATACTGCAACAAACCTCACGCGAGGTACAGCGGAGTGTTGTCTTCATACGCCACGCCTGCTATTCTGACTGGAGCATAAACCTCTTCCCCAAAATACATGTACAACATAAGCTCACGGACAAAACATCAGTCACCCTAGTGCGCATGCACAGATGGATCGTTAAGTCTGTACAGATGGCGCAGCGAATGAGCCCCGTGCTCAACCGCACGCGCACTAAGTCTACGTGAGCATAAGGCAGTAGCGATCAGAGAGACATTGATGTTTCAAGCGGACAGCGCATGTCAACATGGCTAGATGTAAGGATGTGACTGAGAGGCAAAAAGGGTAAATCGTGTTTGGCCGTGCCCGTGAAAAGTGGCTGGGTTTGTTGGTGTTTCGCAGTGCTCTGTTCAACGTGTCTACAAGCAGTGGTGTACTACACGTGACCACGAAACACGACGTCAAAATCATGGTCGGGAAAAGATCCTGACTGAGAGGGACCAGAGACGCGTTTCACGGCTTGTGAATCAGAATCGCTTCCCAACCCGACAGGAATTGCTGCAGTCAGTGAATTAAGCTCCATTCCAACCTCTTGACAATAGAACATAGCGACGGGAACTGCATGGAATGAACATTTGGAGTCTGTTACCTCGCAAGAAGCCATTGCTCACACAGGCATATAAAGCAGCGCGTTTTCAATGGGCTAGAAATCTTCGAACGTGGACAGTAGCTGATTGGTAGAAATTAATGTGGCCTGACGAATCACGGTTTTGCCTGCATTCCAACGACGCACGTCGTCGAGAACACCAAAGGCCAAATGAGTCGTCCAGTTGCAAAACCCGTTATGTGCAGACAAACACATTTTTCAGGAAGCGCAACAAAGATAGGAGGTTGAAATTTTGTAATTTAAAAACAGTAAGCGTTCATCTTCATCATACCACAAAATATAACTTATAGAACCCATGTTTTTTGCAAAAAAGGAAACATTTGGACATAACGAGTTTTGCAACAGTTTTGTGGAGATATGTGCAGCAGTATATGGAATAGAGTGTGCAGAGTTATGGTGAACATGTTTTATTAGCTACGTTTGAGCGTATTACACTATGAAAATAACATGGATGGAAATAATTTTACGGTTAGGATATAATGTTTTGATATCTAATCCCCGCTCTTTGATTTTATGATTACATAAAGAAATCATCATTCATTCAAAACATTTTATAAGTTCTTTAACATTTTGTACAGTTAGAATATATTAACAATCCGTTATTGTCCTCAACAAAATCTACCACACCAGTGTCATAATCTGGCATTTCACTGTTTAAAGTTTGCCGCTGGTCAAACAGTGTCTTGTAGAACGTGAGGTCATCGCTCCTTTCAACCTCTTGGCAATAGAACATTGCGACGGGAACTGCATGCAAGGAACATTTGGAGTCTGTTACCTCGCAAGAAGCCATTGCTCACACAGGCATATAAAGCAGGGAGTCTTCAATGGGGTGGAAATCTTCGAACGTGGACAGTATCTGACTGGTGGAACTTTAAATGTGGCCTGACGAATCACGTTTTTGCCTGCATTCCACGACGCACGTCGTCGAGAACGCCACAGGCCAAATGAAGTAGTTCATCCTGGATGTGTGCAAGGCAAGGTTCAAGCCAAAGGTGAGTCTGTGATGTTTTGGGGGTGTTCTTCGAATTATGGATTGGGCTCGCTCACTAGATGACCACTAACATGAACCAGCAAGTTTATATTGTTACGTGTTGGCGGGGTAAATAAATGAGTACAGAACCTGGTAGCGTCCTATTTCTAAGATTTATTAGCTAAAAATAAATGAGTACAGAACCTGGTAGCGTCTTATTTCTAAGATGTATTAGCTAAAAATAAATGAGTATAGAACCTGGTAACGTCCTATTTCTTAAGATTTATTAGCTGAGCACTAAACTACACACAACATTCGCTCATAACACACAACTACACAGTTCGCGCGCTCTCTCTCTCTCTCACTTGTTCTCACACTACACAGTTTCACATTCACATACAAGGTCCCACGTCGCACGCCTACACGTTCTCTCCTTCGCCGTCAGTCCGCACTGTAGACGCTAATCCGACAATCACGCCAGTTTACACACTTCACAGCACTGGGAGTCGCTCATGACTGAACCTCATCAACTGCAACCCAGGCAAGTCACTCCTCCCTTATATATCTGCGCCGGTCCTTTCAGAACAGTCCAGATGCTGGATGTGTCTAGGAACCTCGCGAGATGGAAGACTCCAGATTAAACGTAGAGTAATTCCCATAGTCCCATGCAGCGCGACCACGGACGGTCTAGCACTTCAGTCTTGCTCGTGATTGGCGCAGTCGAAGCTTAAGCGGGTGGCCCCACCCATAGCAAGCTGGCATGGTGGACGCTGACTCCATCAACTCTTCCCCCCAAGAAGTCCAACCCCCCCCCTCCCCCCTCATCAATGCCACCATCTTCGATGCCAGATCCTACCCCCATGCCCACTCTACCGCCACCTAATCTCACCACCACTGCCACCCAGACCAGAAGAAGACGTCGCCGAAAGCCAGCTCCGAAGCCCTCTTCAAGCTCCAAACCAGCCACTCCTGCCACCCCACCAAAATTGGTCCCGAGTACAACCCCTCCCTGGTCATACAGTGTTATAACTGCCTAAATCTCCATCACACGGCTACTTCATGCACAAATTCCACCAGGTGCAACAGGTGTGGTGGCCCCCACCACCACAAAGAATGCGAGGTACCTCGTGACCAGGCGAGGTGCGGAAACTGCCAAGGAAAGCACGCCGCATCGTTCCCTGGCTGCCCCTTCATCAAACGGGCAATCAGATCCCATTATCGGCGTGCCAAGCATCTTACCCCCCCCCACAAATTTTTCTTTAATCCACCCCCCCCCCCGCTGTTCACCCCACTAGTTCATGATTCCACCACGCTTATAAGCCTACTTCTAAATCTACTATATTCACACCATTCTCAAACCACGATCCCAATCATGCCAAGTAGGCAACCACTTGTTCCATAAAACAACTAAGCTCCATCCCGCCAAGTTACAACGCCTTGCAAGACTTTCCTTCCTCACTGGATTGCCTTCTTCTTCTTCCACTACCACTGCAGCAATTTACATCAATGATATGATCCCTCCTAGCACTAGCTGAATCCAATGCATTATTTGATTTTTAACAGAGAAGCGAAGAGGAGGTTTCATTCCTGACGTGGGAAACTTGTTTTTCTAACGACAGATCTCCCCCCCCCCCCCGCTAGGGTATTGTGATGTGAGAAGATGCCGACCTACGGCACGTCGCTGCAACAGATGAGTAGAGGGGCCTAAGGTCGCCCCGGGACTCTCTGCTACTGGACTTCAAACGGAAAAAAAGATATAACCTTTAGAATATAAACATTCTGGATGATCAGGCGTTGCCCTTCAGTCAACATCTGCATGATGAGTACCGGTAAGCTATTTATACCCCGATTTTTAAGATGACAGCAGCACAGTTCATCGGGCTGGATGCGTATGTGACTGGTTTTATGGACACTCTCCCGTCTTACTGCATCTCGATTGGCCTGCTAAATTACCTGACTTGAAACCCATTGAAAAAGTGTGGGACATGTTATTGGTACAGCGACATCAGCATCCCCGCAATTTGGTGGAACTGTGCGATCAAATCCTTGGCAAGTGGCTTAACCTGGATGCGACGTGCCTGAACAACCTTGTAGACTCACTTCCTAACCGAATCCAGGCGGTTATCAAGTCCAGAGGCGGAGTTACACGCTATTAAATGATGCGTGTAATGATTATTCCAGGGGTGATTACCTTTTTGTCCGGTGAACTTATTTAAACTAACTACTGAGAAGTATTGCCTGTAAGTTGGTACAGAGACAAAGGAAGATGCTATCAATCTGCAGAACCTAAAAAGAAACTACTCTGAATCTAGCTACGTAGAATGCATTGGTCTGGGTCAAAGCCAATTATTTGTTCATATTGATACTTTTACGGTCGGTACTTGCAGACATGGTATGGGTTTTTGGGCTTATGCCCTGTAAAGAAAACAAAGTGAAACTCTTTATGTTTCGAAGAGAACTCTGCTTCGCGTCTTCAGAAGAAAATCTCGACGGTTCACGACGAAACGTAAAAAGGTTCAACTAATTATTTGTCACGAATACAGAAAGCATGGTTTATTAGGTGCCTTGCTGTTTGTCAAGCATCTCAGAGCCTTAAGTGTCTGTAATTAGAGCGATCACAAATCACGTTTGTTGTTCATTGCAATCCAATTCACTGAGTCAGCTCATTTTGCAGAAAGCCTCAGTTCCTAGATATCGTGGTTACATGGAAGAGAAAAACGTAAATATTGCAAACTTTGTGGCAGTCATATAACAACATCAAGGTCCCTCAAAGGAATCGAAGATGAATAATTATCCAGAAATTAAATCACATAAGAACGACAGAATCATGAACTGGAACACAAGACAGGATAAATACAGTTAGAATGCGAGAAAAGAGGGAGCAACAAGAGGAGATACGGACAAACATGAAAACACAAACGGACAAGAACAATCTCCACATCTTAATACAATGTCGTCTCCGAACAGATAGGTTTTCTTCTTATCAATTCCAATTTACACCCATTTCTCGTTTCTGCTTCCTAGCGTCGTCAGGATGGCAGGCTAAAACACTCATTGAAGGGTCATCTTGACATATCTTAAGTCTTGAAGTGGGAAGTGTGAGGTAAGAAGCAAGCCGGAAACACAGGGAAAAGGAAGACACAAAGAAAAAAATGAATATAGGTGGTTAAGGACTAGGAACACTGGACAAACCAAACGGAGGAAAGGTTACTCAACAGGTCAACATATGTATTAAAAGGAACAAACAAATTACAAACAGATTTATATACAAAAAGAGACATATAATAGGATAAACACAATGAGAGGTCAGCATCGGAAGAGGAAGCAACAGGAAAGAAGACAAGGATAATCATCAAAACACGAAAGGACAAGGACGATCTCCATATCCTCATACATATCCAGAAATTATCAACCTACGATTGGAATAATCGAGCGAAGGATGCTTACGAGGGAGCGAAGTAGTGTTCCGAAGCCTCCCAGATATTGAGCTTTACGAACAAGTGGTTGGGGTTAGTTTAGTGGCGGCTAGAGGAAGGAGTCTGTCAAGTTGACGTGGCGAGTGAAGGACGATATGGCCTATCTCGTAAGTGAAGTAGAGTTGACTGTGGTGTGATGTGGTACCCGGCGCAAGGCACGGCGCCCATATTTCTCTCTGCACAACCCCCCTCCCCATCAGTTTCCTAGACAGGTAAGACGCTCCACATCACGCCTACAGTTCGACGTGTCTCCCACCAGCTCATTACATACAGTTCAATAAAGTTAGATGCCAGCACCAAAGAATGGTGCAGTGTTACGAATAAAGAAGTTTACTCAACAACTGTAGTGTGTGTACTTATCTTCAATGGACAGACTATGCAAGGGTATAATTTATTGTTTTCACTTAGCGGGCAAAAGCTACGTACAGCTTCATCTGTGAGGAACAACTTGAGAGTCCTGAACGCGTCGGCGCGAGGGACTTGTTCTACTGAAAGAATAAAGCTCAATTGTATTTCTTGGTATCTATAATATTTTATTCTCTTACGTTTATTTAATTTTTATGTACCGGTATTCATTTTAATTTTCAATATAAATTAAGTGAAACCTGTAGTATGGCCAATACTGTCATAAGTTTTGGTATCATAGCAACAGTTATTACATCGGTTTGTTGTTTGTGTATGAATAATAATTATTAATATAGATATCGTAATTGGTTATGTGAAAAATGGAGAACATTGCAGATATAGCAGATATCTTGGATTCAGGAGGTCAAATGGACTGTATCGCGATTGACCTGTCCAAAGCATTTGATAGGGTGGACCATGGGAGACTGCTGGCAAAAATGAGCGCAATTGGACTAGACAAAAGAGTGGCTGAATGGGTTGCTATATTTCTAGAAAATAGATCTCAGAGAATTAGAGTAGGCGAACCTTTATCTGACCCTGTAATAATTAAGAGGGAATTGCTTAAGGCAGTATTATTGGACTTTTATCTTTTCTTTTATATATATATAACTAATGATATGAGTAAAGAAGTGGAATCAGAGGTAAGGCTTTTTGCGGATGATGTTATTCTGTATAGAGTAATAAATAAGTTACAAGATTGTGAGCAACTGCAACGTGACCTCTATAACATTGTGAGATGGACAGCAGGCAAACAGGGTTAAAAGTCAGGTTGTGAGTTTCACAATTAGGAAAAGTTCTCTCAGTTTTAATTACTGCGTTGATGGGGTGAAAGTTCCTTTTGGGGATCATTGTAAGTATCTAGGTGTTAATATAAGGAAAGATCTTCATTGGGGTACTCACATAAATGGGATTGTAAATAAAGGGTACAGATCTCTGTTCATGGTTATGAGGGTGTTTAGGGGTTGTAATAAGGATGTAAAGGAGAGGGCATATATGTCTCTGGTAAGACCCCAACTAGAGTATGGTTCCAGTGTATGGGACCCTAACCAGAATTACTTGATTCAAGAACTGGAAAAAATCCAAAGAAAAGCAGCTCGATTTGTTCTGGGTGATTTCCGACAAAAGAGCAGCGTTACAAAAATGTTGCAAAGTCTGGGCTGGGAAGAACTGGGAGAAAGAAGACGATCTGTCAGCGGAGAGATAGCGTGGAATTACATCAGTTGACGAATATGTTTAAGTGACGTCTTTAACAGTAGGAAAGATGATGAAGATAAAGTTAGAATTCAAGAGGACAAATTGGGGCAAATATTCATTCATAGGAAGGGGAGTTAGGGATTGGAATAACTTACTAAGGAATATGTTCAATAAATTTCCAATTTATTTGAAATCATTTAAGAAAAGGCTAGAAAAACAACAGATACGGATCTGCCACCTGGACGACTGCCCTAAATGCAGATCAGTATTGATTGATTGATTGATTGATTGATTGATTGATTTTGCTGAGGATATAGAAGTATTGTACGAAGCTCACGAAACAGTACATAAAGTACTGGAAAGTCAAAACATATCTAAGAAAAAAATCGTGTAGGCTGTGTATATTTCACAGCCACAAGTTTTAGGTGTAGCAACGTCTACGTACCGAGTCAAATGACATGAAACGCATGTATCGAATGTAATACATGTATTCGTAAGTCTCGGAATCAACTGAATGAAACAATATGTTCGCACTGTATCGCCACATCCACAGTGGACAGATGAGACATGTCACAAGATGGTGGCGCGGGTGACGTTATGCCAGCGCCGGACATACTACGGTCATCTTGTACGACGCATATTTCTTGAAATGCTGGATATACTTCGATGATTCTTTCAACATCATGTTTGGCTTAATGAGGTCTATCTATATTCGAGATTTCAGCGATATGTATACAATAACACAGAGGCATCGGCGGTCACTTCTAGCCTCAAGTTTATAAACGCGGAATTAGTAGCACAACACTGTCACAAGTAAAATGTTAGCACCTCTTTTAGAGTACATGTTCATTCAGATTTGAAATAAACAAACAAATCGAACGAACGACACATCAGCTGGCAACAGCGATTCAAACGGTCCTTCCTTTTCTCTTTATTTTATTACAATAAGCTTTGCTAATTTTTTTATACCGTAACCTCTGTGAATTATTTCTGAAGTGTTTATAAATATGTCTTAATCTGAATTGTAATTACGCGAATTACAAATTGTGACAAATACATAACCAGGTATATCGTAAACTTAACGACGTAAAGGACAGAGACAAGTCTCAAGGAGTAGCTGTAACGTTAACATTACTTATTTTTGTGTATAAAACGCAAAAACGTGGAATGCAAGGCAGAATTTAACAAGTGAATGTGTTATATGCATTAGAATACACAATGTATATTTATGTCTTAGTTCCTAACGTTCAAAGACTATTGACTCGAAGAGCACGGGCTGGATCGTACGTTGGATATTTTCAGACTTCTTCCATGTGTCGGCAACCTTTTGGAACGCTATGTATATCGTCGGGGTTCACGCAGATTACAGTAAATACGGCTGCAAGGATATTCCCAGGTGAGTCCGTGCTCCCGAGACAATCGAAGTCGAAGTTTGGCTTGCTCCTTATTTACACATTGCACGTTTCGCAAGTTGTAGACCCAGTGGCGCAGAGCAGGGGAAAGGTTGCTGAATACGCAAAGAGTCGTGCGTATAGAGCATCCCCTTTTTAAATTCAAACAACTAGCAGTATAAACAGCCTTAATAAAATTAGCGGGAGGATAGCTTACAGGTATGGTCACTAGCTTCTCACAAGGTGGCTGCGGTTCGAATCCCAACTAATGTATGTGGGAATTTCGAAAAGTCACGCTCCTGAGGTTCGAATCCCGCGGAAAATTGGAGGTCTCGTGGATATAATCAATAACGAGACTAAACATAATTCTGCCCCATCTCAGTAACTTTCATTGGCACCTTTCTTCTCACAGAACGTACAAAATTATACCAGTCTCTGGGTAACATTATTTCAAATGGATTTTGCTTCTTTGCTCGTTCTGTCCGATCATGGCCCACATCACACTCAAGATGGGTATGACCAGGTGATATAAACTTGTGATCTATGATTTCCAGAGAAGGATGGCTTTCAACTCCAACAATAATCATAACTGCCATATTGATGCTCTGGTTTTGTGCACCGCAAGTATCGGAATAATTTGTGAGAAACATACGAAAGCTTTTGAAGAATAATGGAAACCTACAATGATGTAATCAGAACATCATGTATTGAAAAGGCAAAATAATTCTACCAAAACTTGATATATGAAACGTATCATGTTTTGGCTGACCATAAACTGTAATGTTTCAAAGATATTATTACCTGCCATTGCCATTGATTACGGTATTATAATGAGTAGACAAGAAAATAACGGACGATGGTTTCTTAAATTACTTTTTGATGAATTTAAGGCAGAAAGTTCAATGCTACTAATTAAGGATTTTAGTAGGTGGAATGTCTTGCAGAACGCAACGATTTTTCAAGGTACTGTGCCCCTACTCCCGATCAGCAAGCCTAGACTTCGACGTTTTCTTGAAGTTATATGCTTGCTCCATATATATCCTTCGAGTGCTGCCATTCTCTAGCAAACCATGGATCTTTTCATGGACGGTGAATTCGGTTCTACTGAGAAAGATGGCAGAACTGGCCTAAACAATACTGACAACTGTGAAATACTAGTAAAACATTTTGATCAACTTTAAAACTGCCCTGAACCAAACTATAATTTGGAATTCCCAGAAATAAATTAAAATGTAGAAGAAATTAAAGAAATAATTAACAGCTTAAAAAACCATAAAGATAGTGGAAAGACCCCTATAACAGCTGAACTTCTAAGATGGTCTCAACCGAAAATCGTTGAAGAGCTACAGTTAATCTTCGAAGTTATTTGGAGAAATGACAAGATTCAGGAAGAATGGAAAGTGATCCTCATACACCCATTGCGTAAAAAAAGATGAGAAGCAAGATATTGATAATTATAGGAGAGTATCCTTGCTGAGAATCACTTACAACGAACTCAAAAACCTTGCTGAACAGAGTAGAAACAACACTTGACAACCAATCAGGTGAATATCAGAGTGGATTTCGCAAAGGTAGATCTTGTTTAGAACAAATATTTAAATTAAAATAAACAACTCGTCATATAATACTGATCTCCAAGGACATAGTAGTGACATTTGTGGATTTTAAAAAGATCGTTGTTTCTGGTGATGAAGAAATCTTTGATAAAACAATATTGGAATTTGGAGTGGAATCTAAATACATAATACATACATACATACATTACATATATACATTATCATTAAAGACTCTTATGCCTTTCAACGTTTAGTCTGCAAGCCTCTGTGAATTTACTAAACGTCGCCACAAACCTCTATTTGCAACTAATGCTGTGGCCTCATTTAGTTCTATACCTCTTATCTTTAAATCGTTAGAAACTGAGTCTAACCATCGTCGTCTTGGTCTCCCTCTATTTCTCTTACCCTCCATAACAAAGACCAATATTTTCCTAGGTAACCTATCTTCCTCCATTCGTCTCACATGACCCCACCACCGAAGCCGGTTTATGCGTACAGCTTCATCCATCGAGTTCATTCCTAAATTAGCCTTTATCTCCTCATTCCGAGTACCCTCCTGTCATTGTTCCCACCTGTTTGTACCAGCAATCATTCTTGCTACCTTCATGTCTGATACTTCTAACTTACGAATAAGATATCCTGAGTCCACCCAGCTTTCGCTTCCGTAAAGCAAAGTTGGTCTGAAAACAGACCGATGTAAAGTCAGTTTCGCCAGGGAGTTGACTTCCTTCTTACAGAATGCTGTTGATCGCAACTGCGAGCTCACTGCATTAGCTTTACTACACCTTGATTCAATCTCACTTACTATATTACCATCCTTAACCCATTAGTCCATAACATCCGATATATCGGCCGTCACAAAAAATATAACTGTGTGAGATTTACGCATGGTCTTAAGCCGGCGATACCTTCTTGTGCTTCAGAAAGGCTGTAGTTAACAAGAACCAAGAATACATAAGTCTTTATCCTTACCATTTATTGTTGAATCACACTTATTGCGAGCATGGCGGCAAGATGGTACAGAGTTTTGTTCAACAGTCAAAAATTTTATTTATGAATTAAGAAATATTTCCAATAATTGGATATTTTGGTATGGACCGTATTGTTGACACTCGTATGAATCTGCCGACACACAAATATGTCAAGTATGTCTTATTATTGACGTGACAGAGGCTTGTAAATATAGCTGTCCTGAAAATCGGACGCTATGCACAGGGAATCCTACCGCCTCAGACATTTGTAGTCCCTTATTACACGGACGCATACAGTTTGATGGTGAGTGAAATGTTGGAAGTTTTGGAGGCAGAATAGACATTTTGGAGAGGAGCAACACATCAAACTTCCTGATGATCGGTATGAAACGTTTGATGATAATGACAAATGAGTATGAGAGTAATATAAATTACCTTAGTAGAAACCTACTTCTGAGTAAATGTGAAGGACAGACTAACCCAAACCCCATGCCACTACAGCCCATGAAGGGCCTTGGCCTACCAAGGGACCGCTGCTCAGCCCGAAGGCCTGGAGATCACGAGGTGTCGTGTGGTCAGCACGACGAATCCTCTCGGCTGTTATTCTTGGCTTTCTAGACAGGGGCTGCTATCTCACCGTCAGATAGCTCCTCAATTCTAATCACGAAGGCTGAGTGGACCTCGAACCAGCCCTCAGGTCTAGGTTAAAATCCCGGACCTGGCCGGGAATCGACCCGTGGACCTCCGGGTAAGAGGCAGACACGCTACCCCTACACCACTGGGCCGGCCTGAAGGGCAAACTGCTTCAACAAAATATGCAAAAAGGAGGCTAGGTCCAGTGGTAGTCAAAATATTACCGGTACTGAAAGTTTACAGGTGGAAACGTAAAACCAGAAAAGCGTGCGAAAGGAAACTCTCATACGAAAATAGTCATACATAAGATCGGGCCAATACCCCTGCTTCCGTTATCCGTGATAAGAAAAAAAAAAAAAAAAAAAAAAAAAAAAAAAAAAAAAAAAAAAAAAATCAAAAGCATTGGTAGGTCAAATTGTAACACAAAGAAGCAACCCCAAAATGGACAAGATCACAATCTACATCTCATTTAGTGGCTGACTGTTTTCCTGTCTCTCTTACCCCCATCAGATGATGCACACACTACCTAGCTTGCAACATTATCTATCTATATCTATATATCTATATCTATATATTATATAAAATAAGAGTTTTGTCTGTACATTGCTCAGAATTTGAAAATAATGATATTTCTGTATCGGTCATGTCCATAGTAACAAGAAAATGCACTTTTTACATTTCCGTAATTTCTGTCTGTCTGTCTGTCTGTATGTATGTATGTACACGCATCACGAGAAAACAGTTGAAGATAATTTAATGAAAATTGGTACGTGAAGTCGGGGGATGAGCCTCTACAATCTAGGCTATAAATCATTTCACTCACGCTGAGTGAAATGGTAGTTTAGGGGAAGGCCTAAAATTGAATTCTCAACTATTTATGTTATTAGTGGTCGTATTTTAAAGAAAATGGGTATGCAATGTTGGGGAATAAGTTGCTACAATCTAGGCTATCAATAATTTTTTTCACGCTGAGAAAAATGGTAGTTTAGGGGAAGGCCTAACATATAATTCTCAAATATTGTTGTTATTAGTAGTCTTATCTTGATGAAAATCGGTATGCAAAGTCACGAAATAAGTCGCTATAGTCTAGGCTGTGAATTACTTTTATTCACGCTGAGTGAAATGGTAGTTTACGGGAAAGGCCTAAAATGTAATACTGAAATATTTCTTATTAGAGGTGTAATCGATGAATCCTAGATACCAAGGGTTATATAGTATTAAATTTCCTATTATTCATGTCTTATACATTGTTACCGTACTGGCTATGATCACAAAGATATTCATGAAGTCCATATCAGCGCAGAGTAACGAGAAAATGGGTAAAATGAATATCGGTGTGTAAAGTCGGAGAATAAGAAACTACAGTTTATGGTATAAAATATTTTACAAATCACAGAGTCAAAAGAAAACTAAATGTGAAGGCCTACAATATAGAAAGCTCATAACATTGATCAACAATAACATTACATTGACCATTGTTTGTCGTGATGTGCTTTGTGTCTTCTGTTGCCCCTCATCTCCGGTAGATAGGATTACTGCTGCGTACAGAGTATTTTTTTTATTTGATTTACGTTGCACCGACATAGATAGGTTTTATGGCGACGATGGGATAGGAAAGGGTTGGGAGTGCCTTAGGCCTTAATTAAGGTACAGGCCCAGTATTTGACTGGTGTGAAAGTGGGAAACCACGGAATACCATCTTCAGCGCTGCCGACAATGGGGTTCGAATCCACTATCTCTCGGGTGCAAGCTCACAGCTGCGCACCGCTAACCACACGGTCAACTCGCCCAGTCGTACAGAGTGTAACAGCCTGGCTGAATACTGATGGGAAGTAGCTGGGTAGTTAGATAACTTTCTTCTTTAGCATGCCATTCCCCTGGTTTATAAATTTTCTGATACTACTGGTACGTAACACACTGGGTCATCATAGCATTTGGGCTATTCAAACCCTACTCTGAGGCACTGATCGGAATGAACAGTGTGCATATTTAGCGGAATAATGACAGATGAGTGTTCATGGCAATCTGCGGCCTGGTCATCCCAGCTCTGGAACTTTGGACTATTAGATTGGCACCACAATCTAACCGCAGCATTGTTCGTTAAAAGTTATAAAATGTGTGGCTTTCCATTTGATCGAGTATTTTATATGATAGCATTGCTTTTAATCGCTACATTCATACTTACGTTTTTGTAATGACCTATGTTGATTTCAGGTTAGGAAAACCACAAAGTCAGTCTTTCTGAGAATCCCGTAGCGAAGCACGGGTACAGCAGCTAGTTGTACAATATAATGCTGAGTAACTAGTGTTGTTGTACTGACCTGAGTGCATAGCGTCCGATATATCGGACGGTCTGTGTAAATAAAATTATCACATGTATGAACATTCTGATTGTTGAAACATGTTTCTGTAATTATGTAAATTGACAAATTGATAAATTGACATGAAACGCAAAAAATTAACTTTATGTACTAATGGGTTGAAATGAAATGTCGTATGGCTTTTAGTGCCGGGATATCCCAGGACGGGTTCGGCTCGCCAGGTGCAGGTCTTTATATTTGACTCCCGTAGGCGACCTGCGCGTCGTGATGAGGATGAAATGATGATGAAGACAACACATACACCCAGCCCCCGTGCCGTAGGAAATAACCAATTAAGGTTAAAATCCCCGACCCGGCCGGGAATCGAACGCGGGACCCTCTGAACCGAAGGCCACTACGCTGACCGTTCAGCCAACGAGTCGGACAATAATGGGTTAATACGGAGACAAAAACACAATTTCAAAAGTAAAATTTATGGGCGAAATATGGAACCCTATCAATACAAATACAGGTGTTCGGCATGGTGATGGCTTATTGCCAATTCTGTTCAACTGTATCCTACAGAAAATTGTAAGAATTAGGAATGAAAAATTAAAAGAATATACAATTTCGCCAATAACTTCGGGGAGAAAAGCAAAGGTGCTGAAATTAATTGCCCGGCATTTGCAGACAATTTTACTAATACTTTCATAGTCTGACAAACGTAACAACACACAAATGTTAATATGTTGGAAAAACTAGCCAACTAAACAGGTTTGACATCTCTGTAGAAAAACAAATATATTACATACATAAAAAAACGCTTTAAAATGTTTTACAGCAGATTTTAGGCGAATAGAGAAAGTGAAGAAAATCAAATACTTGGAAGAAATAATTCAAGAAAGGTGTTCACAAAAATCTGCTGTATAAGAAAGGTTACACAAGATAGAAAGAGCGTATGGCATCATTAAGAATTTGTACAACAAGAAGTGCTAATCTAAAAATCTTAGAATAAAGCACTACAATACAGTGGTGAAGCCGGAATGTCTTTACACAAGTGAATGTCTAGTTTTGAACTACAGTTTAGATCTTGGAGTAATAGAAAGAAGAAACATCAGAAAAATCCTAGATCCAATGAAAACAACATAACAATGATTTAAGAGGAAATAAGTAGACCAGAACATAGAAAATATTACAGAAATAATAAGAAAAAAGCAGATTGCTATTTTTATATATCTATAAAATGGATGATAACAGACTGACAAAACAGTTATTCAAGTACCTTTGGGAGAAAAATCAACAAGATTAAAGAGGTCAAGAAAGATTTAGAAGGAAATAACATAAGAAAAGAGGAAACTATGGAAAGAGAGATTGTTTACAAATAAGGTTTTAAAAATGGAAGGATTCCAAGGAAGAATGAAAAGGAAATCTGGTCCAAAGGGCTTACAGGAGAGAAGAATAAAGCACAGCGCAATGATAAAGGAATACTGGGAAGAACGCAAGAAAAAACAAGGATGAATTGAAATTGACACGTGGTCCCTAGCAAGCTTCATCGTGAAGAAGAAGAAGAAGAAGAAGAAGAAGAAGAAGAAGAAGACATACACGCACCCAGCCCACGAACTATCGCTAACCATTTCGATATGGAGCCGATTGCGGGTGAAGTCATATGCGGTGAATATAGGAGGGTATGCTACGAGATGCACGAGGAGAACTAGGCTCTCGTGGTGAGGCTTAGACTGTCGAGATTTAAAGGCGTGGAACTACTGAAAATGAAGCCACAAAGATAACTAGAAACAGTGTTGTTGAGGTGCTGAGTTAATACACAAACGCTCGCAGACTTAACGTTGAAAAGCGTAACAATAATATAATGAAGATGTAAGTATTTTTAAGGGATGTCACACTGAAAATCAGTACTGGACAGTAGAAATATAAACTGTTTAATTTTTTTTTTTTTTTTAAATATCACGAAGAAAATTGTGCCCAGGTTTAACTATTCAATAAAATCAATCGTATTTTTAAACTCGAATATCCGTGGGAGCATATCGGCGCTGAAATACAAATTTTCTTGGAGAAGTGCCACAGCTCAAAAGAAGTTGTCGTAGGGAGGTACAGTTCCGGTGTTGCTTCCTGCAGGTATTGAGTTACGAGATCACGCCCTGATCGCGATATATATTCCGAGGCGACCGCTTTCCGGCTGCACTATCTCAGTGAATTAGCGACCGAGGTCGGCCAAGCTCGCCAGGAGGGTCACTTTTCAACCAATCACTTCGTATATTAAATACACATAACCTCCATCTCTGTCTCGATTAACGCCACGACCTGGAAGAATGAGCTCTCTAGTACCCAAGGCTCGACTAACAACACACAGTACAGTAAATACCCGGTTTTAAAGCTAATGACAGACACACAGTACAGTAAATACCCGGTTTTAAAGCTAATGACAGAAGAACAACGCCAAGTCGAAAAACACGGATAATACAACCGATTGAAACATGTACTGGCAACATATTAGGGTATTTTAAAACAGTGTAATGTTTGTGTGTATATGAAAAGTTAAACATTTTTAGGACAACATGTATTTTCGTTGCTGGAAAAATGTCATTTTAATCAAAGTGTTATTGGCTCATATACTCAAGGAAAGAGTCACAAACTGCAATACAGAGATTACTGCTCATAGCCACAGTGCGGTCAATCCTGTCATGATCTTCTTCCGTAATTAATTTTTCTGTAACTTTCAATTCTAGTAATACTGTTGAACAGTTTTCTGCCATCAACTGAAGACCATTAAGACTGATAAATAGGGGGCAGATGTTGTTGAAATGGCACCTTCTTTCCCTCTGCATTAGAACCTTGCTCAGTGCTATATCGCAGAATGAATTTCTATACTAAACGATAATAACACGTTCTTATTTTGTATTCTTTAGCATTTTTTGCCGATTTGCGAAGATCAAACAAAGAAGGTTTGTAGGTCAAAATGTAGCATTTTGAAACATTTTTTGATCATTTAAAAATATTTTTAATGTATACATACATGCATGCATGCTTTATTGTCAGACTGATAAAAGTACAAAAGTGACAATATAAAAATTTATAATTTTCTTTTACATATGTTTAAATTTGTTGAATATCTTCCATGACCAAGCAAACTGACCAACAGTTGTTGGTGACTAAGATGTCAGGATATAAAAGATCTCTGGTAACACATTCGGGTTTCCCGAAAAAATTCATTAAACCTCAGCCGTAGACGCCCAGTTTAGTCTGTCATCTCTGCCCTAGCTGTGTCAGGTATGGGTCCACTTATTTCGGCCAGGCTATTCACTTTCAACTCTTGATATCGGACCTACCACGGCCATCTCTTTTTCTCTTCCGACACTGACAGTACCAGGTTTTTCGGAGGTCGAAAACGTCACTAACGGCGTAGTAATTACTTGCAAGGTCTCTCAAATCTTATACGGTCGGGATCGAAAGAACATGGAGTTGGAAAGAAAGGAGCAGTGAGTGTTGCTTAAGATTACAGTATAAGATCCTTAAGATCTACGGAGTGTTGCCAAACCTTCTGCACAAATTGACACAACAGCTATAATGATGATAATAATAATAATAATAATAATAATAATAATAATAATAATAATAATAATAAAAAACACTGAACCACAAACGTTGGTAACAAAATACGGCATAATAAACAAGATTAATAATTTCAAATAGTTAAGTGAAATCATTAAACCCACAGACACAGAAAGAATAACACAAAAAATCACATGAACTCAAAATGCGGAAAGTATATTATGGGAAAACCGCGAACATCTACAACAAAAAATGCATGAGCATTAACACTAAATTTCGACATTACAAGACGGTCGTCAAACCTGAAACGCTCTATGTCAGTGAGACCTTAAACCTCAATTATAAAGGGATCTCGAAAATATCAAGAAAGCTGAAAGGAAAATCATCCGAAAAATCCTTGGCAAAAAACTTACAGATGAAGAATATCATCTACAATCGCACAAGATCACAGAAAATTACTCAAACAATGAAAACAGGCTTCCGTTAAACGACGATGGAAATTTTATTGACACATTATGAAGCTAGATGACAACCGATTAACAAAGAAAATATTGATGTTCTCACAAACATTATAGACGACAAAGGTTTGGATCAAACAAGTCCAAAAAGATCTCAATAACGCCAACATCACACCTACAGATATCGAAGACCGCAAAACTTTCAGACATAAGGTCTACACTTGGGAAGATGCTTCAGAAGATAAGCCCAGCAGATCTAGGATAAAATAGACTGACGAACGTCGAGCTAAACATAGTGACATAATGAAGAAATTCTGGAAGAACAAGAAAAATAACAACAAACCATAATTTGCTTTATGTGATCCTTTATGGTTCGAAACTAACTAACTAACTAACTAACTAACTAACTAAATAATATTAATATTATTATTATTAATAATAATAATAATAATAATAATGCAATCGGTTTATGTCCCACTAACTACTTTTACGGTTTTCGGAAACGCCGAACTACCGGAATTTTGTCCCACGGGAGTTCTTTTACGTGCTAGTAAATCTACCGACATGTAGCTCGCGTATCTGAGTACTTTCAAATATCACCGGATTAAGCCGGAATCGAACCCGCGAACATGAGCTCAGAAAGCCAGCGGTCTACTGCCTGAGCAACACTCATCACTGCACAGGACCTAGAGAACATCAAAACAAACTTTAGATAGTAGCTTATGTCCGCTGAAATCAGCTGTTGGCACTAGAGGATGTTTTCGAAGTTTTTGGTGTGGTTGATGTAAAAAGATAAAGACCTATGTAATTTATTGCATTGCTTTATTAACATAGAGGATGTTCGAAGATTCGACCATCAGCATCAACGTCGAAGCACTGACTGTCGTACACTTTCGAAAACTTCCGGCGTGTCACGGGGTGTTAAATTTGTTACAGCAATTCTTGCGACAACGTCTTCTAATTCAACAGATGTCTTGTACACGAGGTGCCTGAAATGTCCCCAGAGGAAGAAATCGAGGCATGTGAGATCAGATGATACCACTCAAGTCAATACACAGCTTTGTAAACATCCCCTAGCGCGTTCAGCTGACTTTTAAAATAAATCTGTCTTGTTACCTCCAGCTACAGTATAAATTTGTACAGATAGTTGTCAACAACCTGTAAAAAGAGGTAATGACCATATTCACCATTGTGACGTCTCTACGCTTATCATCACAAACAAGTCCGACTCGTTGGCTGAATGACCAGCGTACTGGCCTTCGGTTCAGAGGGTCCCGGGTTCGATCCCCGGCCGGGTCGGGGATTTTAACCTTCATTGGTAGATTCCAGTGGCCCAAGGGCTGCGTGTCTGTGCTGTCCCCAACATCCCTGCAACTCACACACCACACACAACACAATCCTCCACCACAATAACACGCAGTTACCTATACATGGCAGATGCCGCCCACCCTCATTGGAGGGTCTGCCTTACAAGGGCTGCATTCGGCTAGTAATAGCCACACGAAAATTTTTATTATTATTATTATTATTATTATTATTATTACAAACAAAGGCTTGAACCTGCGCGAGTGGTTAATGGATGATAGGTGAACCTTTAGTCTCTACTCAACCAACTGGCAATAAACAGCAGAATCATGCTTGGAGTATGGATCTACAAATTATTTTTCTGAGCTTCCCTGAGTATTGATTCCAATAAAAATACCTTTAATCAAGAAATGTGATGAGCACTGCTAACGAAACTGTATCAAATTATTTTGTAACGCTTTGTGTATTCCTATAATCTCTCTATAATTAAAATATCCTTTTTTACCACTAAAATAAAATAATTAAGGCGCAGAAAAAATCGTACTACATATATATTTCCTGCAAGATACGTTCACCTATTGAGGTCATCTAATTGTACAAAAATCTGCATTACGATACTCCGTGGTTAGGATAAACGTTAAACTGTCGATCTGTTGTTCATTAGCATCGGAAGATAGGCACGCATTGTGGATACAGATTGAACCAATATTTGGGACACAATGACATTACTGCGTTTGTTTCTAAACGTGACCATCAAACCGGCTGCCGCATATAAACCAATTATTGAATCTCCACAGACTGGTCATCATGTGCATAGTCAACCACTAGGGTAGACAACTACATTATTGCCTGCTGAGGGCCTCGTTCCCAACAAACCGCCGCTAGAGGGCTGTCCAAACCACTAACCAACATCACTTGTAATTATCAAGTGTATTCCAATATCTTTGTTCCAATTAGAACTACTATGTTTCAACAAGAACATCATTACACTTAGTAGTCCGGAATTCCACATAATATACATAGTTTTGTAGTACAGCGGTGATTTTTCCAGGTCTTACGGCGACTATGGAATAGGAAATGGTTAGAAGTGGGAAGGAAGCGACCGTAGCCTTAATTAAGGTACAGCCGCTCGTGTAAAAATGGGAAACCACGGGCAACCATCTTCAGAGCTGTCCACAGTGGAGCTCGAACCCACTATCTCCCGAATGTAAGCTGATAGCTACGTAACCCAAACCACGTAGCCACTTAGCAAACAGTAATTAGCAAAAAAATAATTAAAAACTGACAGAACGACTGACAAACGTAAATACCACAGATAACAAGAGGCTACAGTTAATTTATTTGAGTGATTCAGTTCTTCCTCACATCTTTCAGTTATACTCGTATATTATTTCTCTTCTTTACATAGGTGGTGGTGGTGGTGGTGATTATCGTCTTTACGGGAATTTAATCGAGATGATATACGATAAATTATTATGTTAAATTATGTTTCCCTAATATTTCCTAGGTGAACAGGTAAGAGATGGGTCAATATCAAGAACACTGCTTTATTTCAGTGTCATTCCTGTGTTTTTCGATATAATTACCTAAGTTATTCAAACATCTGTCGAAGCGTTGTGTGACGACAGAAAGTGATATTCTGTTCATTGAACACCTCCAACTGATTAAGCGTTACACGTATGTTCTGCCGTACAATTTCGTCAGTGGGATTAATGAATACTTCTGGTGTTACCGGACGGACGGACACTCCGCTCTTATTTTTCACAGCCGTTCGAGCATTTGTTAACTCCCTGCACCACTTTATAATTGTTGGACAGACATCATCTTATCTATGTTTACAGGTAAAATCCTCCCCTCACTGCTGGTAAGTTCCATGTTTTACCCCTCTCGTCACTACTCGTTCAGTACCTTTGCCATTCGTAAAACAGTCACTGTAGTTTACCGACTTGTGCATCTGTGATCTATCGGTATCACTAAAAAATGTCGAATACATGAGTTGGAGCCAGTTCGCTAGTTCCGTTCCTTTGCTTCTGAGCAATAAAACAGGGGAACTTACTTCTTGAATTACCCTCGTAAGAATAACATTCTGTGACTATTTTAGCCTGATTGCAGCTCTTCTGGCAGACCGTCTGAGGAAGGAAAGCTGCAGAGGAGGAACTTTTAGGCCCGGTTTCTTCAACTCTATGTTAAATTTTGCTTAACAAATGTTAACTAACAATTGTTATTAATTTAACACTTCGTTTAAAAGTACCCTGTTTCACGAATACATTTGTTACGAAACAATTGTTAAAGACAAATTAACACATTTCCGTAAGATTTCTGAACGCATCTGGCAGTGAGCGTCTTTTGTTTCTTTACATATAGCGCTCCTAGTGGCGTGTTGAAATAGTATTTTGTCACACAGACACATGGTTGACATTATTATAGGTTATGGTTGGCGGAGACCGCTAAGAAGTAAACATGTCAAGTAAGAGGCAACAACAGCGTTAATATGATGAATGCGAGACAAATGTTGTTATAGTTTTAATTTAAAATTATGCGAGTGTGCAAAAAAAAAAAAAAATGAAATAACGGACTGTTATATCACAACATTCGATATAGCCTATTCTTGTAGGAGTGCAATCTAAGGTTCCTACATCACCCGGAAAATATGATAATTGATATGTTTTGAATGATTTTCGGGCATTCTTTTATTGCGGGGAAAATAATGTAGTGCCTTGTTAATGCTGCAATGGCAGCAAGAATTCTTTGTAGAATCCTACACACTCTTTTCTTGCCCTCGTGAACATAGTCGCCTACAATTAAGCCTTTTTTCTTTCAAAAAAAAAAATACTATTTGTTCGGGACGTCGACCTATGAAGATCTTTTGCCCCTACAATTAGGCCTACATAAAAGTGTCTCGAGGTCAGATGTCATTACAAACCTTCGCTTCGGACGAAGGCGAGCAAATTTTACTTAAACATGTCAGCTCCGCAACCTAATAACTTCTGAAAAATTTATGAATCCCCGATTCCAATGCAAGGCGTATATACTTAGGAGTTGTGGCATAGTGGTCATCGTACTTGTCTGCGAGCGTCGTAGGCGTGAGTTCGAATCTCGTTTCAGGGAACGTTCTTTCAAATTTGGAACAAAAATATTACGCAAATTGCAGCACCGGTACACTTTGTTTTCTACCTGAAATTAATATAGGTCTAAACGTTTTCACAGTTACTGCTGGATCTCTTTCTCTGTATATATATTAATTTCTTCTTAATCTGTTTATCCTCCAGGGTCGGTTCTTCCTCGGACTCAGCGAGGGATCACACCTCTACCGCCTCAAGGGCAGTGTCCTGGAGCTTCAGACTTTGGGTAGGGGATACAATTGGGGAGAATGATCAGTACCCCCTAGGCGGCCTCACCTGCTATGCTGAACAGGGGCCTTGTGGAGGGATGGAAAGAAGATTGGATGGGACAGGAAAAGAAGCGGCCGTGGCCTCAAGTTAGGTACCATCCCGGCATTTTCCTGGAGGAGAAGTGGAAACCCACGGAGAACCACTTCGAGGATGGCTGAGGTGGGAATCGAACCCTCCTCTACTCAGTTGACCTCCCGAGGCTGAGTGGATCCCGTTCCAGCCCTCATACCACTTTTCAAATTCCGTGGCAGAGCCAGGAATCGAACCCGGACCTCCGGGGGTGGCAGCTAATCACTACACCACAGAGGCGGACTATATTAATTTGAGGTAGTTCCACTGCAATTTGATCATTACTTTTATTCGCATTTTTACCTTCACATTCCCTGAAATAATTAATTAAATTTGTATTTTTTTAAAAGTAACCTAACGCGGGACTCGAACTCTCATCGTCGTGGCTCGTAGACAAGTACGATGACCACTCGGCCACTGCTACTCTTGACTAGTGCGCAACTTTTCAAGTATATACGCGGTGCTTTACAATCGGGAATTCGTATTTTTTTTCGGAAATTACTAGGTTGCGGACCTAACAAGTTCAAGTTCAATGTGTTCGCATTTTAGTGTTCTATCCCCTCCACGTGGTCCGAAGCGGATCCTGCCTCATGACATTTGTCCTCATTTATTTCGAAAACGAAACTATACGGTATTGACCCAAACCATTCTACACGAGTTACTGTTGAGTGTCCCCCAACAGGTACATTAAGCTAGTTGAAATCGATTGGACGCAGGGTCTGACCCCATCCTTGTAAAATCTATAAGCAACTGCTGCACTGGAGTGATTGGTAAGTTGCAATCTGTTGGAAACTCTAACCTATATCGTCTAGTACCTTGTTCATTATGGCTTCGGTAATTATAAATCTTTCTTCTAACAACTCTAAAAAGGTCGTTATTTCTTAGTATGGGTTGTCCTTTGCTTTCTTCAGTTTATAAATAGTCCTCATACAGCAGTAAAGCTTCGAACTTACGTCTTCTACATGTCTCCATTTTGAAATTTTAGCAACTGTTAAGAGGTTTAACACAGGGGTGCTGCTAGGTTAATTTAACACAAAATTTAACAATTGTTAGAGTTAACAATTCTTGAGACGACCAATTTGTTAAATTGTGTGTTGAGTCTCCTTAACAGCAGTGTTAACACTTAACATTCGTTGAAGAAACCGGGCCTTAGTGTGTTGTGTTGACAGACAGAGAAGTGCAGAAACAGTACGAATACACGGTCCCCGAGACATCTCCGATTAAAATCCGGCAGCCTGACCAGGATTCGAACGGACACGATAGAAATAATCAAAGATAAGAGAGGAAAAGGTCCACTCTTTCGACGAATTAAAGTACCTATAAAAGAAAGGCAAAGGGCGAAGAAAGACGTGAGATTCTGTAGGCCTCACAAAATGAATAAATACGGAAGAGAAACAGATTTACCAGGGATGGTCGGATAGAAAAGCCACGAGATCTGTTTATGTATACAAAATGTCCATCGAAAATGACTTTCAACCTATTAGGTGGTAGGGCGTGTTGAAGAGATGTCAAGTAGGCTATAGAACAAAAATGGCCAACCGGACATCAGTGGGATCCAAACCCACAACCTCCCGATTTCGCGTTGGTTGCTCTACCAATTGAGCTCTGGTGGCCTAGCTCACCTTTGTTCTGTTGGAACACGACCTAATAGGTTGAAAGTCGATTTCGATTACAAAGCAGTCGAGAAAATTCAATATTCATTAAAATATCCCTGTTTGTGAGGGTAATGCCTAGAACAAACGAACGGATTTTGATACGGTTTTTGCAGATGAATTAGCGAAAATGTTAGAAACACCGTTCCCAGTAGATGTCAGTCCCTATGATCATGGGGTTGTATGGCGTATGCACTTCAGTGGGCTCTCCTCGGCGAGGAAAGCAACAAGAAACTACCTCAACCCTAATTTCCCTAGAGCGTCTCCTTAGTGACACCTAAGCTATTTATGACAGCTAATGGGGAAACTGTCGAAGATCCAACCAGTCTTTGTGTTGGATCATTTATAGAGGAAGGTTTAAGCGTATGAAAAATTAATCTTCGACGTAAGGGAGCCGACTACTGGCGATTTAACGAAGGGGAAAAATGGCCATCCGAGAGCTTCCTTGGATTACGCTGACTAAACCATCAACGACAGAGCCGAAGTATGTGTAAAGAATTGTCGAGGATAAGAAGCTCTACAAAGAAAAAAAAAGGTCCTCGAAGGGGGGTATACTTATCCGTAAGAAATCACCCTCAATAAACGTTTTTTTAAAAATATTTTCATTTCATTTCAATGTAAGCACCTGAGCCAAGGCTCATCTTTGTCCAATACAGAAAAACTACAATGGCGGCTATATTCACAATGTAATTACAAAATGGTAAATATAACATGTAACATGATGTAATATATAAGATAGGACAAAGCTTCATAAATATAATTACCATACTATTTTAAGTATATCATTACATTACTCTTGAAAATGGATCAAGTTGGTAATTTTTTTTATATTTTTTGGAAGTGAGTTATACATAGTTATATAAAAATGCCAAAGAGAATTTTTACCATAACTACTAGAATGAATGTGACTGTAGTGAATGTTATAAATAATTATTGTTTCATAATGATGTATCTGTGAATTGGCAATTTATTGATGTGTTCGAGCGGACTAATTTATTTTGAATTTTATAGATCATAATTGCAGAAGCATTTACGCGGGGATTTGGAAGAGATAATATATTACAATGCTTATCCAAATCTTCAGTCGGTTTCAGAATGGGCAGTTTGAAATAGTTCGCAGTAAAAATATCCATCTTAAAATTAGAAACCATATTTTGCGATAATTCATGTAATCTTCAACAAAACAACTTATTCACTTCAATAATCTGATTAAGATAAAAAAAATACCATGTTTAGGTCAAGGTACTGTGCAGTTTGAAACACCGCATCCCAAATACAAACTTATAGTTTCCCGACATGTACAGCGTAACAACACGATATTCATGGGCTATTCTTCGTCGACAGCATTCTAATAACATAAATATAGACCCACTAACATAAAATATGCTGCAAAAATTCTTCAAATGAGAATCACCACCTTGACATCAAGATTCACGAAAATGACCACTTTTTTCTACCATCATCCAATATTTATTGTAGCTGTGAAGGAAACCCACTTCCCTGTCGTATATTAAGAACCTTGGTATGACATGAGGACTGCAGTTCAGTCAGATGGTCTGTAAATATTGGAGTGCACACGGTCAGCGAGACGACTTCCTCAAGGACACGCAAATATAGAACTTTCGTAATTTCGGTAGCGCCCACGAATTCAGTGTGAACTCTTCCTTTTTACTCCTGACGGCATTCTCCCGCCCATCTGTTTTGAGGATCATCGCAACAGAAAGTGATAACAAAGAAAAGTGAAAAAAGAAATGACAAGGAGATACTTTTATTGCTAGTGGAAGAAGTCGGCGATAATCTCTAACTCCGAGGAGCACAAGAACTAGTGGTTGTAGGTCAGACGGAGTACAAGTCAGCCATTTAAGATATTATGGTCGGCATTCCCCAAGGGTGGTGAAGAGGAAAAGCCTTGGCCTTCATTCTGCTTCAAATCCAAGATAATGAAGAAGACTAGGAGAAGGAGAAAGACGAAGAAGAAGCAAGTACAACTTTCGTGCAACTTGGCAAACTCTTTCTAGCACAGCAGTATTTTGTATTATATCGTGAAGGTTATTCTCACCTCTTACATAAATATCACTCCAGCATCTACGTTGGACGCTATCGCTTTAGCACTAACCCTTTTATAGACGTCCCGGGGCACGCCCACTAATATAAACATGAGCATCGTGCGAAATGACTGAATTGCCTCTAATGTACCGTGCCCTGCCAGCCGGCTAGCCATAAAAACTCTCTCTGCATTATGCAATATATTTCTCTCTTTCCGCACCAGCTCTTTGCAATACGCTCGATAAACGCTACCTGCTCTGCTAACCACGATGCCAATCTCTGACGAATACAAGAACTAGTGATGTGAGGAGTACAGCACCGGAAACTTTAAAAAATGAATCATTTATTTCAGAAACCCCTTATCCCTAGTTGGCTATGTCTCAAGAAAAAAACGAGAACCCCATCTCAAAAAGAATTGCTTTTTAACTATTAAAAAATGAGTAATTTAGAACAACGCGTTCGAAATACTGCTACGGTATTATGAAATGAAATGAAAACCTACAACCTGTTTTCTAGTCATTGACCGGGTCAGGTATGCAATGAATGAAGCAGATATAGGCTGTTAGTACGATGGGGTTGCCACTCCCAAAGTGATTTATTAATGACTGATAGATGCTATGAAATGAGAATGGTGAGTGTTGCTGGAATGAAAGATGACAGGGAAAACCGGAGTACCCGGAGAAAAACCTGTCCCGCCTCCGCTTTGTCCACCACAAATCTCACATGGTGTGATCGGGATTTGAACCACGGTATTACGAAAGCCAGTATGTAATTTTTGTACTTCAACAAAAATGTTTTCAGAACTTGCATATAGAGGATGCCTGCAATAAACTTGTTTTCCATCGTACGTTTTCATATCTATTACTAAAAATATTAAAACTGCTAAGGGAAAACTGGAAAAAATATTGAAACACTTTTTCTGTGTATTTTGCAGCTGTACATGTTTAAGCTAAGACAAATTCAGAATCTATATACCAGGTGTATGCATAAGTCTTTTCGGGTTTCACTAAGAGATGGCGCCAGCGAACAGTACGCAGCGTATGGATTTGACACAAACGTTAGTTGTTTCGTCTGACATTAACCTACCAACATTAGCGTCTGTGTTGTATCGTTCAGTGATCATGTCGACGTTTGAGCCTGAAAAAGGACATTTGCGGCACGCATTGCTTTTCTTATTTAATCAAAAGAAAAAGGCTGTGGAAAGTCATCGTTCGCTGTTAGCAGCAAATGGTGAACACGCTCCATGAGACATGGTTTCGACAAATTAAACGTGCTGATTTCAATGTGAAAGACAGTGCGCGCTCTGGAAGTGGGAAGACGAGCAATTGCTCGGCGAAACCGTTAATGCACAACACTATCGCCAACAAATGATTAATTTAAATCACGCATTGATTGAAAGACGACCGGAATGGGCCAGAAGATAATGCAAAGTGATTTTGTTACACGACAATGCTCCGTCTCACACAGCAAAACCAGTGAAAGACACCTTGAAATCGCTTGGATGGGACATCCTTCCACACCCGCCGTACTGCCCCGACCTGGCGCCACCTATCACCTCTTCGCATCAATGGGGCACGCGCTCGTAGAGCAGCTCTTCAGCAATTTCGAGGAAGTTGGAAAATCGCTCGACGAATGGTTTGCCGCTATTCTGAATAAACAAAAAACGAACTTCCCTTGAAAATTACGTGTTAACCGGAAAATCTTGTGCATACACCTGGTATGCGGAGAAAAGTAACAAAATGCGAATCAGAACTTACAAAATTTAATGCAGAGAACTATTTTAGGCAAAGATCTATTCATGTACAAAATACACATATATACAAACAAAAATAAAACTTGAATTTGCAAACTTTACGACTGAAAACTATGGCCTATTCACACTTTATTTTTATAGTATACGTAGAAAAAAATAACACTTGGAACTTTCAGTACGAAACTTAATACTGACGACCCTGAAGGCTTATTAATATTCTCCTTTTGAGTCTACAGTGTGACAGTCAGCTCCAGTAGTCGGCCAATCCAAAACCTCATTGTTAAATTGTTCACATCCTTTCATGTATTCCAGTAGGTTTTGCGAATCCTGCAGTTTTGTATTATTTATTGAGACCTCTCCGCCAAGATAATTCACGGCTGCCAATCCCTTTACGGGATGCTAGATGCTTTACGTCGCACCGACACAGATAGGTCTTATGGCGACGATGGGACAGGAAAGGGCTAGGAGTGGGAAGGAAGCGGCCGTGGCCTTAATTAAGGTACAGCCCCAGCATTTGCCTGTTGTGAAAATGGGAAACCACGGAAAACCACCTTCAGGGCTGCCGACAGTGGGGTTCGAACCTACTGTCTCCCGAATACTGGATACTGGCCGCACTTAAACGACTGCAGCTATCGAGCTCGGTCCTTTACGGGATGTATTTTAGTAACGAACTAGAATATAATAATGTATTAAATTCTAGCTCGTTGAATTTTAGTACAGAATCACTATGTTATAGCAGTCGAAGAGTTTCTGTCTTAAGCAAGAGTGTCCAGGAATTGGAACTGGCGTACAGTGAAGGTTCACACAATGAATTTCTACACTAAACGATGGTTATTTATTCAGAGAAGAAGAACCTATCAACAACTAAATTTTGCCGATTTTGGTCGATAGAAGGTTTCTGTAATGAACGATTCAATTACGCTTACGGGTCCAACTTTAAGACCATAGACCTGATTAATGAGTAAGGTAAAACAGTGTCTGGTCAAGAAACGAATTGTCTTATGATAACATGTATGTGGACAAGATAACAAATGTAAAATATGAACATGAACAGTAGCAAATTAAAAGGAACAATAAACTGAGAAGAACTAAGGAAGGCTATCTGAATTATTGTGTAGAAGCATTCTGTTGCTATTTGTTTCACGTCGCTCTGACTCAGACAAGTCTTAGGACAGGGCTAGGACTGCGAAAGCAACGTCTATGGCCTTAATTAAAGTAAATCTCAGCATTTGCCTTGTGTGAAAAAGGGAAACGCTGGAAAACCATCTTCAGAACTGCCGACAGTGAGGTTCGACCCATCTCCCTAATGCAAGCTCACAACTACGCAGCCAGCTCACTAGGTTGTAGGAACATTTGATAATAATTAGTTAGACAACCTGTGTGGTTGGCATCTAGGTAGGTAGTTACCATCTACATTATTATTATTATTATTATTATTATTATTATTATTATTATTATTATTATTATTATTATTATTTGGTACTGTATGAAAAGGGTACACGAATAATTACAGTGTTGCTTAAACAGCCATAATGATACAATTGACAGCTTCGTCGGTGGCCCTGTGTATCTATTCTATGGTCCCCTTGAACTTGCGCAACGGACATTCCGTTACTACATGAAGACATGAAGGCATGATAGATAATTTGTGGCATGTTCCCAGACTCACAATAGGGATGCTCGGCTTTATTCCAGGTATGAAACCAGAACTGTGATCTGCCATGATTTATACTAATCAGGAAGCATATACACGTGTATTATTAGCATTGAATCCACAGCCTGTTTCCAGCCCTTCGAATGTCCAGTCCTTGAAATGAAGACCCCATCTAGAGGTGAGGATAGGAATTGTGCCGGCTGCCGAAGCCTGTCGCACTCCTCTGTGCCAGTGATTAATGACTGACATATGAAATGAAATGATATTGGAGACAGTTCCTGGAATGAAAGATGACAAGGAAAACCGGCGTACCCGGAGGAAAATCTGTCCTGCCTCCGCTTGGTCCAGCACAAATCTCACATGGAGTGATCGAGATTTGAACCACAAAACCCAGCGGTGACGGGTCGGCGCGCTGCCGCCTGAGCCACGGAAGCATTATCAGAATTATTATTTTATATTCAAGTTGAGCCTCCACGGACTGAGTGGTAGCAACCAATCGCACTTTCAAAGTCTGAATACCCAGATTGCAGAAACTGTATTTAGAAGATGTTTACGGTTGAACAATGTCTAAGTATGGCTGTAGCATTACAACGATGTTTTTAATCAGTTAGAAACTGTCCAAACCAATGCTTAACAGGCTATACTTAAATACTGTCGAGGCGACTGTTTAACCTCAAATTTTAGGAGTGAAACACAATCAGAGGTTATGTACTGTGAAACATATATCGTGTTGAGACGATTCCGGGAAGAAAGGTTAGTCCGACGGCCTCCCGTATGTCGTCTGCTGCGAAATCGCAGCAATTCATTTGAAAAGTACAGTTTCGAATATGTTTTCGCTTTTCAAAAAGGTAATATAAGGGACTTGTTTCTTGAGCCTGACACAAGGGGCAGTCCGGAAACTGTCAACCTGACCATAATTCTTGGCAACCGATATATTTTATTTTTCTTGGGATAATTTTCCTGGAATTATAAGTCACATCCACTACATACATATCAGAATAACCTGTCCCGATCGTCAGAGAACTGGGATGAACATAAACAGGAGAGATTATTTTATTATATTTATTACCAAGTGTGTTGTTGTGCTGGGTATTCAGCCCGAAGGCTAAACAGGTTGTTAGTTAGTTAGTTAGTTAGTTAGTTAGTTTGTGTGTGGGGGGGGGAAGGGGGCGGGGGTTTCGGATTCTCGTCACGTTAATTCATATAAGTTTACGGCAACAATGAGATAGGAAAAGTCAAGGACTGGGAAGGAAAGGCCGTGGCCTTAATAACAGCCTCAGTATTTGCCTGGGTTAAAAATGGGGAAAATACGGAAAAATAATCTTCAAGGCTGCAGATGGTTAGTGTCGGACTTACGATTTCCAGAATAAGAGTCTACATCTATAAGACCTGTACGACTCACTTGGTTACAGAATACTATAATTTCATTTTCCCTACGCCGATGCTAGTGACCGTAACAACACTGCAATCAGTTAATCACACTTCCTCGTACGGTGGCGTGTCGCTTTGCTTCCGATAATGTTATTATGAGATTTAATTTCCACCGGAAGCAACATGTAAGATACTTCTATTTACTTTTTCGAACCAATATTGAAACTTAAACGACGTACAGCTAAATACCGGCTGAACATTGTTTACGTAATGAAATATTATGCGTAACTTAGCCGTTGCTTACGCAAACATGTTTAAAACTATAATTGTTCCTGGAATCGGCCCTAAGTTATGTTCGTCTGCCGGCTTTGACATCCGGCCACTATCTCTCAAGTCCCTCGGTAAATACCTGCGTTTGCTCTTTTTGTAGAGGCCTCCTCCATCTTCTGCTGACTTTAAATCCCTGTTATTTTTTTTCAAATTACCGAACGGAATTCATCCTTGCCAGTGATTTTATTCTCTAGGATACAGATGTGTCAGATATTTCGTACATTCTTGAACTCTCATCTATTATTATTATTATTATTATTATTATTATTATTATTATTATTATTATTATTATTATTATTATTATTATCAACAGAAATTGGACGTAGAATAAAAACAAGTCTGAAAAATGCAACCTTCATAATACTGGAATTTTCACGCTCAGTGAACTGACGCTAGGCGGACTTGGACAAATGTGCAGTTGTAACGGACACAACTAAGAGACACAGAGCGGTGTTAAGCTGACAGAGAACGAGAATGAAATATATCTCAGTCACTGAGATACAGAAGTGTCTACTAGTGGGCGCAGAGTCCAATAAGATTACTACACGAGCAGTAGTTAATCCTTTTATGTTGATAAATACACGTACTCTATATGATTTATCGCCGATGTTAATTTGCGCAAAATGAACACATGCTAATGGAGATTTAGACAGGAGTATTTTCAGATATGTATCTATGTACTTACTTGTTTGTTTATTTATTTGGAAATGGTTGCAGTAATTGGGTTATCTGCAAAGTTCTGAGCGTTTCTTGTGAGTGTATAGGTCTATCTGAACGTCCCATATGTTGCAATACACGTTTGTGGGGCCATGATAGCCAAAATACACTGTAACTGGTATGTGGTATTCAGGAAGTGAGGAGTCATTAGTACAGCTTGAGCACACTACTCTCGTCACGACACCTGGGTATCAAACGACCTATCAGAGGAAAAACACGATGTGGAACCATTTTTGAAACAAATGGTGACTGAAGGCAAAATAGATTGAGTGTGGCAATGTAGTGTATAAGCAATCATGGGGTTGGGCTGCTGAAACACAAAAACGTACAATGAAGCTGAATATGTATGCGAAGAGGATTATGACCAAAGTTGGATAGGATTTCAAATCCGATCTTCACTGTCAGCTAGTCTAAATTAAAGGCGTGGAGTGAGGAGTCATGGAATCTACAGCTAGGTCTGGCGCCGTCCCCACTTACTTGTGACAGGAACTTTCCTATTCGACGTCCCTCGGTCAACAATTAATTAGCGAGACGAAACGAGTTTTTCATTTTCATTTCTGCGTCCTCGGTGACTATTCCCTTTTCTTGCGCCTCCACAAGTCTCTATTTGTAATTAGCTCTGTGGCCTCGTTTAGTTCCATACCTCTTTATTAATTAGAAACTGAGTAGGTAACCTTCGTCGTTTTGGTCTCCCTCTACGTCCCTTACCCTCCACGACCGAGTCCATTTTGCTCCAAGGTAACCTATCCTCCTCCATTCGCATCACATGACCCCACCACCGAAGCCAGTTTATGCGCACAGATTTATAAATCGAGATCATTCCTAACAGCTTTTATCTCATCATTCCGAGTACCCTCCCGTCATTGTTCCCACTTGTTTGTACCAGCGATCATTCTTGCTAATTTCATGTCCTTTTTTTTTTACAATTTGCCTTACGTTGCACCCACACATATAGGTCTTATGGTGACAATGGGTTAGGAAAGGGCTAGGAGTGAGAAGGAAGCGGCTGTGGCCTTAATTAAGGTACAGCCCCAGAATTTTCCCGGTGTGAAAATGGGAAACCACGGAAAATCACATTCAGGAATGCCGACAGTGGGGTTCGAACCCACTATCTCCCGGATGCAAGCTCAAGGCTGCGCGCCTCTAACCGCACTTTCATGTCTGTTACTTCTAACTTATGAATATGATGTCCTGAGTCCACCCAGCTTTCACTCCCATAAATCAAAGTTGGTCTGAAAACAGACGGGTGTAAAGAAAGTTTCGTCCGGGTACTGATTTCTTTCTCTCTTCGGAAATACTGTTCATCGCAACTGCGAACTCACAGCATTAGTATTTTGGGAGAACACACGAAATCATCTACCTGTTCCAGTTCTGTATTTCCAACCTGACGTTCGATTCTTTTAGGTTTCTTCCTTACCGACAACACCTTAGTCTAGGAAAGACTTTCATATCATACTCATTGAACATATTTTCAAGTTCCAAGATATTAAATTGCAAGTTAGTAATAATAATAAGAATGAGAATAAAAAGAAAGAAAATTAGTTTATAGGGAAGACCCTAGGACCCCCACCAGAATAGGAAAAAGTAGACGAATTTACATTGAACTTTGAAGCATTGATGGAAAGACAGTGACAATGCTTGCACGATGGGCGCGCGCGAGTTGCCCTTGAAGGATTTTCTCCGAAAAGTTGGCGATTTGCTTCTGCAGCGAGTTAGAACAGTGATTCTCATACTGGGGGACGCTATCTCCACGCGAAGGAGGCGAAGTGGTAGAAAGTGGGTACTGAATATATTCCCACAGATAAAAATTAAAAATAGTCTAGTAAATTAGATCAGTATACAAGAGATGAGAAAAGTACACAAATAAGAGGACTTTTGGTGAATGAAGTATTTAATTATATTGAATTTCAAAATAATTCTTTTCACCAGCACTTAATAAACCCCACATTCCAGAAACAGCGGCCGTAATCTTTTCCTCGCAGCACTGTACACGAGCGTCTGAAACCAGTATGATGCCTCACCGGTGCCTGTTGGAAACATAGCGGCAGTTTGTTATGCCAGTCATGCAAGTCAACTGCAAATGTTAAAACTAAATTTTATTGTAGGCCTCATATTGTGATACCTGGATCTTGAGTAAAGAGCTGCTTAGTTCTCCTTCACCATCCTCTTCCCGGCCTTTTCCCAAATTATCTAGAGCACGGGTTAAGCACAGTTTTATGACTTGATGTCCATCTTGACGCCACTCCCATGTGGAAGGATGTATTCACTGACGTGTGTTTCTGTGGTGATTTGTATTGTGATGTGTTGTATGTAACTCAAGATGTGTGGTAAGACGAGTTGGAGGAATTAACCAAAGGTGGCTGAAATCCCCGACCCGGCCGACAATCGAAGAGAAAGCCCAATGAACCGAAGGCCACTAGGCAGGCTATTCGGCCAAACAAAAGGCTGCTTCGTTCCTAAATCCAAAATACCTATCCCCATTTTGACAGAAGCAATACCATTTCAAGAGCTGAAACTGGCGCCAGATATAGGTCGTTTTCTCTCCTTTACAAGAAAAATACTCACAACCACGAATTTTGTCCTTTTTTGAAGAAAATTATGTTTCCTTGAGTGAAGTGTTTGTGCCATATTTTTCATGTTGACGCACATTTCTTCACCTATTGCCATGAGGTCGAACTGTATCCATCTTTGAATTATGTCACCCTCCACAGCGATTCCGAGAAAATGAGATTGTTTGGAAGGTTGAAATTGGCACAGGATATAACTTAGAAAAGCAACACAAGGAAGATATCAAATCTGAACTGATTAGTGAAGTAAATGAATCATGGCGTATGCAACGACACTAAGTGCCACTTATGGAGGTCCAAACTACAGTAAACTGCTTCTAAAATTCAGGATTGGGGACCTAGGCCAAAAAAAAAAAAAAATAGCATTAGTGAGATTTCACAAAACCAAATTTAAAAATTATCGTACAATGCTGACATAAATATGTCTTAAAGGTGGGGTCATGCTAAAATTTGTGTAACAAAACGAGTGACGGAACTGCAATCTACCAACCGTGCACGCTGTGATGTAAAGGATGGATGGATGGATGGATGGACAGATAATGTTACCTAGCAACTGTACAGGCTGGCGGTCATCTGAAATTATCAACCACTGATGAATGGCCATGCCCGAGAGACATGTACAATAGGATCGTATAATTTTTCCATGGGGATATTTGACACCATTTTTTGTTGTTTGGATTTTCTTCGCAACAGAAGGAGAATTCATTCTCTTCTGTAAGTAGCACAAGTTAATGTCATCAACCAAGAGGTTCTCAACATTTTGAAAGGTGATTAAAAACGTGCAGTCACTCAAAAAAAAGAAGAATGAGGGCATGGTATTGTAGGCTATAACTTACTCTTATAGATACAGTATGTGTTGTCAATATCCAAAGAGTTTTGTATTTACACGGGAGGTGAATTATATTTTGATAATAAAGTAATTAAAATTGTCAGACAAAATGTTAAATAAGGGGAGCATACAATATCATGCGCTCATTCTTCTTCTTCTTCTTCTTTTTTGAACGCCTACACATTAGCATTGACTCCGTAGAATGCGATGTAAATTAACTAATGCATTATCCTGTTGGATTTCTTCTTCATCCTTCAGGCATGGCACCTCACTCACAAGTTAGATATAAAAGTCGGAAACGTCGTAATATCCTTTTCAGAATCTAAATAATACTTCTGGTTCGTAATAATAATAATAATAATAATAATAATAATAATAATAATAATAATAATAATAATTTTTGACTGGTCATGGCAAACTTGGATATTATTTTCATCGATTTGGAATCAATCGTCCTGATGGCTACGTGTGTGTTTGCGGATCCTCACAAACAGTGGACAACCTACTGTTTGAATGTGCTGCATTTGAAAGAAGAAGGCATGACTTGAACTCTCATTTGAATTATTGCAACATTGCACTATCAAAACCCCTGTTATCATTTGTTTAAGAAGCCGTGCTGTTACAAATATTTTATTAACTTCACCTACTTCATTTTCCGTCGATTAGATACATGAATTCATTTTCATTGTAAAACTGAGTATGTATTTTATCTATAACCCTAGTATACTATGTAAAACAGGATTCCAAACTGCTTTGAATATTCAATAATAATAATAATAATAATAATAATAATAATAATATTGTTACCGTGGTTGGTGGATCAGTAGAGGTGAAAGAAGGTGCCGGGATTAATGGGTCTAACTACAGAGTCAAAGTTAATTTAAAATTTTAACAAAGGTTATATTTTTTTTCTTTCGTAAAAATGACAAGTAACAAAATCACAGGTACTAATAGCAAAAGACAAGTCTAGTTAAGACAAGATTGTTGGTATAAACGGAACTTGTGCTTTAAGTCCTCACTTAACACCTCCTGAGCTTCGACCTTATTTCTACAAAGATCACCATATTATGTAAGGGCAAAACACCCCTCAATACATGGAGCACTAGCTCTGTAATTTACAATGTCAAGCCTCCTAGAGGCACTTTTACAATACTTGAAAAGAGCAGACACGCTCTCAGCTTTTCACGCCTAGTCAAGGCAACACAAAAAATGTCTTACACTTTCTGGCCTTCCATGGCCCAGCTTACAAATTGAAACAGGGGTATCTCGTACCCAACCTACAGGGTATTCGAGTAAAAGAAATAACCGTTAAATAAATGGCCCGAACAAAAGGAAGGAGGCGGATACTTGCACTCTTCTATCCAGCTTCCTAAAACATAACGGGCACAAGGCCGATGAAACAGGGGCTATTCCCAAACTATGGAGGTGACCCGTATAAGAAAGAAATTTTAAAACATTAAGGAAGAGAAGAAAATCAGTTACCAAAACGTAGTCACCTCAAACCAAAATGAAGAGGAGCTCGAGAGGGTAAATCACTCTCTATCCCCGAATTACAGTTACAGATTTTATGAAGTTTTTACATAAAACGGCAGAGAATTACATGGTTGGAAAAGTAGGTTACATTGTAAAGGTTTCGGACCTTTTCCGCGGGTTAAACTGCTGAGCTAGCAAGAAATAAAGATGTTAAACGGCCATTACCTTGCTGAAGACCTGCTGCCTGATGAAAGAGGCGCCTCCCGCCTCCTGCTTCACGTACACACACTTAGTTAGATGTTGATTAGGTGGCCAAGAGACGTGAAAATCAGCAGTTTATAAACACTGTGGAAAGTTCGAGACCTTTCATGAATAAAACAGTCACATCCTCTCAATTTAATTGACTAGCTTAAAGTTACACACCAAATTGAAGAAGAAGCCTGTGATTGGTAGGAAATTAATTACAGAAATTCTGGATTGGTTAAATTCAAAACTGGCGGAAGGAAAAGCTAAATATTACCAACCCACAAAAGAATGAACGAAATTTAGTAAAGAAAAAACTTGAGTACAAAATTTCTTCAAAAAATTTCCTTCACTTCGCACCAGGGTGCATGATCATAGTTTTTTAGTAGATACATCTATGAGAGAATGTCTACACTTCTTGAAGAACGGAAAACAAAACAAGTTGAAATTCGCACAGTAGTGGCAACTTCATAATCACAAAATTAAGGTAGTGACATCTTCTGAGCAAAAGTTAAAGGAGGTCTAGTTTTAAGTTCAGTGTTTCTCCTATAGAGGAGGTTTTATTGGCGCAAGATTTAAAAGTGCGGCGTAGGGGTGTACCTCCCGGTATAATAATAATAATAATAATAATAATAATAATAATAATAATAATAATAATAATAATAATAATAATAATGTTATTGGCTTTACGTCCCACTAACTACTTTTTCGGTTTTCAGAGACGCAGAGGTGCCGGAATTTAGTCCCACAGGAGTTCTTTTACATGCCAGTAAATCTATCGACCTGAGGCTGACGTATTTGAGCACCTTCAAATATCACCGGACTGAGCCAGGATCGAACCTGCCAAGTTGGGGTCAAAAGGTCAGCGCCTCAACCGTCTGAGCCACTCAGCCCGGCATGCTGGTTCGTGAAACACAACGAGATTGTCTGAGATAAAGCAAGGAAAAAAATATTGTTCATGCAGTAATTCTGATGAGCTCAACTTTAGTAAGAATGTGCTTCATTCCAAGAATAGTTTCTAAAATTCTGACATCATTCGTTCTTAAAACGGAGGTAGTTTCCTCTAAATTCAGCCTTCTCTGCCACTAACAACAAGCCACAGAGACAAACTTTACGAACAGTTGGGGTAAATCTCTCCATTCCGCTGTATAGCCATGGCCATAGCTTTCTCAACAACTCCCATCTACATGTATATTCAATATGCTCCGTATGGAATGTTAATGTTATGGTTCTGTACAAATGACATGTATGCAACATGAAAAGTGTAAACATTTGTTCGTAATATACAAACACGTTCATTTCAATTTCACAATTACATTTTACTCCTAATGTTGACAGGCTTACATACTTGTCATGAATAAAACCATGAAGTAAACAGGATAGAAAATAAAACTATTTTAATAAAGAAATTAAGCTAGGGAGTGGGGTTTAACAGTATTGACCCTTGTCAGGGATGGTGAGAGAAGAGGTAAAATTGTGTGAACCACTGAGTTAGAGAATGCTGTCCCAGAAGACTTGAGTTTGGCCTAAATGACCACGAGAAGCAACTGTGGTACTAAGTAATGCCACTCCATGCTGTTGAACAATGCAACTGAGATGTGCAGTACTTCCACATCCACTCCAAACATGTTGTCGACGATGCTAGGACAACAGTATGTGACATTTTGGGTAAAGAATGCATTGCGTCAATGCTGAATTGATACAAGTAAGGAAATTATAGGACGTATTGCTAGAAGATGATGATGATGATGATGATGATGACGATGATGATTGTTGTTTAAAGGGGTCTAACATCTAGGTCATCGGCCCGTAATGGTAGGAAATGAAGTAACAAATTAAAAATTCAAAATCATCCACTGACCAAAATAAAAATGTCATGAAGAATGAATGGATGGATATGAATTTAAAATAATCAGTAGATCCGACCCAAAAACTATCATAAAAAGTAGTATTACTGACCAAGGAACCAACTTCTAAAGCACAATCCTGATGATGATGATGGTGATGTCTAAAGGGGTCCAAAATACAGGTCAATGGCCCCTCATAATGGTACATGCCGCTAGTAAAGTAGAACAATGGTATTTGTCATGTTGGGGTACTAATCAAAAGTAGCGTAGACTTACGGTATTCCACACATGATGGTACAACTCACAAGTATTGTACGTCGTTCAGGTAACGCAGACCTATGGTGTTTCTCACATAATGCCGCTACTCACAGGCAACGCAAACCGATGGTGTTCCTCACCTACGTGTACTAATCACGGGCGCCGGAATTCCCGTGGTGTTCCTCATGTAGTGGTAATAATCACAGGCAACGCCCAGACCCGTGGTTTTCTCCCCACAATGGTACTAATCACGGGTACAGGAAACCTACAGTGAACCCCTTTCTGCTGCTACTAATCACAAACCTATTGTGTACCTAATATAGTGGTACTACTCGCAAGTAAAGGCGACCCATGGTGTTCCCCGCGTGATGGTACTAATCAAAAGTAATTTCATGGTTCTAATACAATCATCCCTTTGTCGCCCCTTTTAGTCTCCTCTCACGGTATGCAGGGGATACCGTGGGTGTATTCTTCGTCTGCATCCCCCACCCACAGGGGGTAGACAGAGAGAAAAAAGAAAAAAGAAGGGATCCGTCACTTCGAAAAATGAAGTAACGGACGAAGAAAGGCAAGGGCCACGAAGGGCGTGAAAATGAAAGACTCCCTAGGCCTCGAATGCTCTAATACAGCCGGAGTCGGAAAAGAACAAGAGTTGACCAAGGGAGGTCAGACAGGATAGACACAAGTGAGGAGCCTGGCATAAGTAAGAGGAAGCAATGCCAGGACTCAACTAAGGGCCCCGTGGTAGCCAATCCACACTCCCAAGTTGAGAGCCCCTTGGGCCCCTTTTAGTCGCCTGTTACGACAGACAGACGGGATACCGTGGGTATATTCTTCATCTGCGTCCACCACCCAGAGGGGATCATTGCTAGAAAAGGGATTTATTTTCTGAAATATTTGAATGGCACAATCGCATGTCAGTAAGGAAAAAGTTTGATGTGAGTTACTTTTTGTCACAAGCTACAAGACATACAGTTCACTTGCCAGCCATAAGGATGTTATTTTCATTTTTATTATTGCAATAAGTAAGGTTTGGATGTTAAGGAAAACTCATATTTCTTTCCAGAGCTCATTTCACCCTAAATCTGAAAAATAACTGTGGACGATTGATACCTCACCCCATTTAAAGATATTTTATTTTGCATATAAATGCATATTTCGATCATTTTTAATGCTTTGGTCAAATTATGCTCATTTTAGTGATAAAATGTCATATTTTGAGTATTTTTGTTTAAAATCAGGCGCCGTTTTCAAGACGGTAGCTGTGTGTTTGACACTCGACGCAGACAACAAAGGATAACACGGGATTTGGATGGACTGTAGTAGATGCATTTTTCTTTCTTTTCCCGAAACAGATAGGTAGCGGGTTTAAAAGAAATGATTCCGAAAAAAAAAAAAAAAGGCGGCGCTGTGCGAACGTACGCGGACAAATACTAAAAATCATGCTAATACTTCATTTATCTTGTTCTTCTTTTAGGAAAACAGTGAGAAATGCGCCTCAGGGCTGAAACTGAATGAGTGTATAAAGTTTTAACGCATCTACTGTAGCTCTGTCGGTTTGAATGACTAAATGTGTCTGCTGCATTATCGCTAATCAATTTTTAGCGTGTTCAATGTTAGTAATACTCTGATACTTGCAACCTAACCCTAAAATGCTTAAATCATATTTTATCTTTTTTTAGCTCATATTTAGCCAGTTTTTCGGCATATCTGCCTGCATATTTTGTACTTCCTTAGGTCACAAACTTCCGAACCCTAACAATAAGTTCTTTTACCGTGACCTGTAATGTTGCGATGATCAGCAACGGTACAGACAGATATACTGTACGTGAAATCCAAATAGGTAACCTGAAACTCCACTCCAAACATCGTTGATGCTTTAATTTGTATTTCAAGCGCAACTGCTTTGATAAAAAGCCATCGAGGATGTTAGTGAGTTATAACATCAGCACTATTCTATTAATGTTACTAGTTCAAGTAAATTTGGCTATACTTTTAGTCGACAAGTACTTCGATTTACGTAGTATGTGCATTTTAAACCAACTAATTAAACTAAATGTATTTGAGGTAAAAACAGCCTCTCACAGATTCATAGAGACCGGCAATTGGCTGCAACCTATGAGCATCACACTAACACCACATCACTTCACGCTGCGCCACTTTGTTCTCAGCCCGTTGATATCAGCGGTTCGATCTTCTCGGCAGCACTGCAATACACAAGGGAGCTTGTTCCTTGTTCGTGCGGCCTGATCTCCTCCACTCAAGCTACTTAAAGGATCTCCTCGGCGAGCACCTTAATCCTCTCTTCTTTTACCAACAGCTCATGTCCACCAAAAACTCAAGTTTATGTTCTCTCTTCTGAGGTCAGCAGTTCACATAAAGAAATTAAAACATTCCGGATAAAAAATGTCCAGAAGAGAGAGCAAGTTCAAGAGAAGAGTCTGGAGATAATCAGGTCCTTTCACTAATGTATAGAGTTTCATGAAGTTTTCAGGGTATGCCTTCTAAATAACAGAAACATTATTCCCAAAACCTATTGGAGATGCTGTTTAGCCCCAGAGTTTTCTTTTTATTGAAAATTACAAATTCATTCGTTAAGTTCTGTTGTAGTTTTATTGAAAATATAGAATTTGGTAGACAGCTAAAGGAGCCGTGTGCTCCACATCATTAGTTATAAATAGGTCAGATAACGTGTCTTGATACGGAACTGCTCCGTGCGCTGCCCAGGTACTTTCTTTAACGTTGAATTTTATGATTCGTATTATACGTTAATTAGATGTCAAGTGAAATTCTGTAGATTTCTTCATTGTAACGTTGATTGTTACTTTACAAACTATTTTGAATTTTGTTGTGTGTTTAATTTAAAGTTTTAGTTTCGAGATTTTTTTTTGTTTCACGTGGGACTTCGTCCTTGTTGTAGCCCACATAGTCCGGGAGGAAGCTGATCCTTTCAGATAAATAATAATGAAAACAAGTGATAATTGTATGTATTTATGCGTCCCAATGTCACTGGGCTGTCAGCAATCAGCCTAACGAACCCGAAAACTGTGGATTTAACACTAATATACGCCGTTTTCGAGTATGTTTACCTTCCATTCTCTCCCCAATCCAACCCTAGAAGTGCTGGGGTTGTCTTGCCCCCACGATGTGAGACATAGATAGATAGATGTCTTTATTTTCCTCCAGATCTAAAGCACTGAAACCTTATTGATCTATTAAAGGAGAAAAATAATAATGCCCAACCTAGGCAGCTTAAGCTGACATACACATATAATAATTCACGTAAAGTAAACATAACTAACACCAAAACAAGGGGAAAAAGCAATATTAATGTAAATAATAATAATCGAATGGCAATGGGGCAGAATGGCCTGTTGGCCCTAGTAGATATAAGGCAGCATGGCAATAAGAAACTAAACTGGTAACATATTACTGTGTAGAGTACAATGGTGTGTCGGAATGCATCTGCACTTTAAACAAAGAGTTTATCACTTCCGGCCGGGTTCGCACTCAGCGCATTCTTTCTTGAACACTGACCTCTCTGATGTGAGGCATGTATGTACTAAGTTTGGTTAAAATTGCAGTCATTTTTAATCGTTTAGTTTCGATCTTTACGTAAAGATATTGCTCCTTAACTGCGAGCAACCCGCTACGTATAGAATGTATTACGGGCCAGGGCAGGCCTTCGCCTGCAATTATTGGAGTGGTCATTTAGTGATTTGATTTAAGGATCACTCAAAGTTGACTGAATTTAAAGCCCTAAGAATACCTGGTGATTCACCGGCAAATACTACCGGAGATAATACAACAAGTAGTCGGATTTTAGAAGGGTGGAAAACAAGTCTATTGAACACTCCATGTCGTATGATGTCGGCAGGTAAAAGAACACTGGTGAAACATTTGGTATTTTTTCGACAAAATTCATTAAAACTCAGCAATAGACGCCTGAGAGAGATTTGGTTCACTCTGCCATCTAGTAGACCTAGAGTAAAACTGAACGTCGAAATTCACGAGCAGACAGGTCAGATGGCGTCATTTTAAAATTATTATTATTATTATTATTATTATTATTATTATTATTATTATTATTAACATCATCTCAAATATCAAGACATCTCTTCGAAGCAGATGGAGCGAGCGTCTAGGAACTGGATCGAATGCCTGATATGACGAATAATATCGTGAACTTTGTTGCTATGTATTCATTTCAGAACTGACGTTCAGCTGATTCGAAGGGGCGCTGTGCCAACACACGAACTGTAGCCCCTCGTGTTATGGATGTGTGCGTTCGACCAGATAAAACACACCAGTACAAATGAGCCTTTATTCACGAGTTCTGTATGTCAACAAAACAAGTTCGGTAATGGCCAATCCCAAGCGAACAATCATTTTAACTCCTCGGTAAAACCAAATTGTATATTCGTATTTATGGTATCACATTTATCCAGTTATTAACATGACAGTAACGATTTTAATCGCACGACGTCCATATATTCACTTACATCTACACAGACATACCATTCCCTCATGTTCTTAAAAAAACTACAGCTAATCTAGATTTCTATCAGTTCAACTCTGAGGACAGCGTCGAGGTTTTCTGTTCAAAGAGTCCCGGAATCGATTGCCAGTCGCGTTTGGGCCTTTAGAACTTGAATTTTCTTAGCTGGTCTCATACCTCTAATCGTATTAAATTTTCTGGAAATGTATGGCTATGCTGCTATCTTTCTTAAGGTTAAAACAAATTTATTTTTCAAAACTCAAGCCGGAATAGAAGATTTTGCATGCTTACACAAACACTGAATATGCATAATTTACAAATATTCCTGTGTGTATTCACTTGTACACATTTTCAATATGGTACTTTTCGAAACAAACACATGGATGAAGGCCTGTTTTCCTTAAGCAGGTGTTGATCGTTCTTTTTATGAACTGAAGCCTTTCTCAACTTCATATTCTCTAGACAGCCCCGAATGATAATCATTTCCACTCGAGTTCAAATCACGCACAGTCGCACTAATGGCAGTACTGCTCAAGTCACTCAATTTGCGTGAGGCCATTTTCGTTCATAGTTCCATTCTTCTACCACTTTCGTCCCTGATTCGTCTGAAGACCTTGCTGTTTACACACATACGATGGAACAATGAACGAACATCTTAAATGGAGCTAAGAAGGTATCGTCATTTCCCACTCGGAAGACTAGCGCACAGTGAGCCATCTACTGACGAACTAGAGTACTACTTACTACTATGGTCTAGTGATGGGACATTCGATTCATTTTACTGAATCGATTCATTTGATTCCGTTCACGTTACTGAATCGATACAGTGATCCGATTCACGGCTCATTGGTCACCGCTCCTACTGCATCTGTGTAGCATGTGCAGGTAAGACAGCAGCAACAGCATTCAGTGCTCGCAGCTGCCATCTGGTCTTCATACTATAAACTCCTTTCTTAGAAAAATGCTAGTTACTCTAATACATCGAAGGTTTCCGGCGACGCAGGGTGGGAAAGGTTAGGATTAGGAAGGTAGCAGCTATGGCCTGAATTAAGGTACAGTCCCAGCATTTCCTGGTGTGAAAATGGGGAAAACTACGGAAAACCATCTTAACGGCTGCCGACGGTGGGATTCGAACCCACCATCCCCCGAATGCAAGCGCATAGCCACGCGATATTAACCGCACGACAACTCGCTCAGTCATTTTTGAAAATATGTATTTTTCTATCAGCTGAGGATTTTTTAAATCGTCATATTTTGTATAGGCTACCCGAGATGTACAGTAGCCCGCTGGTTTTCTGATTCAACATACTGTTATTGCGTCTGTCCACATATGATTGAAGTCTTGTGCATCGATGTGACATATGAACTGAGAGAATACTGAGCCGTTCTTCCCAATATAAAACAGGTACTTTTGAGTGGTCATGAGCATGACTCATAGTCATAGGGCAGGCTAGAGTCGAGTTTAATTGTCAAATGTCAATTAAGTTATAATACTAAGATTCATTAAACTACTAAATAGTATAACCTAATAGCCTACCTACTTACTAGCTACTTCAGAATTATGTTGTGACTACCTTTTTAACACTGCAAATAAATCCATCTATTATTTAAACCTCCCTGTAAGAAGAGGACAGTGAATGCAAATGGGTATTATTTTTAAATGAGCTGAGCTCGAGAGTCCATTATAGCATACGATTGTTTCAGTGTAGCGTGGCTCACTGCATGTCTGGCTGCAGTGAGCCGATAAGGAGCCGTGCGTATCTTGTGTCTCACTGAGCCGCGTTCGTTCACGATTCGTTCGATGTGCCATGATTCACTGTCTTGCTGCAGCGGAAGCTCGGCTCCCCGTCAACGTCCAGTGAGTACGCCACTCAGCACTGTCCGCTGGGAGTAAGCTGAATCGTGTGCCGTGAGCTCGCCGTTCCTGTGAATCGATTCACTCGGACACTTGAATGAATCGATACACTGCTTCGAATCATGCATTCAGTAGCCAACACTACTATGGTCGTCTAACGTGAAGTCGCGTGCATGCGGGGTAAGGGGTGCGGGGGGGTTAGCATGGCTGCTGCGCAGACGCCAATCTCAAGTCTCAAGGCCTGACAATAAACAACGGTTTCATCCGCGGTGATTCTAGTGAACTACGGTGCTGCTGTGAAGTTTCAAACTGGTAGAGCAATTGTGCTTTAGTTACACATTTACTGTAAGTACTGTATAATGAACAGTTTAATAATGAACACGCATCTCTTTCAGAGAGCTCGCACTGTTTACCACGACTAATGTCTCTAGCTTAGTACAGTATATGTTACTCGTGCCGTACCTACAAGCTGCCACGACCTCTCGTGAGACGCAGAATAGTACAGCATTCTTAAATCTGGAACAGTATCCTTCTTCTCCACAAACATTAATAGTACGTTGGGGCACTGAGTTCCCCAGAAGGGAAACAGATTTCTGACATATAACGATTATGTGTTGCTAAAACTGCAAGCACAAATGAGTAAAATAAACCGTATGGCACAAGACGCTCTGAAAATAATTGTGTGAATATTATAAAAATGAATGTATTAAATATATTCCAATACTTTTTTTGGACATTATTTGATCACATTTTTCATCATCATGTTCACTTCTCACAATGACGACAAAACACAGAACTATGATGTTTATACACACAAACGTTTTACAGTCTCAACACGCCGCATTACTTTTTCTCCCTATTTGAAGAGAAAACCTTCCCTAGGTTTTACTTCGCGATTTACTGGAAAAACGTCCTCTCTATGGATTATCTATTCATTCAAGAATGAGCATTTATCAGAACAATCCTCAAAAAGATTTATGTTATCAAACTATGACCCGACTAAATCGTGTAAAATTTTTTCATTACTTTGAAGAAAATCCAGTTCGTTAACATATCAGGAACTGCACAATAATATTTGAGATAACTCGAGTGCAATTCCAGTGACAGAAGAAGAAAACGTTATAGTACGCGCACCTTTTCTTGAGCCAGGATCTCCATAGTAACGAATGGGAACCAGGGCTCAAGAAAAGGTGCGCGTACTATACATTAACCCTATAGAGGGGCACTGAATGCCCCAGAGTCACTGCTTTGGGTACTGTATATATAATTGTTGTTGCTAACAATAAGAAGTACATATATTGATAGAAAGACAGTCGATCAAACAAAAGTCACAGAAGGTGTGCGTTTATCAGTAGAGCCCTGCGCGGATATACAAAATATTATCCGCATCCCATCCGCATCCGCGAATGGATATCCGTGGATATTGCAGATATTCAACTGCAGTATATCACACGCAAGGTACTGAAACGGATAGATCTGTTAACATAATTCAATAGGCCTGATACCTAGCACCAGAACCCCTACAGTCAGAGTTATGAGCGATTTTCTCTTGCGACAACTACCGACATATTGACTTTTGTTCCTTCCTTCCATTAAGTCAGGGCAGGAGCGAGTTAGGCTTAGTCTAAGTCAGATTTACGGCTTTATGGTCCCAAGGCTCTTCATATATCACCATTCTCCCATACCAATGTCAAGGGTCGCTTAACCACCAGCAAAAATAAGAGTATATCTGAGTGAAAATCAATAAACGTCATTATTTAGAAATTATCAGAAAAATTATCCGCACTACCATATAGTTTGCATCTCGTACCCAACCTACAGGGCCTTCGAGTAAAAGAAATAACCGTTAAATAAATGGCCCGAACAAAAGGAAGGAGGCGGATACTTGCACTACTCTATGTAGCTTCCTAAAACCTAACGGGCACAAGGCCAATGAAACAGGGGCTATTCCCAAACTATGGAGGTGACCCGTATAAGAAAGAAATTTTAAAACATTAAGGAAGAGAAGAAAATCAGTTACCAAACGTAGTCACCTCAAACCAAAATGAAGGGGAGCTCGAGAGGGTAAATCACTCTCTATCCCCGAATTACAGTTACAGATTTTATGAAGTTTTTACATAAACCGGCAGAGAATTACATGTTTGGAAAAGTAGGTTACAATGTAAAGGTTTCGGACCTTTCCAGCGGGTTAAACTGCTGAGCTAGCAAGAAATAAAGATGTTAAATTTTCCGGGCCATTGGGTGACTTACTCTACTGTTCCAGGATTAAATTCAAACCTTAACTATTAGTAAGTCTTGCTTCTGAAGACGTAGAGCAAAGTTCTTTGCGAAACGTAATGAATTTCACCTTGTTTTCTCGACACGGAAAAAGCCAAAAAGCTTATTATCACGTCTACAATTAGGCCGTGAAAGCATCAATGCATTTTTTTTAAACTATACCAATTACTAAATCCCAATAGAATTCGGAGATCCCACATGCAAGCTTACGGTTACACGATCCGTACCGGGTAGTCGATTTTTTCAGTCTATTTTAACTACATGCCGACGCTAAATACTCTATTTCAAACCTTCAGGCCAGTCTTGGCCAACGGCGTGGATATGATGAAACACCGGATTCCATCAGATCTTTTAATTAAGCAACATTAAGCGTGGTCATCACTTGGATGGGGAGCCCACATATTGATGGCAGTAGGAGGAGCGGAAAGCAACTGGCCATCCTACCGCACGCAAACTCCGCCTCAGGATGCGTGATCATTGGTCCCTGGAGTACTTCCTATGTCACTAAAGTCCAAGTTCGAATAAGAAACCTAAAATGGAAGCCAGTCCTGAGCAAGTGACGGATCCAGAAATCGAATCCAGGAACTAGAAGAAACATACTAGAAATACAGCAAGTCAACCAACGTTCACACAGAATGGACTACACATGGCTGATGACGTGAAGTGATACCTACCACTAGAATTTACCGTGTTTCGGCTCTCCTACAGGATACGACCGCGGCCTGGTTTAGCAGACGGCTGCAGCTATTTCTAGCACGCACGAAGTCTCGCGCGATGAATGGGTCGGCAACGAAGATTAGAGCGACAGATTTGCCAAGTGTGTGTTTTAAAAAGCACCACTTCAAAGTGAAGAGTGTTTGCTTCAGAAGCGCGTAAAGGGAATCTTATGAAACCTTCGAGTCAACAAATAACTCCATAAAGTTATCAACGGACTCGCTAAACAATTGCTAGTATTGGTCCTTGAGTCTCCCATACTCATATTCTTAAAATACAGCAAACAACGAAATATGGATCGAGGAAAAAGTCCCCTACTGTATCCACATGAGAAAGCCTCCGGACCACGCTAATGGATAAGCTGTGTTCAGGGGCACGTGACTTTCGCCAGAGCGCGTTTTAAATCTTCTTACCAAATAGGAAACAGACTACATGAGAATAAAATACAGTTCCTACAACAAAAAAGGCACGTACTATTTCAAAGGAGGATAAGGAAATATGCTTCCGTTAGTGTATCTGGTAAACAACTTCTGGGTTAACTGCCTTTCTCTTCTCACTTGCCTTCACGAGACGAGTGCACCCTCTTGAATATAACATAAGTTAAATAATAATAATAATAATAATAATAATAATAATAATAATAATAATAATAATAATAATAATAATAATAATTGTTTGTCGAACCCTTGTCCCGTTTCTCTATGTGGTCGGGTATGAGGTGAGATGAATCTGTCGTGGCGGGTTTTTATGCCTGGATGCCCTTCCTGACGTCAACCTCATCAGAAGAGGGCGGTGTCTGCCGTGTATAGGAGACAGCATTTTATTATGATAGAGGTAAACGTTGTGCGTGTTGTGCGAGATGTAAGAATGTTGAAGACAGCACAAATATTCAGCACTCCTGTTGAAAAGCACCAAGGGGTCTCCTCAAAGCTTAAAGTCACCATCAACAGCGTCACATGCCCTCACTCCATATGAGCACTGCGGAGAGGTTTGGAATTTAATCCAGGCTTTTGGCGCGCAATCTAGTGATTAGAAATTGTATAATAATAATAATAATAATAATAATAATAATAATAATAATAATAATAATAATAATAATAATAATAATAATAATAATAATAAACTGTCCGACTCGTTGGCTGAATGGTCAGCGTACTGGCCTTCGGTTCAGAGGGTCCCGGGTTCGATTCCCGCTCGATTAATCGCTTCTGATTAATTCTTCTGGCTCGGGGACTGGGTGTATATGTCCGTCCCAACACTCTCCTCATCATATTCAGACAACATACTACACTACCAACCACCACAGAAACACGCAATAGTGCTTACATCCCTCCATAGAGGGTTGGCGTCAGGAAGGGTATCCGGCCGTAAAACAGGGGCCAAATCCACACGTGCGACGCAGTTCGCACCCGCGACCCCACAGGTGTAGGAAAAGCGGCAGGAAAAGAATAATAATAATAATAATAATAATAATAATAATAATAATAATAATAATAATAATAATAATAATAAACTCTTTTCTACATGCCGTATGTACTCAACACGACGTAATATACTGCAAGTTTATTTCGATTACAATGCCGTTGTAAAAATTTAACAATAATGTCACTGGTTTTACAACCCACATATTTAAGATGTTCGGAAACGCCGAAGTGCAGGACTTTTGTCCCATAAAGTTATTTTAAGTGCTGGTAAATCTACCCACACCAGGCTGAGCACCTTCAAATACCTCCGTACGGAACCGCGATCGAATGCGTCAAGTCGGGATCTGGGCGCTCTACCGACTGAGCTACTCAGCCTGGAACAAGGAGTTAAATCCCTCAGTGGATAAGTGTCGGTCTCCAGATCCCTAGATCGCGAGTCGAAACCCGGCAGAAATAGAAGTGCAGGGAGAAGTCAATTCGGCAATCCGTGACACATTAGTGCTTACCCGATAAAATTAATGATACTAATATAATTACACGTTACTATTACAGCCGGATTCAGCCCTTGTAAGGTAGACTCTATGATAAGGGTGGACGGCACCTACTGTGTATAGGAAGCCGCGTTTTATTATGACAGAGGTAAGCGTTGTGCGTGTTGTGTGAGATGTAAGCATGTTGAAGACAGCACAAATATTCAGCCCTTGAACCTAGGGAATGTAGCGTTTATAATTAAAATCCCACGACGTAGCTGTGAATCGAGCCCAGGACCAGAGGCCAAGACACTGAACATTCAATCATGGAGTCGGGAGATAAAATTAATTAAAACTCAACAATAGATCGCTCGAAACTCCGCTACGAAATATAAAGTGAACTCTTTTGTCCTTCACCCCGGTGTGGTGTAGCCTACATGGCAAGATAAGAATGTCATTTAAAAACCACGTATGTATTCTACCGCCCCCACCCACAGGGGATGAACAGCAAGAGGCTGGTTGCAGATTCGTTATTTCCATGCAAATGGAGACACATTAATAAACTGCAAATAATGCTATTTCCAGAACATTATTTTTCTGAAACATATCAACATCAAACAAACAAACAAACAAACAAACAAACAAACAAAAATCAGCTGCATACATTAGTCATCATTGGAATCATGTTCTCTCCTACATTACTGTCAACATCAACAACAACTTTAATACAATTTCGTTGTCATTTACTGTGATACTGCCTTCCTTGTGATGGCCCTACACACACACACACACACATCGAGAGAGAGAGAGAGAGAGAGAGAGAGAGAGAGAGACAGAGACAGAGACAGAGAGAGAGAAGTCTGGCACCACGGGGTGATGTATGTTAATGAATAATCGACGAGATCAACACAGTCTTTAGCCGAATGTGGCCTTAAAAAATCTACAGTATCCACGGGCTGTCCGCTACTAAAAGGTGCGATCCGCCAACTAGGGAGTGTGGGTCGGCGACCGTTCGTACCGTAGCTAAGTCTGACGCTGTTTGGCCTTTCCTATCAGACTTCCTTTGGTCAACTCTTGTCCTTTTTCAACCCTGACAATACGATGTTGTAAGACCTGGGGTCTTTCATTTTCATGCCCTACTAGCCCTGTGCTACATTTCACATATACCTGCCTTCTACCTACCTTCTAAGGACTGGCCGTCTTCCTTTCTTCCCTTCATATTCTGAATGGAATTAAGAAGGGTAAGTTACCCAGTTGCACTTCTCCATAAACAATAATCGCCAACACGACCACCGAATGTAGATAGCGAGTGAAGGCTATTGTGCCGGGTCGGGAACGTTAAAATAATTATAATCTTCTAAAATCGTAATCATCATCCTCTTCTGCCGCTTTTTCCGCATCCTGGTGGGGTCGCAGCTGCGAATTATGTCATCCGTGTGGATGTGGCTCTGTTTTACGGCCAAATGCCCTTCCTGACGCTGACCCTTAATGGAAGAAGGGATGTATTCACTATTTCATGTTTCTGTGTCGTGCCTGGGATTTTTGGTACGATATAATGCAGAACACGCTAGGTAGGCTACTTGTAGTACACTTTTTATCTTCGTCAAGAAAGCTACCAAAAAGGGCATTTACTTACCAATTTTTCAATATAGAGGTGTAGAAAACAACAGGATACTCACCTGTGGAGAAAAGAACACACGTTGTAGTAAATAAAATAAACTTACAAGTACAAAATCTATACACATTAGTTACCTGACCTTAGACCTTCCATAATAATGTTACTTCAAATATTCAGGTATGTATCTATCAACAGCAACCTAGATCTCTTCGTAACGTTTCCTTCCTTCTGTCATGATATTTCTAATATAACTCAATTTTCCTTCTTGTTCTTTCCCGTTCTGCTCCTGTATTTACTGTAAATGTACTTTTCATTGTTGATATCGTTGTTTGTGTAAATATGTATTATATAGGATTGTACAGTTTTCATTATGTATATTTGTGTCCTTTGTAAATATTTATATATCTTTAATTTTAGATTCATATCTATTGCACATAGCTCGGATTGTTGTAATTCGACGTTTTGCTGTTGCTGATCCTGAATAAATAAATAAATAAATAAATAAATAAATAAATAAATAAATAAATAAATAAATAAATAAATGTACACGAGAATATTTGAAGGTAAATTCTTTACAGAAGGCATGGAAATAATATAAAAGTACATCAGAAAAAACAAAAGAAAAATCGAAAACAGATTTTCAGCAAGCGCCTAGAAACGGTGATAGTTCAGGACAATAATAATAATAATAATAATAATAATAATAATAATAATAATAATAATAATAATAATAATAATAATAATAATAATAATCTCCCCAGCTAAACTATGCCCAGGATGGAGAGAAGCTACAATCGAAAAGTGTTACATAAAGTTAAATTTTGAAAAGATCCTAGTTGCAATGAAGGAAAGTTGATAATGGGAGACGAGGGTTCATACTTGTGCGTCCTTTAGAACCCTTCATACATAATTTGCAGCCTACATTAGTTTTGAGATCAGAAAATCAACAATAAAAGAATTCTACATGATTACAAAAACAAAACAAAAAATGTGAAGGTTCCTACGCTAAACCTTACATAATGAGATCACTAGAAAGATTTTCGTCTGCCAACAGATTTTTAAAGGTTAATTTGCATTGTGAGAGCCTAGTGACCTACGTTGGTTCAGCGGCCAGCCGCCCGACCTAGAGAGGTCTGTATTCCAGAAGTAGATAACCGGTAAGACTTTAGAAGGCAACTGTGGAATACTTCTGTACCGGGTGGTACACCTCCACGCCGCTTATTCAAACTTTGCGCCAGTTGAAACTCCTCTACTGGAGGAAGTCTGAACTTTATCTACTGTGTTAATTCTCAAGTTTTTCAGAAGATGTCACTACTTGTAAATTTTGAAGTTTCTGAACTGGGTCGTTTTCGATGTATTTTTGTTTTGCCTGTAGTAAGAAGTGTGGACATTCTCTTCCAGATGGCACTACTGAAGGACTACAATTACGCACCCTAGTGAGAAGTGAAAAAACTGTGTTTTTGGAGAAATTTTGAATTCATAAGTTTGTTCTTTGTTAAATTTCTTTCAGTTATTGTTTAAGTTGGCAATATTAACCCTTTCTTTCCGCCAGTTTTGAATTTGACCAATAAGGAATTTCTGTAATTAATTTTCCACCAATAATGTGTTTCATCTTCATCTAGTGTAGGAGTTTTCGTTGTTAGCCAATAAAATGATTGTGGGCGGGTGTTTTCATTCCTGAAACGCCTCGAACTTTCCACGAGGGTATATAAACTGCTGATTTTCGGGTCTCCGCGCCACTTCAGTAACATCTATCAGTGTGTAAAGTACGTAGCAGGGGGCGGGAAGCGCCTCTTCCTTCGGGCAGCAGTTCAACCACCAGGTAATGGCCGTTTAATAACTTCTTTTCTTGCTAGCTCAGCAGTTTAACTCTCGGGGCAGGTCCGAAGCCTTTTTACCATGTAACTTTCCCTAAAATGTAAAGACACTTGGTACCAATTCTATCTTTTTAAACTACATATAGGGATAGAGAGTGCTTAACCCTCTCGAGCTCCCACTCATATTGCGTTGAGGTGAACTTATTTTCACAACCGTTTCTTCCTTAATGTAATGTAAATTGTCTTCTTCTATAAGTCACCTCTTTAGTATGGGATTTGCCCTTGCAGTAACAGCCTAGTGCCAAGTAGGTTTTATATAAAGTGTATTAGGAGTGCAAGAACGCCTCCTCTCAAGTTGGTATTTTAGAGGCCATGTAATTGACCTGTTTCTTTACCGAATAGGCCTCAGTAGGTTGGGTATTTTTACCCCTGTGTTATTTGTGTTTGGAGGTCAACTTGAATGTGGAGTTTGGTGTGGCCTTTGATAGGCTTGAACTTAAGAGCGAGTCGCTCTTTCTTAAAGTTTGTTTTCTGCGCGCCTCGAGGAGGCTTTACTGTGTAATTGGGAGCAAGTGCTCCTGGGCATGATTGGGGTCTTCTGCCCCTTTGTTGAATTCTGTATATCGTAATGTTGGGCTTATAACTCAAGAATTGTGTGTCTGGCTCTCGGAGCCCAAATTCTGTAACTCTGTAATTGTACATTATCGATTTGTGTTTCGGTTACTGAGTACCTGTTCTATTTGTTATTTCTTAATCTTGAAAAGAAAATATAACCTTGTTAAATTTTATCTTAACTTTAGTTTCGTATTTTGAGACCTGTTCACCCCTGCACCTTCTTTCACCTCTGCTGATCCACCAAACCACGGTAACAACTTCTATTTGCGGAAAACTGGCTGTTGATTGAGCCGTTACTGACAACTCAGGAAAACGAGGTGCCAACTCCTAAATACATATTATTCTCCTAAAAGTTCGAGCACTAGCTGCTAGGTAGTTTTGAGGTCGACGTACAAACGGTAACCTATGATCAGACTGAATAACAGAACAAAAAATAATGGTAGTCGGACGGAGTGCAGCGCTTTCGCAATAGATGACACTGAAGAAAATGTCCAGTATGGACTAATGCTAGGGTAAAGCTCTTCTTCACGTCAAAAATAAATAAATAAATAAATAAATTAATAATAATAATAATAATAATAATAATAATAATAATAATAATAATAATAATAATAATAATAATAATAATAATAATTGCACAACACGTTAAGTCAAGTGGCATAGTCAAAGGCGTCTCACAACGGCAGTCATAGTTCGAATCCCATCCAATGCACGTACTTATGGTTCGCGTTTCACGTAAAATTGGAGACCCCGAGGCTATGATCATTATATCAACTGCCACGTAAAACTATAAGCCCCCTTGCCTTTTTCAATAATAATGGCATGAGGATTTTAGAGATATCAGGTCCAGAAGTGGTGAAGAAGATTATGATGTTTGTTGTTTAAAGGGGCCTAACACCTAGGTCATGGGCCCCTAATGGTACGAGGTGTAACGAAATGCAAATTAAAACTTCGAAATGTATCCTCTGACTAAAATCTAAAACGAATGGCGATGAGAAAATGATCGTAAAACAAAAACAATCAGTGGGTCCAATTCACAATGAATTATGTGGATATTGCTTATATTATAAGGGGTCTAAAATGCAGGTCATCGACCCCTCACAAAGGTACTAATCACAGGTAACGGTTTTTTTTTTTTTTTCTAGTTGCTTTACGTCGCACTGACACAGATAGGTCTTATGGCGACGATGGGACAGGAAAGGGCTAGGAGTGGGAAGGAAGCGGCCGTGGCCTTAATTAAGGTACAGCCCCAGCATTTGCCTGGTGTGAAAATGGGAAACCTCGGAAATCCATTTTCAGGGCTGCTGACAGTGGGGTTCGAACCTACTATCTCCCGAATACTTGATACTGGCCGCACTTAAGCGACTACAGCTATCGAGCTCGGTCACAGGTAACGTAGAGTCATGGTGTTTCTCGCATCGCGGTACTAATCATAGGTAATGTAAACCCATCGTTTGTCACACACAAAGGCACCTCTCGCAGATAGCACAAACCCATGGCGTTTCGCACATAGGGGCACCACTCACAAACAACGCAGATCCATGGTGCTCTTCACCTAGGTGTACTAATCACGGGCGCCGGTATTCCCGGGGTGTCCTCACTTGGTGGAACTAATCATAAGCCACGTATACTCATGGCGTTCCTCACATAGTGCTACTAATGATAGGCAATGCAGACCCACGGTGTATCGCTCCTCACATAATATTATTACTCTTAGGCAACGCAAACCAATGGTTTTCCTCAAATAGTGGTACTAATCACGGGGGTCAGCCAAACTCGTGGTGTTTCTCACAAAGTAGTACTAACCGCACGCAACGTAGACCCATGGTTTTGCACATAAAGTGGTACTACTCATAGGTAACGTAGACAATACTGAACACATGACGACCTCTTTCACAAGCAACACTCAGACCCATAAAGTTCCGCACAGAATGGTACTGCTCCTATATAACGTAGGCTAGGGCCTCTCAAACGCCCAAAATCTCACGCGTGCAGAGCGAGGCGCAAGAGCTCCGTGCACTGTGCATCGGTGCCGCTCGGTATGGCTCGGATCAACGCTTCGTCTCTGGGCTACTCGGCTATGCTCGGCTCAAGTCAGCAAGTGGTGGAGAGGGAGACAGGCGGAGCGAGCGAGACAGGCGTGAGGAAAGAGAGAGACAGCGCTATTGCTCCAAATCGAGGAGTGGGGTCTGCACTCTGGTCAACCAAGCCAAGTCGTCTTTTGCACCGTGCACAGTGCATGCACCACGCGCATGCACCCTGAGAGGCCCTGACGTAGACCCTCGCAACGTGGTACTAGTCTCAACTAACGTCGACGCATAGTGCTCCGCACGTAATGGTACTAATCACAACTATTTTCATAGTTCTAATTTCATCATCCCTTGGTCGTTCCTTTTAGTCGCATCTTACGACAGGCAGGGGATACCGTGGGTGTAGTCTTCGTCTGTGACCCTCATCCACAGTGGGTAGAGAAAGAGTGAAACGGAAGAAAGAAGTGATCCGACACTTCGAAAAATGAAGTACCTACAAAGAAAGACAAGGGCCACGAAGAGCGTGAAAATGAAAGACTCCCTAGGCCTCGAATGCTCTACTACAGTCGGGGTCAGAATAGAACAAGAGTTGACCAAGGGAGGTCGGGCAGGAGGGATGAAAGTGAGGAGACTGACACTAGTAAGTGGAAGCATTGCCAGGACTCAGATAAGGGCCCCGTGGTCACCAACTCACGCTCCCAAGTTGAGAGCCTCTGGGACCCCTTTTAGTCGCCTCTTACGGCAGGCAGGGGATACCGTGAGTGTATTCTCCATCTGTGTCCCCCACCCAGGGGGGATTCCAGAAGTGGAAAATTACATCCATATTTACCTTACATTCTCTCCACACCGTACTGTAATTAGTTTAATTTACGACGTTAGAAATGTTACGTAACAATCAAAGCAAAGCCATCTGCGTTGAAGTCATGAGGAGAGTAGTCTTCCTTTCATAACCTTAGCACTAAATGGGAGTTTGGAAAAGCACACGTTCAACGCCTCTGCTAGGTAGCCTCCTAGAGATACAGGTTCTTGTTCAAAGCTAACTTGGCATAACACGGCCTGGATAGAATCAGGAGACTCTTAAAATGGTTCGATTGCAGGTCGAGCTGTGCCAATTTGGCTGAGCATTAAAACCTCCGTGAGGCATGCACATAATGGACAGCACGCAACCTACGAGCTGAAAGACCGCGCGAGTTGGCCGTGCGGTTAGGGGCGCGCGGCTGTGAGCTTGCATCCGGGACATAGTGGGTTCGAACCCCACTGTCGGCAGCCCTGAAAATGCTTTTCTGTGGTTTCCCATTTTCACACCAGGCAAATGCTGGGACTGTACCTTAATTACGGATACGGCCGCTTCCTTCCCAATCCTAGGCCTTTCCTATCCCATCGTCGCCATAAGACCTATCTGTGTCGATGCGACGTAAAGCAAAAAAGGCTGAAAGCATCCGTATTAAGTAAACACAACTGCGAAAATCCATCTAATAATAATAACATACATACATACATCTTCATTATAGACCTATTATGCGGTTCAGCATTCAGTCCGTAGGTCTCCGTGAATTTACTAAACGCGACCACAATCCTCTATTTTCAACTAGCTTTGCAGTCTCGTTTAGTTCTACATGTCTTGTTTCTTAACCATTAGAAACCGAGTCTAACCATCGTAAACTTGGTCTTACTCTACTTCCCTTACCCACGATGACAGAGTACATTATTATTCTAGGTAACCTATCCTCCTCCATTCGCCTCACATGACGCCACTACCAACGCTGGACCATGCGTACAGCTTTATCAGTTGAGTTCATTCCTAACTGGCATTACGAATACCCGCTTGCCAGTATTCACACCTATTTGTCCCAGCGATCATTCTCGCTACTTTCATGTCTGTTACTTCTAATTCGTGAATAGGATACGCTCAGTCCACCCAGGTTTCACTCCCGGAAAGTAAAGTTGGTCTGAAAATAGACCTCTGTAAAGATAGTTTCGTCTGGGAGCTGACTTCCTTCTTACATTTACAATACTTGAAATTATCTACTTGCTCCGGCTTTGTATTCCCAATCTGGCATTCAATTCACTTAGGTTTCTTACCTACTGACATCACTTCAGTCTTGGATAGGCTAATTTTCATATCATACTCATTGGAGTTACTCTCATATTCCAAGATATTAGTCTGCAGGTTTTAGGAACAATCTGCCATAAAGACCAGGCCAAACTGCTTATCACATTTCCACCTACGGTAACTAAATTCCTCCCTACCAGTTTATACCTTTTAGTAGGGGATCCACGTAAACTATGAACAACAAAGGTGAAAGATTACAGCTTTGTCTAACTCCTGCAAGTACCTCGAACCAAGAATTCGCTGTACCATAACTCTCATCGCAGCCCAATTGTGAACATAAATGTCCTTGACTGTTTTTAATAACCACAATCTCCCAGCACGGTGAACATCATTTCCCTCGATACTCTGCCATTTACCCTCTTTAGATATACGAAACATAAAAATAACTGTCTATTTGTGTATTCCTCTCGTAGCATTTTTCACTTACCTGGCACATACTGAAAAACTGATCCTGACAGCCCCTCTGTGGTCTGAAACCGCATGGTTTTCATCCAACTTACACTCAACCATTGATCGCACTATTTCTTCTAAAATGCCAGTGAACACCTTGCCTGGTATACTGATCAATGAGATACCTCGACAGTTGTCGCAATCCTTCCTGTTCCCTTGCTTATAGACAGGCGCAATCAGAAGGTACCTTACTAACATTCGATGCTAATCTTATTACTCTATGAAGACATTTCATCCCTGTCTTCCCACTATATTTCACCATTTCAGGTCTAATTTCATCTATTCCTGCTGCTTTATGACAATGGAGTTTCACCATCCTTTCCACTTTCTCAAGCGTAGTTTCACCAACATAATTGTCCTTCTCCCCATGAACTCGGTTATTCGAGACGTCACTAGAAAAAGAAACCCCTCCTTTTACACTGAGAAGAATTTCCGAATATTTGTTTCACCAGTCCAGTGATTCGCTGGGATCTGTTATGAGGTTACCTGATTTGCCCAAAACTCTGGCCATTTCCTTTTTCCCTTCTTTTTCTACGACTCTTTATTACTGTCTATTATTTGTTTCACTCTGTTTCTTTCATCCACGTACACTTCCCTATCTACGTAAAACCTTGTTTGGAACCATTCCTGATACGCCTTCTTTTTACGTTTACAAGCTGCTCTCGCTCCATCATTCCGCCAGATGTTCGCTTTTTTCCCCATCTTTACATCTTTACACACCGTCGTTCCTAGGCATTTTCTTGCTGTTTCTATTACAGCATCCCTGTATGCCACCCATTTTCTTTCTATATCCTGAACCTAGTTACTGCCTATTGTTTGGAACTTTTCACTAATCACACCCATGCATTCTAATTTCCTCGTGTTGGAGATCTACCCTTATTCGTCTGCAGACAGATTTCACTCTATCCTAGGCCTAGAGATACTTAGTTCACTACGGATCCGCTGGTGTGCATCACCAAAATGTTCCCGGAATACCCGCCATCTTGAGGTCAGAAGGCCAGTGTTCTACCGTCTGAGCTTCTCAGAACGGCTCTTGTCACTGAATGTTAAGAACCATTGGTTAATTAAAACTGCAAGAGACCTCCAGGAAATCAGCAACGTCGGCGAAGCTATGCAGGACACATCTACATTCAGAACACTAGACGGCAATCTGTAGGCGCACCCTGTTCCAAAATACCGATCCAGTTTTCGGTTCGTGGTACAGGTAGAAATTCTATCAGAGCCAACCGGGAGGGAAGTTCAATGTCTGCTCACGGCAGAGGGTCAGAAACTAAACATCTGACAAACTGGCGGACATTCGTTACATTAAAACCGAATGAAGAGTGTTTCTATATATGATCTAATGAGGCGATATGCAAGAAAATATTATCTTTTGAAACATCAGTCACCCTACACAAAACCCTTCGCTGATAACGTATTATTGTTTTGTTTTACGTCACATCGACTCAGGCAGTGCTAGGATCGGGAAGGAAGTGATCGCGGCCTAAGTTAAGGCGTTTCCAGTGTGACACTGAACAATGGTTAACTGAATGTTATTAACTAATTTCTGCTGTCCTGGGTTTCTGTCTTCACCTATGACATAAAACTCCTGAAAAATGCCACAAGCCAATATTTACAGTTATTGATTTTTATGGAAGGGGTTAAGCAAAGTAATAAAATAGACGAAAACGGCGAAACTTGGTCCTTGATCTCCTTGCTGGATAATAGCCTTATAATCATTAATTCAGTCTGAATTAACACTCCTTTTTAATTCGATAACCTTAAGGCTGGGACGATTACGGATAACTTATTCTTTCTGAAGAAAAACTAAAATGTACCGTTCTAATTCAAGCCGCGATCACTTTGTGTGTTTGGCGAAGAACCCTCTGAACCAGTATGCCTTGAAATTTTAAAAAAAGTATAATGGGGATCATCTTTCCACACTTACTTGTAATTAAAGCCAGTAAAGACAATGGTATTTCGTATTCTGTGCAAGTTCCCGAACTTTAGGCGAGTGCAGAGTTTAAAGTAATTTGGATTATTTCAAGCCCCATTTTCACACAACTGGAATAATTTAACACTGATGAAGATCTAACGACAAGTAATTATGATAATTTGGATCACAGAAGGGTCGAACATTCCAATTAACATGCTAAGAGCGTGTCAGATAGAAGTTATACTTTATCTTACGAGTATATTTAAGCTTCCAGGTCATGAAAGCAGGAGGAGACAATTTTATACGTGGTGTTTTAAAATTCACGTACAATACGTTTCCTCTGACGTAAACCCCATAGTAGTGGGAATTATTTAAAGGGTTTCACCTTTAAGCTGTACTGGAATGTATGAAGCTTAGTAAAGCATTTCCAAGTTATGAGAAACTTCTTAAACGAATACTTTAGTATGTCCACGAAAGTGAGGTTAATATTTTAATTACAATATATTTCCTGTAACGATTATATTCTGTTTTATACGTTTACCCCTGATTTTGATCATGCGGGTCGTGGGTTCGCGTTTTTATTCGTGCGTTGTCATAGATTAAGTGTTCGCATTTCGTCACTTGGCCTGTTTCTTTCATTTGGTAAGTCACCTTTATTATTCTTCGGATTCGATTTTCCTTCAAATTTTATTCTGAGTATCTTTACTTATTTCGAAGTCTATATTACTTACCTTCTCGTGAACCTCCGAAGTGTTCTGGGAAACACTAACTCATTACTACAACTATCTCCCGGATGCAAGCTTACAGCTGCGCGCCACTAACCGCACGACCAACTCGCCCGGTTAATTTAACCTTGCTTATTGTTCTGTGTCAGTATTGTGTTTGGAGACCACCTCTTTGTTTGTGTGGGGTTTGCCTGGATATGACACGGATGCGATTTCTGCTCTCAATTTGAGTTCTATTTTGAGTTTAATGCTGAATTATTATTAAGTTTATTGCGTTCCGACCATGCCCTCAGTCCCGGGCGGATTAATCAGGTTCTACTGTATAATACGATACCAGCTAATGCCTTTCTAACATTTTTCTTATCTGAGAATTATAACCAAGTCAGATATTATAAAGAGTGTTGCAAAATATATTAGGAAGTTAAAGAGCCACACGCTGACCATTAGACCACAAAGGCAGCCAATTATTTTTTATTTCAATTTAGAGAAAAGCTCGATGTTTAAAATACGTCTATAAACAGATGTTTTTCAGCGAAAAGTAAGCAAGAACCAAACAGGCAACAACGTGCTGCTAGAAGCCCACACACGCGGCGTTAATGGCTATTAGAAGTAGCAAGGGCCAAAAGCAAGTTTTCCGCTACAATCCAAAGCCTCCAGGCTGGGGATCCAATGGGCATTGCGATATGATACACTGTCATCCACAACATTTGTAAGTCCGTTTCTCCAGTATCTACCTTACTTCTTTTTGCATCCTAACAAGAGAGACGAGTGTACGGCTGGGAACGGGCCTCCTCTCACTGCTTGTACGGGCGCTAGAGAGCCTGCAATATTCGATCGTTAATCACGAGGAACAGACAGCAGTTAGCAGAAATTGAAGTCACTACGTCAGATTAAATTAAGTGCCACGAGATGGCCCTGTAGGGAAATAACTAAAAATAATTTCCCAGTTGTTGATAAATTGCTCTATAAAATGTTTAAAGTGATAGGCAAACACATCAATACTCATAAAAATAGTTTTACGACTCATCAAATTAGCTTCATTATCCGCGATGTGCCGCGCAGCTCCGTTCATTAGGCGGGCTCACTCGCTCACACAGTGTGTGCCGACAGCCAAACGCTCCACTTTTTCTAAAACAGATCACCGTATCCAAGCAACATAATATCATCGATTCTCTAACATCGTTGTTATTCATTTTTCAGTCGTCATGAGCTTATGAATGTAAAACCTGTCTAATAAAACATGCTTTATTCTGTTGATGTAGAATAAGTCAATCGTTTCGTGCTAGGACTGGGTCCCAAAAAAAGGGTTTACTAGATTTCCTTCAACAATCTCAAAACTATAAAAGCTAAAAGATGTAATAACAAACTTGAAAAGAGGGGCTAACCAACTAGTTTTCCAGGTCAGATGCCGCCATTTTGTGGTGAAATTGGAGCCTGAAGCGTGTGGTAAATTGGTGCAAGTTGGGACCACGACGTGGCAGCGTGTAGCTCGAGAAATCGTTCGTTTCGTCTACGCAAGCAGTGGTGGTGGTGGTGATTGTTTAAGAGGAAGGACAACTGGGCAACCATCCTCTAATAACACTAATCAGAGGGGAAAATGGAAGGGATCCGACACTTCGAAAAATGAAGGCATCGGCCAAAATAAAAGACTCCCTACGATTCGCAAACCGAATACCGTCCGGGTCGGAAAAGAACAAGAGTTGACGAAGAGAGGTCGGGTAGGATAGATGAAAGTGAGAAGCCTGGAAAAGTAAGCGGAAGCAATGGCAGCAATCAGCTCAGAGCCCCGTAGTCACCAACCCAAGCTCTCAGACTTCAGATTATTATTATTATTATTATTATTATTATTATTATTAACAAATACATCGCAACTGGGAAATATTCTGGTGGCAGTGGTCACTTACAGTAGCGTGATAATAAAGTTAAAACATAATTACCCAACAACAACAACAACAACAACAACAACAACAACAAAAGTACAACAATCAATTCCATGGAAAGAAAATATTACAAAGAATACGAGTTTAAAATTCTAAATCCAGCATCGTCATACACAATTTCACACACAACTGAAGTAGGCTAATTCCAGTGCTTAACTCTACGGCTTACAATACTATAGGTTGAGCTTACTACAAGTGATAATAAAGTAAAGTTAAACCACAATTACACAACAACAACAACAACAACAACAACAAGAGTCGAACAAGCAATTCAACGGAAAGAAAATATTACGAGAAATACTACTAGTTTAACATTCTAAGTCCAGTATCATTATACACAAATTCACACACAAAAAAATTCCAGTGCTTACACTACGGCTTATGCCTCTTATGACAAGCAGGGGATACCGTGGGTGTTATTCTACCACCCCCACCCACAAGGGTATCTACGCGAGCAGCAGTTACAACAAAGTATCGCTACGAACCATCGAAAAGAGGTTGCTGGAAGCTAGACTGAGATCACATCTTACGTGGTGTGTACCTTTCACGCCATGGCATGAGTGGCATTCTGTGGTATTTAGTGATGAGATTCGCTTCTGTCTTTTGAACTGTTAGATCGATGATACCATGTCCGTAGAAGAACTGGGGAAAATCTACCTCTAATTCTTGAGAGGCAACCTCTGGGATTATGGTGTAGTGAGGTATAACATATGACACCAGGACTGATTTGGTTGTTGTTTAGGGAACAGTGACTGCCCGCCAATATGTAGGAAAAGTGGCGGACGTTATACGCTTTATGGCTACATTACAAATGGCATGATCCAGCATAACAGTGCAAGAGCACACACTGCAAATCGGACCAGAGAGGCCTTAAGGGATACACGGATCCCAGACTGGCTTGCCGGTTTCCTTGATTTGTTTCCCATAGCACTCCACGGGAAGGAGTTTGTAATCATACCAGACTCCAGCCACAAAACTTCGAGAACAGACACAACATGTGTTTCACGCATGAAGAGAAGTTCCTCAAGATGACAATGCCATCACGAATACAGAGTTTATCCGAAATCGAGGTGATCACACCTCTTACTAAAATTAGCCGCTCTTCGATAATTTCCGAAAGGGACGAACTTTCAATCATTTAATATGCTATATAATGATTATATGCACAATTGTACGAGAAGTGTTTCATGGTGTAACCCTTTCCATATCCGCTAGTGTATTTCGACTGTACAAGCTATAATTATGCGTATATTAATTAATTTAAATTTTTATTGACGAGTCCATCAACCCGAGCATCACAGAAATGAAAATACTGAATAATCGTAATTATTATATGTTGTGATTCCTTTAACATATACTATCGTTGTGCATATTAGATCAAATTGGCGAGGAAGATATCTATAGAAATGAGAAGAACAACTACGCCCAAGGGAATTCACCGCCGGGTGGACCGAACCAGATCCAACACGAGTGCTCCAACTGGCAAACTTCCTTCAACAACAATATCTCCTGACTCCATCCGGGCGCGACAAACACGACATGGACACAGTGCTAGGGGTCTGTCCGGCTGGCCACAGCTCGATCCCGCACAAAGGAGCTACTTCGCGACTCGAGCAAACCTGTTATACGTCGCGATCAGCAAAGGGTGGTCACAGGCTATCCAACTCGACGCAGCCACTGCAGAAACTCTACCTGGACACCCGAAGGGTTCACCTTTCAACCGACGCCTCGCCCAGCGACGGTCAGCCGCGGCATAGGACGAGGACGGGGCCGCGGCACACGTGGGGCGTAGGCCACAGCAGCAGCAACCATCTGACCAGGGAACGAGAGAGGAACTGCCCCAGCGACACCAGGACCCCGTCCCCGTCGCCAGCGGGGCCCCTCTACAGGTCCTTGACGGGTCTATCAGACATCAAGGACATTCCGCACCTGGTTACGAACGAGGAACTACGGATCACTACAACGGCACGAGTGCACAGACAATTTCGTGTGTGAATGTGGGATGTTTTGTTTTGTTCTTTCCATTTTGTGTAATTATAACTTTTGCAATGTTACTTTATGCCTTTCGGCCTCGTTCAACATGATTTTGTTCATTTTCATTTTTATATATGTATTTAAAATAAAGCACTGATGGATGCACCCGTCAGGGGATTCATCGCTGTTCTCCTTCGGCTTGCGAGCTTCGCCCCGTGCTGCTCCACCCTACACGCGCGCTTCAGGGCTGGAGTGGCTCGGGGACAGTCGTGAGCCGAGGGAGGAGACAGCAACGACAACTGCGAAAGGAATCATAAAAGAGATGGGGAGAGGGATGAGATCCGAGGTCTCGAAGAGCGGAAAGAGAACAATATGACGTGGCCTACTATTCCCTAAGCCCCTAAAATGTATCAACAATAACACTAACTGAATGACTGTTGTTAACTGAGAGCTGCATTGCCTCTTCCGCTGCTAATCGACTTCGCTAGATGGCATTACTGCTGTAATTACAACATCTAACCTGTCAACTATGGGTACATAACAGCTGATTACATTTAAAAAACATTTTTTTTTAAATCTAACGAATTGTCCGAACTCTCGTGTCCCACTGAGAGATCGATCGAAACAGCGAGCGGGATTGTTTCTATGAATCGTATGGTTGTGTTTCGTATTACTAGCAATTATTATTATTATTATTATTATTATTATTATTATTATTATTATTATTATTATTGTCTTCAGGGGCATTGACAGTTATCCAGTTCTGCAACACTTTGTCGAGCATATCGTCGCTACCGGGACAAAACCTCCTATGTGCTGTATTTGGAACTATACTGACCCGCAGCACATACGTTATGAAGAACGAGAATGCCTTGAATATGTTCACACAATATTGCACCTTAGGGGACAGAACCTTACCGGCCAAAGTTCTAAGCTAAAATATTTCACATAGGAGGTTTTGCCCCGGCAGCGACGATATTCTGAATAACGCAACTGATATCATGACGTTTGGCTTCTTGCTGGTCCTCGTCTGCCTTCTACTTTTCCTTCAATAATGAACTGAAAGAGTTGGCACTTCTCATTCTGCATTATGTGGCGAATATATATATATACAGTATACATTACAATTTGCTTTACGTCGCACCGACGTCGTGGCGACGATGGGATAGGAAAGGCCTAAGAGTTGGAAGGAACCGGCCGTGGTCTTAACTAAGGTACAGCCCCAGCATATGCTTGGAGTGAAAAAGGGAAACAACAGAAAAACATCTTCAGGGCTACCGACAGTGGGGTTCGAATCCACCATATCCTTCTCTGAATCATGCAGCCAACTCGCTTGATACACACAATGCCCGTTAAAGAATGCACACTTAGCTTTCTCTACGCGACTCCTAATTTCTTTTGCTGATTCCAGTTTTCGTTGAGTACGCAGGTGAGAAGCAGTTGGAACTTTCAGGAGTACTGTCTCGTTCATCATTACGCTTGCTGTTTTGGTCGAACTTCAGTTTATTACTCAACTTTTGTTTTCTTAACGTTAATCTTCATGCTATACCCTTCGTACACTCTAGCGATTCTGCCAGACGACTTCCTTTTTAGCTCATAAGACCAGTAAAATACGTGAACATACGGTTGTTAATGGTATGTCCATTAATAACAATACCGTTATTTACATCCTCTAAGGCCTAAAGCCTAAGATAGTAAACAACCTTGTAAAACTCCTCTCTCATAGTAGGTTCGAATCCCACTATCGGCAGCCCTGAAAATGGTTTTCCGTGGTTTCCCATTTTCACACCAGGCAAATGCTGGGGCTGTACCTTAATTAAGGCCACGGCCGCTTCCTTCCAACTCCTAGGCCTTTCCTATCCCATCGTCGCCATAAGACCTATCTGTGTCGGTGCGACGTAAAGCCCCTAGCAAAAAAAAAAAAAAAAAAAAAAAACTCCTCTCTCGACGTTTAACTCCTCTGACAAAAGATGTTCGTCTGTTTCAGATACATTATGTTTACAATGCGGACGTCTCTATCATCAAACATCAAGTAACTGATTTAAAGGCACATTACTTATCCACGGAGTAAATTTAATTTACATTCATATAGCACAGGAACTAACAAGGCTTTTTCTAGATGTTTAAAACACAAAACAGAGCCACCAAATGATAAATTACACTACTTAAGCTGTTTTGGCTACTACTTACCAAGTTTTCGCCACTGGAATACATCACTTGTTCTTTATAGATAACGGTATTTCCACGTCTTAGAAAGACATATATGAGCCTCCATGACTCAGGCGACAGCGCGCCGGCCTCTCACCGCTAGGTTCCGTGGTTCAAATCCCGGTCACTCCATGTGAGATTTGTGCTGGGCAAAGCGGAGGCGGGACAGGTATTTCTCCGGGTACTCCGGTTTTCCCTGTCATCTTTCATTCCAGCAATACTCTCCAGTATCATTTCATTTCACCTGCCAGTCATGAATCATTGCCCCAGAGGAGTGCGACAGGCTTCGGCAGCCGGCACAATTCCTATCCTCGCCGCTAGATGGGGGCTTCATTCATTTCATTCCTGACCCGGTCGAATGACTGGAAACAGGCTGTGGATTTTCGTTTTCATTTTCATTTTCAGAAAGACATACGCACAGTCGGATCGTATCCAGAGTAATCAGTTAGACATGTTGGCAGTGACTTAGTCAGGTGATGATAGGTCTCCAAGGGTATCTGGAGCAATGCTATCTGCAGTGCGTCCCACGGAGGAGACAAACGGCGAACACAAAGATCGAGGTGGTCCCACAGATGTTCAATCGGATTGTGATCGGGATTTTTTTTTTCGGGCCAGCGAATAACTTTGAAGCATTTAGCGTGCTCTTCCAGCCACGTGCGTACAATCCTAGCCATGTGGCAAGGCGCATTTTCGTGCTGGAAAATCCCATTCTCACAAGGAACGACCATCGTCATGTACGGGCGGACGTGATCGCTGAGGATGGATTTATAAACAAATCGATCAAGAGAGCCTTCCACGCGAATTACTGTGTGTAGGGAACACCACGGGAATATTTCCCAGACCATAGCACTGCATCCACCACCTTGTGTTCGCCCAGCAATGGTTGCAGGGTGTTGGTTCTCCGACGCTTTTCGCCGGACACGCTGACGCCCATCCGTTCTAGCAGCTCAAAACGTGACTCGTTGCGAGAAGTTACTCTCGCCTATCAGTAGCGGTCCAGCCGCCATAATGTCCAGCAAATTCTAGGCGTTTTCGTCGATGCTCTATTATAGTGTTAGCAAGAATGCAGTGACCCTCCGTCTACTCCGCAGCCACCATTCCCGGAAGGATACGCTGGATTTTTATGCTAGAAACGAAACTGGATGCCCCCTGGTTTATTTGGACGGTGAGCTGATCCACTGTAGCCTGTCGGTTGGCCTTCACGTACCGTCGTGGTCGATGTTCACCTCGGACATCAATGGCCCGTGGATTTCCTCGGTTTCCACGACGACTCTCAATTGTGCCATTCGTCCACTCACGATACTTGACCATAGAGTTCACAAAGGTCACTGTTTTGTAATTCAATTAAATCGCTTTAATTAGCCATGACACCATGACACCATTATAGACCCGCTTCACCACCAATTCACATGCTGCAAGTGACGGGCTACGAGCAGATGGCACTTCTAGCAGGTGGTCATAATAATGTGATTCGACTGTGTATTAAAAATGGAAATCAATTCTACGCAGCTATGCGAAATACACAGATGTGATATGGGTCTCATTGCAAGATGTTGTATTCTGAAGTACAGGACAAGGGAAATCGAAAAAAGATTACGGTAATTACGAATCAGAAACAGCACCTATACTGGTGGTGATATAAAATGCGCCATTCAAATTTTACTGTTTAAAGACGGTAACAACATTCCAGTGAGGTAGGTACCCATTCGAAAGTTAGAAAACGGACTGGTATGACATAGCATTTTATATAGAACTTGTTGAAATGCCGTTTAGTCGAATATAAACCATATACCTATAATTCAAACTAAAAAGAAACGTTTGCACCCGAAATACACATGAATACTATTATCATTTTCATCTGAAAATAAACATTTTTATAGTTCAACAATATGTTTTAAAACTGGACATGTTGACGTCCTGTTTGAACGTACAGATCCTGATCTTTTAACCAACGTTTTACAGCAGATACTATTTCATCTACTTCATAATTCTGTCTCAGATCAGCAGTGATATGTCGAGCTGCCTTCCAATTAGCTTAGCCTATCTACTCTCTCGGCTGGTTTTCTAGGTCGACCTTGCCGTGGTATATTGTGCAGATGACCAAGTACTGTGTTCAGGTTTTTCCAGACAAATAACAGTTGTCTTGATATGTTAGACCGTCCGTACACGACAAAAGCAATTCAACAGCGATACGATATCCCCTCCCTGTCACTTCCTAGGTAAAGGAGTGGGAATCCACCAATGCAACAATACGATAGCAATTCAAAAGCGATCTACTCGTCTAGTGCGATTCGAACAACTCGGGTGACCTGCAGTGAAGTGCGATCTGAGCAACTTGTTCTCATATCGCCTGCTGATATGGAAGAGTTTAAAGCAAAATTCGTGGGCACCGTGGAAAATCACAGAAGTAACTGACCCCGAAGATCTGGGCTCTCCGCCCCTTCTTTCAACATGTGCTGATCCTGAATCATCGGACTGGGATATACTGCCCCCTCCGTTTTCACCATCACAACCACCAGCTGCTCCGACTACACCTCTGTTGGCATCTTTCGTTGCTCAAGATTCCTTGCCACTGACTTATGAACATCCGGTAATACTTTGCCTGAATCGAGGCAACTGCCAGAGTCCTACTCTAATCCGACTTCTCGAAAACAACCAACAGGAAAGAAAAGAAAAAACTTCAATTCCCAAAAGTAACATTGACAGAGCAGTCGCAGAGTACTACGCTGTGATAAAGAGTACTCCGCATTCCAAGGAAGGAAGGAAGGAAGGAAGGAAGGAAGGAAGGAAGGAAGGAAGGAAGGAAGGAATTCTACAGCTTCTGAACAGTCTCGTACCCGACCTCCTGACACAGACTTATCCTCAATAACGATTCTTCAAGAGAAGGACTCTCCTTCTATTTGATGAAGTAACAGGCACTACACCGCTGGAATTTATTTGTGGACCTAGCTACCAGGTTCTTCATTATGCCCGTCCTTCTGAAACACATTCACCAATTAGTACTTTCCTGTCCGCATATGATCCTTCTGTCCCGACTACGCCGCAAGTGGAAATACCACTCTCAAATGCATATGACCTTGATCAAACCCTTGAACATCCGCTGGAGCCCAACACTTCACAGTGGAAAAAAATGTAATTCACATAACCGTAATCGAGAAACCTACACATATTTTTGTTCACATTTTACAAAAAAGTATTCATTTCTTGTAAAGTTGTTTAGTTTTCTTCGTTTTTAAGAAACCTGTAAAAATTCAAAACATTTTGAGGAAATAAAAATAATGCTTACCTTAACAGAATCACAATTCTTACTTCAGCACTGATGCACTCCCTCGTGTTAGTGTTTTGAAGATGGAGAGGGCTAATGCTTTCAACAAGTACTTTACATGATTCTGCCGACATTCTATAAAATGCAATAAATTTAGCGTCACTTTCTTGCAGTTCTTTGCCTGCAACGAATAGCCTGCATCGTATATTCTTTTGACTGTAGGGATGAAGCCAATACTTCCTACAGTTTCTTCTTATTCGGGATCTCATATACAGGTACAGCATCTCTTCATCACTTAACTCGCTCGACATGATGAAAATAAAACGAACAGACGCCGTAAAGAGAAATTACCATAGTACGCTGCAGATATTCTCTATTTGGAAGGTATGAGATGGCTGTCTAAATTGTTGCCCTGTGTGCGGATGCCCTGTTGCTCAGAGCGCCTCTATCGCTGGTATTGCCAGCATTAGCTAGTGACTTATTGCTTTCGTGTTGCCTCGTGTGGGGACGGCCTTAAACGTACGAGCAACCTCTGCCTTAGGATCTCTCCTCCTTCAAGGTACATATTACTGCCTCCTTAAGATCTATGGAGTAGGCTACTCTTTACGCTTAGGATGTGGCATTGGACTAGTTACTGATTTTCAATAATCCTGAAACACAAAGATTCACAATTAAGAATCAAATATCTGCACAGTTCTTGTCAAACGACCTCTGAACATTCACTGCTATGTTAAAGCCCACTGGGCCCTTACTGTACCTAGACTTGTTGAGTCTGCTGCGTTGCAGTAAACACTGCAACTCCCCTCGACCATTATACACTATAGTTGGATCGTCTGTGTTTGTGTTACCATGTTTAGAGGTTGAACACACTATGTGAAAAGGCTTATAAGCGCTACTGTATACATCGCAGCATTACGCAATTAATTACCATATTATTACAAGTAGGTAATTATTATTTAAACATTACTTAACACCAAATTATTTGTGATAAATTATAATTACTATCCTCTGCCGACAAGCCCATGGGCACTTGGCAGATGAAGAGTGTGGCAAATAAATTGACTATAATAACCGAGATTGTGCAAATAAGTAATTATCATTATAATGAATTATTATTATTATTATTATTATTATTATTATTATTATTATTATTATTATTATTATTATACGTTTAATTGTAGCTAAGCACTCTATGCCAGTGTTTTAATCTAAAGTGATTATACCGCTTACGAAACTCTTCTTATGATCTCTTCTGGGTAGTAGATAAATTCGATTTAGGAAAAGGGAAAAATAACTTTATTGAAGACGAGACTTCATTTAAAACAGCTAGTTTGTTCACAACTCGAGCTTTTACAACTTCCGAACAATTTGCGAGAACGAGAAGAAGAAACTGAGACCGCACTTAAATAGACCATTGGGTACGTAGAGAAGACTACTTCTACCTTTCCATAAAGTTCAGTGTAGGAAGTTTACAAACGGGGCAGAAAGTCAAACACCGAAGTAGGGTTCGTAGGGGTTATCACACATTATAGTCCCACGGAGAACATTTCCCCACCGTGTGCGTGCACCTCGCCGAACCACACCGGAAGACTTTAATTAAGTTGGTAAACGTGCGGGTAACAGAGCATCATGCAAACCACTCTACAAGCTCAACTTCAATGATAACACGATTGCATATTCAGCTCTCGGATGTCGACGGTTGTCAGCCTCAACCCTGGTCCCTCTAATACAGATTAGGTGCATAGTTGTCGCATACCTGATGTCTACGTGCGAAATAGGTGCACCGAATATAAACAGATACAAAAAGAATAAAGTCTGATATTTAAAAATCTCTTGCTAGTAACACACTTGTATCAGTTCAGAAGAAAACTCTTATTTTGTCTCCATACATCATGGCAACAAGAAAGCATTGTACCATTGTTCGAAAAAGGAAATAGGAAGAAATGTGTAAATTATAGAGGTGTAACCCTATTATTACATGGGCTAAAAATAATGGAGCAAGTCATAGACAAAAGACTGAGGGATATAATAGAAATACAGTTAGAGGAAGAACAATATGGCTTTAGACCGAATAGATCAACAACAGACTTAATATTTACAGTGCAAACGATAATGGAAAAGCATTTGAAAAGGAAGAAGGAAATCATGTTCGTATTTTTGAATTTGGAAAAAGCTTATGATACAGTTAAAAGACAACATGTATGGGAATGCCTACTGAAAAGGAATGCACCAAAATCATAATTTAACAAGATAAAAATGTTGTATCATGAGAGTAAAAGCAGTGTACAAGTGGGGAGTGGTGACTCTGAAATCTTGTATACAAATAAAGGTCTCAAGCAAGGAAGTGCACTGTCACAAAGTACAAAGGAGAACGGACATTTGAAATGAAAATCTGAAGGAGTTTGGAATGGTAATTAGTAAAAAGAAAACTGTAGTCGTGCACTGTGGAAAAGAGAAAAAGAAAAGCCAAGTGAACATAGTTGGAGAACGGTTAGAGAATGTAGAACAGTTTTCATATCTGGGTAGCACTGTTAATGAGAGTAATGGAATCAACCATGAAATTAACAACAGACTAAAGGTACAACATTTTATCATCAAGTCAGAGAGCTTTTATGGGATGACGAAGTACCCAGGATAACGAAATTAACATCATAAACAGTATTTCATAACAATTATAACATACGGACTAGAAACGCTGGTAACTAATAAGAGACAAGATAGTAAGATCCAAGCAGTAGAAATGAAATTTTTAAGAACATCGGTTAAAAAGACAAGAAGAGGTAGAATCTAAAATATTAAAATCAGAGAAGAGCTAAATATAGATCCGTTAGTACAGAACATACAGAAAGCAAGACGGAGATGGTTCGGACATGTAACAAGAATGGTAAAGGAACGGGTTGCAACTAAAGAATTATAAAGAGAAGTTAAGGGAAAGAGACCAGTTGGAAGACCGAGAAGAAGGTGGATGGATCAGATTTGCAAGGGCATTAGAGAAGCTGAATTGCATGTGGCGGAATTAATAGAGGAAAAGTGGAAGGGCAGAAAGGAGTCGAGGAGGCTTGTTAACACACCCGGGCGACTGGGGTGGGATATTGACGATGATGACATCATGGTCGTGTGCGCCAAGATGAAGTTCACAGTTTTATTAAAACATGGCAACTTGATCAAATTTAAATTTACAGAAAAGCGCCTCACCGTTAACAGAACAACTAATCTTCTTTCAGGACCACACACTCCTTATGTTGCTAATAATTACTATCTTGGTGGTTTATATTATAGGAAAAAAAGCAAAGTCACCTCCGTACAGGCCATGAAGGCCCTTGGAGGAGTGGAAGATAAAGGCTTCCACCATTGTTAACCTCGGCACGTGATGGGGTAGAGTGGTTAGCTCTACGCCTGGCCGCCTTTGCCCCCAGGAATTAACCTGGTACTCATTTTGGTGTAGGCTGAGTGAACCTCAGGGCCATATGCACCTCCGGAAGTGGAAATCTCGTTTCTTAAAGTTTACGACTGCCTGACAGGGATTCGAACCCACGTCCTTCCGGGCGAACCGAGCACGCCTTTACCGCCTCGGCCAGGCAGCTCCTTATATTATAGCAAGCCTAATATTTAATAAATTCACACACACCGTTACCACCTTGAAGGCCAAACAATCGAAGTAATTTGAACAATTCTACCAGCCATCACACTCATTTTTATTACCCTACCATCTCTTCGGCTCCCTAGATGAATCTACCCAAGACCCACTTACTACTGTAAAAACAGAAAGACACCAATAATATTGAAGTTATGAATGCATCGACTTCACTGCCCCTTTCGAATTTGTTTCATACGTACTTCCTTACAATGAGATACCTAGTAACAGATCCCGTCTTCTAGATGTTGACAACCTCACTACCCTCTCTGTAAAAACACCGGTTAATCGAAAATAGTAGAACAAGGTTACAATAGTTATAATTAGGCCTACTATAATAGTTACGATGAATTGGTAGTTTATGTCAGCCAAAGTCTGGATGATCAATCATCTCGGGAAGAATTCAAGGATAGGAGGTTGCCCACTCAGAGATAAAAAGAAGTAGGAACATACAGGACTTCGTAACTCGATCGTTGGCCATAGTTAGGAGGTTTTGGTAGATGTGGTAGGCGTTGAATACAAGGACTTAAAGCTGAGTGGTTCGATTTCGGTCCAGAGTCGAAAAGCTTAGTAAATTCAGGATTACCTGCCCTTTCCCCACAGCGTGCAAATACTTCCGATTTATCACAAGATAGACTAATCTTCGTTTTCCTGGAGCAATTTTTAGTTTACCAATCAATGCAATGGGTTCGAATCCCACTGTCGGCAGCCCTGAATATGATTTTCCGTGGTTTCCCATTTTTACACCAGGCAAATGCTGGGGCTGTACCTTAATGAAGGCCACGGTCGCTTCCTTCCTACTCCTAGGCCTTTCATATCCCATCGTCGCCATAAGACCTATCTGTGTCGGTGCGACGTAAAGCCAATAGCAAAAAAAAAAAATCCCGGGCTGTCAAGCAGATGCAAATACGCAATCAGCACCAGCTCTTGAAAACAGCAGTAATTCATGAACCGAGAAGACTTACATTGTACTCGATATATAAGCCATGTTGCTTGGGGCGAGAAATGCCCATTCAAATCGGTAACGTGTTCGCGTCAGCGGGCAGACCTTGATCGCGATGAAAGCAATTACTAGCGCAGTGCACACTTTGTTCCCCCACATGCTAATAGTGTAAACGCATAAAGGACAGCAGATTAGCAGCGGGATTCTATCACCTGTATAGTCGGCTAATCCATTAATTGGCTGAAGCTCACGCTCTCCATCATACAGCAGATTACTACATTCCTCGGAAATACAAGGGTCTCATTTACAGTATGCTCCCAGTCCGCTCAGAATGCAACTGGTGACGGCAATAATAACTGCTGCAATTTCTTCCGGAACAGCAGCTCCGAGCGCCACAAGAAGTTCTCCAACAGAAACCATCATACGTGAAGTAAAAGAACGAATAACAATATTTCTTGGATTAACGGCAACATGGAACTAGTTCAAAATGACTTTCCCTTAAGAGATTTCTCAAAGTTCAAAAAGATTTGTCATCGAGTGAATTCTTAGATGCCATTTTTTTAAAATTTGAGAGAGAGACCACGAAATGTGCTCTGTTCCAAAAGTGTTCGAATTCAAACATTACAAAAGAAATATAATAATAATAATAATAATAATAATAATAATAATAATAATAATAATAATAATAATAATAATAATAATAATAATAATAATAATAATAATAATAATAATAATAATAATAATAATGTTATTAGTTTTATGCCCCACTAACTACTTTGACGGTTTCGGGGACGCCGAAGTACCGGAATTTTTCCCGCAGAGATCATTAACGTTTCAGTAAGTCTACAGACAAGAGGCTGGCGTATTTGAGAACCTTCAAATATGCCGAACTGAGCGGTGATCGAACCCATCAACTTGAGCTCAGCAGGCCAGCGTTCTGCCGCCTGAGCTACACAGCTCGGCCGAAAGAAGATATTTTCTTTTTGCAGTACTGATTTTGAGTCGTTATAGCAGTCTACAGGGAAAAATATCTTTCATGTCATGGTTCAAAAGCGTAAGTCAAAATTAGCTAGATTTCACGACAGAAGTTCGAAGTTTTAAAAACAGAGACGGTGTTGATTGTTGAAGGTTTGAAATGATTAGAACATTAATATATTTCATAAAATTTATTTCTTTTCATTTTTAAAATAACAGTTTTCTTCTGCTAGATGTTGAAAATGGAATCAATGACTTGTATCGCAAATGCTGTACGAAGATACCGTTTCTATCGTTTGATGAAATCATGGTCAAGGCACTCTGCAAACAGTTTATAGACGGAAAACCTACTACATTTGGATTCAAGGAATGGTATCCCAATACTGTGTGCGGTTACCAGAAGAAATCAGTAAATATATCAACTGATTATGATGAACTTTTTGGTAAGGCAGCTGCACCTTTAGCGAAAGATTATTGATCAACTTTCGGACGAAAAAGCTGCATTGCCATACAGGTTCTGCTTTGTAAACGTGATCACTGGATTCAGCCTGCTTCACTTCATTCGTGAATGCGGATATAATGGAACAGAAAAAATCTGGACAATCGCATACCAAAGAACTGTGATTTGGAAGGAGAACAGTATATCATGCGAGAGCGTAGGTGAGGGTATTATGAATAATCAGTATAGAAGACGGGATTTTAATTTCTAAGTGGGCTGACAATAGTGGTGTGAAAATGGCTTACAACTGCCATAGAGTGCCTGTGCAAAATGCGAAGAGTGAGAAGAAACTCATTCTTGAGCCATGACCAGCAGACTTTGCAGAATATAATAAATGTTTAGATGTCACTGATGTCATGGATGAAGACGTGGCTCGACACCGAACTGGCATTCGCAACAAGAAATGGTATTCGACCATTTTAACCTGGTTGATAGATGTGTGTATAACGCCCAGAATATGGGAGTGAAAAGTGGAATGAAGCACACTCAAGTGGAATTTAGAAGAGAACAAGTAAAGAAATACACCTCGAGATATGGAGCTATTAGTAAAGGTCCTGGAAAGCACATGACTGCAACCAGAGAGCCAAGTGCCTGGTGAAATACGATACGATAAGATTAACTGTAGTAGTGCCCACTTCTGACAAGAAAAGAAGAAGGTATTGTGGGGAAGACTGATGATCTGTAGTTCGTACAATGTGTAAAAATGCAATACATAAACTATTTTGCTATGTTTCACACTGTAACTTTCTGGAAAAGCATGGTATATCTTTAGTGTTGAATAGTTGGGAATAGGTTCATTTAGTTAAATGACACATTAAGATAAAGTGAATGGAAATCAGAGATTGTTAAATGTCCTGTTGCAGATGTTGAGTAGTTATAAAAGTATAATGAATGTACTTTCTTATCATTATGTAAAAGATCTGCAAATCCTCGTGTCCATACAAGTATTCCTGTATTTGTGTAATTTTGTATTTGTTTAATTATATCATTATATTAATAAACTTATCAGTAAATAATCATCCTCGTGATTTAAAATTTTATCGTAGTGGAATGTCCTAGAGATACCACGGTAACGCCGTCTCCCAGGTTGTGAACAACGGAATAACATACAAAGTGCCACGAGTACAAGGAAGACAATCTACCAAAATTAAACAACAATTTGAAAATAAAGTAATTCAGGTCATTAAGGGTTAAATATTTCATCCTCTCGAAACGAACAGTAACTTCATCTACAATGTTTCTTTTAAGATAATCGGGCTATCATTTTTGCATATAACCTGGTCTAATTTCTCAGCATGATTTGAACTGTCACTTGAGGGGTACTTTAAAACTTCTGAACTGTTTAGTAGAACTGCGGTAATTGAAGTCGTACAATCTCCGGTATTAACAAATTTCGCAGCTTCTGACACGAAATCACTTATAATGTTTATTACCCACATCAACAGTTCTGATGGATAGAAGAAAGCATCTTAATAAAAAATAATGTACATTAGTGGATAACTGAAATTTTCTTGTTGGATTAGGCTACTTACTGCCCTTATTTCGTTCACATCTCTGGAGGTAGTGTCTATTAAAATTGTGTAACTTGCTTTCCTTTACTCTATAAGCATATCATTATCCGAAAAAAATAAAAACGTTTCCGAGATTTCTGTTCTTTACTCATATAAATTATATTTAAGAAAACATAAAGGTCCAATAATACTGCCTTGCGCCCCCCCCAACCCCCCACCTCTTAATTACAGGACCAGATAATGCTTTATCTACTCGAACTCTCTGAGTTCTATTTTGTAGACATTTAGCAACGCATTTAATCACTCTTTTGTCTACTCCAATAGCCCTCATTTTCATTAGTAGTTTCCCATGATATCACCAATCAATAGACTTGGATAGGTCAATAGATACAGTAAATTTGACTTCCTGAATATAAAATACTTGCTATATCTTGCTGGAATCCTAGAAGTTGAGCCTCACTGGAATAACCTTTCCTAAACACGAACTGTCTTCTATCAAACCAGTTAGTAATTTCGCAAACGTGTCTAATATAATTAGAAATAATGCTTTCGCAGAGCTTACAGGCAACACATGTCAAGCTGACAGGCCTACAATTATATCCGCGTTATGTTTATTCCCTTTTACTTTGTACAATGCGACTACAATATTGCAACTCTCCATTATCAGTTATACTTAATTCATGCAAAGAGTTATCAAATACACATTTCAAATATGGCACTATATCCGAACCCATTGCCTTTAGTATATCCCCAGAAATCGTATCAATCCCAGCTGCATTACCAGCCGTCAAACTTTATATCTTCTTGTAAATATCTTTATTATCACAGATAAATTTCAGTAATTCGTCAGTATTAGCGACTTCCTCAACTTGGACATTATCCTTATACCCAACTATCTTTACATATTGCTGACTGAACACTCCTGCCTTCCGTAAAATTTCACATATACACTCGCCTAGTCCATTAATGATTCCTGGAATGTCCTTTCTGAAACTTGTTCCTGCTTTAAAGTACTTATGCATATCCTTTCATCTTTCCCTAAAATGCGTATGTCTGCCAATTATGTTTACCATTCTGTTATTCCTAGCTGACTTTTTTGCTAAATCCAATTTCTAGTAATTTCCTTCAATCACTCCTTACTTACACAACCATTCTTAACGCTATGTCTTTCCAACTTACACCTCCTCCTTAATCTCTTGGCTCACAAGAAGTCGTCCTACATCGGTACCCTGCACACTTCCCAATCCGGCAAGTTATGTGCAGTATAGCATTGTAACAATTACAAGCGTAGTCAATTCACCAACGTTTATAATCTGCTTTATTATTCGACATAACAAATGTCTATATTTTTACTCTTTTCACTAATATATACAATTTTTAGTTTTAGAATGAATGCCATACGCGATGTCTTACAGCTAAGAACGTTGCTTCACGTCCGTAGGTAAAACCTTAAATTGCCCTACACGTGTGCTCCGGATGGCGCTAAGAAAGAAACAGTGATAAGATGCCGCCGTACTGCCCCATGGGGCCTCACGGCCATGACAGTAAAAATAAAACAAAAAGTCCTTCTAAGGACTCAGCATTCAATATTCGGACCCTAGGCCCTCAATTAACTATTTGTCAGCTTAACATTGAGGGCATTAGTAGAGCTAAGTGTGAATATCTATCCAAGATACTCGAGGAACAATCAGTAGATGTATTGGCACTGCAAGAAACCCACACAGAAGATGATATTCAGCTGTCTAATAGGGGTAAAATTCCAGGATACAAGATTGCGACAGAACTACACCACCCAAAATATGGTATTGCTATATATATTAAGAGTGATATTGAAGACTATACAGTCTTGCCATCTGATAAACGTCAGAATACCTTCTCAGCTTCCATTAAGATACAGAATGTGACCATCATAAACGTCTATAAGCCTCCAATGGTCTGTTGGCCAGATCCTGTCACCATCGAACCTGATGAAGATAGTTTAATACTTGGTGATTTTAACAGCCATCATACTTCTTGGGGATATGACAAAAATGACGAAAATGAGGATAAGTTGTCTGAATGGATATAAATAATCTCACACTGATATTTGATGCTAAAGATCGCGGCACATTCCATTCTGCTCGGTGGAACCAGAACTATTCTCCTGACTTTTACTTTGTCTCGCAGGGCCTGATGACTCCAACACCAAAAATCCCAAGACAAGTTCTGAAGGACTTTCCACGCAGCCAGCACAGACCAATCATTTATAACATCGGTATGCATATCCCTGTAATAAGATCTGTACCCCAACCTCGCTGGAACTTCCATAAAGATGACTGGGATATGTACGCAAGATATACAGATGCTAATATTAGATGGGTGCAACCAACCCCTGAGAACTATGACCGTTTCGTTGGCTTAATCAAATCTGCTGCCAAAAGAAACATCCCTAGAGGTTTTAGGAAAGACTATGTCCTCGGTTGGAATGAAGAAACAACTCGCCTAAGCTGTGAATTTGAACAAGACAGTACTCACGAAAAAGCAATTGATCTTCTGAAACCCTTAGACAATGCTAGAAGGGAGAAGTGGGTCAAGACTGTTGAAACCTTGAACTTTACTCACTCAAGTAGGAAAGCATGGTCCCTCATACGAAAATTGGACCCAACATCTATACCATCGAGAAAGAATTCATGTATCAATGTAGAATCAGTAGCTAACCACCTCGTGTTTACATCTAAGACTGTAGGACACAAGAAGTTCAGTAGAAAGATACGAGATTGAAATTCAATCAGTTAAAACAAGAAGTCAAACCACACCCAGTGTACTCACAGCCATTCACTTTAGAAGAGATACAAAATGGTTTAGAAGGTCTCCAGACTGGCAAAGCAGCAGGATTTGATGGTGTTTATCCAGAGTTCCTTAAGAAGTGTGGCCCAGCAACTAAGCGATGGCTTACGACATTCTTCAGCTCCATTTTGAACTCAGGACGTCTGCCTCCATCTTTCAAGAAGGCCCAACTTATTGCAATATTAAAATCAGGGAAGGATCCAAAAATACCTCAAAGCTACAGACCAATTTCCTTACTTAGTGTCACCTACAAACTACTTGAAAGGCTCTTACTGAATAGAATTGCTCCTGCAATTGAGTCATTGATTCCTATTGAACAAGCTGGACTTCGCCAAAAACGAGACTGCAGCGATCAAGTTCTTGCCCTGTCTTCCTACCTAGAAATTGGTTTCGAGAAAAAGCCCAAAAGTGTTTCTGCCTTCCTGGATCTCTCAGCAGCCTATGACACAGTCTGGAGAAGAAGAATTCTCCTCAAACTTATATCCTTGCCTTAAAATAGTCACACTGATTGGTAATATGCTAAGTAACAGGCTATTCCAAGTTTCAACTGAAAATGTTAGGAGCAGGTTCCATACAATCAATAATGGTCTACCGTAGGGATCTGTCCTATCCCCTCTGCTATTCAACTTGTATACTCATGATCTACGCGAAACTCTATCTCGCAAATTTATCGATGCAGATGATATAAATCTTACAGTTCAAGTTACCACCTTTGATGAAGTTGAGGATATATTAAATGTAGATCTTGGGAAGATGGATGAGTACTTCAGAAATTGGCGGCTCCAGTCAAGTGCCTCAAAATCTTAGGTTGCCACATTTCACCTTAGTCACCTACAAGCAAACTATCATCCTAGAGTGAAGTTTAGAAATCAATACCTAAAGTACAATAGCTGTCCTAAGTACTTAGGTGTGACATTGGACAGGACACTGCCTACCGAAATCATATTGCCAAAACGGCTGCTAAACTGTAAAGTCGTAATAAGATAATAGGTTAGCTGGAACATCGTGGGGTGCCAATGCCAGTACACTCAGGACTACTGCTTTGGCTGTTGTATATTCCCCAGCTGAATATTGTGCAAGCATTTCGTTAAATAGCTCTCACTGCCACCTAGTGGAATTCAACTTCGCCAAACAATGCGTATCATCTCAGGTACTCTCCGTTGTACTCCCTCCCAGTAGTTGCCTGTACCATGCAACATCGCTCCACCCCATCTTAGAAGACAGCAAGCTCTTGTTCGCCTGTGGTGTAGGATCGTGGAAAATGATGCTCTTCCAGTTCATCATGATGTCAAACGTATTTCTAAACCGAGACTGAAATCAAGAAAGCCAGCTTGCAAGACGGCTGTAAATCTTACGTCAACCAGATTCAATCTTCGAAATGCCTGGAGATATGAATGGATAAACTCGACACCTCATGGCCTACTTTCAATCAGTGATCCCACTACAAGGCTTGCTGGCTTTAATCTACCTCGGACAGACTGTTCAGGGTTCAACAGGATTCGATGTGGTACTAGTCGAACTGTTGCAGCCCTATATCAATGGGGTTGGATAAATTCTCCCCAATGTGATTGCGGTTTTGAATTACACACCACGAAGCATATTGTGCAGGAGTGCCCTCTACGTGCATATCCCGGCTCCTTGGATGAAATCCACTCAGGATCTCCAGAAGGAATTAGATGGATTGCAGACCTTTCTATCCATATTTGAAAAGTGGTCCTAATGCTGTAAATTGTATATGCGTAACAATATAATTTAATGTAATTCTTGCCGGGCTGAGTGGCTCAGACGGTTAAGGCGCTGGTCTTCTGACCCCAACTTGGCAGGTTCGATCCTGGCTCAGTCCGGAGGTATTTGAAGGTGCTCAATTACGTCAGCCTCGTGTCGGAAGATTTACTGGCACGTAAAAGAACTTCTGCGGGACTAAATTCCGGCACCTCGGCGTCTCCGAAAACCGTAAAAGAGTAGTTAGTGGGACGTAAAACAAATAACATTATTATTATTATCATTATTATTATTAATGTAATTCTTACTGTCATGTAAGCATCATACGCTAAATAATAATAAATAATAAACAGCTAAGAAGGTTTTTGTAATGCCAACATTTTGTCGAAACCAATTCTTCCTTTTACGAAAAGTGATAGTGTAACGTTAAATTTAAATTTTGTATCGCACTGTTGTCCATTATACGTAAACTTACAATATACTCCAAACATTACATAATATTGTATGCAACTCCAATTCTGAGAAATAAATACGCAATATCCTCCCTGAAACAGTGAAACAGAAGATTCATAGCATCAGTAAAATACAGAAATCACCTGGTAAGAAATTTCAACTTATAAATATCTTTATTACAACTGCATTATATCAACAAATCGTTTAAAGAATGATTTCTTTATTAGATTTTTACTTACATTTCTCGTGAAGCTGAATGGCAAAATCATACTTTAGCGTAGTAATTTGTCCATGTATATACCAAGACATATAACGAAGATATCGACATTTGAAGGGAGTGTGACAACGATGTATTTTATCCCCTCTACTTTTCAACTTGTATTCTGAGAAAATCTTCTGTGATGTATATGTGAAGACAACGCAGGAATTAAAATGAACAGCAACACACGATACGCTGATAAAACCGTATTGTTTGCCAATACCACTGTAGAACTACAGCTTCTTGTTGAAGAAACAATACACGTCAGTGTAGCATATTGTTTTAATGTAAATGTTAATAAAACAATACATAATAAGCAGAAATAAAAGTCTGCACATTGAAGCACGCATTGAAGTTAATGGTACGAATTTGAACGTGTTAAATAATATACGTATTTGAGCATCTGGCATCATGAAGACTGTGATTTCACGGAAGAAATTCAATGTAAATGTAAAATTAAATTGTTAGAAATTATTTCCGTGAAATTAAAATGGAACTTTATGTGCGATGCTATGTCTGGCCAGTGTTACTGTAGGGATGATGACATGTTGCCACATACTGAAAGTTTCCAGGATTGACCGAATACTGAATGATGACATCTTGAAAGGAATGGGGAAATTATTATTCCAGAAAATTAAACACAGAAGACATCCTATTTAGGTCATATAACGAGAAATCCCAAATATGAAGTGCTTCAACTAATTCTTCAATGCAAGACAGTCGGCAGAAAAAGAGCAGAAAGAGGATAAATGTTTGGGTTAAAAACCAAGCAAGATTCGACATCAGGGAGAACTGGTGATGAACTTCTCCATGTAGCTCTGACCGAATGAAATTCCAACATGTGATCAGCAACATACAATAATAGGTAGGCAGTGGAAGTAGAAGGAGAAGAAGAAGAAAAAGAAGACATTTCAGCAGGCATGTCAAGTTCACGAGCTGAATGACAGTTATGAGTGCATGAGCAACAGCTGTTACGAGCGCTAGCGCAGGACGACCCACATATTACTGTTTGGGCACCCCCGAGGAGGGGGGCCTTATTGCGTGCCAGTATCGGTGTCGCTTAATTGCGCTCCTCTGCTGGTCTGTTCAGGAAAATAAGTTTAAGAATAATGAGTTTATAATTAGTGATAATAATGATAATGATAATAATAATAATAATAATAATAATAATAATAATAATAATAATGAAGTTAGTATTCTGTATAGTGATTTTCGGTAAAGTGTAAATTGTGGACAGTCTCGAACTTTGCGTTGTGGACCATCACTGTAATATTCGCTTTTAGTGAGTTATGTTTCAGGGGCAGGTGGTAGATCTGGCTGGTCACCCAACTGAGTACTGACCATGCCCAATGTTGCTTAACTGCAAAATTATGTAGCAGTATCAGCATCAGTGAGCCCTGCCGCTGTTGTTATACGAGAGTATTATTTGTCTCGTGTGCCAGTTGTCATTGGCACTATAAATTTTGAAAAACGTAATTTGGAAAGGAAAGAGCTTTTATGATCGGCATTTGCGTTGCACCGAGCCTCGTTCCGAGACCAGTGCTTCACCTGGAGTTTAGAGAGTAGGAAGGCTAGAAGGCTAAGGCTGTAGCAGGAAGTGAGGTTCTCATGTTTCTTGGCTTGGGGGGGGGGGAGTCCTGGCAGGTTGTGTCGAGGGTCTCAGCTACTCAGTCCACCGAGGGGCCCTGGACGTTGTGGACTTGGTTAGAGAGGAAGGTGAGGAGTAACGTAAGGAGGGTGTTGGTTGCTTGGTTGGGCTGAGATATGTGTGGGTTTGGTAGGAGTGGGGGTGTTGGCAGTAACGGTGTGGTGATTGTTTTCGTAGAGAAGGCAAGGTTTGGACTTTGTTGACAGAGTAAGTGAATTGTTTGTGCTTGCTAATAACTGCCTTTTTGAAGTAGGGGCAGCCAGGAAACGAGGCCGCGTGACTGCCATGGCAGTTCGCACACCGCACCTGATCCCTAGGCACCTTGCACTCAATGTGACGGTGAGGGCAGCAACATCGATTGCATCTGTACTGTTCTTGCAGCTAGCTGCATGATGATCTAGTTGGAGACAGTTATAGCAGAGAAATGTGAGTGTTGAAGGAGGGGGTGAAGATGACAAGATGGGTGAAGTGTGTTTTAGTGTAGTGGTTTTGTTGGGCTCCTGAGGCTTGTGTTGAATGTAGTGTTTGGTTTTCTTCTTAGGAGCCTGTGGTTTAGGGGTTTGTGTAGGTGTGGAGATAGTGGTTTTCTTGATTTGGACTGACTTGCGAATTTTGAAAGTTGGGGGGGGGGGCAGGAGGGGGGCGATGGTGGTGGGATAGTTTGAGAAGAGGTTTCTTCACTGGCTGGGCTGGTCTGGTCGTTAAATCTGACGTTTGTGGGGCGGTTTGGGAATGGAAGTCTGCTGTATTGGGAGTAGCTTTAATGTGAACATGATTTGAAGGCTGTGATAGGGGGATGGAGATGAGGTCTGGGTCTGCTGAATTGTGACTTTAGGGTCAATCTTGACATATTGGTTGGAGTATTATTTAAGGGGTTTATGATTACCGGCGTTGGTATGTTTGTCGGTTTAAGGGCGTCTAGAATGTTGTAAAGGGATCAGTTTCTGCGGCGGGTAACCATAAGGAGGTTATTGTGAAATTCTTCTATTACTGCTAGATGTTCGTTGAAGATTGGCATTAGGGCAGTGATAATGGTTTTCCTGGTTTGTGGGACTGGATCTGGGTTGGTAAGTGGAAAGATAAGGACTTTGCATTTTGGTGAAACTGGGAAGGTGGTGTTGTTTCGGACGCAGAATAGAGGTTCACTGTAGTCGATCTCTTCTTGGGTTTTTTCTTCTTCTTCTTCCTATTCATGTTCATGATGTAGGTATTGTGGGGATCTGGTTTGGGGCGAGAGTGTGTGGGTGTATTGGGTTGGCGGGGGGGGGGGGGAGGGGGGTGTGATGAGAATTTTGGTAGGATAAATACTGACGGGGTGAGGAGGATTAATCCTGGTATGGTGATCTTGGCGCAGATGTAGGTGTTTGCAGTCACAGTCGAGCTCTTAAGTTGTTAATAGTGGTGTTGAGATTTTCGGAATTTTGTATAAATCGATGGGTTAAGTCCATGGTTGGGTTGGTGATAATAGGAGGAGAAGCACTGGTAGGTCAAACTCTCTGATGAGGACCAAAAATTGCGTATTTGGCGCTCACTCAGTGGACACGGTCGGAACAGGTAAGGTTTTGTCGTATCACAACGAGACAAATACCGAACCAATGTTACACTGAGGGCTACTGACAATTTGCTTGTGGGTTTTTAGTGTGCCCTCACAAGGCAGGCTGGCTACTGTTGTGGTCGACTGTGACTGGGTGACTGGCGGCGACCGCAGAAGGTCCTGTTAGTGTATATCTAACAGGTCGGACCGCGCTGAGAACCGCGCCGTAAGACTCTCCACTTGGCTGGCGGCTGACGGCTGGGGCGAGCCGGGGCTGGTCGGTGGTGCGCTCCTAGCGACGATGGGAACGTTATCAGACAGCGCAAGCCTGGACGGGTGAACATTACACATTCATAACTACGAGACTCCGCGCACCATACATGCACATACTACAGTATTTCGTATAAGGGCATAATTAAATATTGCTACGGGCATGGCCTCTCCGTCCGCCATTCTCAATTCCGACGTTGTGCGGGGAAAGCGTACGTAAGCTGTGTGACTTCACCGGGCCGGAGCCTCGTAGAGACTGCCGGCGCCCATTGGTCAGACACTGCCCATTGGTCGGATGGCGGTTAATCGATTATTAAAAGTATTCGATCATTCCATCATTAGGTATGCTTCAACTATTTGCACACCCTTGAGTGATTAACGTGGGGAAGTACAAGTCGACTGGGGGAAAGAGACTTGCGTCCGCGTGCACAGGTATTTCTAGCACGGGCGCTTCTCTTACTGTGGGCAACGTTTACACCCGTGGTATATAGGAAGCATTACTTTTCACAGGCTAACGACTGCTTTACACGTAAATCTAAAAAGTGAAATACGTAACATTCTGAGGTCCTTAAACCGAAGTATCAGTAATTCTATTTGGTCACATGAAATTCTTAGAGTGGGTTAGACTGAGATTTGTCCCCTCTCCAACCTGAGTGTTCTAGCTAGGAAATTTGCACTCATGTCAAAAGCTTCAAACCTATGACCCCTCGTCAAAGAGCCGAATGCCCTTCTCATAATATATGGCCGTCATCTGAGTGAGAGAGAGAACTCCAGAACATTGAGCCTGTGTCAACAGGTCGCATAGATCGAGAAACAAATGTACGCATTAATGGAACGACCCGGGCAATAAATCCCTCCAGTGAAACTGATCGACTAACTCTAATTTCAATTAATGAAACAGCATAGTGCAGACGTTCGTCCATGTTATTGTTCGTGTACAGTCAGTGCGACTGTTCATAAACCCCCAGTGGGTGGAGGCACGTGACCACTCGAAAGAGGCTACTCCAAGGGCGTTCAAACCCGAGTAAGTGGATCCGTACAGTCTGATATTTATTTCACTTACTTGTGCCAGGCTCTTCACTTTCTTTCCCATCCAGCTTCATTAGGTCAACTATCACTGCATTTCTAAACCAGACGGAACAAGGTTTACGAGGTTTAGGGAGTCTTTGATTTTCACGCCTTTCTTCTGAAACCTCTTTTTATTTCTCCTATTTTTGTTATAAATATCTCCCTAAACAAGATTCACAAACACCACCGAGCGTACATTAAGTCCCTTTATCTGTAAATCCGGACGAACAGAATTTGTTTTAGAACCCCTCAATTCCATGAATACGAGTTTGCCGTTCTTCTTCAGTTTTCTGAAAGGCATTCATTTTCTTTCCTTATCTTAGTATTTGGGAATAGCGGAGATTTTCTCTTCGGCGCGATATGGATACCGGTACTGACAACAACAAAGCATCAAAGGAGTCTTACAAATGATTACCCAGTCAACATAGTAATACTGTAAGGCTGGCCGCAAAATGAGACGCAGGTCCGTGAGGTGACGCAGGGTGACTCACGTCGAATTCTTCACGGCAGAGTGAGTCACGTGAGTTTATTTTTGGAATTTCTCATTTCAAAACAATTATTTTTGTATCCATCAATAGATAAAACATTTAACTGCAATAAATTGGTATTCCGTTGCTTTATATTGTACATTAACTGTTCCTCAAAACACAGTATATAGTTTATGGTGGTTTAGACAAAAAATACATTTAATATGATATTTCAAAAAGAATTCCTGAGTCAGAAATATGGCTTACCAACAATATGAACAACCAAAATCACCGTGAGTCTTGCAGGAAACTGCGGAAGAGAGACTGCGGTCCGCAGGGTCACCACGCTCAGCAACTGCGTCACGTCCCCCTGCGCCCTAACATGCGCGGGTCCAGTCAGTTCTGTGGTTTGCAGAAGCTCACCGTGAGTCACCCTGCGTCACCTCACGGACCTGCGTCTCATTTTGCGGCCGGCCTAACTGTGATGGCATTCATCACAACGTAGACAACACGAATAAAATACATAAAAAATATAAGAATATAGAATCACATGTATCTACCGGCTTATTCTGAATCCATTATTTTTAACAGTATTTAAAAATGCAGCCTACATACAAATTCTATTTTGCGGCATCACTTTAATTATAACCCTTATCAGAGTAACTTTTTAGAAGAAAAGACACAGTACATAAAGTAGTGAAACAAGAAACATACCTCCGTTAACACCTTTGGAAAAAAATGCGTTAGTCTCTTCTGTTTGTTACTGTCAACCTTTCCTCGCATCACGTTGAAACTTCTCGTCAATACCACGCAGCCGAGATTCGCAAATGGAGTTTGTCATCCGCGACTTCGGGGGTTGCTTTCGTACGTGACACCTGAGAAACAGCAACGCTTTACCTATTTTCCGATCATTAAAAGTTTTAGTTTTTGGGGGGGGATCTCATCATATTAGCTCCCAGGATCACTGTACACCTTTCTTTACTTGTTAACTGTTCCTTAAAAACCTCAAATGCCGTATTGCACAGTTAATGAGGCACAAAATTCGAGTTAGAATATTTTTTGCTTCAAGGGAGGAAATGTTTGCTTCGAGAAATCGAGAAATTCGTGTAACCTAATTTCGAGTAATAGAGAAATAAAAACACGTGAAGAACAGGACAAACGGCCGGGAAATTTAAGTTACTTCGAGATACTGAAAATTCGAATAATAGAGGTTCGAGATATCGAGGATCGACTGTATGTCTACCGGTGTTGTCCTTCGGCATCCAGGAACAGAATAACAGCACGTTGGTCCTGTTTGGACGCATTTGGTAATAATGTCGCCACAGTTCACGCGGCCGCATCTGCCTAAAGGTCCGTGCTTATACATCCGAACCGGAGTCGCGCTAAGTTGCATATCCGCTGCAGCAACGCCCTCAAACGGAAACTCTTTGATTACTCCTTATAGAATGTAACGATTACAATTTTATTTCAAGAAGTAAATTAGAGTAAAACTTACATTTTGTGAAAAACTAACGATTACAAGTAAAAATTACTAAATAATGATTCGTTACAAGTAATTTGATTACTTTTTACTCAACCACTTCCTAACTCGGATTATCAGTCAGGCACTTCGTGAATATTCCTTGCGTGACAAATAGACAAACAGGAGTTAACATTATAGAATTACGTTTTCTATTGTAGCCGGCCCCGTGGTGTAGGGGTAGCGTGCCTGCCTCTCACCCAGAGGCCCCGGGTTCGATTCCCGGCCAGGTCAGGAATTTTTACCTGGACCTCACGGCTGGTTCGAAGTCCACTCAGCCTACGTGATTAGAATTGAGGAGCTATCTGACGGTGGGATGGCGGCCCCAGTCTAGAAAGCCAAGAATAACGGCTGAGAGGAGTCGTCGTGCTGACCACACGACACCTCGTAATCTTCAGGCCTTCAGGCTGAGCAGCGGTCGCTTGGTAGGCCAAGGCCCTTCAAGGACTCTAGTGCCATGGGGTTTGGTTTTTTTTTTCTACTGTACTTGGTCCATCAGCATGTGAACTATATGCATTCTAAGAAAAATACATAAATGGAGTAAACTTGATAGAGAACAGGTTTATTTTTACTTGATACAAACGACCTCTTCCCACTTTGAATAATACGCAGTACAATCATTAAGTTCTGAGACTGCCGCATGGTGGCGCTGTGGTGCACTATAGCGCATAGGCGGCACCGTGGTATGGTACCATATCAGTCTCTCGTCACAACAAGAGAGAGTTGAGTGCATGCACTGGAAGCAGACGTACGGTTGTTGTTGTGACGGTGATTTGAGTGCGCCAGTCGCACCTTGGCATCTCACAGTTTGAGCAACGGGGAAACATCAAGTTCTGCCAGAAATTAGGCAAAACCGCTGCCGAAACGTTTGAAATGATGCAGCAGGTTTACGATGAGGACGCATTGAGTTGCAGTGTTGTGTTTAGGTGGCACCGACGTTTCGTGCAATGACGGGACAGTTTGGAAGATGATGTGCGTACTGGTCGGCCACAAACAGTTCGAACGGAACGCAAGATCCAAGAAGTTGCAACGTTGGCACGTGCTATCCACCCCCAATCGGTAGACGATCTCGCAGCAGCAATGGTACTTGCCACAAAATTCTGACGGATGACTTTAACATGTGTCGTGTTACCCAGCACAGTGTGCCACGAATCCTGTCGTAAGACCAACGTGATGATCGCATGGTGATTTGTGGTGACCTCATCAGTAGTGCTGAAGATGATCCGACGTTTCTCAACCGGATAATAACTGGAGACGAAATATGGTGTTTCCTTTCAGCGGTGTTATACCAACGTTGGCAAACGTGCATAACGGCCAACGGCGACTATTTTGAGGGTGGATGTAGTTCTGCGTAGGTGTACGCCGTATAATGCGGCAGCGTGTGCTACATAAAGAGTCGTGTGGGTTCCTATCCTCCAGGCGTCAAGTCTCAGAACTTACTGACTGTACTGCGTATTGACTGACTGATGTTTGTTGTTTAAAGGGGCATAACATCGAGGTGATCGACCCCTAATGGTACAAAATGAGACGAAATGAAATGGAAACTTAAAAAAAGTCTAAAATCCTCTACTGACCAGAATTCAAAGCGTGAGGACGAAGAATGAATGGATGGACGGACATGAATTTAAAACTATCAGTGGATCCGACCCACAGTGCCTCACACGCACAGAAGCTGGCACAAAACAACAGTATTACTGACCAAGGAACTACTTCTATAGCACGATGCTGAATCGATTATGCTTATAGTCGAAATCCAGGTCATCGGCCCCATCATAATAGTATTTATCGCTAGGAATGTGTAATGTTGCGGTACTAATCAAAAGCAGCGTAGACTCGCGGTATTCCACACATTATGGTACTATTCACAGGTAGTGTAATGCGCACATGTAACACAGACCTACGGTGTTTCGCACATTGCGGCGCTATTTACAGGGAACGCAAACCTATGGCGTTCTTCACATAAGTAGACTAACCACAGGGATTCGTACTATCCCGTGGAATTTCTCAGATACTGAGAACTGAGCATAGGTAAGGCAGGGCTATGGTGTCGCTCATATAGGGGTACGAATCACAGGTACTGTAGGACCCACCTCCTGATTCACACACTGTCGCTACTAATCACAAACCTATTGCGTACCTAACACAGTGGTACTACGCGGAAGTAAATGCGACCCATGGCGTTCCCTGTGTGATGGTACTAATTACAAGTAGCCTCATGGTTCTGATTGGATCATCCCTTGGTCGCCCCGTTTAGTCGCCTCTTACGACAGGCAGGGGATACTGTGGGTGCATTCTTCCTCTGCGTACCTCACCCACTGCGTATTACTCCGTGCGCTGGCTGAAAACACTTTTCCTATACCCAGAACTTAGATTACTTTCCTATTGTTAACCGTTTAACATCGACCTAACACAGATTCTTCGACGACGCTAAAATATAAAATGGCCAAGTCTATCAAGGGACAACCGTGTCTTAAGTATGACACAGCTCATGCCCCTTGCCTGGAGGAATTTTTCTTCAGAGCTACAGATCACGAGTTTCAAACGCATCATCTCATAAATGAAAGGTTACAGTTACACATCGCGTACTGTTTAATCAACTCGCTCGATACCTGGTCAGAGTAAAATTAATGGTCTTACTTTCCACAAACTACTTTTACAATGTTCGAAATGGTAAAAATACCTACATGAAGCTGGCGTACTTGACCTCCAAATACCATCGGACTAAACCCGCCAATTTCGGCTCAGAAGATCAGTGCTCCACCGTCTGAGCTACTAGGTCTGGCTCCATTATTATTATTATTATTATTATTATTATTATTATTATTATTATTATTCATAATAAAGACCATCATATTCGGTGATTTTTCGAGCAGTCTTCCGGCATCCCAATTTTGTGACAGTACCAATCCTTGGTGGCTCTTCTTCTCCTGCATGTGCCGTGGCGACCATCATGGAGTACTTATTCGTATTCCGTGTTTCACGGATAAGAGTCGCCGTATCGTTAAAACTAACAGGATAAACAGTCGTGACGCAGGAGAGAAGAGTGGAGCTGATGTTCAAGTGAAAGCAGTTAAAACCGAACGTTTCTATTATCATAAAATGCATAAACTACTATTGTAATGACTAGTGTTGACCTTTACCGCTTTTACGCGCGTTGAGTAACGCTCGAAAATTACTCATAAGGAGAGATTACGATATGTCTATTCCGAGCAACACACCCTTCATTTATGGTCAGCAGACGCCCCTGACTATCATTTCTCTATTATCACATATCCTTTCTCAGAAATCGTCGCTTAAAGTTCCGATCTCTTGTCTGGATTCAGTGAAGTGTACAAGCTCGCCGGTGCAATGTCCATGTCCAGTCCATCATCGCGTAAAGCTGCTCCTCCTTTTCAAATTGCTGCAACCCGCATAACACCAGTGCACGACGATGGCCGCATATATTATGTTAAGGGGAAGTTCTAGAAAACAACACTAATCTCGCTTCACTGAAGATGAACATCTTCCTTACCTGGATGCGAAAAAAAAAAAAAAAAAAGACTTACTCATCTTAAGTATGTTCAAGTCTCTGTGAATTAACAAAGCGTCTTCACAATCCTCTACTTGCAAACAGCTATGTACGTCGTTTACTTATCACAGAATCGCTAAAAACTGTCTACTATCGCCTTGGTTCTTCTGCCTCTCTCTCTCTTGGACGAGTCCCTTACTCTCCTAGGTAACCTATGCTCCTCCATTCGTTTCACATGACACAGCCGGTTCATATGCAAAGCTTCCTCCATCGAGTTCATTCGTAACGTAGGTTCCGTCTCCAGTTACCGAGTACCCTCCTGTCATTGTTCCCACGGGTTTGTACCAGTAATCATTCTAACTATTTTCATGTATGTTATTTCCAACATACGAGGGGCTGCCTGGCCGAGGCGGTGAAGGCGTGCTCGGTTCACCCGGAAGTACGTGGGTTCGAATCCCTGTCAAGAAGTCGTAAAATTTAAGAAAACGAGATTTCCACTTCCGGAGGTGCACATGGCCCTGAGGTTCACTCAAACTACACAAAAAATGAGTACTAGCTTAATTCCTGCGGACAAAGGTGGTCTGGCATAGAGCTAACCTCTCTACCCCATCAAATGCCAAGGTTACGGATAGTGGAAGCCTTTACCTTCCACCCCTCCAAGGGCCTCCATGGCCTGTACGGAGATGACTGTGCCTTGCTTTGCTATTTCCAACATACGATTAAGGTTACCGGTGTTTACCCAGCTTTCCCTCCCGTACAGCAAAGTCGGTCTGAAAACAGATCAATGTAAGGATAATTTCGTCCGAATGCGGCAGAATGCGGCTGATCACAACTGTGAGTTCACAGCACTAGCACTGATACACCTTCATTCGATTTCCCTTACTACACTACCATTCTGAAAGAATATACATCATACAAACTTGAAATGATCCACCAGTTCCAATTTTGTATTTTCCACCAGACATTCAATCCTCATAAGTTTTTGTCGCATTGGCATAATTTTAGTCTTGGACGTGCTCTTGGAAATGCTCATGTTCATATCGTACTCGAAGCACCTCTTTTCAAGCTCCAAGATATCATATTCCAGGCTTTCAGAATAGTCTCTCCCTTTAAGACCAAGCCGTTAAGCTGTTTACTACTTTACCGCCCAGCTGAATCTCTCAATGTCACTTAATATCGTTCAGAACTTGACCCATGTAAACTATTGAAAATACAGGTGAATGACTACACTTTACAGCCTTTTAGTGACCTCCGTAACTATTTTGAACGAAGAATGGATTCTACCATCAATTCTCACTGGCCCGATTGTCAACATAAATCTTGTTTTTCTTGTTTTTTTTTTAATTACCTGGGGTCGGCACTTTGTGTGAATTTAGCCAATCTTTACGGCCGGATGCCCGTTTTGTCGCCAGCCCCGTGTGAATGTTTTTTTTCGGGGGGGTATTAACTGCCTACTGCATGTTTCTGTGCTGGTTTGTAGTGTAATGCGTAAATGAAGACTAGTAGACTGGCATTAAAACGAACACAAACACTCAGTCCCCGACCTAGAGGAATAATTAAGCAGACGAGGTTAAAAATTTGTGATCCAATCAGGAATTGAACCTGGGGCCCCTCTGAACCGAAGACCAAAACGCTGACCATTTAGCCAAGGAGTCGCAAAAATTGTTAAAGATGCCTTCGATAAAGGGAAAATTGTTAACATAGATGCCTTCGATAAAGGAGAATGTTAGCATAGGTGCCTTCGATAAAGGAAAAATTGTTAACATAGATGCCTTCGTTAAAGGAAAACTTGATAACTTAGATGCCTTCGATAAACTGATAAATAAATAAAGGAGAGAAAACTATAGAGACTAAAGAGGAAGAAAAGCCCAGAAAATACAAACAGTCAATTTGGACAGTTCGAAGTAGAACACACGTTACAGTACCGAGAGATAGAGTCATCTTTATAAAATAGCGGAGCAACGTATAATTACTCTGGAACTTGTTGAAGTAAGATCTGAAACGTTATTAAAATATATGAAATGTCCAAGACATCTAATGATATATAATTTATGAACACACACATATCGATTCTACTATTTACTGTAGTTATATCATACCCTTGGTAGCCAAATAATATGAATAATGAAAGAGATTTAAAAGGGCCAGAAACATACGCCGTAATATTTCTACGCAACTCATTAGCAATTCATCTGAAATACTCAGCGCCCAACATGCAACGGGAGGGAAACAAAAGAAGTGTGTCCAGCGTACAACACACACACGGCGAACAAAAGGGCCGAGAACAGGGGAGGGACACTCCAACTTCACGTGACCATCATTACCTGGCAACACACTGGCACAATGGAACAAATTGGACGGTGTAGTGGCTGCAGTATCAATCACGGTAACATAAGAGGCTACATCACAATACATAATTAATGGAAATGCAGAACATTCGAAACAATAGTACCAGGTAGAGATCGTCAATCACCCCCTCCCACACCTTCCTTACTCTAATTCAGCTTTGGTAATGACACAATAGGAAGGTAGAACTGTTACAATACTGATACACCGAAGAACAAGACATTCCACCACATACGGGTAGTTCTGAGTAGTTTTTATAGATGCATGATTCAGTGTTCTGCATGCAGATAAGTGTGTCTGTCGAGTCCACATTCCTAAGGCTGGCTGGATCCCAAAAACTTGTCTTACATAGCATAGACGTCACTGAAAAGGCGTACTGGGGCAATGAGGAGTGATGCAGTTTCCCACTGCTTTCTTCAACAAGCCAAAAGGTGCTATCACCTGCCACACCCCATGGAAAACATACACGAACCGATCCCACGTTCAAATCAATCATTATAGGGACCGTTTCCATAAGGTATAGCATTTCTAACATGAGTTATACCTCGGTTACTTCCATACTGCCAAAGCCAAAGAAGAGACTGAGAGAGACCTGCGAAAGCAATAAACTTGTTACCGGAAGATACAATGCACCAGAGATGGATCTGGGCCATTGTAGGCAGATATATTACCTGAAAACAACTGAAAAGACGAAAACATTTGGAAGATGATATTAGGCTGCGTCTCCGGGTAAGTATGCTCCATCGCTATTATTACGAAATTAAATTTCCAAAATGGTTGAAGTATGGTTATACTTTCGTGATATAATGCTATATAAAAACAGGAAAACGTGCAAGAAAAAAAAAGGAAAAAAAGAAAAAATAACGTGTATGGATAAAGTGCAATACGGGAAATAAAACTTTGGGGGCAGTTTCCGCAATACTCAAGCAAAGGTGATCTAATCTGTGGCATGAGGGATTTCAAAAGCTATATTTACCACGCACCAGTCTCAAACAAAGTCACATGATAGATCTCATTCAACGAAACATTCTTCATACAGCTAGCAATATACTGATTAATCATTTTGTAAAGGACTTCAATGATGCTAAATCTAAAAGTCTCGCCCAGCATAAAGGAAGAAAACTAATGCAGTTAATTGTAGTGTTTAGTGCTGATTATGGCAATCATTTTGTAAATAAAATACAGACTGCTTTTAGTGTAAGAACTGTGACTAAACTTGAAAGCAGACAACTACTTTGTAAATTAAATTATCTGATATGTTTCTGCAATTACTCTACAAAACTATGAGTAACTGGTATTTAAACTTTTACATTGATGTCTATGCCATGTACTGGATTTCATTCATTGATAAGGTAATTATAAGTTATGTAACGGTTCAAATCCCGTTACAAGGTGATATCTGTATTATTATTATTATTATTATTATTATTATTATTATTATTATTATTATTATTATTATTTTATCTGTGAGATTACTATTATTGTATTATAATTATTATTCAATTCCATGCTGCAATGCTTGCCGGTTGCGTGATTGTAGTTAAATGTATGCTTATATACGTGTGTGTAGATTAACACTAAAAACATGTACAGTGAGAGTTGATGTATATCAGATGTGGATGTGACATTGTTACATTGTGCAATGCTGCTGGCGTTACTACTAAGTCATTGCTACGTCATCGTGCGTATTTAACGCTGAGGTCACTTTCTTTGTGTAACCCAGGGAGCCCCGGGCGATTTCACCATAGGGTGTAATATTTGTCGCGAGGTGGGAGTATATCATAGTTATTTCTGGAGATTACGTAGGTGCGTCAACCAATGTCTATAAAAGGTGGCTGTATCTTGTAGCGTCAGTCATTGTTCAATTGGAAGCAGAGGCCACAGTTGGTCAGTGAGTGGTAGGGATGCAGATGCCTCAGTTGGTCGGTCACTTAGTTGAAGATACGGACGCAAAGGCTTACCCTGGAGTCATAGAAGGATACACTTGTAATGAAGTCAGACCATACAGACTTACAAAGAAGTCATATGATATGGAGAAGAAGCAGTCACATGGATACATCACCATATTAGACGTGACACCTCTACAGTAAACACCAGATCTAAGGAATACGTCGTAATTACACTCAAAGTGTTGAAGGTACAGTCAAGTGAACCAGTGAGGGATATATTTTGTATAAATTGTTAAATGTCTGCTCAAGAAGAATTCAAATTCATGCCTAGTTTCGTTCAGTTGCAATGTCATAATTTCATATTCACATCTGTTTTAATCGCAGCACTTCTCACTATTTTATTGAAATTATTTCAAGAATATATTTTGTTCTATCAAATCAATTTAGCGTTTTATTTCCAGAATATAATAACATAACCTCAAATTTAATGGGGAAACCGAACGCCATCTCCTTTTCCCAGAACTTATATGGTATGTTGTCAAAAGTAAGCTTATCACTCCACACTCTAGAGATAGTCAAGATTCGCATTCTATTATTGCTGCACTGAGTGGTAGCTGGCGCCCATCAAATAAGATATGTGTAAGTAAGCAGGTAAGAAATAAGTGTGAGTACAAGGTCCGACGATTGTGTATTTTATTTAATGAATATTAATTTTCATATTTTTCAATTTAAATGCAGATTAGTATGTTTTCAAGTAAGTAAACGAGTTAGGAACATCTACAGTTAGTATGATTGAGTGTGCATATTAGTTTATAGTTCTTGTTTTAGTGGTAAGCTTGTGTATCATGTACTGTATTTTGTTATTAAGGCAGACATGTGGAGTCATTGACTGTGTCTGCCATTCTTATAGTTGGTGTGTTTTAAGATGCTGCTATTCTTGTTTAGAAATTGCTTTGTACGTATCTTAGCCTATGAATTCACCAGTACCTATTGTAAAATCTGTGGGTTACTACTTTTCTCTTGAACAGAGTGTGAATATTTGGAAACTACCAAACGAAATATAGGGATAGCCAGGCACCCATTTGTGTAAAATTTCGTTATTTAAACATTGATTATTTTTGCCGAATAATCTTTACGTTAGAAATGATCAGTAATACATTTTACATGTTTTGGTACGGTAATTGTTCGGTAAAAATAAAGACTGAGCCAATGGGATGTGTGTGTGACAGCTAACTGTAAATTCGAACTGAAATAATCCGGTCAAAGTGTTTAAGTTACGAATGACATGACGTGCGTCCATTGTCTGTTCTCGGCCTTAGCACCGTGACGTCACCAATTGTATTGTTGGTGATTCAGCACAGAGTCGCGTGTCAGTAAGTGACACGTGATTCATGTCAAAGACTTAAACAGAACATTCTCGGCGATGGGTTCATTGAGAAACTTTTCAGGATCCTTTATCTGGGCGATAAATATTTTCATATTTTCCCGATCATTTAGCTCTATTCCACAGTTATTTTTCCATATTATTTCCGTATCTTTTCCAATTACTTTAACGGAATATTTAATATGAATATCACTGAGCTAGTCTTCGGCCAGTCCTTCCTACATAAATCTGATAACGATCACTGCAAGTAAGCCTGTATACTCCTGAATATTTAATACACTGTGGTTGTAAATTTTTTGTGAGACTTCCTTATTAGTTCTAAAAGTTACATTTACGTTGCATTTCCTAAAAATATTAGAATTCCTTTAAATTTCCTTTCTGAACTACGTGAATGTTGCATATTGTTCATTAATTTGTTCTTATTTTTTCTTGTCTGTGAATAATTTTATCTACCATTTTTTGGCCGTAACCATTCCCTTTTGCTATATGTTTTATTGCTTTTTCTTTGTTTCTTTAATCAAATGCCTTTCTTTGCTGTGGATGTTCTGCAGATATACGCAAGCGGAGCGAGGGACACCCCTAGACTGGAATATATGAAGATATTCCATATTCAATGTCCCTCATAAAATCAAATTTAGCGGTCACGGAGCAGCGGCACAGCAGTATAGCTTATTCGCTGTCACGCTTCTCAGGTCAAGCGGGGTCAGTGAAGAAACAGGGACACCATCAACTGCTTGCCACAAAATAATATCACTGTTGTAACTGTTGCTAGGAAGAGTCAACTCCAATCTTGCATTCTTAACCCACATAGGACAGTGATCATACGATTTCATTTTATCTCCAAATCAAATATTGCTGTCTTTATAATAATATAATATAATATAATATAATATAATATAATATAATATAATATAATATAATATAATATAATATAATATAATATAATATAATATAATATAATATAATATAATATAAAGCCAGAAGGCTAACTGACTGACTCACTGACATAAATGTTTACCCACTTTGGCATGAGCTAGAAACTCGAAATTTGGCAATGTGATAGCTATTAGTCAGCAATCTACGGAAAAATACCCCCAAAAATATTTTTTTAAATGTTTTCCCCCCTCCCCAAACAAAAAGGCCCTAAAAATTAAAATTTGGCGAAGTTCTAGCTCCTAGCCTGTAACCGACGTAGAAATGGCAAGTTGAAATATAAAGCGGACGAAATTTGACATGAATCGAAACGTTCACCTCTTTCTATGGTATATATAGGCGAGATATGAGAAAATGCCTAAGACAGTAATGTAGGCCACTAAAAGGATCGTCTGATGGCGCAATCCGTACCCGCGATACGACGTACCGTTTGGCCGCAATAAATTTCCAAATGAAAGTCTGCATTATTTAGCGTGCACATTGCCTGGCTCTATCTTATCTTATACAGTACTAGCTGTAGTACCCGAGCTTCCCTGATTGGTTTTCGAATGTTTACTTTTAAGATTAGTATTAACAGTTAGTTATGTGCGAAGTGAATTTTTATGCAATTCCTTTTTGGGATATTGATTTTTAACATCTATTATGTAGCTTTAGAGTTATTTAGATATGTTTGATTTCAAGTTTTAGATTATTTAATCATCAAGTAAAACTTTATCCTTGTGGAAGCTCGAACTGACTGGGAAGTATTTGATCCTTTCAAAAAATTAATAAGGGGTAACTACATGTATGTATCAGTCGCGCTATAGATATGATCTACAAGATTTCAAATCTCTTTGAGACTGTCACTAATCAGCCTTGTGACTCCAAAAGCAATGGATTCAACAATAATCTCGGTCATTAGACTATTTACTATCAAACCCCAAACCCCTCCCGTCACAATGGAGGCTGAACGTGGACTTAAACGGTATTCAGAGTGTCACAATTCATCTCACCGACACATAAACATTGGATTAGACTTTAATATCGGTTATTTTCTATTATTTTCAAATGCCATCTCCTCCCATTCCCCACCCCCAGCGGGGGTTGGTATGTTTTATCTCCATAGTATTATTCTTCCAGATGGTAAGCCATATGTGTACCATCCAGAGTGTCACAGTTCAACTCAAGGTAGTTTGAGTAAGAGGTAGGGATCACGCGCAGGTCTTCCCACCACGCTTGGCCGCCGATGACGTCAACATGAACCCTCAGCGCCTTGTCTTCTGTATGAGGTAGGCTAATACACAGCTGTAAGCTATTCTGTTTTAGCCACAAGTTAGAGATACGAGAACTTCATTGATATTTTAAAATCACCTCACAAAAGGCATTCCACTTCACTATAACAGTAGAGTAATTATAGGAGTGTGAATCCAGCAGCGTTTCTGAAGTATTTCGATGTGTATAAAAGGTTGTAACAATGTTAAGACTGTGACTGCAGTGGAATGGCTATTCCATATGTTCCTGTTCTCAACACCTATGATAACAATAACAAGAGGCTCTAATTGTTACAGACTCGAACATTAAAGCTTGATGCTTGATGACTGCAAGAAATATGTCCGTTGTTACAAGCAATATTGGGAAACTATATACACTGTCAACAACACAAACAGCAAATGTTAGGAAACTGTCCACAAAACAAATGGTACAGTAAATGTTCTCTTCCAAGTACCAGGAATTGGCAAATTCCACGTTAACATTTGATAGGCCATATAAATTAATGAGCCTGTATATTAACATTGTTAGCACTGGTTTCATATACAACATAATAAATTACCTTCCATAAAAAATAACAGGTATGTTATAAACAAAGAATAATGCTGATATAAAAAAAAAGAATATCAAACACACTTATCCATAGCACCAGTGGAATTCCTTCGCTTTTATTCTTTCTTTATCGGTATTGTATTAACTGAAACCCGGTCTCTTGAATGTCTTATTTTTGTTTAAAGCGTCCATTCGAATAAAAGAACGGCTTCTCACAAAGCAACTTGCAAGCTCATAAATTTCGGGGAATTTCTTCTTCAGGATATCCGTAAGGTTTGTGATGATGTTAGAACCCTCTTTCAGTTCTTTCTCGTGGTAAAATTGAAACTACCGAGCTCGATAGCTGCAGTCGCTTAAGTGCGGCCAATATCCAGTATTCGGGAGATAGTGGGTTCGAATCCCACTGTCGGCAGCCCTGAAGATGGTTTTCCGTGGTTTACCATTTTCACACCAAGCAAATGCTGGGGCTGTACCTTAATTAAGGTCACGGACGCTTCCTTCCCACTCCTAGCCCTTTCCTGTCCCATCGTCGCCATAAGACCTATCTGTGTCGGTGCGACGTAAAGTAACTTGGCAAAAACAAAAAGGAACTCTTTTTGAAATCTAATTTCCACCCCTTGTAGTTTGGCCTGTTTTCTCTCTGTAATTTTATTGCTTTAATCGAGGTTCTTCTCCTTTACCCTAAGAGCTACAATATAGCCAGTGAAGTTTTCAAGTAGCTCATCACGATCCTTGGTTTCGCGACTGTCCTCGAGCTGTTTTACTAGCTCTTCAAGGGCTTTAACGAACCCTAGCTCATCCTCCAGTAAAGAATAGGATGTTGTGGGCTAAACGCTGGCCTTGGCACACGATATCCGAGTTCTGATCGAGTCCATCAGTAGTATGTAACATATTTGGGCGTAATATTTCATAATCTTCCGGAGAACAGATGGAATTTCTTATCGCCTCGGAAGCATTGAGGCTGAGAAGCAGTGATCTCACCTTTCGCGTCACAGCTGTCGGAAGAGGATGGTCATAAAGCCTTCCAAACCCTCGAAGCTGAGAAAGATAACTTTCGATAATGACTTGATTACTTCTGGGCAATGAATGAATGAATGAATTTATTGATGAACAACACAGGCGTTCAGCCCCAATACATGTTCACAATAGAGTTCTACCTAAGCCACCCTACAACTTAAATAAGTAGCTGAATAAATAAACAAATAATACTATTAATAATCCGCTGGCCAACGGTTGATTCCCTCTATGAACCGTTTGCCAATATCAACATATAATATCACCTGCGCGATCTCTGAGCCAGACAACTCCTTCTACCAAGTGTCCTAGTTGACACTGCACATTCCACACCTCCATTGTTTTTCTACATGACCCACTCTGAGTTGCTGTGCTCAGGCAGACCTTGCCTCGCCAGCCATATCCATGTTTACCTCACACCTCACCTGTCGCAACTTTGTCCTTTAGCAATACATATCTCCTACACCCCTCCATCTCCACAATTTCGCCACCAATAGATTCGTATATTACACAATACATCATTGAATCACCATTTGCCAACCAGTATTCACTCTTACGAACTCACCTACATTTTATACATACTTACTCCCATACTCTTCAGTTGTCCTTATTTCACTCAACACTTACATCACTATACAACTAATCAATCATCATTTCAGCACTTGCGTACCAAACACAAAGGCAATAATATCACCTCCAAAAATTACAGCAATAGATAAAACCATCTCAATTAAATGATCAGATTTACCTACCAAGCTTTCTTCCACTTACGCCACCAAACCAAAATTTCACCTATAAATACCCAACACTCATATCTACCACCTCTCTAACACCACCTTTCACATATTATAACAATACACTCCTTACCTATACCAACACATATCACCATCACCGTCAAGTTCACTATACAGACACATCTATTACAACTTCAACTCCACCTAATAAAAACACCTCAAGACAATTATTCAAACAAAACACCACTTCTCAAATCTCATCCCTTTCCACGCTTAAATTCTGATATCACGTGTACCACCACTCCTCCATCTCCAAATATCAACAATAAATAAACACACTTCATTACCTATATATTCAACTATGTTTAGCCGAGTTACATTACTACATCTCCATACCTTTCCAACACCACATTTCAACATATACCACCTCTACTTCCAACACCACATTTCAGCCCTAACACGCAATTACCTACTGAAAACTCCATCTTCTACCAAACCAAACTTTACAAATAGCCAAGTTACATTACTACATCTCCATACCTTTCCAACACCACATTTCAACATATACCACCTCTACTTCCAACACCACATTTCAGCCCTAACCCACACTCGTCTGCCATCACTCAGCATTTATACCAGACACCAATAATATTATAATAAACTCACCTCTTTCCAGCTCCAAAAATTAAATAGCCATACCAATGTTACCAATAAAGAAGCACGTACTCATGAGTACACCCTCACTCTCCATACCTTTCCAACACCACATTTCAACATATACCACCTCTACTTCCATCACCACATTTCAGCCCTAGCACACACTCGTCTACCATCAAATAAATCTCCATCCACAAATACCATACACTCATACATCATCACAATATTCAAAATATCACTTAACACCACACCTCAGCATACCAGCTCTACTCCTTCCACAAGTGCACTTACCTTCTGCCTTCCCCCATCTTATACCACCACTTCTCCCACATCACATTTCAACCCTATAACATATCATAGCTACATCCCCATACCTTTCCAACACCACATTTCAACATAAACCACATACCACCATTTCTCCAACACCACATTTCAACCCTAAAACAAATCATAACTACATCTCCATACCTTTCCAACACCACATTTCAACATATACCACCTCTACTTCCAACACCTCAATTCAGCCCTAACACACACTCATCTGCCATCACTCATCATTTATACTCGACACCAATGCAATCTCAGTACCTCCATCTCCAGTTCTTCTACAAATATATCTTCTATCTCTCCCTGAGCTCCAACCCAACTTCTGATCGAGGTACTCATATGTTAACACTGGCCTTACTTTTATACCCTGATCTTGTCTAACTACACCACTACGCTCAGCTCTCTCAGCTTCTTGTTGCTCACTCTCCTTTCCCCCATCACCCCTTTGATCTTCAGCCTCTCTCCTGCATTGCCCGTCCACTGCTCTTTCCTTACCGTTGTTCATACTTCCACGTAGCACCTCGTTCTGTCTCTCTTGACACTTTTCAGTACTACTTCCTATAATTACACTTCTACCCTCGTTATCTTTCACTTGCCTATTATCTTCCACTCGTTTGTCATTCCCGTTATTCACTGCACTTCTCTTAGCCTCCTCATCTTGTTTCATCCTTAGCTCTAGGTCCATCAGTCTATTCACCGACCATACTCTCCTCCATCTGTTGCCTGTCACCACTAATTCCTGTCCTCTGATGACTGCATTCAACCCTTGCTGCCTAGCTCGTATCATGTGTTTTCTAAGAGTTTTTTCATTCCTCCACTCTTCAGCTCCTATGTCCCTCCTTATCCATATTTTTTCTCCTTGCACGTTACCTGCATTACGCACCACTGTATCAGCCATCAGTGTAGAAAATAATTGCACTTTGATAGGCCTATTACCTCTAAATCTTCCCACTCTTGTCACATCATCAATGTCCACTTCACTAAAATTTATTTTCATTTTACCCTGAATTAAGTCCACTACTTTATAAACTATACTCGTCTTATCTTCCTTCTTACCCTCTTGCACTCCATATATATATAAGCATTTATTTCTGCGACTTCGGGTGTTAACAACTACGTCGGCTTTCAGTTTCGATACCTCCTCTTGCAATCTCCCTATCTCCTCTCTTAATGCTGAAACTTCTTCACCATTTCTTCTCATCTGTGAAGCTGTGTCTTCTATCTTTTCCTGAAACCATCCCTTCATTTTTTCAAACTCCCTCGTTTGTTCCTTGATCATGTTCTTGATTTGTTCGAGGGGACATGTCTCTGCTACCACTTCTGTTACGATTTTTCTGATTGTTTCCATGTCTTCCCTGCTCATATTTCCTCTGTAAGTCGGACCTGGGTTCAGTTCTACTCCCCCAATCCAAAGCAATATCAAAATCACCGCTGCAGAAAGTATACAGTATCCTATTTTATCCAGTTCTATTCTGCATCTTCTTGTCTTCACTTCTTCTTTCTTCTTCCTTCCCTCCCAACCACCTATGCTCGCCCTGTACTGCTCTGTACCAATCATTGCCTGTAAGCGCCTCGCTGACTTCCAACACTCCTCACTTACACTACCTTCTCCCACTCCAGGGACCCTCCACTCCGTACGTCTGCACTCGCCGGTGGCACTTGATTACTTCTGTCACCATTTATTTAGGCCAGTGGCTTTAGAGAATACGTGAAAGGGTCCCGGGTTCGATTCTCGGCAGGGTCAGGAATTTTAACCTTCATTGGTTAATTTCTCTGGCTGGAGGACTGGGTGTATATGCCATCATCATCTAATCCTCATCACGACGCGCGGGTCGCCTACGGGCGTAAAATCAAAAGACCTGCACCTGACGAGCCGAACATATCCTTGGCCACTCCCGGCACTGAAAGCCATACGCCATTTCATTTCATTTATTTCATCTAACTTAGAATAGAAGAACACCATGTAACTTCATAACATTCTATGTCCGGTTAATTCGGCGCTGTCCACATTCAATTAAGAAAGATTCAATCGTTAATCATATTCCAACGTTTAATTTAACACTAACCAAAATTTTCACAGTGGATGGACATCTTGGGCAATTTAATAGTTCAGCTCCTCGATTCTAACGGCATCATATAAATGAACAGAATATAACACTTCAAACATGTACGCAGGAATGGAAGTTGACTGACTGGTTGGCTTAACCGCTCTAGATCTAGACAATGCACTGCGTTGTCTCAGTCTCGGAATGCAACCCTCTAAATACCTGCTTTTAATAAAACAAGTACAGAAATGTGTTTTACGCACGCGACGAGACAAAACATTGAGTGCGTAATACGCACTTTTCGGACGCGTCCTAATCAATTATGTTTAGAGACAAAAATTACAACAGTTAATTCAGAAGACAAACATTAATATAACTTTTAACTCAAATATGTCGGGGTTTTGTTTCAAGGGTTCTTCAGCATTTCTCCGGATGCACTGCAGCCTATAGGCGTACTGCACTATCCTGTTCGGAATTAAAACCAGTCCATTATTCCCGTGTTCTTAGTTAAATTGAACACTCCTATACCGACTTTGTATTTAATTCATATGGCTCGATGATTGTGTTTCGTAATATGTTGCACCTCCTGCTGGCTAGAGACTCGCATATTATTATTATTATTATTATTATTATTAAAAATCACATCGGAATTGGGAAATATCCCGATGGCAATGATCACGTACAGCATCAACAACAACTACAACAAGAGTACAACAAGCAATTCAATGGAAAGAAAATAATACAAGAAATACTACTAGTTTAACATAGTAAATCCAGCATCATCATATACAAATTAAATGTAAATGTAGATGGTATCTCCTTCCTGCATAGTCTATATTCTGGGTTGTTCTTCAGAATTCTCATTTTATTTAAGTACTGCTTCACAGGTTGATGTCATGTGAGAACTGCTGTTCTAATTCTTCAGCTGTTTTCTTATATTTCCTTGAATAAAGTTTCCCATATTTGATGCCAGTTGTTGCTTTCCCCTTTTCAGGTGTTTGTCCCTGGACCAACTATTGATAATTTCTGTAATGGAACACCTAGTTATTCCAAGAGCTGGTTTTGTTTCTTTTTCAGGGGTTACCACGATACTGACCTTTCTGATGAAAATTGGTTGCTATGGACTTATTTTGAGTAGACTGTTGTGTTCGATGTCATTAGGCTATTCACACGTAAGCTTGTAGCGAGACAAAAATATAAATAAGAAACATGTTGGGTTACATCTCCAAATGTTCAATTCTGTTACTTAAATAATTTGAAGAAAGACTGAAAAAAAACTAGTGCGTAAATGTAGATCATTTCCAAACTAAAATTACGAAGCTGTAAGCGTGCATCCGAGAGATAGTGGGTTCGTGATCCATTGTCGGCAGCCCTGAAGATGGTTTTCCGTGGTTTCACATTTTCACACCGGATGCCAAAAAACCCACACCTATTTCTTAGGTTCCGCTGCAAGCTTATAGGGAACACATTGGAAACCCCTGAATATTAGAGAAGCATGTCTATTGTTCGTTGTATATGACTCGTGAAACTTCATTTGTAAACTTGGCACCGATAATGTAATCGCGAAAAGGCTCCTATTGTAGTTTCTCTACGGCCCATGCTTGAGATCTGACTAGCGTTGTTATAGTGTGACTCACCAAACAACGAGTACACTGTTACTGTACTTTCATTGCTATAGAATGCCACCCAACAACCACGGGTCATTATGAAAGAAATTAAAGCGTACAAAATGAACAGGAACTAACCTGCAACGAGTAATTTTCACGTCCATGTCAAATGTGGCAAATGACGTGACATACTTCCAGGTCAGCTTAAATAGAGGAAGTACCACGAAAACATTACCTAAGAGTAGCTGATAGGTACATTTCTTTTAAAGTGTACCGGCCGAGTTGGCCGTTCGGTTAGGGGTGCGCAGCTGTAAGCTTGCATCCGAGAGATAGTGGGTTCGAGCCCCACTGTCGGCAGCCCTGAAGATGGTTTTCCGTGGTTTCACATCTTCACACCACCGGGCGAGTTGGCCGTGCGCGTAGAGGCGCGCGGCTGTGAGCTTGCATCCGGGAGATAGTAGGTTCGAATCCCACTATCGGCAGCCCTGAAAATGGTTTTCCGTGGTTTCCCATTTTCACACCAGGCAAAAGCTGGGGCCGTTCCTTAATTAAGGCTACGGCCGCTTCCTTCCAACTCCTGGGCCTTTCCTATCCCATCGTCGCCATAAGACCTATCTGTGTAGGCGCGACGTAAAGACCCTAACAAAAAAAAAAAAAAAAACATCTTCACACCAGGCAAATGCTGGGGCTATACCTTAATTAAGGCCAAGGCCGCTTCCTTCCCACGCGTAAGCCTTTCCTATCCCATCGTCGCCATAACACCTATCCTTATCGTTCCGATGTAAAAAAAAATGTTTTTTTTTCTTTGCCCACTATCTCCCGGATGCAATCTCACAGGTGTGCGCCCCTAACCGCACGGCCAACTCGCCCGGTTAATTATGTTTTAAAATGGTATATTACCAGTTCAATTTAAGGGAAGAGGTACTCCTTTATGGGTGAATAAATACCATGTTTTAAAATATTTTCTCTTTATAGAGTTTGGGGGCTGCCTGGCCGAAGCAGCCAAGGCGTGCTCGGTTCTCCCGGAAGGACGTGGGTTTGATTCCCCGTCAGGAAGTCGTAAAAATTTAAGAAATGAGATTTTCACTTCCGAAGGTGCATATGGCCCTGAGGTTCACTCAGCCTACACAAAAAATAAGTACCAGGTTAATTCCTGTGGGCAAAGGCGGCCGGCCGTAGAGCTAACCACTCCACCACACCAAGTGTAGAGGTTAGGGATATTGGAAGCCTTTACCTTCTACCCCTCCAAGGGGTATACGGAGATGACTTTGTTTTTGCTTTTTACAGAGTATACTTTCCTCTTTAACAATCAGCCTTGGGGCTGAGGATTCAAAACCCGAAAAAACGAACAAACAAACAACAGTTTCACTTGCTGATGCGATCGATTCTCAACACCAACGTGTTCATGAAGCAACGTACAGCACATGACAGGAGCCCAACGACATCATGTGTTCAGAATGACGCTACCTTCCTCAGTGAATCAGTAGTAGTGCCAGCTTCCGTATCGCAAGAACGCAAGTTCAAACCCGGCAGACGCAGTCGTATTAATGAAGTGCGAACATTTTTATTCGGCACTCCATGTCATATAATGTCGGTACGGAAAATCTCTCTTGGTGACACACTTGGTGTTCTACCGACAAAATTAAATTATCTCTCAGCCACAGATCACTCAACAGACAACCGCTTCTCGTCTCGTCATCTGGTAGAGTAAGACGTAACGTCGAAATTGACAAGGAGGCAGCCTAGATGTAATCAAATCAAACTGCCTACACAAGGTTGCTGAGGTCATATATATATATATTTCCAAATGCATCGAGTTGAGCCTCTATGAACTGCGTGGTAACAACCAACTTCATGTCAGTGTCTAGGTCTTATTCTTGTTCCGGCTTTGACTTCCTGCCAGAATCTTCTGAGCCCAGAAACGAGTGCCTGTTTATGCTCTTCAGACAAAGGTCCTTTCCGTCTTCTGGAAGTTGATGCCATTTGGAAACCTTGATAGTTGTTCACCAGTCTTCTGAATGCGTTCCTGTCATGAATTTCTTGGTCTGAAATACCTATCTGCCTCAGATCTTTATTATTATTATTATTATTATTATTAGTATTATTATTATTAGAAAGCCGTTCTCCGTATTAGGGAATCAACATATTCCCTACAGAGCGCAAAGTAATAATAGTAGCAGTACCACATCCTGTTCGTCCTCGTTGCTTAACCCACAAATACAGTAACGTGGGGTTGAGACCACGGAATCCCGAACTGAGTGTGATATTGTCTCTACTTGTTTGTGTTAGCTTCCGATTAGTGTCAAGAGAAGATAACTGCTTCACTAGTTACTCTTAAAACAATAACTAGTAGCTTCCTTCTGGTTTTCCCGGATTAGATTCTCTACTCTGATCAGCAATATCATTATCACCACTTAAAAAAAAATAGCAAGTTGCTTTAAGTCGCACCGACAGAGACAGGTCTTATGGCGACGATGGGACAGGAATGGGCTAGGAGTGGGAAAGAAGTGGCCGTGGCCTTAATTAAGGTACAACCCCAGCATTTGCCTGGTGTAAAAATGGGAAACCACGGAAAACCATTTTCAGGGCTGCCGACAGTGGGGTTCAAAACTACTATCTCCCGAATACTGGATACTGGCCGCACTTAAACGACTTCAGCTATCGAGCTCGGTACAGACAGGTCTTATGGCGACGATGGGACAGGAAGGAGCTAGGAGTGGGAAGGAAGCGGCCGTGCCCTTAATTAGGTACAGCCCCAGCATATGCCTGGTGTGAAAATGGGAGACCACGGAAAACAATCTTCAGGGCTGCCGACAGTGGGGTTCGAACCCACTTAAAAAAGGATGCATTTGTTTATTCAAACTGACATATCACCATCATCTCACGTTTTATTTTCAATTGCAATTTTCGATGAATACAGTATAGTACCAAAAATATAGGACACGACTACTTCCTTCCCAATAATAATATACCAGATAAATTAGAATTAGTCACACACACACACACACACGCGCACACACACACACACACACACAGGAGGGAGGAAGGGAGGGAGGGAGGGAGGGAGACATAACGGCACCGCAGATTATAAGACAATCTTCACAAACACTACAGTATCTAGGCCTGTTGATGAGGATGTCTGATGAAATGAAATGGCGTATGGCTTTTACTGTCGGGAGTGTCCGAGGACAGGTTCGGCTCGCCAGGTACAGGTCTTCTGATGTAACACCCGTACGCGACCTGCGCGTCGTGATGAGTATGAAATGAAGATGAAGACGACATATACACCCAGCCACCGGGCCAACGGAATTAACCAATTAGGTTAAAATTCCCGACGCTGCCGGGAATCGAATTCGTGACTCCTGTAACCAAAGGCCAGCATGCTAACCATTTAGTCATGGAGCCGGACAGGATATCTCATATGAAGCAACAAAACAATAGTAGTAGTACATTCTACAGACAGACAATCTAAAAATGAACAACTGAATCTTCTTATTCTTCCCCCATGTTCCCCCCCACACACACACACACTTTTACACGGTCGAGGGTGCGAACTGTACTGTACATACGGATTTGTCCCTGTTTTACGGCCAACCTTATATGGAGGGATGTAGTCACTACTGCGTAGATTCTGTAGTGGTTGGTAGTCTGATGTGCTGTGTGTACCGGATATCAAGAGGACTGTGTTGGGACAGGAACTAGCCAGACGAGGTTAAATCTCCGACCCAACTGAGATCCCTCTGCCTGTCGTAAAGGGCGACTAAAAGCGGCCCCCCGGTCTCTTGGCTTGGGAGCGTGGGTTGGCAACTACGGGGCCCTTAGACGAGACCTGGCATTGCTGCCACTTACTTATGCCAGGCTCCTCACTTTCATCTATCCTATCCGACCTCCCTTCGTCAACTCTTGTCATTTTCCGACCCCGGTGGTATTACGTATGGAGACCTAGGGAGTCTTTCATTGCACGCCTTTCGTGGCTCCTGTCTTTCTTTGGTCGACAGCTTAATTTTTCGAAGTGTTGGATCCCTTTCATTTTTTTCTCTCTAAATTGTGTTATGTAGAGGATGGTTGCCTAGCTGTACAATAATGACCACCAGCAGCACACCCAGCTGGGAATTGAACAGGAAACCGTCTGAACGGAAGGCCTCGACGCAGACCATCCAACTAAGGGGACAGAACCAAAATATTAACAGTTGAATACCTGAAAATACTGTATTACTGTTGTCACTTTCCTAACTGTCTGACTAATTTTACAAATATTGATATTTATATATATATATATATATATAACTGCATTTAACTTGATAAATCTGAATATCTGCATTTAAAATGGAAAATCTGAAAATCTACATTCATTAAATAAAATACACACTTGTTGAACCTTGTACTCACACTTACTTGTTACCTGCTTACTTACACATACGTTATTTGAAGGGCGCCAGCTGTCACTCAGTACAGCAATAATAGAATGAGACTCTTGACTATCTCTAGGGTGTGGGGTAATAAGCTTACTTTTGACAACATACCATATAAGTTCTGGGAAAAGGAGATTGGCGTTCGGTTTCCCCATTAATTTTGAGGTTAAGATATTTTACTGTCAATGAAATGAAACTCTGAATTCGTTTGATAGAACAATATATATTCTTTAAATAATATATCAAAAAATAGTGAGTCTTGTTGCGATAAAACAGATGAGAATATGAAATTATGACATTGCAACTGAAAGAAACTAGGCATGAAATTGAATTCTTCTTGACCGGACATTTAACAATTTATACGAAATATTTCCCTCACTGATTCACTTGACTGTACCTTTAACACTTTGAGTGTAATTACGACGTAATCCATTGCTCTGGTGTTTACTGTAGATGTGTCACGCCTAACGTGGTGATACATCCTTGAGACTGCTTCTTCTCCATATCATCTGACTTCTTTGTGAGTCAATATGGTATGACCTCTTGGCAGGTCCAGGGTTGCCCTCTCTGACTCCTTGGTAAGCCTTGCGTCCGCGTCTTCCACTAAGTGACGGACCAACCATTTGGTCTCACTCTCTCAATGACCAATAATGGCTCACTGAGTCTTCACCATCTCTCGTTCACACTGGTTGGCTGACCACTTAAGGCCTCTTGATCTAGTAGACTACTTCACTGTACTGCATCCGTATAAGTAACGACTGACGCTACAATATGGAGCTACCTTATATAGACGTTGGTTGACACAACTACGTAATCTCCAGAAATAACAATGACATACTCCCACCTACGCGACAGATATTACATCCAGTGGTGAAATAGCCCGCAGGCGGCTAACTCTCGTGAGCGCATATCTAAATAAATACAATGCCGTAGCCATGGCGCGATGACTTGGCAGAATCGCCAGTGGTGTCGCAATATAACAACGTCACTTCCAATCTCTGATATATGTAACAATTCTCACTGTACAGGTATTGAGTGCTATTCTACACATACGTATATATGCATACATCTAAGTGCAATCTTGCAAACAACAGGCAATTGCAAAATTGAATAAAACGGATAATTACAATAATAGTAACAATATCACAGATAACATAATAATAATACTGACATAATAATAATAATAATAATAATAATAATAATAATAATAATAATACAGATAAAATCATACAATAATAAAAATACAGATATCATCTTGTAACGGGATTTGAACCGTTACACTGTACTTTGAAAGCATACTCATATAGCAAAAGATCGTAAAGGTCTACGCTAATTAGGAACTAATATTTAGAGGCCCCATGAAGAAAAGAAAAAAACCGCATCCTCATTCCAGTATGACAGCTACAGTGAGCCTGTCTTCGAGTAAACTGCACATTCCTACCTTCACAAGAGAATACGAGGTTACTTTCTTAAAGCCTGTAGATATTTTTCTATTGATCCCGGAAGTCTCCACAGATATCGGTGGGACTTGCGGGAAATGTCACACAAAGTACAATGAAACACACTGTCTTAAACGCGGCCAATGATAGCACTTCAGTGATGGTCGTGATGACTGTTTTAAGAGGAAGTACAATGAGATAGTTTGCAAGAGCAGACAGTGAGTATTGTATTGCGATTGTATTGTATTGTATAGCACCGGCTCTGTTGCTGCGCTTAGTTCGGTGTTTGCACAATGACTAGCCCTCATATGCGCTTACGCAGGTGCCTATTTCAAGGGTTATTGGCGTTGCTGCATATTCAAAATACAAGAGTACCTATATTTCAGAATGTTAGTTTGGAATCTATATATCTGATTCCGTTGTTTATAAAAAATTAGAAAAAAATACAGCACCTATGATGATGCGAAATGTCTTATTTAATTCGTTATTAACTTAGGAATACATGTTCACTTATAAATTTAAAAATGAAAACACGTTAATATTTAGTGTTTTTTTTAATGCGTTGGCAATTGTGACTACATGGGTGCAAAGTGTTTTGTTCGTCCGTACGTAATGGCCATGGTTTGTTGTTCAAATCTGAATGCATTCAAATAGTGAGCTTAACATTCCACTTCGCAATGTGAATTAGTTAAATACTGTTTATGTGATTCTGACAGCGTTCGACTCCTCTCTGTAATCAGAATACTACATGGTATAATGAGAGAGGTTAGAGGAAAACCAACAATTACCACGATTTGTTGTTTAAACCTGAGGCTATTCGAACAGTGAATATAACAACTCAGTTTCTCTGCAATGGGAGTAGTGTAACGCGTAATGAGCGTGGTTAGAGGAAGAAGAAGTCACATGTTTTGAAACGTTAAGAGACCGACAGTACTTTGAGAACAGACGTGTTGCGAATAACTATAACGGTCGAGCATGAAGTTCAGACGAATTTATTCTTTTTTTTTTCCCCTTATGATTTGCCTTACGTCGCACTGACAAAGATAGGTCTTATGGCAACTAAGGGAGAGGAGAGGGCTAGGAATGGAAAGGAAGCGGCCGTAGTCTTAATTAAGGTACAGCCCCAGCATCTGCCTTATGTGAAAATGGGAAACCACAGAAAACAATCTTCAGGGATGCCGGCATTAGTGTTCGAACCCACTACCTCCCGAATGCACGTTGATAGCTACGTGACCGAAACCGCGCAACCACTGGCTTGGTGTGGGTATAAGGATGGACGAAACAACCGATACATGAGCCCCATAAACACTACAGCCAATTTCATAATCTATATAAATAAAATCGTAACGACCGTGTGTCTGTACATTGATTACTTTGGCGTAATTTCTGTACAGTTATCCGTTTCAGGTGTAATAATGACCATCTGCATCATTTTTAGCTTTGGTGTCTGTTTGTCTGTCTGTCCTTCTGTAACTTGAAAACTACTGGATATATTTCCACCAAACTTCATATTTACAATCCACCTGTCCTTGGTTAGGTTTTAGCGCAAATATCGTTTCTAAATCCCTGAACTGAGTGGGGATTTTTACGAAACCGAAACCGTGATTTTGCACTCCCTCAAAGTATACACAACCGAACTTAATGGAAATCTACCTTCCTTAATGAAAATTAATTTCTAAACCTATTTTTTTTTCTCATGTGCATCATTTCGATACCAGAATTAATAAAGGAGATATCATTAACGGACCGTTTTTCGGTACAAGTCCCACCGGACTTAACGCAAGAGCGGGTGCGCGTAAAGCGTATTTCTTACAACTTGAAAACTACTGAGATATTTGAACCAAACTTTATATTTAGCATCCACCCCTCCAAGGGTAGGTTTTAAGGTTTATACCATTTCAAATTCCCGGAATGGACTGGGGTTTTATAGGGGACCGAAATGGCGATTTTTACTCTCCCACAATATTTAAAGTACAAGACCAACCTAACTGGAAATCGATCAAACTGTTTGGAAATCTAATTCTAATTTCTTTTTCTCATGTGCATTTTTCAACGGGAGGATTAATAAGGGAGATAACATGAAAGGTCGGTTTTCAGGCTAAGTCTAGCGGACATAGCCCAAAAGGTGTTATACATGGAGCAGATTCCTTATCTATCTAGATAAATCATATCGTAACGACCGTGTGTCTGTGCATTGACTATTTTGGAGAAATTTTCGTACAGCTTTCCGTCTAAGGGGTAATAATGACCACCTGCATATTTTTTAGCTATGGTTTTCTGGAAGTCCTAAATTTTAACCCCCCCCCCCCCCCGCCCAAAATCAAGATTGCCTCACAATCTGCCACACGAGCTGAAAAATTGAAATTAAGCAAATTTATATGTTTTAGCCGGTAATCTACGGAAAACTTCCAAGATATTTAAATATTTCACTTTTTATGCCGAATAATATCGAAATATAGGCAATTTAATGACTGTGCAGACCTTCATTTCGAGGTATTTCGCGGCTAAGCGGTAAGTCCTATCACAAAACGGATGGCACGATCTCCGTTCAATTTCGAGTGATCTACAACTTTGGTCCTGCGGTATTTTGTCGTATATCTCTCTCTCACTTATAGGGTAGATCTGGCTGTATATTTCGATGGTTCGTAAATTTTATGCTTTTTACACGTGTATACTTAGTTAGACACACTTTTAGAAAAGGTAGAGTCATCGAATTTGGCACGCACATTGACACGAGCAATGGCTATATGCGAACCCAATTTCATGATTCTAGCTTCCACATATGTATGTGAAAAATAATGTAAAATGATGAAAATGTACCCAAATTTCACCTCATTCAAATATCGTAACTCAATCAAACCCATAAATATGTGAAATAAGAGAAAATGTTTTAACATAAGAGAAAATGTTTTAACACCAAACATGTAGAGCGATAAAAGGGACGTCTGAGGGTGCAAACCGTTTGTTGGTATGCTGTACCGTTTAGGAGCAGTAAATCTCGAAATGAAGGTTTGCAATTTCAAACGTGCCCATGCTTATCTGTCATCTGTATAAATATAATCGCAACGACCGTCTGTCTATACATTGGCTATTTTGGCGGAATTCCCGTATGGTTATCCGTTTCAGTTGTAATAATGACCATCTGCATATTTCTTAACTTTCGTGTCTGTTTGTCGGTTTGATTGTATGAGTTTTTATAACTTGAGAACTACTGAATATATTTCTACCAAACTTGATATTTAGAATCCACCTGTCCTTGTGAAGGTTTTAGGGCCAATATTATTTCTGAATACCTAAATTTACTGGGGGTTTATCCGAAACCGGAACCATGATTTTGCACTTCCTCAAAATATGCACATCCGAAATTTATCGAAATCTACAATCCTTAATGGAAATCCATTTCTAAAACTTTTGTTCTCATGTGAAATTTTCGACAGGGGGATTAATAAGTGAGATATCATAATCGATCGGTTTTGCAGGTTAAGTCCAGCGGACGTAGCCAAAATATGTTGTACGCGGAGCAGATTCCTTATCTATCTATATAAATAAAATCGTAACGACTGTGTTTGCCTGTACATTGACTATTTTGGTGAAATTTTCGTACAGATACCCGTTTGAGGGGTAATAATGATCGTCTGCATATTTTTGGTTTAATTTCCTTAAAGTCATATTTTTACCCCCTCGCCCAAAATCCAGATTACAGCATAATCTGCCAGACAAGCAAGAAAATTGAAATTTGGCAAAATTATACGTTTCAGCCTGTAAGGAACGAAAAACTTCACAGATCATTATTTTTTTCATTTTTTTATCCCCGAAGAATATCGAAATATGGAAGCAATTTTAATGATGGTGCAGACCTTCGTTTCGAGGTATTTCGTGGGATAAACGGGAAGTCCTATCACATAACGGATGGCACAATCTTCGTTGAATTAGGAGTGATCTTCAACCTTGGTCTTATGACTTTTTGTCGTATCTGTATCGCTTATACTTTAGATTCGTCTCTATTTCTCGATTTTAAGTAAATTTGGATTCTTTACCTATATAATTCATACTTTCAATCACTTACAGGAAAGACAGTATGATCAAACTCTACACGAACATGGTCCCACCCAGTACCCATATGTGAGCCAAACGCTATGTCACATAATTATCCGAAAAGTAATGCAATGTAAGATAATCTTAGACAAATTTCAACCTATTCAACGTTTCTGACTCAATCTGAGCCATGAATAGATGAGACGCGAGAAAATATCATAGGACCAGCCATTTAGATCGCTAAATACAGCGCCTCACGCTACAATCCTTTGTCAATATGACGTACCGTTTAGCAGCAGTTAATCTGTAAATGAAGGTCTGCAATATTGTAAACATGCATATACTTTCGTATGTCCATCTATATATATTCATTGATGTCGATTTGTAGCGATTGAGAAAGGGTGTGTCTGCTATTGTAATCAGTAGTCCCTACACCGACTTTGACTGCTGGCAGTAGGAATGGGGTCCTTCTCCAACGCCTGTGTAACTGGCATTAGTACGGAGGGCCTACCATTTTAATGATAATTCACTTCTCGATTTGTCTTGCAGAAGGCAAGGGATCTTGCAGTTTTGTTCGAAAGTCCCCTACCCTATTTTGTTTGGCTCTAGGCCAGGGTGCCCGCCATTATGAACAAATGTTCCAATCTAAAATTTGACTAGCATTAGGCATAGTTGCCTGCTATTTTCATGGAAACTCACTAATTCTGTGTGACTGGCAGTAAGCTGGCTGGCAGCAGTAAAAAGGGCCTGTCATTATAATGATAACTGCACAACTCAATTTTGACTGGTGGTAGGGAAGTTGCCTGCTATTATAATAAAAACTCCTCAACTGTAATCTGTCTGAAAGTCGAAAATGGGTCTGCTATTGTAACTAAAACTCCCCAAATCGATTGTGACCGCGCAGTAGGCTATGGGATCTGCAATTACAATGTAAACTTGCCAACTCGATTGTGAATGGCAGTAGGCAAGTGAGCCTGCCGTTATCATCACAACTCCGCAACCCTCACTTCACATTGGAAACAACGTATGGGGACCTCCCCATGCTATTTCTCGGATAAGGCTAAGAGCATGCAATTTTAAAACAGTCTCATTTACTGCACGCACAGTCTTTACGTCGATGTCCGTATACAATGTAGAATACCGTAGCGAAGCATGGGTATATTTGCTAGTTGATTAAATAAATCCACCGAATCTCGCCATTTCTTGATGGACGCCAGTATTTTTGCATCCGTCTCTTGGCACATGCCAGGGTAAGAAGCTTCCAGTAAAGCCTGTTTCATTATAACTACGATAGTATTGAAGCTGGTGAGGTATGGGTTGTACTGAGTAATGACATTCGGAACACGACTTGTGCGTCTGGATATTGCGAAAGGTGCTAATTATAGGGCCGGCTGTGCTGCAGTAGCACATTCTGGCCCAGTAAGGAAAGAAAGGGCAAACTACATCTCGCCGGGCTGAGTAGCTCAGACGGTTGAGGCGCTGGCCTTCTGAACCCAACTTGCCAGGTTCGACCCTGGCTCAGTCCGGTGGTATCTGAAGGTGCTCAAATACGTCAGCCTCGTGTCGGTAGATCTACGGGCACGTACAAGAACTCCTGCGGGACTAAAATTCCGGCACCCCGGAGTCTCCGAAAACCGTAAAAAAAGTCGTTAGTGGGACGTAAAGCCAATAACATTATTATTAAACCATATCTCTTCATCTTGCCTTGCACACCTCATTATGGCGACACCATTGGTTTTTGCGGTTTTTCTCTAGCCGCAAAACCTTTGCTGGTGCTAGTTGAGTACCCAACCAGCCTTTAGGCTGACGACTTAACAGAAAGAAAGAATTTACACATGGACCGTAGACCTCATCTTCATGCTGGCGAAGTACTAGGGAAAACTAACCTTAGCATAATATGCAAGAAATTGAGTTGTACGATTGGGATAAAATACCCGGAGGGCCTTTGATGATTTCAAAATATAAGAAGCTGCATCCATAGATGTAACCTCTTTAACACACGGATTACACCGTATTGCAGGTAATAAATATGGACGCTGTTTCCAGCTGTTCATCATTTAATTATAAGTAGGACAGAAATATTTCTGAAAGCACCAGCTCATGTCCAGTTCTATCAAGAATGCCTGCTGAGGTTGCTCTGCCACCTGAGCCAGTCTAAGCAGGTAGGAGACATGTTTATCTGCTGTTTCGATTTAACAGGAGAATTTCAATCATGTAAACGAAGTACTGACAAAACTTGAAGTTGGTCATGCTGGATACGTTCGTGAAGCAAAGGTGGTGCCTGAAAGTGATCAGTTGATCACTTTCAAAAGTCAGTGAGAGCTTAGAATCTAATTGTGCATTCCTCCATGACTCACTCGAACTCGTTCAGAAAGTAATTTCTTCATTAAATTCCACTCCAGACGAAATTGGAGAAGAAAATTACATGCAAGTTATAAAAAGTGTTAAATTCTACGTCAGGACTAAATAATAGCAAGTCAGTTAGCCAGTACTTGTGTGGTATTAGGATACCATTTCTAGAAGAATGTTCCGAGCTTTTTGCATCAGCATATAGCCTAAATATTGTTCAATCACGTTAGTAGACGCAGACAGTTCATCCTCTATCTATAAACTGATTTGGACTGACAACGGACGTAGTACGTCTTCTGAAAACAATGAGAGACTTCAAGTTGCCTATTGTGATGCGGCTTTCTGCAGTGAAAGATAGATGGAAATGTTTCAAAGTGCACATTTCCAACATTTTTAGTGCATAATTGCACGCATATTTGAAGAATGTTTAATGCAAAAAGATCGGGCTCTAGTAAAGACTACTGAGGAAATAATTGACTGTCAATTGTAGATTTCTACTAGTGTCTACCTGTGTCACAGTGAATAACTGACAAAGAATATATGTGTATGATGACTGCTGTTCTTGGAAGGGAGGGTGCGATCAGTGGTTGAGAGGAAGTTGGATGAAAACCAGTGTGGTTTCAGATCACAGAGAGGCTGTCAGGATCAGATTTTCAGTATGCGCCAGGTAATTGAAGAATGCTACGAGAGGAATAGGCAGTTGTATTTATGTTTCGTAGATCTAGAGAAAGCATATGACAGGTTACCGAGGGAAAAGATGTTCGCCATACTGGGGGACTATGCAATTAAAGGTTGATTATTAAAATCAATCAAAGGCATTTATGTTGACAATTGGGCTTCGGTGAGAATTGATGGTAGAATGAGTTCTTGGTTCAGGGTACTTACAGGGGTTAGACAAGGCTGTAATCTTTCACCTTTGCTGTTCGTAGTTTAAATGGATCATCTGCTGAAAGGTATAAAATGGCAGGGAGGGATTCAGTTAGGTGGAAATGTAGTAAGCAGTTTGGCCTATGCTGACGACTTGGTCCTAATGGACTGTGCCGAAAGCCTGCAGTCTAATATCTTGGAACTTGAAAATAGGCCCAATGAGTATGGTATGAAAATTAGCCTCTCGAAGACTAAACTGATGTCAGTAGGTAAGAAATTCAACAGAATTGAATGTCAGATTCGTGATACAAAGCTAGAACAGGTAGATAATTTCAAGTATTTAGGGTGTGTGTTCTCCCAGGATGGTAATATAGTAAGTGAGATTGAATCAAGGAGTAGTAAAGCTAATGCAGTGAGTTCGCAGTTGCGATCAGCGGTATTCTGTAAGAAGGAAGTCAGCTCCGAGACGAAACTATCTTTACATCGGTCTGTTTTCAGACCAACTTTGCTTTACGGGAGCGAAAGCTGGGTGGACTCAGGATATCTTATTCAAAAGCTAGAAGTAACAGACATGAAAGTAGCAAGAATGATTGCCGGTACAAACAGGTGGGAATAATGGCAGGAGGAAACTCGGAATGAGGTGTTAAAGGCTAATTTAGGAATGAACTCGATGGATGAAGCTGTACGCATAAACCGGCTTCGGTGGTGGGGTCATGTGAGGCGAATGGAGAGGATAGGTTACCTAGGAGAATAATGGACTCTGCTATGGAGGGTAAGAGAAGTAGAGGGAGACCAAGACGATGATGGTTAGACTCGGTTTCTAACGATTTAAAGATAAGAGGTATAAAACCAAATGAGGCCACAACACTAGTTGCAAATCGAGGATTGTGGCGACGTTTAGTAAATGCACAGAGGCTTTCAGACTGAACGCTGACAGGCATAACAGTCTATAATGATAATGTATGTATGTATGTATGTATGTATGTATGTACGTATGCATGAACATGTATGCATGTTGGCTTTACGTCACACCGACAGAGATATGTCTTGACGGCGACGATGGGACAGGAAAGGGCTAGGATTAGGACGGAAGCGGCCGTGGCCTTAATTAAGATACAGCCCCAGCATTTGCCTGGTGTGAAAATGGGAAACCACGGAAAACCATCTTCAGGGCTGCCGACAGTGGGGCTCGAACCTACTATCTCCCGAATACTGGATACTGGCCGCACTTAAGCGACTGCAGCTATCGAGCTCGGTTTAAGTTTTTTTAAGCGCGTGGCCTCCGAAGAGGCCTGGTGCAGATCTTTCGAGCTGACGCCGCACAGGCGACCTGCGCGTCTGTGGGGATGGGGCCCTACCTGTCATGAATTGTAATGCTGAAGATGGCTCACACACACAACCCCATCCCACGAGCCAGTGACGGTTAAAATACCCGACCCGGCCGGGAATCGAACCCGACACCCTCAGGACCAACCTACTAGCCATGGAGTCGGACGAAATGACACATGAAGTATGTACTTCAAACTTTAAGTGATGTAAGTGTACGGAAGTAATGCCATATACCATTATTATTTGGAACTTATACTGTCCAGGGACACTAATTTACCCAATTTAGTGTATCAACCAAACTGAATAAAAACTAGGAACGACTTGGAAACTGCTTTAATGCATTAGGAATATTAAAAACATTATCCTACGCCATTTTCTAAACTGACAGCCTGTAATAAACAACTCATTATAGAGCACACACACACACAAAAGTAACTCACTTCGTCCATGGAGTAAACAATTCTACAACCTAGTTACATGGGTCCATGTATCTGTCTGACTGTCAGTCACATATGCACTTAAGGGACGTTAAATGCACGCAAACTGAAGATTGTCCCTGGGTAGGAGTTTCTTTAATATACGGTAAATACGCATATATTACAGCTAATTGTTTGAATGATGCAATATTAGAGTGTACACAGGGTTTCCGTAAGCCGTAAATCATAACCTTGTAACCGCCCGGGCTTCTCCAGCCATACTAATTTAGTGTACACACATATCACTCAATATCAAGATTATCCACCATCGGCAATTATTCATAATGACATTGAACTTCAATAATTTGTAAATAAGGCTTTAGGAATCATATTGTATATAATAGAACATCATATATTAATCAAATTATTATATTACGTAGGATATGGATTTCATTATGTATTGTAAATATGGTCAATGTTGATACAGAGTTTGTGTCATTTCATCTCATACTTGTGTACACGGAAAAGTTATTCTTGAAGCGGGGAAGTTGGATGACTCACGGGTTTAACTCATGAGCAAAGGTAGTATACAGCGACCCGCGCGCGAGGCTAGCAAGCTGGAAAACTACATCACCGCCACGCCTACTGGTTACTTGTGAAGAATGAAGAGAGGGAGATGATAATGCGATCAACGAATCAGATGCTTCGTTGTATTGAGATTTGGTATTGAGCTGTTACCAAGAGTGGGGAGAGCCCAGAGATATATTATCTAGCGCGGAGCAACCCTCGACACTACCAGAACCACAACTACTTTATTATTTCTTGAGACAGTGAGTGGTCGCTTCGAGATATGGTTATTTTTCGTACAGTGTGTTGTCGCTTCAACACAGTACTTAGCTGCTGTGATGCTGTCGGATCAGGGTGAGACGAAACAAGCTTACAGCTTGTGATATATTCAGTAATTATTCTGGACGAAGAACTATGTTTAGTTCAAGTCCACGGAATTTGGTACAAGTCTGTATTGTATCAGTAGAATAGCTAAGTTGGATTGAGATTTTCTGTTAACATGGAAAAATTCATATCTCTGAATTTTCTCCTACGATCAACGCTGAGCAATTTTCACAAGTATAGGGCCAATGTCTAATTTAAAGACTAGGAAAATAGAGAGTGCTAATCCAGATAGCCCAAACCACATCACAGAAGGAAGGAAGGATGTCCATGGAGCCAATTCTACAACGAGAAGAGGGGAACGAGTAACCACGGAAGATCGATGACCTCAGCGGAAGCTGTAATTGGTGAGCCTCAATTAGATAAAGCCAGCAACCATTAATTTCAGTAACGTAAATTCTAAAATCCCTCCAAGCTTTAAGGAACTTTTCCGATTCATCTCATTTCTGTATAATAAATTCATTTTATTAAAAATTGCGTTAATTTTCTTTCTCAAGCGATACTTAATGGTTAATTATTTAAAATCCTACCCCTGTGATGTAAGTATAAGTCTCTATGCTAGTAAATATAAATTTTGCTTTACAGTTTTGTTTAAAACTGTAACGCTGGCGCCCAAACATTACATAGAGAAATGGGAAACCATGGAATGATAATTGATTCTATTTACGTGGCAATTTGCGGGCAAGCCACATATAGTTTATATTTATATTCATGTGTCCCCAGGTATTAACTTTCGTCTCCTCTAATTTGAAACTGAGGAGAGCGAACAGTTACAACCTTAAAAACAAAATAGGACTTCTAAAAGTATATTTTTGGTCAATTTCATACCAAATATCCCAAACTCGACTCTGTTAATGCGAACGAATGTATTTCTTTAATCAATGCGTTGCCTTTAAACAGCTGACGCTAAGAAAAGCAAATTCAAAGTTGCAAGGTCTGCTGCAGTACAGAGAACGTATATCAGCGTTATGGAAATGTTGGGAGCGCTGTCAAGTATGCAGAGAACAGCTGTTCCGGTAACACACACGTTTCTAATGGGGTCCATCATTGTGGCTCATATTACGAACCCTTTCTCGTGCCAGGTTACTGATAAACATCAGCTATTTTAAATCTTTATATATTTAGTGTATCTATAGTCACACACTGGGTACTTGTGCAACTGTTGTGATGCATCACATTAGACTGCTTTCTGATCGATCTCGCATGAGACTTTCTATTCTACTGAGTTGCGTATTATTGTTGTTTAGGTCATCAATCCACAGACTGGTTTGATGCAGTTCTATGCCATACAAACTATCAGTCATATCCATGTCTTGGTCTAACCAAATAACAATATTAATCTGAAACATTTGCAATCGATGAAATTCAATTATGGTTTTTGTACCGGGAGGTACACCTCAACTCCGCTCATTCAAAATAAGCGCCTTAACCAACTCCTCTGTCGACCAAAATATGAAATTGCTACTACATAAAGTTGAGACTTTAATCAGAAGATGTCACTACCGAAGTATTAAGTAATTGTGTTATTCTGAAGTTGCCTAAACTGACTGGCTTTATTTGCTGTGTGTTTGTTTACATCAAGAAGTTTGGACGTCTTTCCACAGATGTCACTACCAAAAAACTATAGTCATGCACTCTGGTGTAAGGTAAAGGAAGTGTTATTGAAAGAAATTTTGTGTTTATAGGTTTTCTCAACTTTCATTTGTTTTTAAATGTAATTCTAGGTTTGCAACACTTCTGTCCCATTCCGCCAGTTTTGAATCTGGCCAATGAATATTTTCTGTAATTAATTTCCACCTATCACAGGCTTCTTGTTCGGTTTTGAGTGTAACTTTTGGGTTCAACCAATAAAAATGAGAGGGTGTGTACGGATTAGCACAGAATCCGCTCGAAACCCTCCCTGAGGGTATATAAGTTGTGGCTTTGCGAGTTTCCTTCCTCATCGATCGTCGTCTTTCTGAGTGTGTGTGTTAAGGCAGGAGGCGGGGCGCCTATTTCTTCGGCCGGCAGAACATCTACCAGGTAATGGCCACGTAAATTCAATCTTTCTTGCTGTTTCCGCATACTTATCCGAGGGGAAGGTCCGAATTGCTAACTATGTAACCGTTTTAATGTAAACTACTTCCTTTTCTTATAAAATTTCATAAAGTCTTTAAGTGTAAATCGGGGATAGAGAGTGAGTTACCCTCTCGAGCTCGCCTTCATCTTGGTTTGAGGTGACTTCGATTTCGCAACTGTTTTCTCTTCTGTAATATATTAAATTTATTTCCATGCGAGCAACCTCAGTAGCTTGGGACTAGCCCCAGTTTCATCGGCCGAGGGCCCTGTAGGTTTTTAATATTTCATTATCTGGGAGCGCAGTGTACGCCTCCATTCAGATTGTGTTCGGGCCATTTATTTAACCTGTTCTTGTTCCGCAAAGGCCCAGTAGGTTGGGTACTAGGTACCCCTGTGTAAAACTATTTCCATTTGTAATTCGTGCCTTATGAGGCTAGAGTGTGTAAGATTGTGATGTGATGTTGCCTTGAGTAGGCTGTAAGAAATCGAGAGCATGTAAGCTCCTTTCAAAGTTTTGTAATAGTAAAGGGTGCCTCTGCAAGGCTAGATATTGTAATTTTGGGAGCAAGTGCTCTTGAATTAGGGGATTTCTGCTCTTCCCTAAATTATTCCTCATTTGTGAATTTCGTAAACTTGAGCTCGTAGCTCAGAAATTGTAAATCGAGGGCTTGAAGCCTAAAATTGTTAAATTCCCTATTCTGGCGTGTTCCACCCTTGTTTGGCATTGTACCTGAGATATCATTGATATTGTCACCCAGTGAAAATTTGTTAAGTTTGTTGTTTTGAAGAAATACAACCTTCACTTCAAGTTTTAAATTAATTTTGATATTGTAGACAGACCCATTCACCCCAGCACCTTCTTTCACCTCTCTGCGATCCACCAAACCACGGTAAACAGTTTTATTTCAGGAACTTAATTTTTTATACAAAAGCTAAAGGCAGGCAGATATACAAGTGGAGATAAATACATCCCTATTGCACCATCACTGCAATGTCCTACATATAAGGCTTGCAATGGTGTCTCAATGTCGGCGGTTGCAGAATAGTCTTCGGCCTACATGTGGCCACGGCTGGTTCGTGATCCAACAGCTCTGCACTCTGACCGAACAAGCGAGCAGGGGAGGGGTGGCCATGGGTCTACCGTGGCTCAAAACCTCTATATACGGGAGACGAAGAGGGGCAGGTCCCCACCACCGGCTGTCTTGAGAATGGTTTTCCGTAGTTTTCCATTTTCTTGCTCTAAGGCGATTAGGGTTGGCGGCATCTGCCTAGTATATGCCACGGCCGCCAACCCCCTCACCTTCTCTGAGAATTGAGAATCTCCTTCACCGTAATAAATCTCCTGACCTGAGAGACGGCGTCGGGGGGGGGGGGGGAATGAAAACATTTGGTGGTAGTAGTAGTATTAGTGTCTCAACGGCGCATTAGCCGCCAGTGTCTTGGAAAGGTGTGGGAACCCAACTGATGAGCCCACTGCTACACTAGGGCAAATCGCTGGTAATTTAATGATTCATAAAGCCTAAAGAGCTTAAATGTTTCTAACACTTTCAATCGATGAAATGTCGACTCGTTGGCTGAATGGTCAGCGTACTGGCCATAGGTTCAGAGGGTCCCGGGTTCGATTCCCGGCCGGGTCGGGGATTTTAACTTTCATTGGTTAATTCCAATGACCCAGGGGCTGGGTGTTTGTACTGTCCCAAACATCCCTGCAACTCACACACCACACATAACACTATCCTCCACCACAATAACACGCAGTTATCTACACATGGCAGATGTCGCCCACCCTAATCGGAGAGTTTGCCTTACAAGGGCTGCACTCGACTAGAAATAGCCACACGAAATTAGAATTACAATCGATGAAATTAAAAACTGTTGTTATACATTGAATTATATTACGTGTTTCACTCCGTTCTTTCATCTACGTATCAGTCTTTGTTTGGAGCCATTTCCGATTCCCCTTCTTTTATACGTTTACAAGCTGCCTTCACTTCATTATTCCACCAAGATGTTCGCTTTTTCCTCTCTTTACAACAGTAGTTCCTAGGCATTCCCTTGGTGTTTCTACTACAGCATACCTGTATGCCACCCATTCTCTTTCTATATGCTAAACCTGCTTGTTGTTTATTCTTTAGTACTTTTCACTAATAATATCCATGTACTTCTGTCTAATATCTTCGTCCTGAAGATTTTCTACCCTTATTCGCCTGCATACAGATTTCACTTTCTCTATCCTAGGCCTAGACATACTTGGCTATGTATTCAAAGTCAGTTATGATATAATCTATTATAGATCTAGTGCCCCTACCCCTCATCTGAATAGCTTACGCTTGAAGAATGTATTCATAACTGCTAATCCCAAACCAGCATATAATGTCAGTATACGCTTCCCATTCCTATTAGCTTCCATATCTTCGCCACATTTACCCATTACCTTCTCATACCCTTCAGTTTTATTTTCAAGACTCGCACTGAAATCGCCTTTTATCACTATCCCATCCTCGTTTTGACCCTTACTACTATGCCACTCAGTGCTTCATACAGCTTGTGAACTACATCCTCATCCGCACCCTCACATGGTGAATAGACAGGCATTTCTCGTCCAAATTCCTCCAACTGCCGTATTTGATAATTAATTTTCAGCATAAATGAAGTGAACTCTATACTCTGATTAATTTGCCAGAATTCTCGTATCGTAGCAATAGTTACTAGAGCAATTTGTTTTTACATCACTAATGACTATTAATTTGCAACGGTAAGGTTCTTCAGTCTGTCCAAACTAATTTATGAATAAGTAATTAAATTCAGAAGCTACCTGAAAAACAAAATTAAAAATAGTATGGCATATTTCATTCTTGAAAAAACATCGTCAGATTTTATCAAATCACACTCGAAAATATTTAGAAATGTATGAACATGTATGTTCATATTCTCTTTAAGTCCTTGAAATTTGGAACTTACCTTCATGAAATCCTCACTTCTTTCCACTCAAGCATGGAATGCAAGAGGTGTAACAGTACTCTGTGGCTGGCCTGAGTCTATCTGGTCAGTTAACTTTCCGTTCCGTCATGCTCCGGTGTTTTATTTAATGTTTCGATGTAAATTTCGATATCTTCTTAATGCCTAAGTATTCGCTTTCATTTTCTAGATGTAAATTTTAGATCTGTATTGATGTCTTCGGCCTGGTGTGAATTGTCAATTGTATCTAATCGCATTTCTGTGTTCTTTGTATCTGGTGTGGAAAATAAGTTGGAGTTTTTCTTTTTGTCCTATATATGTGGCGTTGCAGTTTGTTTCTTGACATTTCAGTTCATTCAAGTACGCTACCATTTCTAATGGTGGTGTTATTATTAATATTGTTATATTATTATTGCAATTTAAATCGATTTCGAAAATTATTTAGGGTTTGTCTGATGAGCTTTTAATGGGCTAGTTATTTTCCCTGTAATTGTCCGTAATTTTTAATCGATTGGTGATCAATGTGTTGCTTTTATCAAGGCAAAGCCGACGAATAATATCAAACTTTACAACGTATAAGAAAAGAAGAGTACTGTATTTTATGCCGCATTTATCGTTGAATGAAAAAGAATCCTATAAAAATAGCTGTAATTAAAGAATATACCACTTTATCAGGATTCGAGCCTTGGCCGTCAGAATTTGATGTCATTGAGCCAACGCTTCCTTAGCTCTTGTTTCATATTAGAAACTTGTGAACAACATGACAGAGTCTGCAAACTCACACACACACACAACTGACCCAGGGTGTGCTATATAGTACGCATCCCATCTCATCTCGCTTCGCTTTGGAACAAAATGAAATTTAATCAAAGTTAATGAAAGCGGCGGCTCGACCATCAAAACGCCTTCGAGGCAACGAAGCGTCAGAAAAGTATTCCAGCCTCTGGAATCGTTATTTCATTTGGAATGGACAAAAGAACATCATTATTTGTAACACGTGGGTAAACTCTTAAGTAGCACGCACGCACGCACGCACGCACGCACCCAGAGAGAGACAGAGAAAACATAGCCAAGACACTTTCGCATTGTGTGTTTATTTATTTGCTGTTAATAGGTTGGTTTTGTAATTATAGCACTAATGCCGTCGGGCAGAGAGGAATGGCTACTGAAGAGAGAGAGAGAGAGAGAAAGAGAGAGAGAGAGAGAGAGCATACCTCAACTAACAAAAACAGCCGGTAAGGTTGCTTAGGACTTGCAGGCCACCACATTTTGTTTTCTACTAGCTTCATGGCATTAGGGCATTCGAAGCCTAGGCCTTCAACAACCCCTGTTATGATGCAATTTCCTGGTCAACAGGGACTAATGGCCAAGCAGTTTTGCACTTTAGAGAAACAACTCAATCAAAAACATCACCATCACCAGTCAGTTCATTACCATGACAACTGAATTTTATTGCCACATCAGCGATGCTCGCCATTGATGGAATCAGCAATAAAAATTTTAATTACCGCAGTGAATATGTCAACTACCACGAAAGGTAAAAAATGTATCACACAAAGTATATACAATTTTATTTTCTCTATTTTTTTGTTATGTACACTTGTTACATAGAACTAATATTTTCGGAGATATTTTGAAGTTTGTTAAACATATAATAACAGTGAATATCTCCGCTATTATTCCTCATGCGGTAAAATATACCAGATATAAAAGCTGGGAAATTACATTTTGCACGAAATTTTATCTAAAGCTTTTCGATACAGGTAATATTAAGGAAGAAATTTGGCTTTTCCTGTTTTAGTCCCCTTAATATTGCTATAACACCGAATAGTAATGAAATAATATATAAAATATTGCACACCTGAACTATACCTGAAATTAAATATCTGTAGTTTCGAGAACTTCCGTTTAAGCAATTTTTCCGGATGTAACAAATAAAGCGACAGACAAAAACTGAAATTGAGATAAAGGCGAAATATAATGCAAAACAGCTGAAGGGTGCAGACAAAAAAATTGTAACTGTAATTTTATATATTTCTTTAATTATCTTATGTTGTTAATTTGCTCAGGCAATGTTTGTACTAAGAATATACAAAAATCGAACGGGGCTGTGTTGGCGTCACAACCGCAGGCTTTGACATCAAATATGTACCGCTTGATAGGAAATGTCGAAAAAAATATTCCGGGACAATCGGCGAAAATTTCATACGAAGAACTTGAAGATGGTGTTGATTATACACTGCAAAGTCAAAAAACTTGTCCACAAGCGAGGAAGCGTGATTGATGAGTACTGGACATCTATTTGCGTCATATCGAGCTCGACAGCTGCAGTCGCTTAAGTGCGGCCAGTATCCAGTATCCGGGAGATACTGGGTTCGAACCCCACTGTCGGCAGCCCTGAAAATGGTTTTCCGTGGTTTCCCATTTTCACACCAGGCAAATGCTGGGGCTGTACCTTAATTAAGGCCACGGCCGCTTCCTTCCCATTCCTAGCCCTTCCCTGTCCCATCGTCGCCATAAGACCTATCTGTGTCGATGCGACGTAAAGCAACTAGCAAAAAAAAAAAAAAAAAAAAAAATTGCATCATAGAACACCACTAGTCAAATTGTATTTGAAATAAAATATTTTGAACTTCAAGCAAACCTTTTTCAATTATTCAATACATAAAAATAAGTAAATATTTCAGTTTTTAACACCTGACTTTCTTTCCCTAATTATAACGAAAGTACACGGATGCAAAATGACGGAAGTGGCCAGTGAGTGTCTTCCAGATTCATGCGCCTTTCAACCAAAAGTAACTCACCGCTGGTTTTCTGTGAGAAAACGGCAGTGCTTCACCGCTCCGTACGAACGGTGGGTCAATATTGTCAGCATGAGCGTACCTGACGGAAGTTACTCATATGGCAGACCCTCGAGCAGACAGCTGAGAGAAGTGCGAACAAGTCAGGACCTTCCGGTAGCGGGTTACATTTCTCTACTCTTTGCTTCTCTCGCCTGGCAAAGAGGAGGGTTAAATCTTCCTTCTTTCCTCGGCTCTTAAGTCCCAATACAAGAGAGCAGAGTCTACTCCTGGAGAAGATCGTGTTTTGCGAGTATACTTCCTAAAGCGATAGGCTACTACTGATGGAAAATACAGACTGTTGCATATATTACTGATCGTTATTAATTCACGTTTAGAAAATCTACGATGATTATAAAATATATTGGTCTAAGCATATTCGAAATGTCCCTTTAATATGTAAACCAACATTTTCAGGCAAACCACTGGTTACGAAGAAATTGAGTACCAAGTCACCTTTAAGGAACCTGAAGCACAATTTTTTCCGACCTGCTCAACTTTTCTTATAACAACGGTGAAGGAAATCTAGCACATCATTATAGCCAAACGTCCTCTTGAAGGAATAATAATAATAATAATAATAATAATAATAATAATAATAATAATAATAACAACGGCGTATGGCCTCCGGAGAGGCCTGGTACAGGTCTTTCGAACTGACGCCTATAGGCGACCTACGCGTCTGTGAAGATGAGGCCCTACCTACAGGTGCGTTTTCCAAGGTGCGATTGTAGCCGTACGGCGACAGCAGTCTCCATCTCCGCGCATGCGCAGTTTGAATTTGGTCTGCGACTTCCAGCGACTGCGGCTTGAGCCGCCACACTGGTGCAGTGAGCAGAGCTGGCGGCAGGCTGGCGGCCGCAGTCGCTGCGACGGAAGTGACTAATGCTCAACACCTCCTCCGCACACATTCTTCTCTGTCAATCAAGGGCCGATAACAGCCGAGCCGTACTCAGATGTGAACAGTTTTGATATCTTGTCAAGATTACTGGGTCATAATTTATAGGAATGAATATACAGTGTAATATGTACTTTTAAATAAAATGCAAATCCCACTCTGCATTGTCATTTTTATGCGTTTTTATTGATTCCTTCATTCCCTAGATTACACCGATGGAACGGCATGTAAATAATTGACATATTGGTGCAATTAATGTTGTGTCACACAAGTTGCAGGTTTGTTAAACTTGAAGTTTACCAAGCCAGTTGACTGTGCTGTTAGGGGCGCGCAGCTGTGAGCTGGCATCCGGGAGATAGTCCCACTATCGGCAGTCCTGAAAATGGTTTGCCGTGATTTTCAATTTTTACACCAGGCAAATGCTGGGGCTGTACCTTAATGAAGCCACGGCCGCTTCCTTCTAGCTCCTAGGCCTTTCCTATGCCATCGTCGCCATAAGACCTATCTGTGTCGGTGCGACATAAAGCCACTACCAAAAAAAAATCTTGAAGTCTATTACGGCCATAGATTTACTGATCGTTATGTCTTACTGTAGCTTTTGAAATGTGGTGTTACAGAAGAATGCTGAAGGTGAGATGGATAGATCGAATCACGAATGAAGAGATATTGAATCGAATTGGTGAGAGGAGATCGATTTGGCTAAATTTGACGAGAAGAAGAGATAGAATGATAGGACACATCTTAAGACACCCAGGACTTGTTCAGTTGGTTTTTGAAGGAAGTGTAGGTGGCAAGAACGGTAGGGGTAGACCAAGGTATGAATATGACAAACAGATTACAGCAGATGTAGGATGCAATAGTTACGTAGAAATGAAAAGGTTAGCACAGGATAGGGTGGCATGGAGAGCTTCATCAAACCAGTCTATGGACTGATGACTCAAACAACAACATGTCTTACTGTAAAAACACTTATTCAGCTGAGCTAAACACTGTTAAAATAAGATTAAAATATCCGTACCTGAGAGTGAGTGCAAGTTTCTCAGCTGGGCTGATAGGCTTCTTGTACCGATTGCACGGGGTTTTCAAATTTTCTCCTTTTGAAAGTTAGAGATTATAACTAAACACTCAGTCTGAAATACTTCCTGAACTTTGTCTCATCACTTAAAAAATGCCTGTTAATTAAATTGTTATAGCGTCCTTTCTCATAGTGCGATGCAAATATACTGTTGACTTTCCTTGTTTTCGGGCCGAGATACAACATTAACAATTCTTCTTCTTCTTCTTCCATTCAAATGTCAAGGAAAGCCCTGCCACTAACGAAATCGCCCGTGCTCTCGTCCATTTCTGACGGACTGGACTGCGCGACTGGCGGCTGGAGTCGTGTCTAAGAAAACACCCCACGTGCCCGTCGCTTGCGGCTGCTGTCGCCAACGTATTTGGCGACCCCAGTCGGTACGGCTCTGGCCGCCGTGGCGGCTACAGTCGCACCTTGGAAAACGCACCTTACGATTGAACGCTAGTGGTGAAGACGGCATACACGCCCATACCCGAGCTAGAGGAATTAACCAATGAAGGTTAAAACACCGACCCAGCCGGAAATCGAATTCAGGACCCCTAGGACAAAGTATCGGCACGCTATCCATTTAACCATGGAACAAGTTTTCATGACGAAAGAATTACTGAAATCAACTGAGTGGTTTCCGAGGTTAGTTCCAACACCCAAAAGAACTCATAAACTTTCCCTCTTTATAAGTCTATTATTACACAATTTTTTTAAAAAATCTCACAATTTAGAAGTGAACTCTAGGATCATGAACTCTACGAAGAGATTAGGATATATTTGTAACATTATACAGCAAGAGAGGGAACTACTGTATTTCAATTCTCGTTTCTATTTAAACACAACCAAAACTGAACACTGTCCTTGAATTATGTCTGACTTTGTGAGGTTCATTATTATTAAAACTGGTTACAGATCACTGATAATATGCAAATAATGATGAGAATGAAATATAATAATGTTAATGTTTTAAGTCTCACTAACTGTATATATGATACTCCCATTCCCTAGTTCCGGATCGCCTGGAATCATTTATTGCAATTAATACTGTTTTGATACTTGCATGCTTTTCATGTTACATTTAAATTTATCTACTACCTTAAAAATTACACTTACACATAATTAATATTTACAACCAATCTCTAAATTGTAACTTTAAAAAAACTGTCCTAGACATTAGCAATGTTTTATAGTCTAGAACAACATGTATCTTACCTTATTATTAACTAGTGCAAGTGTTTGTTTTGTTACGAGTCCGAACAGATTTCTTCTTAGCTTACAATAGACAGTGAGAATTAACTGAAATACTGTACGAATGAATGAAAGGATGGATGACTGAAGCCTGGATCAGCTGCTCATGTATGCACGAATGAATAAACAATCCCCTCTCCCAGTCACGGATAGCCATCAACTGGGGAGAGAGCATTTATACCATTAAATGAGTTATTGGTTGAATGAAGAGTCCCTCTCCCAGTCACAGATAACCACCAACTAGGGAGAGTGCCCTTAACACTGAATGAATGCATGAATGGATAAATCAATGAATGAATGAATGAATGAATGAATGAATGTTCTCGACCTACAGCTACGGAATGCCAGCAGCTGAGGGAGAAACATTTCATCTATTGTAACCTAAGCAAATTCACGTGCAATTTAACACATTAATAGTGACAACCATGATTCTAAACGTTGACATCGTTCTTGGTTTCTTTTCATACTTTCACTTAATGCTTTTCTTTTTCATTTCCTTTCGCCACATACTCCACAGTTCAGGATACGAAAAATGTTGCTATTCGTCCTGGTGTTCTCCTTATACACTGACTGACAGAGCAAATGCAACACCAAGAAGGAGTGGTCAGAACTTTATGCCAATTGCAGGGTAGACTGACGTCACTGAGGTATGCTCATGATGTGAAATGCGCCGATGTAGCGAACGATAAATGGCCCACTTCGTACCGTGATTTCTCAGCCGACAGTCATTGTAGAACGTGTTGTCGTGTGCCACAGGACACGTGTATAGCTAAGAATGCCAGGCCGCCGTCAACGGAGGCATTTCCAGCAGACAGACGACTTTACGAGGGGTATGGTGATCGGGCTGAGAAGGGCAGGTTGGTCGCTTCATCAAATCGCAGCCGATACCCATAGGGATGTGTCCACGGTGCAGCGCCTGTGGCGAAGATGGTTGGCGCAGGGACATGTGGCACGTGCGAGGGGTCCAGGCGCAGCCCGAGTGACGTCAGCACGCGAGGATCGGCGCATCCGCCGCCAAGCGGTGGCAGCTCCGCACGCCACGCCAACCGCCATTCTTCAGCATGTGCAAGACACCCTGGCTGTTCCAATATCGACCAGAACAATCTCCCGTCGATTGGTTGAAGGAGGCCTGCACTCCCGGTGTCCGCTCAGAAGACTACCATTGACTCCACAGCATAGACGTGCACGCCTGGCATGGTGCCGTGCTAGAGCGACTTGGATGAGGGAATGGCGGAACGTTGTGTTCTCCGATGAGTCACGCTTCTGTTCTGTCAGTGATAGTCACCGCAGACGAGTGTGGCGTCGGCGTGGAGAAAGGTCAAATCCGGCAGTAACTGTGGAGCGCCCTACCGCTAGACAACGCGGCATCATGGTTTGGGGCGCTATTGCGTATGATTCCACGTCACCTCTAGTGCGTATTCAAGGCACGTTAAATGCCCACCGCTACGTGCAGCATGTGCTGCGGCCGGTGGCACTCCTGTACCTTCAGGGGCTGCCCAATGCTCTGTTTCAGCAGGATAATGCCCACCCACACACTGCTCGCATCTCCCAACAGGCTCTACGAGGTGTACAGATGCTTCCGTGGCCAGCGTACTCTCCGGATCTCTCACCAATCGAACACGTGTGGGATCTCATTGGACGCCGTTTGCAAACTCTGCCCCAGCCTCGTACGGACGACCAACTGTGGCAAATGGTTGACAGAGAATGGAGAACCATCCCTCAGGACACCATCCGCACTCTTATTGACTCTGTACCTCGACGTGTTTCTGCGTGCATCGCCGCTCGCGGTGGTCCTATATCCTACTGAGTCGATGCCGTGCGCATTGTGTAACCTGCATATCGGTTTGAAATAAACATCAATTATTCGTCCGTGCCGTCTCTGTTTTTTCCCCAACTTTCATCCCTTTCGAACCACTCCTCCTTGGTGTTGCATTTGCTCTGTCAGTCAGTGTATTTTTGTGTAGCTTGTATTCAATATTTGGCATCTTCCTCTCTAAGGACCTTGTGCTTGATAAAGCGGCCAACCCTTTCATTTTAGCTCGTCTTATTTGTTCCTTCCAATCCCATTTATTGTTATTATAATTCATACATGTTCCAATTTATTGACAACTTCTAATCCAAACCTTCAAACCACCAGCGTCTTCAGTTTTTTTAAATTTCCTCTTTTACAAACCACTACTTTTGTTTTCTTGACATTTATTTTCAAATTCCATGTTCTGCAATATTAAGCATTTTTTCTTAAGACTGTTTTGTATTTTTTTTTGCTAGGGGCTTTACGTCGCACCGACTCAGATAGGTCTTATGGCGACGATGGGATAGGAAAGACCTAGGAGTTGGAAGGAAGCGGCCGTGGCCTTAATTAAGGTACAGCCCCAGCATTTGCCTGGTGTGAAAATGGGAAACCACGGAAAACCATCTTCAGGGCTGCCGATAGTGGGATTCGAACCTACTATCTCCCGGATGCAAGCTCACAGCCGCGCGCCTCTACGCGCACGGCCAACTCGCCCGGTAGACTGTTTTGTATACAGACTGTTGTTAGTGAGAGCAGAAGGATGTCGTCCGCAAAAATCAAGCCAGGAATTTCTTTGTAGTATAAGCATGGGCTTGTCCCATCCTCTTTTCCTCGGCAATCCATTACCTCATCGATAAACATTATTGGTGATAATTTACATCGTTGCTCAAGTCCAATATTAGAAAGTATCCTTCCTACCATTAAGTCTTCCTTTACTTTAATCGAACATATCACTTCTGCTGGCTTTAATCAATTTTATGTGACATCTCTATACTAGCCAGCTTCGCAACAACAACCCACCTGCTCATGAAATCGAAAGCTTTTTGAAGGTCTCTTGTTGCAACAGATAATCTACTTATTTTCCTCTATAAATAGTTATCTATTATTCTTTTAATTATGGATATAGTATCTGTGGTTCTCATTCCTTTCGTAAATCCTGACTGGTATACTGAGAGTATAGAGTATTCTTCTGCACATTTCATAATTATTTTTGCCAGAATCCCGGTGTGGATCTTACTGAGTGCATCCAACACGGTACTACAGCTATTGTGTTTGATCTTTCTCCCTTTCTTTTGTATATCGGTCATAGTATTCCTTTTTGCCAAAATCTTGGAAATTTTCTGCCATCAAAGATTTTCTGAAATATTTTAGTTATTATTATTATTATTATTATTATTATTATTATTATTATTATTATTATTATTATTATTATTATTATTTCTAGCATCTGACTGTTATTCCATTGCATTTTCCAGAATTCATCCGTAATTCCACTGACAGCGCCTGATTTTCATCCCTTCCCTTTTTTCAATCGCTAATTGTAAATAAGATCTAATCTTAAGATAGGTCTAGGGAACATTTTATATGTAGCCTACATGGGGGCTCACCATTTTTCTCTAGACTTCCCATATTTTTGTACAGGAATGTGGTAAATAAATAATACTATTTGCTATACTAATTACCTTCATATCCTTTCTCCCCATGCGTTATTTACGCCATTCCTGCGCTGTCACTAAAACGGCACGAACTCCTAAACCATATATGAAAATTATAAACTGTAAATGGAGAAATTTCAGAGCCATTCGAAATTACAACAGGAGTCAGACAAGGCGATGGATTATCACCGCTACTGTTCAATCTAGTTCTAGAAAAATTGGTTCTAGAATGGAAAAATTAAACTAAAGGGATCAATATTGGTAGACTTTTCAAAAACAAAATTCTCCTTGATTGCTTCGCCTTTGCAAATGACTTCGCAATCCTCTCCAACAACAAACAACAAACAAGAAGCACTCTAGTCCGCAGACAAACTTCATGAAATAGCGGCAAGAAAAGGTCTGCAAATTTCATATGAAAAGACAAAGTATGTGGAAGGTACAAAATTAGGATTCAACAACCATCCTCTAATCACTAGATATGAGAAAATCTTCCAAGTAGATACAATCAAATACCTAGGCGAAATTATACAACCTAACGGGATAAATCAGCAAGCAAACAAAGAAAGAATTACAAAATTACAAAAAACATACAAAATTGTCTGGAGCAGATACAACAAAAATATATATCCCAAAGCACAAAATTACGACACTAAAACAAAGTTGTCAAACCAGAAGCCCTTTATAAATCAGAAACTCTGATAATTGGTGGCAGATCATAATACAAAAACATCGAAAAAAGAGAGGAACATTCTCAGGAAAATTTTAGGACCTAAATGCGAAAATGGTATTTAAATGGAAATGAAATCACAGGAAATTTATCATGTAACAGAAAAAAATCACACACACCATGAGAAAAAGAAGATTAAAATTCTATGGACACCTGATCATGATGGATTAACAAAGAAAATACTAAATCATGCAGTAGGCCTATATCTAAAAAATCACAACCGGCTTACAGAAATAAACATCTTCAGGAAATTGGTACAAGTGAAGACAGTTTGCAAGACGGAAAACAATTCAGAAATCTCATAAACAAACACAAATTTGCTGATCAAACTAAAAGACAAGCTACAGGATGGACGTAAGAATGCAAAAAGAAGCATAGCGAAAGGATGAAGAGATTCTGGAAAGACAAGAAGAAACATTGTGCTAAATAATTTCACACGCGCTCCTTAACTGGGTATAACGAATCAAATAAAACGGTGAATGCAATTATCTCAATAAGATTATTGAGGTGAATAAACAATTTAGTTTGATCAGGAAAGTGAGATTAATATCAAAACGCTGATATTCTTTTACAGACAACTAACATTTAAAAGCACTTTTCGACTATATTTTCAGATAGGTATACATCTTTATGCTCAACAATTATTCTTCTACACATACTTGGGATCTATCGTTGATGGTTTAGGCAGCGTAAGTCAAGAAACTCCGATGGCCGTGTTTTCATGGCTTTCTTCGCTAAAATCGCCACTGTTCGGTTCCCTTATGTCACAGATTAATGTTCCTCGATAAATGATCTACACCACAGCGAAGATTGCATCAAAATCAATCCGACCGAGCAAGTTGGCCGTGCGGTTATGGGCGCGCAGCTGTGAGCTTGCATTCGGGAGATAGCAAGTTCGAAACCCACTTTCGGCAAACCTTAAGATGGCTTTCTGAGGTTTCGCATTTTCACGCCAGGCAAATTCTGGGGCTTTACCTTAATTAAGGCCACGGCCACTTCCTTCCCGTTTCTAGCCCTATCCTGCCTCATAGTCACCGTAAGACCTGTGTGTGTCGGTGCGACGTAAAGCCAATTACAGAAAATCAATCCGTGGTTCTCGAGATTAGCCCGCACAAACACAGATGGCCACCTATAGGGAAATTTATTTTAGAATATGTTTAGATATAGGTCACAGGTTGTAAATTTAAGCAGAAGTTGGACTTCGGCTAGCGATCCTAGCGAACGCATTTCCTATGCTCAGGAACAGTTGATTTCTTGGAGATGTGTACTCTACACAGAGTGGTACAGATTGCACTATGCACAAGGTGAACTGAAGTGTCATACTCTATAGTTATCTCTTACAATAGGCAGGTTATAACATGGGTGTACACAATTTCTCGTCTAATGTATTGCGCAATTATACGGCAAAACCATCCGGCCTCACGGGGATCCATTAAACAGCCTCGCTTTAACTCCGTTAATCGCACATATGTTGCACGCTTTCAGCATTCTGGTATGTCAGTAATGGCCAACACAATAAGGCACCAAAAACTATGGACTACTCACCCAGCACGAGCAAGAAACTGTTGATACAGCTCAGATATTCGATGGATGACTCACAACAAAACAAATTATCTGATGGATCACGGCCTACAGAGTGACCGTTGCTCATCTCGAAGGCTAGCAGATTACGAGGTGATGCGTGGTCAGCGCAACGAATTATATCGGTCAGTATCTTGGCTCTCTAGACCGGGACTGCTATCTCACCCTCAAATAGCTCATCAATTGTTCTAACGTAGGCCGTTTGGACCTCAAACCAGCCCTCAGATTCAGGTAAAAAAATCCCTGATCTAGCCAAGAATGGAACTCGGGCCATCCGGGTAAGATGCAAGTGTAATACCCCTAGACTGCGGGTTCGGCGATGGATGACTATCATTGATTATTTATTCCACATAGCTGTGTTTTGGTCATCGCATGTGCTCCTCTCTAATGGCAGTCTTTCACAATAGCTTTCGCCAAGGCGTTCTATATTCAAATTTTCAGCTCATCTTCATTCAACTAGCCGTTTTGGTGAGAAGGTCGCAAGTATGTTACTGAGATCTCACATTTCTCCAGATCCTTATAAATTCAAGATGGTGGAAACATTAAAATCTAAACTTTTTATGACACATTAGGTCCAGTATCACTTGGGAAAAACACGTGGCACACACAATGAACTGGGGGCCTCGATTTGCCACGACGACTGCTGCCCAGTCAGGTATTCTAAAATATACTGGACTGCCACGTGGTCAGTATGACATCAGGAATACTTTGGAAGCTCTATCCATATTAGTTTCGATGATGTCAGATGCTAGACATCGTTACGAAAGAAACGGTTCGAGCTAGTTGTTACAGGATGGAAAAAAAAAAAAAAAATCACTGCGAGACAAAAGCCTCAATTCGGACGTGAGGCATGTATACTGAAAAGCAATACGTGGGAGCCTTTGAGATGTGGATGTTGCGTTGTATGTAGCGAATTTCGCAGACCAAGCGCATCATCAACACAATGAATAAAAAAATATCAGCTCCTTAAACTCGTATTACAAGGCAAAAACGATGGCCGAAAAGGCTGTTAATGAAGGAGACACGCATGGTTAAGCATGCATCTTCCCATTTCTTCGGCTCACCCATCCTATTACAGCATTCGGATGCAAACATACCCATTCTTTTGCGATTCACAATGTGAATCTAACATTTTTGGCTACTTTCAACATCTACACAATGGTTTCTTCCTCGAAATAACGTATTTCAACATATTAAGTCGTGTTCGGAACATGGAGTATATACACACAACAAAAATGGCCAAGCTGACACCAAAGGGATTCGAACCCACAACCTATATTCTCCGCTTTGTGGCCCGTACCTGGTGGGGAGCTGATCCTGTTATACTTTTGACCCTGTATCGTTCTATGATACGCTCCATGATTGATTATGAGTGTTTTTTGTATGGGAATGCTCCTGCATACGTCACGAAGAAACTCGACACCATACAATTTCGGGCGATCCGTTACTGTTTGGGTGTTATGAGATCCACACCAACAAATGTTCTCTTAATAGAAGCTGGAGAATTATCTTTGCAAATGCGCCGAGAAATGATGGGCAAGAAATTTCTGTTACAACGTTCTGCTATTTCACAGCATCCCATTCTTATTGCACTTCAACGACTGACCGTTATCGAGGAGAGACATGGACGACGCTCACGATACAAGCCACAGCTTCTGTTACGCTGATGCAACGAACTGAAAATGATTTTCGCACTAACTCACAAAACACGAACCATGCCCGGATTTGAAGCCAGCTTTCAGTGTTCTTCATATCGACTGCCGATACATATACACATGCTCATACACAGAACTACATTGCGGCTCTGATTCGCTCCATGTGGCCCAATAGTACTTCACACGGATGGTTCCAAATTCACCGACTCGGTGGGATATGCATATTACTCCCAACAAACGGGAGAATGCGGTAGCTTCAAATTGCCACCCGAAACCTCTATTTATACAGCGGAAATTTTAGCTATATGTGCTGCACTTCGTTTTTGTCGAAACAAGCGATTCGATTCCGCTCTCATCATTACGGACTGCCAAAGTGTTATGAAGAAATTACAAAATCTCAAGTGGAATCTCCAAACGCATGGTTACTTGTATGACATCGCGGAGCGAGGTTTTAACAACTACTCTTCAGGTTGCTCCATAGCATTTCTTTGGATCAAAGGACATAGTGGAATTTTCGGCAATGAAAAAGCTGACGTACTAGCCAAACGTGGTGTATCGGAAGGGTTATTTACAGCGCTGCAACTCCCATGGATGGATTTTATTCCCACTATTCGGCAGCAAATTCGTCACAAATGGTCTACGGAATGGGAAACATCTCAACTGCATAAAGGTAGAGCTTACGTATGCTCTCGTACAACCAAACATCCCTCCTAAGCCATGGTATTATAAGTTTCATCGGTCACGACGTTTAACGGTATCCGTCATCCGAATGCGGCTCAATCATGGACTCCATCGCATAGGAGTTTTTGCTTCACCGCGCTGTCGATGTCAGTATGCGGAGGATGGAGGTCTCAACCACATTTTGTTTAAGCGTGGCCTTTATGAAGCTTCTCGAAGCAGCTTTTTATCTGAACTACGTGATCTACAAGTGCCGTTCCCGACCAGCGCTGCACTGATGTTGCACGGTGAAAACAATTCAGTTCTCAATGCTGTGATGGACTTTTTGAGAACCGCGGAAATAAGAATTTGACTTTGTGCTCTTCGCATTGTTGCCAGTGTTTTGTGTTGTGTTTTGTTTTGTGTTTTGTTCGTTCACCTCCTCTTACTCCGGAAGAGAGATTCAGTGTAGTGTTCTCTACTTGAAGACTGTGGCAATTTGATTGTCATTCTTATATGTCCTTTGTACTGACAATTTTTTTTTGTATGTGTGCTATGAGTGTTCCTTGTACAAGGAGGATGACGAAATGTTGTACCAACAAAGGTCAATTAAATAATTTAAAAAACCCACAACCTTTCGGTTTCGCGTCGAATGCTCTCTTACAGTATGTATGTATGTATGTATGTATGTATGTATGTATGTATGTATGTATGTATGTATGTATGTATGTATGTATGTATGTATGTATGTATGTATGTACAGTTCTCAGTCCGAAGGCTGGTTGGATCCTCAAAAGCTCAACGATTAGCTGTCCTGGTGCCCTAGGCATCGCTGAAGAGGCGTACTAGGGAAATGAGGAGTGAGATAGTTTTCCGTTGCTTTCCTCATCGAATCAGAAGTTGCTATTGCATATACGTTGCCAAGCCCACTGAAATGCATGTACCAACCGACCATATCAGCAACATTTTCACACCATTCATAGTACGGACTGGTTGCATAAGGAATGACATTACTAGCATCGCTCATACCTCAGTCACTTTCATATTATCAAAGCCATGGATAAGACTGAGACAGGTCAATGAAAGTAACAAAATTGCTCTAGCCCATACCAGAAGACATAGTGCACTGTAAACACCAGGTCTCGCCAGCAAAGCTATGGTGATCTAAGTTATATCTGATTTTTTGGAAAGGATTCAAACTACACTACTGCACGCACAACTGTATAGTGGGCGCAAATCGCCCGTTGTGGGCCAGTTCAATGAATATTTGATTTTCACGACCGCGTTGTACTCGAAATAAACTTCCAGCGTATTAGGTCATATTCAGTACATATCGAAGAGATGTTAGGTTCACAACAGAAATGGCCAAGCGGACATCAGTAGGATCCGGACCCACAACATTCGTTTTTCGCGTCGGACGCTCTCTTGAAAGTTTATTTCGAGTACAACGAAGTCATGAAAATTAAATATTCAATCTTTTGTTATGCTCTACCTACGTGAACGATATGAACCTACCACGTCCATAACCTATGATAATTATGTCATAGTAAACACATTCGCTGATTATTCCACAAACTATAATGGAACTTTATTGAGCAATATCGTATATGGCGTGGACAAACTCAAACTCATATTGATTATATGATGTACAAACAACGCTTATAACAAGCCTGTACATAAGTGTGTGCAATAAGCCAATTGTAACCTGACAGTAATCCATTGTAACCTTTATTGCGAGTAAAAGCTCATGCCCTGGAAGAATGAAAGGCGAGTTACACAGTATCTTTTGTTGATATTAATAATCCGATTGGTGTGATATGTTGATCAAGGTACAAGTAATGAATATATGAACTCTCCATTCTTGATGGCGAATAATTGACAATGTGATTTTTATTTATATTTGAGTGTCCTCTTTATAGGACAGTGGGCATAAGGGTACTATTACACAGTTTGTTTCTCCTTTATTCCAGCTTATCTCTGAACGAGATTTTGTCAATTCTGGAGGAAGAACCAGACTGCAATGTGTCATCTGTTGCTGTGTTACCACCTAGTTCCATGGATGACATCGTTATTGATGAGGAATCCGGTGAAGAGGACGATTTGAACGTGAATCATTTGACAGGATCACAGTTACGTGCTAATGCTGAAATGGTGTACCAAGAACAAGACGATGTAGTATATGAAGAAGTTTTAAATAACACTTCCAACTACGACATTACTGAGGAAAAACACCCGAAATTGACCATGTCTTCTAAAACCGCATACGTGTGGACAACACATGACTTGGAACCTGAAACGGCAAAAAAGCGCAGTCGTCCATCGCCGCTAGAAAATGCTGATTCCCGATATGACCACGTAGATCACATGATTGAATCTCAAGGGAAGAAAACAAGGTGCAGGGTATGCGACAAAAAAGCGTCTATGAGGTGCAAAAAGTGCAACATAACGCTGCATGTGAAGTGTTTTGAGAAGTACCACCATGCCGTGTAAAAGCACCAAGGTCCTTTGAAGTCTTACATTTTACTGTATTCCTTTCAGTTCAAACAATTGATTAGGTAATCAGACTGCTTGTATTAGATTCTAATTAAGAATAATATAACATTAGAATAACACACACATTTTTCTTATTATCATACCCCTTTTGCCCACTGTCCTTTTTATAGGACACCCCCTCCTGTCCATGCAACGTACCATGTCCTGAAATACTTAACACTGGGGATCATCATACAACCTATATGTCAGTTATATACCATTAATCTTCAAATTCAAGCAAAAAAAAAAAAAGCGGCAGATCTGGGTTAAGACAATCTCACTGTAAGCAAGTAGCAAATGATATAATTTACAACTTCTAGTAAATTGAGAGAGGTTGCTGTTCTTTTTAAAAACGTATTTCTACTTTGTTTTCCACGTTTCTCTGTGGATCAATATAAATATATGTATCCTATACTAACATTTACCCGCGACTTCGCATGCGTGGAATTCCTTCCAGTTTGATATAAATTTCAGCCAATAATAGCTAGTAGCTGGTTTCCCATGAGATAACGACAGTGCTACAGCGCTCCATGCGACGGTATATGAGGCTTGTCAGTGAAGGCTACGACACCAAGGTCTACCGTTGCTCTGCGCCTATGTATTCGGGAGACGGAGGGAGACTGGTCCCCCATCGCCGGCTGTCCTGAGAATGGTTTCCGTGATTTTCCATTCTCTTGCACTAAGGCGAATGGCGAGACAGTTCCTAGTATAGGCCACGGGCGCTAACACCGTCACCTTCTCCGAGTATCTCCTTCACCGTTACAAATCTCCTGACCTGAGAGACGGTGCTACCTCTAGGAAGCCCACCGTCCCCTCCAGGGACGGAATGAAAACTTGCGTAGATTATTTATTTATTTATTTATTTATTTATTTATTTATTTATTTCCAGTGGGTCTATACAGAGGTCGCCCTCCACCTTGGACCTTGTGTTGTTAGTAATAAACCACACAAATATACAGTTAAACAAACATGAAATAATAAGAGTAGGAGCTCCCGCCTGTAGCGCTAACCGCTGGCGCGAGGACATTCTCAATAATAATTATCGGGAATCGCGAGGCTACTCACGATGCTGAAAGGATGAACAATTTTTTTTAAAAAAGATGATAGGAATAATATCTCCCGCCAGTAGGCTAACCGCTGGCACGAGGGAATTCATGATCATAATTATCGGAGATCGCGAGGCTACTCATGATCATGAAAGGACGAACAAAATAAAATAAGCAGCACAACATTATGCAAACTAGTGCCTGGTGCCTGGTATTTTAATGATCGTTATTTAATTCCATTGCTCACTGGGTAGTTCATTTTCCGAATATCTTTGGACGTCTTTACAATTCTGGACTATGAATTTAGCCTAAAATTGTTCAGAATCCGCGCTGATGTGCGAGCACCTGCGTCGCATGCTCGAAATATTCCTTAAACATATTGTACCGGGCGGTACACCTCTACGCCGCAAGTTTAAATATTGCGCCAATAAGTACTCCTCTACAGGAGAAACTCTGAACTTTAAAAACTGGATCAACTCATTAGTTTCTCTGAAGATGTCACTACAGTAAATTTTGTGATTACGAAGTTGTCAATACTGTGTGGATTTCAACTTGTTTTGTTTTCCATTGATCAAGAAGTGTGGACATTCTCTTATAGATGTCTCTACTAAAAAACTATGACCATGCACCTGGTGCGAAGTGGAAGAACTTTATTTGAAGAAATTTTGTATTCATAAGTTTGTTCTTTACTAAATTTCGTTCTTTCATTTGTGAGTTGGCAATATGAATCTTTTCTTTCCGCCAGTTTTGAACTTAGCCAATCCAGAATTTCCGTAATTAATTTTTGACCAATCGTGTCTTTCTTCTTCGATTTTGATGTGTAACTGTAAGCTACCCAATAAACCCCTATGGGTGTGTCTTAATTATTCATGAAAGGTCTCGAATCTCCCCCGAGAGTATAAAAACTGCTGATTTTCCTGTCTCTCGGCCACTCGAACAACATCTGGCATAGTGTATGGAAGTGTAAATGGAGGCAGGAAGCGCCTCTTTCATCCGGCAGCAGCTCTTCAACAAGGTAATGGCCACTTAACATCTTTATTTCTTGCTAGCTCAGCAGTTTAATCCGTGGGGAAGGTCCGAAACCTCTGCTATGTAATAAACATGTAATATCCCATCGTTTTGTAAATCTTCATATATCTTTAACTGTAAATCGGGGATAGAGAGTGCTTTACCCTCTCGAGCTCCCCTTCATTTTGAATTTGAGGTGACTACGTTTTCGTAACAGTTCTTCTACTCTTCCTTAATGTGTTAAATTTATTCTGTAGACGAGTCACCTCCATAGTTTGGGAATGGCCCGTGTTTCATCGGCCTAGTGCCTCTTAGGTTTTAAGAAGTTTCATGTAGGAGTGCAGACTCTCGCCTCCATTCACTTTGCATTTTGGGCCATTAACTTACCCTGTTATTTTTCTACTAAGGCCCAGTAGGTTGGGTACAAGATACCCCCGTTTCATTTGATGTAAGCTGTGCCTTGATGCCAATTTTGTGTAAAAGTCTGGTATTGCCTTTAAAAGGCTGGAAAAATTGAGAGCGGGTCAGCTCTTTCTTATATTTGGATATGTGCATCTAGGAGGCTTGACATTGCTAGGTGGGAGCAAGGGCTCCATGTACTGTAATTAGGGGATTTCTGGCCTTTGGTAGATATGTGTTTGGAGCTATGAGCCCAAGGAAATTGTAAAACGAGGGGCGTAAGGCCCAGAATTGTTCTGAATCTTGGCTTTTCCTAGTCATGCACCTGATTGTTGATTTTGTTGACTTGTTAAATTTTCAAATTCTATGTGAAGATTGTTAAGTTGCCATTTTCAAAAATATAACCTTCGTTAGAATTTTAATTAATTTCTTGGATTGCAATTAGACCCATTCCAGCCCGCACCTTCTTTCACCTCTGCATTCCACGGGTAACCCCGTAACACATATAAAAACGTAATTGTCTGGAAAATCGTTAGAAAGTTATGAAGAAAATTCATATGAAGATTAGGCTTCTTTTGTTTACAAGAGTTTATCTATTATTTAGGACTTTATCGAGTAAAGTGTGCACCAAAACAAAGAAAAGCAGTTTTCCAAGTTAAACTGGTAGTTAAGAAGAAAATGGAGAGGAATGTTTTATGTAAAAAAAAATTGAACTTTACGTATACCTTGTAGAATCCATTCCTTAATGGGACTAACTATCCAGAGAATGTATTTACTTTTAAGGTCTCCGAACGCACATTTTATCCAGATTTGCTCTCCTTCTTTAAACCTACTCTCCTGATAAGCAGGCATAGTTAGGTAATAATAATAATAATAATAATAATAATAATAATAATATAAATATTTTTTGCTAGTTGCTTTACGTCGCACCGACAAAGAGAGGTCTTATGGCGACGATGGGATAGGAAAGGCCTAGGAGTTGGAAGGAAGCGGCCGTGGCCTTAATTAAGGTACAGCCCCAGCATTTGCCTGGTGTGAAAATGGGAAACCACGGAAAACCATCTTCAGAGCTGCCGACAGTGGGATTCGAACCCACTATCTCACGGACGCAAGCTCACAGCCACGTGCCTCTGACCGCACAGCCAACTCGCCCGGTTATAATAATAATAATAATAATAATAATAATAATAATAATAATAATAATAATAATAATAATAATAATAATAATAATAATGGCTTGTGGCCTCCGGAGAGGTCTGGTGCAGGTCTTTCGAGTTGACGCCGTATAGGCTACATGCGCGTTTGTGAGGATGGGACTCTACATAGGATGATTTTTAATGCTGAAGACAACACACATACAGCCAGCCCCCGAGCCACTGGAATTAACCAATTAAGGTTAAAATCTCCGACCCTGCCGGGAATCAAACCCGCGACCCCCTGGACCAAAGGCCAGCATGCTAACCATTTAGCCATGCTGAAGAAATTAATCTCTCTGATGGTGAAGGAATGACTGAAATCTGTGCGGCAGTTCCCGAGATTACCCTCAATATACAAACTCACAAACTGTGTCTCTTTATAATATTAGAATAGATGTCAACTCTTGTGATTTAGATTTGGAATATTTGCGAGGGCATGTATGAGGTAGATATTTAAAAAAGTATACAACTTTATAACAATCCTGACAACAAATAAAAAGAACACTGAGCGATAAAAATGTACATTCTCGATTTGAGAGAGAGAGAGAGAGAGAGAGAGAGAGAGAAAGAGAGAGAGAGAGAGAGAGAGAGGGAGGGAGAGAGAGAGAGGGAGAGAGAGAGAGAGAGAGAGAGAGAGAGAGAGAGAGAGAGGGAGAGAGAGAGAGAGAGAGAGAGATAGATATCTACTGAGGTTCTGGACCAAAAACGCCTCGAAAGCGACATTCTGGTATGACATTTCTGAAAAGCAACTGTTTCTATAATTCAAAATGCTCCAGACAAATCAGTTTTATCCTGATTAATTTCATACTTTTCATAAACGTGCACATACTTGTCTTTAATATATTTGCAGTATCTACTTTCGAAATGGTTGAGCATTTTCAGAAATACCTTGAGTCAATAAAAAACATAATTCTGCAGATTCTTTGTGTTTTGATTCTTGTTTGACATTAATTACAAACTTTAAAATCGCAAACAATGGGAAGTATTGTCGCTAGTCTACGTATTAAAATATTCTGAACTAGCAAGATACCCGTGCTTCGCTACGGTATTATACTGAAATTTATAATTGAATGCTTATTGTTTTAGATATATAATCCGCCGAAATTCGCGGTCTGACTCGTTTTCTGCGAGAACCCACCAAAATACCCGATCTGATTAGTTTTCTATTAGATTACGGCATGTTTCCTCCCATTTTCAATCATCTTTTCCAGCAATCGATTTCGTACTTCCCGGGCTAGGCTCAGGTATTCCTCCCGGTCAGTTGGGTCCGTAAATCTTTGCCATCTTTTCCTATAATCATTTTTAATATGGATAAAATCCTTCAGGAGATCCGGCGTGGTGTCATATTGGGTGCCTAGAAGGCACTGAACCCGCGGCCGGACCGCATTCTTAGTCATTACTCGTCCAGGAGCCGTTTCCAGCGCGGTCCGCACATTTGACGACGGTCCGGAACATTATTATTATTATTATTATTATTATTATTATTATTATTATTATTATTATTATTATGTGTTGCTGGAATGGATGATGACAGGAAAACCGGAGTATCCGGAGAAAAACCTGTCCCGCCTACGTTTTGTCCAGCACGAATGTCACATGGAGTGAACGGGATTTGAACCACGGAACCCAGCTGGGAGAGGCCGGCGCGCTGCCGAGGATCCTTATAAGTACATTAAGAACAGTAAAATCAATTGGTCTCACCTCCCTTCTACACCCCACGGCCGTTAAGTTTATTTACCGGCAACCCCCCCCCCCCCCACAAAAAAATTAAAAGAAGGCTTGTTTCTTATGTTTAAAGAAGATTTCAAACACCACTGTTCACGTCTATTACCTTCAGTGTTGAGATATAAGTATCCCCATAAAAATAATTTACTTTTTTCACTTCATTTCACACTACTCCCCCCCCCCCCTAAGTGAATTTTCCCGCAAAATATACTTGTTTCCTTATTAGTAAAGGATCTTATAAATACCAATTATCACGACTCTAACTTCTTCGGTTTTTGATTTATGTGTCCTCATGAAAGGAATTCAACTCCTTTACACTCCCGCCCTCCAAGATGGTTTCCCCCCAAAACGCGTTTGTCTTTGTTTTTAAAGGAGATCCAAATACGAATTTTCACGTCTGTAACAACTTTAGTTTTTATTAGATGTATGTATTCTCATTCAATTAATTCAATTAATTTTTCAATTCTTTCACCTCCCCCCCCCCCTTCATTGGATTTTCCGAGAATACGTGTTTCTTTATTTTTAAAGCAGATTGCAAATATCAAATTTCACGTCTGTAACATCTTCATTTTTGAGATATCAGTAGCCTAATTAAAAGAATTCAACACCATTTTCAGTCACTTTTACCCCCCCCCCCCTCCACCCAAGTGGTATTTCCGAAAGCTAAAAATACACGTTTCTTTATGTTTAATAGAGAAAAAAAATACCATTTTTCACTTCTGTAACATGTTAAGTTCTTTGAGATAAACTGTAAAAATTCTCATTTTAAAATTTCACCCCTTTTGAGTTCCCCTTAAGTGGAGTTTCCAAACACAAATCACCTATGTTTCTTTAGATTTACAGGAGATTACAAACACCCACTTTTTACGTCTGTAACATTTTACGTTTCCAAGATATAGTCTTTCAAAAATTCACCCAATTTGTCACTCCTGTTTAACCGCCATTAATTGGATTTTCCAAAACTAAAAAATACGTGTTCCTTTATTTTTAAAGGAGATCCCATATACAAATTTTCAGTTCAGTAATATCTTTCGTTTCTGAGATATATGTATCCTCATTAAAGGCATTCAACCCATTTTTCACCCTTTTACACCCCTCCTATTGGGATTTACAGGAAACAAAAAATACGTTTTCCTTTATTTTTAGAGGAGATTCTAACTACCAATTTTTACATCTGTAAATTTTAAAGTTTTAAGATGTATACACACTCATTTTAAAAAATTTACCCTCCCCCCTTTTAACCCCCCCAATATTTGGATTTTCCAAAAACGAAAAAATACGTGTGTTTATTTAGTTTTGAAGGAGATTCTAAATACCAATTTTCACATATATAACCTTTAAACATTTTGAGATAGATACACTCATTTTAAAATATTACTCCCTTTTAACCCTCCCTAAATTGGATTTTCCAGAAACAAAAAAATACGTGTTTCTTTATTTTTAACGGAGATCCCAAACACCAATTTTCAGGTCTGTAATGTCTTCAGTTTCTGATATATATAAGTAGCCTCATTAAAGGCATTCAACCACTTTTTAGCCCCTTTTCACTCCTATTGCGATTTTCCGAAAACAAAAAAATACGTGTTCCTTTATTTTTAATGAAGGTTCTAAATACCAATTTTGACATCTGCAAACTTTAAAAGTTTGGAGATATAGATTCACTCATTTTAAAAATTCACCCCCTTTTCACCCTTCCATTAATTGGATTTTCCAAAAACAAAAAATACGTGTTTCTTTATTTTTAAAAGAGATCAAAAGTAACAATTTTCAGGTCTGTAATATCTTCAGTTTCTGAGATATAGGTACCGGTATCCTGATTAAAGGCATTCAACCCATTTTTCCCCATTTTCACCCTTTTTCACCGCTCCTATTGGGATTTTCTGAAAACAAAAAAATACGTGTTTCCTTATTTTTAAAGAAGATTCTAAATACCAACTTTTACATCTGTAACCTTTTAAAGTTTTGAGATATAGAGCAACTCATTTTAAAATTTCACCCCCGTTTTCACCCCCTCAGCGAAGGAATATCCAAAAATCCTCTCTTAGCGAGCACCTACGTCTTAATATGAATATATCCCCAAAATTTCATCTCTTTATGTTCAGTAGTTTTGGCTCGGCGATGATGAATCAGTCAGTCAGTCAGGACAAGTTATTTTATATATATATATAGATAGATAAGACTGAATATTTTAAAAATTACATTACGTAAAATGAGTCTATGATTTTTTGAAAAGAAAATGTTTAGACGTGCTTAATAAACATATCAAACCTATGATATTGGAGACTTGCATTCAAAACTGATTTTCACAAACATCCTCCTTTATCAGAACTCTGGTTCTCGGCGCCTCAATTATACACATATTAAGTGATTGTTAAGTCAGCGATGGGTATAACAGGTGGTTTTTCAAAAAGTAAAGGAAGTGAACTTTTCCGATTCCGACTTCTCAAACTGAAACATAAGACATTATTTTAAACGAAATGTCTATCTAACTCAAATCTTGGGTGATTTTTGGTTTCTCAATGTTCTGTGAACGCAATCATGCAACCAGATCAGTGATAATTAACGCCTTGAGAGAAACAAGTCTATGAAGAAGTACACGAACAACAATGGCACCAACCGTCGCATTGTCGTTATGCTTTTGAGCCACCCCACTCTGAAGGCGATCAATGGGAGACAAGAGAAGAACTTATGAAGAAACGGTAGACAAATATAAGCAAATGTACAAGCTCACATCTATCTCAATAACTGGCTTAATATTAGGTGCCTGAAGAATCACACCTACAATTTTTCAGTACTTTTGGGCTGAGTAGAGATCTTATCTACAACATCGCCATTATTGCCCTCAAGAATTCCATAATGATTTTCGAGAATCATAACTATAGACCTCAAATAATTGTTTGACGTGTCTCATGGTTGCTATGAACATTTGCACCTCTTGTTATATAACTTCAGGCTATCTCATGCAGGCCTAATCCATTCACCTACAGCCCTATCTATCGTTCTTCAGGTACTCTTTGTCCATGGGCAACCTGCAGTTGTTGCGGGTAGATTTTGCAATACCCTGAAATAAAAATATTATGCTTAAAGATAGGTAGGTCTACTTGATCGCAATCAACACACGGCATGCAAACTAGAACGACTAATGGGAGTATCCCTTCTCTCTACACGCAAGTCATTTTTATTTACTCACCAAATTTCCAAAGATAACAAACGGAAGGAAGCTACACACTTACCTGCGAAAAAAAGAAAAGAAACAAAGACATTAAAGTGAGCTAATAAACAGTCGTGAGGCATAATTTTATGACCAACTCAAAATACACAAGTAAAAAAGGAAGTTTACAATTATTAACAACAACGAGTTAAAATACTCTGAAGACCATTTTTTTTTCGGGGAGAGTTAACACGATCTCAGAACGTATGGCCTCCCATTGTATCTAATATCACAATCAATCATTCTGCATTTAAGGCTGTCGCATAAGTGCGGCCAAATCTCGAACTTTCGATACCGTTGACCGTGTCCAGTATTTGGACAGGTAGCAATCTGCTGATACGTGAAGGTATTGTCAAAAGAAACATTATGAGTACTTTACGGCTCAAAGACAAAGAAAATATTCACGTCGATAAGAGACTTTGTTCTGCACACGTAGATACATCAATGAAAACTCACATAATACATTTAACAAGTGCATATGAACAATGTATGCAATATGCTAAACTATTCATGCTGTAACGAAGACCAACAAATTAAACCATCAAAACGATGTTGGAAGTGATGTACTTGAGAATATTATAGCATTCAGTAAAGAATATTAATTCACGATATCCAACTACGGGGTGGGCAAAATAAAAGTGGTCCGTAAAATCTTTGTAAGACTGACGCGGAACTGACCCTTGTTAATGAACAGGAGAACTGCCCATCACCGGAAATGCTGGAAACCGTGATTTCGATGCACCGATCGGTTGCTGTCACGTGCCTGCGTATGCGCCTCTCCCGAGTACGTCGCTGTGTCGTTACTTGTGAGTAAGTGAGAGGAGCAGACGTGTTTAGTGACCAGCTGAATGCCACACAAAATGGTGCTCACGATAAAATAGTGCGTGTTCACTGTCGAGTGTTATGCGAAGCACGATTCGTGGAAAATCTTTGTGGGACTGTTTGCGCAAGAGTTTAAGACTGGAAGTGATTCGGCAAAACCTCCGGCAAAGTCTGCATTGCAAAACTTAGTGGCAAAATGGAGTGAAAGGGGCACCGTAGCGAATAAACATCGTAACTATCCGGAAAGAATTCGAACACCAGAAAACTTTGCTCTAGTGAAGGAAAGCCTCGAACGAAGTCCGACAAAATCTCAACGCCGTTTATCCGTGCAAGTGGAAATTAAGAGATCGTCATGTCGAAACATAATCAAAAAGAACCTGCAACCTTAATGGCCATTTAGAGCGCTATGCGATCGATTCCCGGTCAGATAAAGGACTTTAGCCTCGTCTGGTTAATTCCTATGGTTCGGGGGCAGGATGTTTCTAGTCGTATCAGTACTCATATCTTCAAACACACAAAATACAACACATCACCAATCACGATACACACACGAAAGGGCAACCCAGCTGTAAAGCGGCGCAAAGTCCACACGTGTGTAATACAGTTCGGCCCCGACTACATCAAGGCGTAGGAAAAGGAAGAGAAGAGAAGAGGAACGATAAATAACATTTGTTCACAAAAGTGTAGTAGGTTCTCCGCAAATAATGTACTACATCTCCCCACGCATGCTCCCTCACCTTTGGACTGTGACAGTCGAGTGGCATCGTCATCGATTCCTCCCCAAGGCGGCCACGGTTCCTATCCCGACCAATGCATGTAGGATGTTTTGAAATAAAATCTATGTCAGTATGTTCAGATTCCATTTTTTAAAAATCTTCAAACTTGCTTGCTCCTTAGCTCAATCATCGTTCTGGCAGGCAGAGTTGCCAGGATGTGGATATGTACTGGCACATTTCTACTTAATATAGCGAACAACTGGGAACATATTCCATTCCGAATGGTTACCTCCTATAAGTAAGAAGAAAAAAAAAAGTCAATCAGGATATCATAGGATTAAAATTTATTATTTCATGCCAATACCTCTCACATAGGAAATCAGTAGTTTGTTACGGCAAGAGACCATGGGCAGCAATTCCGAAGTACAAATAAAACGTTGCTAGGTGAAATACAAAATCCCCTATACTTCGCACTTCGCACAAAAAAGATTATATCTTCACAACCAGTGAGAAGAATATCCACCATCGTGGAATACTAGCTTCACGTTCAGTTGTTCCAGGTTCGATTGTTTTGAGGGCTTAGGATGGACAGTTGTCAGCCTCGGGCAACAGTAACAAAACAACAGAATGCATGTCCAACCTTTGTCCCGTTAATAATGTTATTGCTTTACGTCCCACAAATCACTTTTACGATTTTCGGAGATGCCGAAGTGCCGGAATTTAGTCACACAGTTCTTTGACGTGCCAGTAAATCTACCGACACGAGGCTGACGTGTTTGAGCACTTGCAAATACCACTGGACTGAGCTAGGATCAAAGCTGCCAAGTTGGGATCAGAAAACCAGCGCCTCTACCGACTGAACCACTCAGCCGGCCAGTTTCTCTACGGAGTTGGGCACAAAGTGAGATGAACCTTCATGGCGAATTTTTAACATCGGATGTCCTTCCTGACGTCAACTTCTTTTTTCTTTTGCAACCTATTTCACGTCGCACCGACACAGATAGGTCTTATGGCGACGATGGGAGAGGAAATGCCTAGGAGTAGGAAGGAAGCGGCCGTGATCTTAATTGCCTAGAGTGAAAATGGGAAACCACGGAAAACCGTTTCAGAGCTGCCGACAGTGGGGTCCAAATCCACTATCTACCGGATGCAAGCTCACAGCTGCGTGCCCCTAACCGCACGGCCAACTCGCCCGGCGACGTAACTTCGTCAGAGTTAATGAGAGGTGGTGGTGGTGGTGATTATTGTTTTAAGAAGAAGTACAACTAGGCAACCATCCTCTATATTACACTAATCAGAGCGGAAAAATGGAAGGGGTCCCACACTTCGAAAAATGAAGGTATCGGCCAACGGAAGACAAGGGCCAAGAAGGGTGTGAAAATGAAAGGCCTCCATGCGTAATACCGCCGGGGTCTGAAAAGAACAAGGGAGGTCGGATAGAATAGATGAAAGTGATGAGCCTAGCACAAGTAAGTGGAAGCAATGCCAGGACTCAGCTAAGGGCCCCGTGGTCGCCAACCTACGCTCCAAAGTGAATGACGTGATATATGGGAGGGGATGTAACCCGGCGTTCGTACATAGCGTACTCCTATCGAACAACACCAAGGGGTCTGCTCAAGGCTTTACATCCCCATCCGACGGACGAAATCACCATCAACTGCGTCATATGGCCCCAGTCCATATGAACACTGAGGAGAGGTTTCGAATTAAATTCAGGATCTTGGCACGCAATCTAGTGTTTAGAAACTGTATACCACCACCTCCCTGCCCTCCCGGCCAATATTCTGATGGAGAATATTTTCGATAAACGGGACTCGAACTGGCTAACCACGGTGTCATACCACAACCCTTAACGATCATGGCCACCAGGTGGACAGTAGCGAAACACGATAAAGTGGTCAAAATCCTATTTATGCCGAACATATAACTGGATTTCCGTGGTTTCCCACTTCACATTTAGGAAGAACTAGTACAGACGCAACAGATACAGTTTATCAAGACTTTATGCCCTCACACCGAGCACACCAGGCTGAAGACCAAGGTGGTACTCATTTATTTATTTATTTACTTTTTGAACCCACGACCTTCGGATTCAGAGGCCGGCCTTCTACCACCCATCCATAAGAGGAACTTAATAGTAGTAATAATTTTAGAGTTCAAAACAAAGAAGTTATCAGTATCCTTGTTTAACTCAGTAGGCCTAAACCCTACTTTAACATCCTTAATAATTCGAACATCAATAACCCAATAACTAGTCAGGAGCACTCTATGCACTGAAACAGACTCGAGGGCTGCTAAGAGAGATAGTTTAAACTCATATTTAATCATAAAAAACAGTAATAATAGGACAAGAGAATTACGTATGGACGTATGAGCTCTAAATTGGGGATTTGTTTCCAAACAGTGCATAAATTATTTAAGGGATTTAAAGAAAATACATTTCCAGACTCTTGTGCTTAGATCGATAATAGGCACTAATCAAATACTGTAGTTGACAGAGAAAAAAGAGTAAGTTTTACAGCGCCTAAGGTAAAAGCCCGCAGTTCAATCCAACAGCAACTAATTGGAGTAAGATCAACATCAAAGCTCAACTGAGGAGAAAGGCTAAGTGCGTTCAGTCCAGGATTTAACACAAAGTGGTTAGTAAGATATAATCAGTGTCTCGTACGACCCTCTTACGGTAGAAAGACAGACCTATTTACTGCACCATTGTCGAGTTTACAGTGGAGCATCACAGTCAGACTTAGTTTCCCACACTATACTGCTTCAAGTTTACAAACATGTATACCTACAAACATGGACAATGGCACGCTTAGTAATGGAATTCTCTCTTCAGTGCAGAATCTAGCAAGACGTTACAATCGCAATAGAACTTAATACACAGTAGTTTACGATTAAAAACTATGGGACTGAAAATCTGTTCTGTAAAACAACAATCGCTGGATACTCAAGTATACATATTACATCCCACAAACTGTTTTTATGGTTTTCAGAGACGCCGAGATGCCACAATTTCGTTCCACAGGAGTACATTTACGTACCGGAAGATCTACCAACAGGAGATTGACGTATCTGAGCACCTTCAAATATTCTAAAACCCCAAAATGAGGACACCCTCAACGGGACTGATGAATACGCTCATAGCAGTACCGAATGAAACATTATTAGTACAATTTTATGTTGTCAAATAGCTTTATTCACATCAGAAACAAACAAAATAAAATATTTCTCACTGGACTGAATCTTTTTTTTAACAGTTTCCTTTCACAGAATCAACTGTCTTTTTCTCTCCTTTGTCCAATGTGCTTGTATTAAGGAGAACAACCTCTCAACACAAGTGTTATGGCCTACCACTGCGAAGAAAAACTGCGCAATTCTTTCAATTGTTCTTCACTATTACACGACTCGATGTACTTGGACCATTTCTTCTGGCTTAGTTCATAGTTTTCATCATATGTGGCTTTGATTTTTTAAAATCTGAAAAATGATCAAAACACTGTTCATCAATTTCAATATTTTTATCCAACAAAATTTTCACTATCGCAGCTATCTCTAAGCTAGCTAAAATATCGATACATCGATTGTCAGCAATGTAAGTCGATATTTTCCGTTTACTAGCATAAAAGATCGATTGTAAGCGAATAACAAACGGCGCAATTCGTTAATCGATATACAAATATGTAACTTGTTGACGATACGAGATGAAAACAAAAATCAAACGATCTTACTTCCCAAAAATAAATATTGCCGGCATAAGCAGAAATCATAAGAATGTATGCGGACGCTACATTAAACGTTGAAAATAGGGGCATGTCTGCATAAATGCAAACATACGGTAACCGTACCTTCAAACACCACCCAACTGAACCGGGATGGTACCCACCAACTTGAGGTTAGAAGGCCAGCGCTCTACCATCTGAGTTACTCAGTCCGGAGCTTTGTTTTGTACAGTTCAGTGCACTGTATTATAACATTATAACCATTTTCTTACGTTGGACATCATTTGAACCGCCCCCACAGTTGTAGGGTACCAAGCCTGCCTCTTACACGGAAGCCCAGGGTTCGATTTTCGGTCAGATCCGAGGATTTCAATTCTGGTCTGAGGGCTGACACGAGGGCACTCAGCCTCGTGAGACTAACAGAGGAACTGTCTGACATGCAAGGCAGCGCACTCGGTCAAGACAAACAAACAATACGACTGAGGATGTCCTCATGCTGACTACATTGCACTCCGGTATCTCGACGGTATCTGACTGCACGGCAGTCGTCTTAAAAGGCCAGGGTCATTAATAGGAAACTGTCCCACGGATTTGTTTGTGTGGGTTTTAAATTAATGTTCATTTTCGTTAATTTCAGGAAAATTCGTAACAGGGTTCACGAGGAAAATAGCAGAGGAATTATCCACATTTCAATACAAAATTAAATAGAACAACTACAAATTACACTATTTCATATGTATGAGACCGGTTTCGACCCTTGCGTAGGGTCATCTTCAGCCATGTAATTTAAAACCTGTAAGTTAATAAAAGTATACAAAACATTTAAACCCTAGAAACAACATCAAAAAATATAAAAAAGTTAAAATGTTACATACACAGAGTTTAAACACACTAGCGGTTCACTAGTGTGGCAGCAATAGCAGTTTGTTGTCGCGTACCACAAATTAATTTTCTATGCGAGACATTTACCTGTGACGGGCCTAGAATTTATAGAATGGGAAGTCACGATAGTTTCCAAATACTGCAAAGAGTAAGAACATGGCGAGAACTCAGCCAATTTATATAAGCATTCATTTCTGGCACATTATCGGATGGTCGACAGATCAGTTATTCATCATTTCGTTGTGGGAGAGAGCCCGAGAAAGTTGGCAGCAATCGAGGATGAAGTTACATGAGGCTGTTGAAATTTAGAAAACGCAATCTCATTTCAATAGAATAAAACAGAGTAGAAAAGAAAATAACCGGCTAATTCTGTCTGAATACGGAGAGGTCATATGCCCTCCCTACAATCTAACCAGAAAATATGAGAGACTGTCATGTGCAATACAAAATAAAAAACATCTTATAAATACTAATCAATACAGCAATAATAATAATAATAATAATAATAATAATAATAATAATAATAATAATAATAATAATAATAATAATAATAATAATAATAAATAGGTCATATGGCGACGATGGGACAGGAAAGGGTTAGGACTGAGAAGGAAGCGGCCGTGGCCTTAATTAAGGTACAGCCCCAGCATTTACCTGGTATGAAAATGGGAAACCACGGAAAACCATCTTCAGGGCTGTCGACAGTGGCGTTCGAACCCACTATCTCCCGAATAATGGATACTGGCCGCACTTAAGCGACTGCAGCTATCGAGCTCGGTATTATTATTATGGCGTGTGACCTCCGGAGGACTGCTGCAGGACCTTCGAGTTGACTCCGTATAGGCGACCTGCGCATCTATGAGGATGGGACCCTACCTATGATGAAGACGCCACATACACACAGCCCCAAGCCATCGGAATTAACCAATGTAGGCTAAAATCCCTGACCCAGCCGGGAATCGAATCCGAGAACCCCTGGACCAAAGGCCAGCACGCTAAATCTTTAGCCATGGAGCCGGACAAGCCAACGATGATTAAATTCAGTTTATAATTATTTAATGATAAGTGCTGAACTAAACGACGCCACGGAAATAGTTGCAAATAGAGTATTGCGCAGGCGCTTAATTAATTCACACTACAACGAATATGTATGTATGTATGTATGTATGTATGTATGTATGTATGTATGTATGTATGTGCACTTATGAGCAATTGAATTAGAGATGGCTGCAATAGTGGAGAAATAGCGCTGTGGTCGGCCCGGCATACGTAACAGTAGGACGTAGTATGTAACAGTGAGTACGTTAGACCTCGTGCGGGATGTATCAGCAACAGACGACTACAAGATGAGTAAGACATACGACCTCAGCGCATCTGATGGTAGCCAGATTGTCGTGCGACTACTGGGCTTTCCAAGGGCCACCGTATCAACAGTGTACCGCGAGCACGCGGATTCGGGCAAAACCACCTCCGACGGGGTCAACTGTTGTGGAGTACGACACACTGACGACAGGGTTCGCCGTCGGCTAGATCGTACCGTAACAGGGGCCTCGCTCCAGCAATTCACTCGTCAATATATGGCGACGAGTGAGCAGCCATAGCATTAAGAACCATCTCCTCGCCATGGAGTATAGAAGCAAGTATCCCATGAGGGTACCTCTGCTAACACCCCTCACATGGCCACTGGACGCTCGAGCGAAGCATGGAGACGGGCAGATGTGTCGAGGTGCCAGTTGGTACACGCCGATAACCGGGTAAGAGAGCATTGTCAACCACATGAGGCAATGGATCCCACTTACCAGCAGGGTTCAGACTGCTCGCGTTATCCTCATATCCAGTACCCTGCAGGCAAGACAATGATCCAGCCAATCGCTCCCGAATTGAGGCTGACTGGTTCGATGGTTTCTCCACGGATGTGAAGATGTTTGCCTGGCCCCCGAGAAGCCCCAATATCAATCTCACTGAGCATATCTGGGATGCTGTCGAGAGGGATGTACGTGTCCAGGACCTAGCTCCGACCAATCTTCGTGGATTATGGGCGGCTGTGCAGCGATCATTGATCAGTAGCACGGTTCCCCAACGCTTCCGGTATCTTGTGGAGTCCATGCCACGCCACATCGCCACCATCATCAAGGCGAAATAGAATACTGCACGCTACAAGCCGGGTATCGATAATTCAATTGCTCATGAGTATACAAAGGGCACTAGGAAAGTTTTTCAATACGCAAAAACGGTTGGCTGGACACCCCTGTTTTGATGAGGGATGAAAAGAGGGGTGAAAACTGGTCTAGAAGACAGCAAGGCGCGACCTTCACACCAGTAGTTACAAAGCAGTGGGATTGAAAACAAGTTAAGATGTCAGTGTGGTCTAAAGACGAATATCGCGCAATTATCCGCTACAATTTTGCTCGTGGATTAACTGTTCACCAGTGCCTGGAGGAAATGACTCCTGTGCTGGGGAAAGACTGTCCACATCGGACAACAATTTTCCGCTGGTACAAAGAGTTCCAGAGGGGAAATTTTGGGGTTGAAGACGATCCTCGTTCTGGGCGACCGTCTGAATCAGTGACTGAGGAAAACATTGAAGCTGTGATGAAAATGTTGCAGCAAGAGAGGCAGTTGACATATCGGCAGGTAGAAGAGACCATCTACATCCCTGTACCAGCTATTCATTCAGTTCTACACGACCATCTCCATGTTAGAAAGGTTTGTTCCCTTTGGTTGCCCCATTTACTTTCAGAAGAATAAAGGGCACATCGAGTAAAATGGTGCCGAAAAGTGCTAAAACAGTTTGAAAATGGGACTTCGCGTAACGTCAATAGCATCGTTACAGGTGACGAAACTTGGCTTTATTATTACAATGCCCCAACAAAATCCCAGAACAAGGTGTGGCTGTTTGAAGATGAGGGTACTCCTGTGACTGTGCGAAAGTCAACGTGAGTGAAGAAAAGGATGATTGCATTATTCTTCACTAAACGGGGCATCCTGACTCGGGTTGTGTTAGAAACACAAAGGACAGTTACTGCTAAGTGGTACAGTGAGACTTGTCTGCCTCAGGTCATCCAGGCTCTCAAGCACATCGTGCTAATGTAACAATGGATTTTCTTGCCAGATCAGGGTTGACTGTGCTTGATCACCCTCCATACAGTCCTGATCTTGCCCCATGTGACTTCGCACTCTTCCCAGAAGTGAAGATGGAAGTGAAAGGGCGGCGTTTTGCAACCGACGAGGAGCTTCTGGCAACATGGGATCAAGAGTGTGAAAATGTAACCGAAGAAAAGTGGCAGAGTTGGTTCAGTGATTGGTTACGACGTATGGAGAAGTGTATTGAGTGTGGTGGAAATTATTTTGCAAAAGTCTAAAGCGTTCACTCACTTTGCAAAACTTTTCTAATGCCCTTTGTATGTATGTATGTATGTATGTATGTATGTATGTATGTATGTATATGTGCTGCTGTGTGTTTTAAGTCGCACCGACACAGATAGGTCTTATGGCGACGATGGAATAGGAAATGGCTAAGAATGGAAAGGAAGCGGCCGTAGCCTTAATCAAGGTATAGGCCCAGCATCCACCTATTGTGAAAGTGGGAAACCACGAAAAAACAATCTTCAGGGCTGCCAACAATGGGGCTCGAACCCATTATCTTCCGAATGTAAACTCACAGCTACGAGACCCAAACCACGTAACCAACTCACTCGGTTATGTGGGTTTAGGAAGGAAGCTGTCGTAACGATTATGTTACGTACCACCCCGACATTCGTCAGAATCTAAGTTGGGAAACCAGCAGGAAGCACTTACAAGATAGTGATGAATACGATTTAGGCGGCTTTCAAGTCTGGGGTTCACTAACTATGCAGTAATACCAAAACAAGATCTTTTCCTGCCCATGACTAGTAAATGGATGGCTCCAACGAAAACTTCTGGATCACTGGGTGCGGTTGATGGAGTAACGGACGGAATTCTCCGAAGGCTAAGACGGCCGCTTTTCACAAATATGATGATCTATTTAGTCTATTCATGTAAGATTTCATGGAGGATCAGGCAAATGGAACTCGGGGTAAATATGTAATCATAAAGAGCAAACAATGAGAATATAAAGAGGAAGATCAATGTGAAAAGCGGGTTTCCTAACAGTATAGGAAGAGCAAGCTTAAAGCTTGTGTTATGCGTCCAGCAAACCAGAACGTGACGTTGTATGATAAGTACGGATAAGACTTGTTTGCATATCTTTGTTGGCTTCTCAGAACGAACACAATGGAAAGGGGAGAATATAAATCATAAAAATTTATTATCATACACTTCACATACATTTAGGGAGATATGAGCATTACAAAGAATTTAATTTAAATGTTATTTACATTGTGCACTTCAAAGAGCATTTGCAAACTCTAAATCAAGATTTTAAACCGATGGATAATATAAGACAATTAGAGAAATTACGAAGCGTTGGTTTTCGCAATTTACCCTGTCGATTTTCGTGTAACATACATCTGAGAAAAGTCTCTGTTTCTAACACAGTGTGACAAAGAGGTCAGTTGACAAATAGAAAACATACGTCTCATATCTCTTGTATACATTTAATTGTGATTTGTGAAACAACTATGCTACAGTTGGTTTATGGCACAGCAATGACGAACATGGGTAAAACAATGTTTTATTTTCTGTGGAATAAATTGAATTAGTTGTACTGTTTACAGTATGTTCACTACCGCAGATGTTTACTTTAAGACAGTGCCTCACTCGATTCCGACATCCTTCCGCCAAGCTTAAAAGTGTTCCAAGAGGGACGTGCTGAATAATATGGGTGATACTTTGTCTCAACTCATCTATAGATGTAGACTCTGTCTGAAAAACTTTCTGTTTGAGATACAACCACATAAAACAATAAAAGGTTGTGAGGTCTGGTGACCGTTGAGGCCATGGCTAACATCCACCTCGCCCAAATTAGTGTACACCGAACATCTTACTGCGTTTCAGGCGAACTGTCAAGAGGGGGTGCCGTAGCATCACCTTGTTGAAACCATACGTATCAATGTCCTCTCTGCCCATTTTCATGCTCAGAAGCAAGATTTAATGCTTGCTGATGACAACGCCCTAGGCGTGGCTCAGATTTGGAAAAACACCATCTAGATGTACAGTAAATTTGGTCAACTTCCTTTGTCTGTTAATTTTTGTAAATAGTTTAATTACTGTTTTATTTTTAACTGTATGATTAAGTATGCTTCTGATACGAGTAAATAAATAAAATAAATAAATAAATGGCAAATCATACGGAAACCGAATTACGGTGCTGTCCAGCAACTTCCCATACGTTTACATTTGCATCAGAGAAATGTGGTCCCACAACCATATCACAAACGAAATGAAATGAAATGTCGTATGGCTTTTCTTCTTCTTAAGACGCCGTCTCCGAGCGGAGGTTGGCGATCCACGTAACTAGCTCTGATCTTGACAGCGCAGAATGGAATGCCATTTCTGAAGTACAGCAGTGCCATCTTCGAAGATCTTTTAGCCATGAATTTCTTCTTCTCTCAACAGATCTCTTCCCCTGTATCTTCCCTTCGATAATAAGCTGTAATAACTGATACCTCTCACCCCTCATGATATGTCCTAGATATTGCGTTTTCCTCTGTTTTATGGTGAGCAGTAGTTCTTTTTGCTTTTTCATCCGACGAAGGACCTCGGCATTTGAGATTTTCATTACCCAGGATATCCGCAAGAGACGGCGATACAGGAACATTTCGAAGGCATCAATACGTTTTTCTATGATTGGATCCAGAGTCCAGCTTTCACATCCATATAGGAGAACAGAAAAATATATAGCAGCGGATCATACGAATTCGTAGTTGGTGACTGAGATCTGACCTCACAAAGAATTTCTTCACGGTAATGAATTGTTTCCTGGCCTGCTCAATTCTAGATATTATCTCCCGTTTGGAGTTACATTGGTCATCCAAGATGGTACCCAGATATTTGAGAGAAGACACTTGCTCAACTATTTTATCTTTTATTGTGAGATTTGTCCGAATTGTCTTCTTACAGAACACCATCAGTTTCGTCTTTGAGGGGTTAACATATAATCCAAACTCTTCACTGTGCTGAACTAAGGAGTTTATCATGCACTGAAGGGCAGGCATATCTTCAGCTATGACAACAGTATCATCCGCATATCTGATGTTGTTGATGATTTTCCCGTTAATTTTGATCCTACCATAGTCCTCCAATGTTTCTTTAAAGATTGCCTGTGAGTAAATGTTAAACAACAGAGGTGACAGTACACAATCCTGGCGGACGCCCTTCCTGATCAAAGCAGTTTCTGAAGTTCCTTGATCAGTTTTGACATTTGCAAACTGATTCCAGTACAGGTTACTGATTATACGCAAGTCACCGGAGTCAATACCCGTTGATCTCAGAATCTCTATCAACTTATTGTGCCTGACACAATCAAAAGCTTTTTTATAGTCTATAAAACAGGCATAGACATCAACATTCATATCTCTGCACCTCTGTAACAACACATTTAACGAGAAGAGTGCCTCACCGTGTACCAACGCCATTTCGGAAACCGAACTGATTCTGATCCATGTGGGATTCACATTTTTGTATATTCTAGTGTGAATGATTTGCAAGAATATTTTGAGCTTTTAGTGCTGGGATATCCCAGGACGGGTTCGGCTCGCCAGGTGCAGGTCTTTCTATTTGACACCCGTAGGCGACCTGCGCGTCGTGATGAGGATGAAATGATGATGAAGACAACCAACACACACTCACACACACACAACCAGCCCCCTTGCCATTGGAATTAACCAATTAAGGTTAAAATCCCCGACCCGGCCGGAAATCGAACCCGGGACCCTCTGAACCGAAGGCCAGTACGCTGACCGTTCAGCCAACGAGTCGGACATATCACAAATTATTCCACATCACACCATGACGTTTGGAGAAACCGGGTTGTTAGCTTCATGTATCCACCTTGGGTTTTCTTTGGGCCAATATCTTACATTTTGTGTATGAGTGTTTACATCCAGGAAGAATAGGCATTCGTCACTGAAGAAAACATGCTGAAGGAAGGGTCGATCAGCACGCAAACCTGTGTAATCCAGTTAGCAATATGTTCGCCTCTTGAGTGGATCCTCTTCTTTCACTGTGTGTAAACGCTGTCGTTTGTTGGGGTAAAAGCGTGCCACTTGTAGTATTTAGGAACACATTCTCTACTGATACCACTTTATCGAGCCACATAGCGCACTGGCCTTACAGGGTTGACCATCTCCTTCGCAATCACGTTTATTGAATTCTGTTCGTCAGTAGCAGATTTTGGGCGACCAATTCATTTCTTGTCGAGTGCAGTGAAAGTTGTCTTGCATTTACGCAATATTAAACCACATTTTGGTAAGATGGTTCTGGAATATTATGATGACGATGAAACTCATTCTCAGGTTCTCTTGTTGTTCCCACAGAGCAGTAGTAGCTCCACCCGCTGTTCAGGACTCAACATTACATTTTCTTCAACACTCAATCAATATCAATACCACAACTCCAAACAATAAATAATACTGTTTTCTTCTTCAAATCTTACTCAAATAAATAGTTCCAAGCAACAAACAAAACGAAACAAACTGTAGCGCTGTCGTTTAGCATGGCCTACTTCAATTTATATTCCTCTTATTCCACAGAAACTAATTCAGGAAAACTGTTACGGAGATAAACGCTGGAGAATTCTAGGGGCAGAAAAGGGAAATATGTACTGTCAACCTAACAGAAGAAATGAAAACAACAATCAGATTACGGTCAACCTGGGGGGAATATGTCATTAGGTTACAGTGTACAAAAATTATATATTATTTTATTGTAATATTTATCATTTGTCGCTGACTTCTATGTCACACTGCACCAAATGAAGTGAAGCTGTACATTGGATACTTCACAGCAAAGTTTACCTTAGATATAGTCGTAGGGTTCCTTGCGGGGAGTCGTGAAGATCCAAACTGATACACTTTGACATATTTACTTTTTAACATTTCATGAATATGCGGAATTTTCTGCTTAATTTATTGTTTTATTAAAATAGTCCAATACTTATTTTACATCGATTTTAAATACACTGCTAAAAAGAAATTCTGTCACTTTTTTATACGTTCATAGCTCCATGATATGCATACATATTGAAATGAAAACACATATACAACGAAAGTAACCAACATTTAAGAACTGAGACGAAAAGCGTTCTTTGGATACTCAATACACTACGTCATTGCACATCGTGACGTATACAAAGTGGTCCCTGATAAAACAAGAAAATTGGTGCGTAGAAATTAAGCGCCTTAATAAGGAGCAGTACCACAGTTTGCACGGATAACAGTTTCACAACGCCTCATGCTTGTGACAAGGCGCCGCACGGTCAGTTGAAGCAGACATCCCTACTTTTCAAGGGCTTATAGTGTTTGGCGTGGTGGATTTTCCGCTTGGATGTGTTGTTCCAGTTGGTCCCAGACCTGTCCGATCGGATTCAAGTCGGACTCTGGGTATAGCCACTGCATTCGTTGCATGTTGGTACTCTTACAAGAATCTCATCATGCGCTCTACATTATCATGCATGAATACTAAGTTGTCTCCAAGTTGCCTCTCGTGGGGCACTAAGATCTCGTCACTGTACCATAGAGGCGTTGTCAGAGGCGCAACCACATATAAGAAAGCTTCAACTATCATCATTTACGATATCAAAGGAGTCACTAACGGAGTTCAGTCTTATCCCCGTAGATTACGTTTACTCTTGCTATGTGGCACAAAATGATAATGAGTAAGAGGCATTTTATCGAGCAAAAACAAAGCATGTGAAATTCCACCTGACCCAAATCATGTCTCTACCTTGGAAGAGTCTAAAACGGAGCACCCACCATCAAAATTCGGTAGAAGTTACACTCCAAACTCAGCTGTAAAAGTTTTATCACGTTCTTCTAGACTGAAGGAATGTCGTAGTGTATGTCAGAATGGTGAAGATATATTCACTTCAATGAAAGATTGTATTTTAAATTAAACACTTAAAATAATATAATGGTCATCAATATACTGTTCTTTCAACCGATATCTGGTGCCAAATACAGCCGTTCAAACGTGCTCGTTTTTTCAGTGCCGCTGTGGAAGGACCACTGCCTGCTCGATCTGCTTCTGATGGCTGCTAGCATCGGATGCAGATTGAGCAGGCAGTGGGAAGGACACAGAACTCAAGGACGGTTGTAGTTCGAACTCATGACGATAGACGGAGCCGTGCGCCTCAGCATGGCGAATATGATACAATCACTTCATTGAAAGAAACGTATTTTTTCTTTCAACAGTACAACAATCGTCACCGTGAAAAGTTTCGTACAGTAAAAGGAAGATAACAACCTACATATAATTGTAACTTCAGCTGTACTCTCAAAGTTTTCTCAATATCGCCGTCAAAGACAAGACGGACTGGCACAGGGATTACATAATACAAGAAAATTGGTGCGTGGAAATTAAGCGTCTTAATAAGAGTTGAGGCAGACATCCCCGAGTGAGTCATCTAATATTACCACCGGCAATATTTCTTAAATAACAAGGAATTTTGAAAAACAACTTTAACAGACAGAACCTTAGAAAAAGGGGCTCTTAAAATTAGTGGGTACAATTAATTAATTTTAATTAATTAACATTAAAAAATGTACATAAGTATAGTTTTCAACACAGACTTACATATTTAAATGGAAAGTATAGTTTTCAACACAGACTTACATATTTTAAATGGAAAGTATAGTTTTCAACACAGACTTACATATTTTAAATGGAAAGTGTAGTTTTCAACACAGACTTACATATTTTAAATGGAAACATCCTTTATCTTTAGCATAATTGAAAGCAGGAACAAGAGGGATTAATAATGTAATTTGTTACAATGTAATACATTAATTCAATGCAGAGTAATTGCAATGTGAAGATGACGCTTGAGACATATTCCTCAGCAGTTCAGCCTTGTGTCTATCGGAGAAAATGAGATGAAGGAAGAAATTTGATAATGCAGCTTAGTAGTGCGAACAGTTTGTTAAAAAATAAACATAAACAGCGCATTACCGTAAATGCACATGCCAACATTTTAACAACTTTGTTCTTGTAAGAATTCTGTACTGTATGGAATACCTTTGTCAGAGAATTGTACACATTCAATTATGCGCGCGCGCACGTGGGGATAACACGGCACAGCATATCTGATGTAATTCTACCGCAGGCTGCCTCTATGCGATGTTTCGTGTCCTTTGAAGTTGTAACTGTTCAGGAGTGTAACTCCACCGTCAATTCTGGATTTAATTCACGTATTATATTGTAACACTCGGTGAGGAAAGCAACGGGAAACTACCTCACTCCTCATTTCCCTAGTACGCCTCTTCAGTGATGACAGCTGATGGCAGAGCTGTTGAAATCCAACCAGCCTTAGGGCTGAAGACTAAACATACATACATACATACATACGTACATACATACAGACATACATACATACATACATACATACATACATACATACATACATATTGTAACAAATGACATTATTAAACTCTTTTTTTTTCTATTTCCAACTGTGCTAAATTTATTACGGGTTTCCATTTTAAAATAACTAAGTTTGTTAAAAATTATACTTCCGTATAGTTTTTAATGAATGTATCCACTAATCTCGCAAGCTCCTCTCCTAACGTTCTGTCTGTGAAAGTTGTTTTCCAAAATAACATTTAAGAAATATTGTCGGCGGCAATGTTAGATGGCTCGTCCTGTATAGAAATAGATATCATCAACACCGACATGAGAGCTCTCAACCTACAGCGCAATGATGTTTTCAATTAGGAAATGGCGTTCCTGATCCGTCAGCGAACAGTACACCAGTAGGATAAAAGCTTAGAAGAACATAGAGAGATAAGAGGAATTCATTTTTTCTGAAAAGGGTACAAGAGTTTCAACAAATGTGGTTGTACAGAAGTGTGCATATTAATTGGGACAAGCTCATATTTTACAAAGAATTGAAGTTGGTTAGCTGTAACCGATTTTATCTGCCCAACTTTTGTACTGTTGGTGGACTACTGTTGCCTTGACCATGAACAACAATTGTTGGTCCCCTCCAGTTCAGTTGAGTGCTTGTACTGTATAGCAACAGTGTGTGTTATTTATGTGTTCTCGAGAGGAAAACTTTGTGTTTGTTTTAAAATGGACATTTCACCAATGAAGCGCGCTAAAACAGTTGCTCTTCGTGAACACACGTCTATGACTATAAAAGACATTGCCTATGTTCGTGTGGGAAAATCTAGTGCTTCAAGGCTTCTTAGGGCATGTCGTGACACTGCCTCTTTGTCTCCAAAGAGAAAAGGCAGATGTGAACGGAAACGAAAAAGCACCCCTAGAACTGACAAAATTCTACTTAGAAACAGTAGAATTCATCCTCACAAGACAAGCAAAGACCTTCAGAGAGATTTAATGGCTACTGGGGTTGAAATTGATTCTTCAACGGTACGGCGTAGGCTTCTTGATTGTGGGCGGAAGGCTCGAAAGAAAATAAAGAAGCAGTTGTTAACGCCTGCCATGAAGAAAAAACGGTTGGCATGGGCCAAAATATATCAATCTTGGACTTCCAATGACTGGAAACATGTAATTTTCAGTGACGAATCACATTTTATTGTTCAAGGTTACAGAGCACGGGTTGTCAGGCTAAACACCCATGAGGCAGTGCGAGCTGAGTATCTTGACCAGACTTTAAAACATCCCCCCCCCCCCCAAAAAAAAAAGTTTTGGGGTTTCTTCACTGCAAGTGGTCCTGGGCCTCTAGTTCCAGTTGATGGCATGATGAATTCAACCAAATACATGGACATCCTTAGGCGCAGTATTGTGCCATTCCTACAGACCTTCGCAGATGGTGGAGGAACATTTCAGCATGATCTGGCCCCGTGTCACACTTCTGAAGCAGTCAAGACATTCGTGGAAGAAAACAACATTAATGTGCTTCAGTGGCCTGGTAATTCACCAGACTTAAACCCCATGGAGAATTTGTGGAGTATTGTGAAAAGGCGTCTTGGTAAAATGGACTGTTCAACAAACGAACGCATGTTAGTAAATGTGGTAAAAGTGTGGTTTCATGACGAGGAACTACGAAACATCTGCTCTAACCTGATCGAATCTATGCCACAACGTGTTCAGATCGTCGTTAAAGCAAAAGGAGGACACATTAGTTATTAATATTCAGTGAGCTCCTAACTGTATTATACGTATAGTAATAAATCGTCTTGTCCCAATTTGCACACTACTGTAATTACTGTAAGGAGAAATGCAGGGTCTCTCATATAAACCTAGACGGAAAGCACAGTGTTTGTACTCTGCGCTACGGCAGCTGCAGTACGGGAGGCGCGCGCACAGTTCTTGACCTTGCAAGCACCCTGCACATGTTCGACCTGGCAAGCACGAGTCGCCAGTCAGAATCTCAGCTGTTAACATGCTGAGAGAGTTAATATTGCAACACCGTATTTCCGTATGTAAAATTTCTGGTTTCATCTTAATGGTCGCGTGAACAGTCATAACTCTCGCTATTGGTGTGAAGATAATCCTAATGGTGTTTATTAAGTCCCTCATTATGATAGAAAGATTGGTGTTGGGTGTGCTGCAAGACGAATAATTGGGCCTACTATTTTTTTCGAGACGACAGTAAATGCAGAGAGGTACAGAGATGGCATTTTGACGCCATTCTCCATTGCTTAACGGAAGAAAAGGAATCGCGTAGGTGGTTTTAACAAGATTCAGCCTCTGTTCATACAACAGAAGATTCCTTTCTTACAATATCGGAAGTATTTGCAGACAGAGTGAACAGTGCTGGTCTAATTTCCCCTCGTTCTTCAGATCTAACAGGTTTGTCATTTTTACTTGTGGGTTAAACTGAAAGAAAAAGTGTATCGAACAAATCCTCACACATTGGAGAACTGAAAGAAAACATTACGAACGAAATCAGAAACATTACAGTGGCAGAACTCACTCGAGTCAGCCAGAATGTGGTTACCACATACAACGATTCTCTCCCAAATTACGCAATGAAGCCCAAAGTTTTAAATAAGTTATTTAGATATCAAGTGTTTTAACGGCCTTTAAGGGAGTCACGTGGCCCAGTAATCAGATTCGCCGTTTATCATACAACACAGCTCCTGAACATCACGAAGCTGAGTGAACCACGTTCGAGCCCTTAGAGCCTCCGATCAGAATTAAAATATATGGACGAGCCAAATATCGAACTTCGGTCCTCTTGGTTATGGGCTAATCTGTTCCTTCAATAACTATCGGTTTCAAGTGTCTCACGAGTGTTGTCCTGGGAAGTATTTCTTTAAAGTTCGAGAAAATTTATAGACATGAGTCTCTCGCATTTAAGCAATCTATAAGAGCCAAACGAATGCGGCGGGAGTCGATCCCACAACCTCGATTATAAGTGGTGAAGACCAAGTTATAAACTGTTCGGTACTGACCGAGCTAATCCCAAGTCTTTCCGGCCAAGTTACAATAACACCGAACTGCCGCACTGGGTGATTCCGAAGCCAAGAAATCCGATTATTAGGGATGGAATTCGGAGTTTATCTCTATACAAATGTAATTTCGAGTATTATTTTAATAATTTGTTTTACGTCGCACCGACACAGATAGGCCATATGGCGACGATAGGATAGGAAAGGGCTAGGAGTTGGAAGAAAGCAGCCTTGGCCTTAATTAAGGTATGGAAATGGGAAACCACGGAAAACCATCTTCAGGGCTGCTGACAGTACGGATCGAACCCACTATCTCCCGAATGCAAGCTCACAGCTGCGCGCCCCTAACCGCACAGCCAACTTGCTCAGAAATTTCGAGTGTTTAGTTTCAGCAGGAACTCAGGTCGTTCTACATGAAAGACTACGGGACAACATGTTTCCGATAAGATAGCTTCCGTTTAGCTAGAAAATAGAGACGAATAATTGTTTTACAGTGCTGCCCAGGCGACAAGAAATCAAAACGAGATGCTATTTTGTCGCAACATTTATGTACACAGTGTTCTTCATTCTTTTACCATTTCACAGCTTGAAACATAAAAGCAACACCCTGGTGACCGGCAACAAACAACAGCGATATAACACAATACCTGCGTGTGGGAGGATTATGTCAATGTGCCCACAAAGCACGAGCAAATAAACAGAACCGCCCGCACTTGTAATATTCCACTACGCTCGGGTGTGAATAGCGAGCACTGTCACACAGAACAGGATGGGACGGTAATCAGAATGCTAACCGAAACAGGATACCCACCAATGTAGGAATAATCGTTATATACCGCTTCCGATGATTTTGATGTAAATCAATTTTAACCAATACAAAAAACAAAAACAGAACAAACATTTCGTACCTCTTTAAAAGTAAAACAGATAGCTTGTCTTTTGAATTTACAGTGGTAACAAAAAAAGGTCACGTTATGATCGAGGCAACAAGTTTCCACTATAACCAAGAACGTTCAACTTACGTACATAATATGAATAATTCTAGTTAATAGGGTCTCAAATTGTTACACTTCAATTATGTAAAAAAAAAAAAAAGAGTTTGATATTTAACGTCGCACCAACATATGCAATGTTTCGGCATCGGTGCGGTAGGAAAGGGTTAGGAGTGGAAGGAAAAGTACTGGTCGTGACCTTACGTATAGTACTCGGGACGTAAGGTCAACTTGAGCAGTAATTTGTTTTAGGTCCCAGTACCGGTGTCGCTTTAGCGATCCTCACCTGGGCTGTTTGGGAAAATAGATATAAAAATACGGTAATAAGTATAAATTGTTGGTTGATGATAATAATAATAATAATAATAATAATAATAATAATAATAATAATAATAATAATAATAATAATAATTGAACTGAAGATACTGACATTCGTAGGAAATGTCTGTTATTGAACGTTAACTTGGCAGACCAAATCATTGCGGTGTTGTGCCATGGCTGTTGTGTTAGTTTTTAATCAATGTGTTTGCTTCAATGACAGGTGGTAGACTCGGGTAGTCACCAATCCGGGTACTAACCATGCCCAATGTTGCTTAACTGTAGGATTAGCAGTATTAGCGCCAGAGGGCCCTGTCACTGTTTATTGACGGAATATTAATTTGCGTGTGCCAGGTGTTAGTAGCACTGTAAATTTTTAAAACTGATTTGGAAAGTAGCATCGTAATTTGCAGCTTTGTGGGCGTCCTGTTGGTTTCCAGTGCTCCGGTTGTGGTGATTTTGATTTACTGTTTTGTGGGTTTACGGAAGGTAATTGTGGTTTCTTGAGCAGGTTGTTGTGGTTTAGATCTGTTTGTGGGGTTCTATACACTAAAAAGCAAATATCGCCGCTCTATTCGCTTTCTTCTAATGGCTCATCCCTGCTGCCAACTTGACTAGTTACATATTTAAATCATGATATATAAACATCAACAAACTAACCTCAGTATAAGTATCAATAATGGAGGTTCCCTTGTCCTAAGTAAATGATCAATTAAGATATTCATAATTACGCCAGTTTTCAAGCTCAGTGAGGAATTAAGAAAATAAACACTCACTCTCACTCAATGTTATATATTCTGCCTTTATTTTGATGTACGCGTTACCACAACCGTATCCTTCGGTGTTTGCCTAGAAATGGAAGGAAATTTCGTAATCAACCTATCCTATCCTATCCTATCCTATCCTATCCTATCCTATCCTATCCTATCCTATCCTATCCTATCCTATCCTAACATCCCTTCTTGATATATGCTATTACTTGTCGGACTGAAGTGAAACCACGCTGCAATAATACACACAAGCAAATATATTACATATGCATATGCCGTGAGTCAGTAAGAATTCACAAGGGCTAAGACTGCAAACCGTACCAAACGCGTGACAAGACGAGGTTAGGATAGGATAGGATAGGATAGGATAGGATAGGATAGGATAGGATAGGATAGGATAGGTTGATAACGAAATTTCCTTCCATTTCAACTGTACTGATTTTCATAGGTGAAGTAAAGTTTATTTCCTTTTCGGAGGAGTTCCTGCAGATTTTTCTCGCCTCTTATAGCCCTACAACCTAGTTGAATTCTATTGTCTATATACGAAATGGTCGATATACGACTGTATTAAAAAATGCGTTCGTCATTTAATACCAACTAGGCTACGTTACTAAGTGCATTATTTGAACATGCCACAATTCTACTTACTCAGTATTACCCAAACAGATTTACAATCCTACCAAAAAAAAAAAAAATACTACCGCAAGTGTAACACTAGTGATTTTCACAATATGGTAATTATTATTATTATTAAAGCGTCTTTATTGTGGCGAAGTTAGGGCTCCCGGCCCTTTCTTACACTTAACCACTTCATGTATATACAATGTAATTTTTACATAAAATTTAAACATATGAAATTTTTACAACGTGAAGTATAACTAAAGCAACTAAAGTATCAGTAACTAAACTAAGGTGAGTAAAGTATAACTAAATTATATACAGGAACACATTGCAATAAACAACCATATTCACTCACATTCATGCATCCCATTCACACTCAAGAAAGACTGGAAGTGCTTAAAAGATGACGCTGGCAAAGGAATGGCAGTACGTATCGTACCGGTACGTATAATATCAATCAATCAATCAATCAATCAATCAATCAATCAATCAATCAATCAATCAATCAATCAATCAATCAATCAATCAATCAATCAATCAATCAATCAAGACTAGACTATCAGTCACTACTGATCTGCATTTAGGGCAGTCGCCCAGGTGGCAGATTCCCTATCTGTTGTTTTCCTAGGCTTTTCTTAAATGGTTTCAAGGAAATTGGAAATTTATTGAACATCCCCTTGGTAATTATTCTAATCCCTAACTCGCCTTTCTATAAACGAATATTTGCCCCAATTTGACCTCTTGAATTCCAATTTTATTTTCATATTGTGATCTTTCCTACATTTAAAGACACCGTTCAAACGTCTACGTCTACAAATGCCATTCCACGCCATATCTCCACTGACAGCTCGGAACATACCACTTAGTCGAACAGCTCGTCTCGTTTCTTCCAAGTCTTCCCAGCCCAAACTTTGCAACGTTTTTGTAACACTACTCTCTTGGCGGAAATCACTCAGAACAAATCGAGCTGCTTTTCTTTGGATTTTTTCCAGTTCTTGAATCAAGTAATCCTGGTGAGGGTCTCATACACTAGAACCATACTCTAGTTGGGGAGAGACTCGCATATCCTCTCCTTTACATCCTTACTACAACCACTAAATACCGTCATAACTATGTGCAGAAATCTGTGCCCGTGATTTACAATCCCATTTATGCGATTACCCCAATGAAGATCTCTCCTTATATTAACACCTAGGTAATTAAAATGATTGCAAGTCACGAAAAAATCATGGCTACATAGTGCCAACCTGCAAGATTAACAGTAACTGTAGGACGTCCTATCCGCAAGTAGGACCCCTAAACTGTATGATTATAGCCACTGAATTGAACCCAACAGCTAGAAAATAACTATAAATGACTACCTTCATTACTTTTTTTTTACAATTGGCTTTACGTCGACCGACACAGCTAGGTCTTATGGCGATGATGGGATAGGAAAGGGCTAGGAGTGGGAAGGAACCGGCCGTGGCCTTACTTAAGGTACAGCCGCAGCATTTGCCTGGTGTAAAAATGGGAAACCGTGGAAAATCTTCTTCAGGGCTGCTGACAGTGCGGTTCGAGCCCACTATCTGCCGGATCCAAGCTCACAGCAGCGCGCCCCTACCTTCAGTATTAATAGGGGAGAAAGTACAAGGTTGTACATTTAGTAATAAGCTTACACGGCAGGGAGTATAAAGCTGGCTGATGTGTACAGAAGACGTTGCAACCACGTTTACCCTATGATTCCCAGTAGCTCACTGTAACCTACAAACCAGAAGCTATTGAACATAACATTTAAAGCGGCATAACTCATAATTTCCGACATTTTCGTTTCTTTCTCATTTCGCAATGTATTTATATAGGGCTATCGACTGGTTTTAAATGGGCTCTTCTGACTGAGCTTGAAATGAATGTCGAAACTGTCGTTTGTTTTGGAATGGGTGGATTTCACCGATTTATATAAGGCCCTACCACTATTGAGTTGTATTACTGATTCTCAGAATATTATGTCTACCAAAAATTAAGTAACTGGTTCACTGTTTTCCTAAAAACTGAAACTTCTGTAATAATAATTATTATTATTAATATTATTATTCGAACGTGGACAGCTGAGGACAACGTAAAGTTGATTTTCTTCCTCTCCTTGCCTTTCTGTCTTTCCAGTATTTCTTCATTCTTGCACTATGTTCCCTTCTCCTTTCCTCCGTCCAGAGAGATTTCGTTTGCTTCTTCTCTTCACCTGGAAACCCCCGAAAACCTTCATCCTGTTCCTCTATCTAATATATCGTTTTTTATGATAGCCAGCTCAACTATATTTAACTTTAACTTCGATGAACCATCGGATTTGGGTCATCGGATTTGTATCGATATGATCACAGAGTGAGAGACTACACGAGGCTTGTACCAGAGCAACACAAAAGAAGGAAAATGAAGGAAGGCAACGAAGCGATGGCTGTTTCCACCATTGTGCTTCCTACCTGCAAATATATTTATGTTGGCCGTGCGCGTAGAGGCGCGCGACTGTGAGCTTGCATCCGGGAGATCGTGGGTTCGAGGCCCACTGTCGGCAACCATGAAGATGGTTTTCCGTGGTTTCCCATTTTCACACCAGGCAAATGCTGGGGCTGTACCTTAATTAAGGCCACGGCCGCTTCCTTCCAACTCCTCGGCCTTTCCTATCCCATCGTCGCCATAAGACATATCTGTGTCGGTGCGACGTAAAGCAACTAGCAAAAAAAAATATATATATATTTATGAAAAAGAAAATGTTATGTAGCTATTTTAATAACTTACGGGCAAATATGCCTTATCCTTTTTACCTGTCTACCATAATACATTACAAAGTACAGTATAATATCGCTAAATCACGAGGAATTATGGGCGTCTGAGAGGGGATGTGTTCACTCCTTGTAGGTTCATAAGAGCCGTACTGTTTCCTTAACGTGCACTATATACACATTCCAAAATGTAAAATTCAGCTCTATATACTGAGCCCTTGAACCTACCATTCCATCGTCGGTCGTCTGCCTCGGTTACTTCGGTAGAACAATATTGAATCTTAGATCTTGGGGTCGTATAGGATTATTTTCTGTCACTTCATGGGCATTTTTTTATTGACCGATAGACAGGTTTCAGAGGAGAGCATAACTACTTCAAATAAGGAGCAAAAATGTGCTTACTAAACATTTATTGAACGAAATTACGATAATCATATTTTCTGAATTAAAGAACAAATTTATCACAATATGTCATAAATCAGTGACAGTGCATAATGTGATCGGCGGAAGTATCTCGAAATTATTTACATTAGTGTCTTCCCAAATTTGAAAATGCAATATAAGATTTGTGGACAGCAAAACCAGAAAAGGAACAGAAAACCTGAAAATCGGGCAGCATTAACCCAAACTATAACCGAGAGTTAAAACCCACAAGATCCGTGGAAAATCTGACCTTCAACAAATAGAATTCCAGATTTACATTTAGTTAAAGTTATCCACCAGTCGAATATCCTCTCCGATACCGGAACATTCTCCGATTGGATCCTTAATCGAACCATCCCCTTAAAGTAAACTACAAGTGATCACCTAAGTAATGTAAATAACGTAAAATAAAATATTATAACTGCTGACGAATCGAAACCGCATTCGTAGTGTAAATTCCTTAATACAAAACAAACAACTAAGTGTCAACACACTGCACTATCGTAACATACCGTCCACTCGAACAATAAATTTCGAAGTAAAAGAAAAACCATGTAAAACAGAAAATGAAAGGTCATCGACCTTGAATGTTCGCGGCTAAGTAGTCTGGACCAGTCTACATTAGCCAGGTTTCCACGTGGGACAACCCTTACATTTAAGCCACTAGCCTACTGATGCAACGCTATTATGGAAGCAATTTCCAGCAGTGAAGGTTATGCCGAAACGTGGCCTAAATAGTGCCTGCTAATATCTTCCATACCTGCATCCACTATCCTCGTTCAAGTCGATTCATGAAAATGCCTAACCTATGAGCTGACTATGGAAAAACGGCGTCCTAATCCCATCGTTGAGCCAACGCTACAGTGTCTACACACCTCTGACGGTAATTAAGTACACGAGGCATCCCGAAACTATCGTTGAGTCGACACTAAAGTGTCTACACACCTCTAACAGTAATCATGTACATGCGACCTCCCGAACGTATCGTTGAGCCAACACTATAGTATTTACACATCACTGATAGTGTCGGGCGAAATCGAAAATTTAAAACAATGTCCGGATATTTCAATCTAATTCTCATTGAAATTAAAGCACATGAAGTAAACTCCGCTCAAAAATGAACTCGAATCTGGAATAATATTAACTACGTCCATATCCGACGATAAAGTGTAAAATCGAAATTAAATAACGGGGTTGAATAGTTCAATCTATCACTCATTAAAATTTAAACACATACAGTGAAGTTCGCTAAATAAAAGTAAATTCAGATCTCGTCTGATATTACGTGATATTACTGAAAACAATTATCACAACCACTACGATATTCGCGGCATAGCCTAGAGTGCGAGGCTCCAAAAATCCTGCCATGTCAACACTCGGAACATATGTCATAGTAAATTCTCCAGTGAAGTAAACTTTCAGCAACATAAGCAGGGTAAATTCTCAATCTGATAAACCCATTCTTTCCAATTCCAATTCGCGACGTTTCTCGCCTCGTCAAGATACAGAATAAAATTCAATTTCCAATAACCAAATATTACTTCCACCGTGTGTAAGAACGTACTTTGTTCGTGAGGTCGGTTATACAAAATGCACTTCGCTGGTATCAAATGGAATCGTCACCTTGACTTAACTGACGTTATCTACAGTCTTACGTAAAATAATAATCATGGGAGAATATCACTTGTACTTAAAATACGCGTTACATTGCACTCACTTAGATTTGACAACCCTTATATTTTTCAATTACACTGTTCAACATAATTCAGGATCGCTACAGTATGACGCTCGTCGTATACAGCCCGTTTCGGAAATATTACACACCAGCACAAAAAATCCTTTCCATCAAACTACATGGCCTTTTCTCTTCGGCATCCTGCTTAGAGCTTCCCACTCATAAAATACAGGGCTTACTCTGCCACAAACGTTCTTTCTAATTATTCTCATAAATATTTCACTGCTCATTCCGATCCATTTTCTTCCGGAGCTTGATAAAAATGTAAGTACAAGTCATCCCATAACCAAACAACTTCATAATAATCTCAAAGTAGCTTCTCAAAATTTTTCCAGACCTCAGGAGCAAAATAGCATGCCGTGGTTCTATCCCTCAAATACACGGTGTCACAAAAATAAATTTTCAAATGCCAAAATTATCTTACTTCATTGGATTTCGATATGAAACTGTAGACATCGCTCACACAACTGCTGAATTTATTATTATTTCAATTTACTCCCAGCACGATTATTATTATTATTATTATTATTATTATTGGACTTTCACATTTATAATTGTTATCTTTACTTTATCAATATTTCAACGTTTACCGGCGTGAACATATTTAACTGATTTTGTTGTAATATTTAACTCCTTCACATTTTAAGAAGATCAACACAGTTTTACACGCCGCGGCTAAAAAAATGACCGACAATCGCACCTACAGTGTTTCCTGGAACACTTCCTGCGGACATGACACAAAATCACCATCGCAACACAATTAATTCTACATACGCCCCCTATACAACACGGTGTCAATTTACTAATTTAAGAGGACAAGCAGCCACATTTCTAAATACAAAGACAATATTGGAATCAGAACTGTAATTGTGCAGATTGATGTGGCGTCATTTTGGCTGTATTTAGCAAGCCAGCAACCTCCGACTTAGTGTCTCATGATGATAAGTGGCACTCTTAAATACTAACTTATAAATTACACTGACTCTACACTGCTTGATTCAATACAAATTAATTCTTTTTTTGATACATTATCTATCTATCTATCTATCTATCTATATATATATATATATATATATAAGAGTTTAGTCTGTACATTGCTCAGAATTTGAAAAGTGGTATTTCTGTATCGATCATGTCCACAGTAAGAAGGAAATGCACTTTTTACTTTTCCGTAATTTCTTTCTGTCTGTCTGTCTGTCTGTATGTATGTATGTATGTATGTATGTATGTATGTATGTATGTATGTACACGCATCACTAGAAAACGGCTAAAGAGAATTTAACGAAAATCGGTATCCAAAGTCGGAGAATTAGTCGCTACAATCTAAGCCATAAATAATTTTATTCATGCTGATAGAAATGGTAGTTTAGGGAAAGGCCGAAAATTTTGATTTTCAAATATTTATGTTATTAATGATCCTATCTTAATAAAAATTGGTATGCGAAGTCAGGGAGTAAGTCGCTACAATCCAGGCCATAAATAATTTTATTCACTCTGAGTGAAATGGTAGTTTAGGGAAGGCCTAATATTTAATTCTTAAATATTTTCATCATTAGTGGTCCTATCTCATTGAAAACTGGCACACAAAGTCGGAGAATGAGCCACTACAACCTAGGCTATAAATAATTTTATTCACGATGAACGAAATGGTAGTTTAAGGGAAGGTCTAAAATTTAATTCTCAAATATTTATATTAGTGGTCGTATCGATAAATACTGCATAACCAAAGTTATATAAATTACATTTCCGACCATTTATGTCTTATACATTTTTACCGTACCGGCTATAACACAGATATTCATGAATTTGTATTTTTGTTGCTAAGTCCATATCGACGCCGAGCCACAAGAAAATGGGTTAACATAATTTAATGAAAATCGGTATATAGAGTCGAGGAATAAGAAACTACAGTCTAAGCTATAAACAATTTTATTTACCCTGTATGAAATTGTAGTTTAGGGGAAGGTTCCTAAAATTTAATTTCCAAATACCTATGTTTTTGGTCCTATCGAAAAGTAATGCATAACAAAAGTTACAGAGAATAAAATTTTCGATCATTTATGTTTAATTCAGTTTTACCTACCGAGTATGATGGGTGGTATTTCAGATTCAGAAGAAAACTAATTGTGAAGGCCTACAATATTGAAAAGCACAACATTGATCAACAATAACATTACATTCGCCATTGTTTGTTGTGATGTTATTTGCCTCTTAATTTGTATGCTGCCTCTCAACTCCGATAGATGGGATTACTGATGCGTACCGAGTATAACAGCCTGACTGAATATTGGCGGGAAATAGCCGGGGAGTTAGAAAACTTTCTTCTTTAGCATGCCATTCCCCTGGTCCATACTTTTTCTGATACAGCCGGTACGTAACACACTGGTTCTTCTTAGTATTCCAATTATTCGATCCCTACTCTGACGCGCTGTTTTGAATGAGCAGTGTGCATACTTAAGTTAGAGGCAGTCGTAGTAATAGTAATAGTAGTAAGGCCTGGTCTAGAATAACAATTTAGGCCTATTCCTAATTACAGCACCACAGTTCACTAAATAACTCAAAATTCAACTCTGGAAAGAGCCGTGTCTTAAGAAAAGCTTCTTCCTCTTCACTTTTATTAAATTCTACATTCATTTTATTCGAAATTATCAGTGAAGAGGAGATTTCTCCTCTGGCTTGGAGGAAACATTTTCCTCCAAGTCAGATAGAATTTTCCGCCGCCAGTGTAGTGAACTGATATTTTCCGATTCATCGGATACTCCTAGGAAACAGATTAGTAAAACGGAATAGTTTTGCCCTGGGAGTCTCCAATATTTTGCCCTCTCCCCGCCGAAAAAAGACGAAGGATATTCACGAATCACGGCTGTCTGCGGCTTGGTCATTCCAGCTCTGGAACTTTGGACTGTTAGATCGGCAGTGTAGTCCTGTTCGTTAAAAGTGAGAAAATGGGTGGTGTTTCATTTGATCGAGTATTTCATATGAAAGCAATGCTTTTAATCGCGCCATTCCTACTGACGTCATTGTAATGTATGTTCATTTCAGTTGGGAAAACCATTAAGACAGTCTTTCTGAGGATGTAAAAAGGCAGGAGGAGAGTGAGTGTCTACCATTACAGTGAAAATTCCCTAACTCAGTCTTCATATGAGAAAATATGTTTGGTAACTTCCCCGTCGCGTTTCTAGGGTAACGTTAAGAGCTATGCAATTTAATACAATCTTGCTCACAACGTGTACACTAGAATTCCGTATAGAATGTAGAATTTCGTAACGAAGCACGGGTACATCAGCTAGTAATCTAATATAACAACACTTTGAAACACACCAAAGTGAAAAATACGGTGGACAAAATTATAACAACGTGACTGATTGGACCGCGGTGAAACTACTACGGTGTTCGTTCCTGTATATACGTAGGAAGAGATAACGTTTGTCTGGCCTTTTCACCCGCAAACCAAATGTTTCCCTCGAGGTCAGGTAACCAAAAATCGTGTTAACAGACTAGATAGATAGACTTTAATCTCCCTTACAGAAGTTCATTAAACCTTTCGTGATCACTAATATACGGTGTCACAATGCGATGACTACAGCATTACTGTTACTTAACTGAAAGTTTTCCCAAAATTTGTATTTCCTACTTCTCTCAGCAGAGCCAGCTGGAGGCAGTAGCGGTACGTGTTCCTCAGGTAGTAGTGATTATTGCTCTAAGAGGGAACGCAACCAGGCAAATGTGGTAGTACTAATCGCAAGTAATGTCAACCCATGGTGTTCGTCGCATAATGGTACTAATCACAGATTGTCTCATGGTTTCAAAAGTATCATCCCTTGGTCGCCCCTTGTATTCGCCTCTTACAAGAGGCAGGGGATACCGCCGCCGGTGTATTCTTCATCTGCGTCCCCCACTCATAGGGAATAAAAGATATCCGACACTTCAAAAAATGAAGTACTGGACAAAGGAAGACAAGAGCCACAAAGAGCATGAAGATGAAACATTCCGTAGGACTCGAATGCTCTAATACCGTCAGGGTTGAACAAGGCAGGTCGGACAGGATAGATGAAAGTGAGGAGGAGGAGCCTAACACAAGAAAATGGAAGCAATGCAATGACTCAGTTAAGGGCCCCGTGCTCGCTAACACACGCTCCCAAGTTGACAGCCTTGGGACCCCTTTTAGTCACTTCTTACGACAGGCAAGGGATACCGTGGGTGAATTCTTCGTCTGCGTTCCCCACCTAAAGGAGGTTACCACGTTAATCCTTGCTCACAAATCCGTACAAAGAACGGGTACTATAGCTAGTGTTTCATAATCCTATCCAGTACTTCTCGATGACACAGCAATGACTCCTAGATTAGTATCTAATTTTTCACTTGCATACCCAAGACCTTTTTACACTTATTTTGCTGTTCTGAGAAAACGTGTACACAGGCACTTGAAAGTTTTCGATACATGTGTTCTCTGCTTCCAGCTCGCATGTTCATGTAGTGCAGGCACGTTATTTCTTGGAGTGGAGAATAGGAAGAGATGTTCGCAGTCTTCACACGGCGAACGGCACAAGCTACATCACCTGATGCATCCTGTTAATTATAAATATTAGATAAAGGAGTACTTTTACTTCGCTGACTGGATCGTGCACTTTTTTCCATCAGAGGGAGGGTGGTGGGAGGTGAAGCCAACAAACCCCTCCTCGGTATATTGGTCAACACAAGCTACGTAACAACCATCGCCGTCCTGCTAATTCTAAATATTAAATGAGGCATCTAGAACCTGGCTCGAGAGAAAGCTTTATATTTGCAGGCTGCGCTCGTTTTCAGTCCGAAGTTCATCTGCAGTAGTTTACGACATCAATACTAGTTGGTTAAGTAAAAATATTTGGTTTCCTAATGACTCTCATAATCGAACGTACTCTTAATTGATCAGTATCATACATTTTATCGCACATCTCAGCACTAATGTTCTTAAAAGTGCCCACTGTTTCTAATTTTTTATAGATAGACCTATATCTAGCATCTGTTTTGGTATCCAGACTTCAAAGATTAATAACGTGCCCATCCCTTAACAGTTTTTTAATTATTAACATATTCATTAACTGCATGCTCCATTACAATTTATGTAATACTACATGCATTAGTATTCTCTTGTAGTCGTGATTACATTTTCTATTCATTATGTTACCTATACCTACATGTTTGATTTTAATGTGTCTAGCCTAGAAACATCATGTTACAGTTTTTCTTTTTCAATCAAAGTGTTCTTTCTTGACATAACTATGCCCTACATCAGGTTATCAAAATTGATACACTTCACAAACAGTTTAAAGCTTTAAGTATTGACCTATAAGTTCATTCTCGCTTGTAGGCCAGTGGCCTCCTGAGTTGATTACATTTGTCTTTAGTTTTATCCTTTCGTGTTTTAATAATTCACACTCATATAGGATGTGGCCCACACTTTGCGTTTCTTCGCCGCACCGACACGTCGCATGCTCTTGGATTTTAAATCCATGCAGATAGGTCCCTATTTTTCCATGCCGTCATATTGTGGCTTAAGATAATTTTTGAGTCAAGTCTCGCTTTAACACACGGAAAATATGCTTTCGTTATTGATCCATTGGAAGTTTCTCTCCAATCTTCTTCCCACAATTGTAAACTTCTCTCACGCAATACGTTTTTTACTGCACCATCAGGAATTTGATGATGATGATGGTGATGATGATGATTGTTGTTTTAAGGGGCCTAACATCGAAGGTGATCTGCCCCTAAGGAAACGAGATGGACGACATCATCAGGAATTTGATCGAAAGTCACTTCTAGGTCTGTCCTGCTGGCTGCTTGTTTACGAGTTTACAACGAAAATTCTATATCTTTTCTATGAAACACTGATGATTGCCGGCGAAACGGGAGTCATCGAGCATCGTTTAAAAGTATTTTCTGTGACACTGGTTTAATCAAAATAGGAGTGCACACTTTAGGTACTGTCCCTTCTCAGTAGCTCTCTTCTTGGACACGTTCCTGCAACAAAATGAATGCATGATTCGTGATAACCATTTGATTCTGATTCTAATTATTTGTATATTATTACTGTTTAACGTCACGCTAGCGGTGTTCGGCGACAATGGGACAGGAAAGGAAGATAAGGAACATGGCGTTAATTAATGAAGAGGCCTCACATGAACATAACAAATCAAGGAAAAGCATCTTCAAGACTGTCGACGGAGGGACTCGAACTCACCATCATTCGAATGCAAGATTATTGTCACAGGGAACATAGCGTGTAGCCAATGAGATAGGTGTTTCGAAGTTCACACAGAAAATACTCGCCTTGTAGAACGGAACAATCGTTCAGATTTGAGAGTAATGCAGTATCTGCGGGTGGCGCACACCGTGCTAAGCCCGACTCCAGCAGGATATCGAATTTTACGTCATGCCACGTCAAGTTATTTATTCTGGTCGAAATTGGTTGTGCTGCAGGTAACCGTAATTATAAAAGAATGTCTATTTTTATAACCAGCCAGGCCACTGGAATGTCACAGAGTTGACAGCGGGACATAACAAAGGACGTCTATCACATATTTAAATGTTCTTCTTGCGAGTAACAACAATTGACTAACGCAATTTGCACGTCATAATCAACTTGGCTCTACTCGAGCTGAATTAAGTATAACGACATAAGGCATGGAAGGTACACCAATTCTACAGCAAAGAAAGGTTTAATGTTATTGTTGATTAATTCTGTAGACTTCGGGTATTCGAGCCAGTACCATAGTTTAGATTTAGCGCATCTGTCTATTACTAGCAGGCCCCGTGTTGGATTCCCGGCTTGTCAAAGAATTTTAATCCTGTACCGAGGGATCACTCAGCCTCATGAGACATTGAGAAGCTTCCCGTTATACTGACTGACCTTTGCGAGTTGAGGAGCTCTCTCTCTCTCTTCTGCGGCCGGGAGGCGCGATAGTCGAGTCACCAACCTCTTGTAAAAATGGCTGCGATTGGAATCTCGTGGGATTTTTCAGATTAAAAGTCACGCCCCCTGTGGCCCGAATTCCACGTAAAAACAGAGGTCACATAGTCATGATCACGACATCAAGTCATGTACAACTACAAGGATGTTTTCTCCCTTCTGCTTCCACCGATCTCCGCTATATGGCACACGAGCTAGTGTGGTCCATATGATTATTTATTACTTATTATTATTATGTTCCCCGCTGCAGTGTAACTGTTAGCACTATTAGCTGCCATCCTCGGGGGCTCGGGTTCGATTCCCGGTACCGCCAGAAATTTAAGGATGGCAGGAGGGTTGGTATGTGGTTAAAATGACACATGCAGCTCATCTCCATTGGGGTTGTGCCTGAAAATAATTATTATTATTACACCGATAATGAGATTGCCACGAGAATGAAGTATGATGCTAAACAGAAACGTATACATCGAGAAAGACACGAAACCTACGTGTATATAACAACTACCTTATGGATACAGGGGATTACGGAGTACAACTAGCGATATTCTTATTGTTGAGATAGTGATGTCCAGCAGTGTCCTGTTCTATTCCAAAAACAGTCTACACTTTTCTTAGGAACTATACGACCTAGAACTCCCTAAAATTTACAATGAGGTTTACAAACAGTGTATCTTTCCCTAAAATATAAATAATACGGCAATAACCACCTTCAAATTTCGAAGGGAATAAAAAAAATTCAGAGAAAAAATTAGTAGGGTAAAATACTTTTTGGATGCTCTTGTAATTCTTTACTGCAGGTACTAGTATTATTAACTTGCATAAAAGCAATTATGTCTCAACAGATAAAATCTTCCACGAACACTGCACCTGATGTAGCAGGTTTGAATTGTCAAATATAATTTGTTGCCTATCTACATTATTACTATCAATATAATGAGATGGTGTTTGTTTGTTTGTTCGTTAAGGTTAAGCTCGAAAACTGCTGGACCGATTGAGTTGAGAATTTACTAAGGATATAGCTCGAAATCCCGAGTTACGCAATGGATAATTTGGATTTTTATATATCTCACCGTTTCGAACTAATGGAGGATTTTACAGGGATATGTCCCAAAATTGGACAATTTTTGTCCCACATAACTAAAATAACGGGTAAACTGTTGGTTCTAACAAAAAATGAAGTGCACTACATGGCCTTGAAATGACATTCTACAAGAAACGTCATATGAATTTTCTTAACTCTAACAGTTTTCGAGACAGTTCATATTTCTTGTGTTTTTGGTTGTCGTCCCTTTCCCTAATGAATGAATAAGTAGGGGTCGCTTGAAGCTATATTCGTCATCATTCGTGTAGAGTCGTTGTCGTTTGTTTACAGGCCAGCTGAGAATGAACGAGCCATTTGAAGGCTACAGTTGTATTACTGAGAATGCTAAGCGTGCTATAGACTGTAGTTTATTTATTCAGGCATTTTTATAATCATCGTCATCGTATTATATTTTTACCAGTGGCCTGTTGCAGGAATAGCTGCGAGCAAAGACTAAAAATAAAACTGATGATACACGAAACGTGAGAAAACGGAAAATATATTGAACTCCGGAATACCATTTATTTGCCTTTAAACTTACACTTCAGTTGTCACTATACATAGGCTATGGAATTTCTGAACCTTGGCAATTTACAGAATTTTCACAACGAATTCTGTTCGCAAGACATTAAACTATCTCATAAAGCCGGACGTATAATGCTCGTCAATTCTCAGTAGGAAGAAAATCTGAAATGTACCTATGAATCATCCCCTGAATCTTAAAACAGTAAGGTTCTAATCCTGGAACGTGGGTGGCCACGGTTATCAGAGAAGGATGTAAAGATCAATCTACTGCCTTATTACTTGGTTCACTGAGCTCGAAAGCTGCAGTCGCTTAAGTGCGGCCAGTATCCAGTATTCGGGAGATAGTGGGTTCGTACCCCACTGTCAGCAGCCCTGAAGATGGTTTTCCGTGGTTTCCCATTTTCAGACCAGGCAAATGCTGAGGCTGTACCTTAATTAAGGCCACGGCCGCTTCCTTCCCATTCCTGGGCTTTTCCTGCCCCATCGTCGCCATAAGACCTATCTGTGTCGGTGCGACGTAAAGCAAATTGAAAAAAAAAATACATGGTTTATAAAATTATTATCCTGTAGCATCATACCTGTAAGTACATTGTTTACTTTAGGTTGTGCAAAATAAACCAAATCATTGTGGCAACACGAATTAAAATGTTCATTTACCATTTCCGCAGCGAAATGTCGTGCTTGGCAGTGCATACAGGTTTCATTTAATAACACTACACTGAATAATTCAATGTAAATTTCATCAACAAGTATTTTTTGAAATATAGAACATCCTAAGATGGATTTTGTTTTTGTTTCTCGCTTATTCGAACCAACATGGAGCAACAACTAACATTCTGGTGATAACTTGATTTCACAGAGCCATCTATCGCACTAACATAGAATGACTTTTACAGAGCTCTCTATCGGGGTGGCATAGAAAGATCAGCGGAGACAACTTTCATAGAGCCATTTACTTGGGAATACAGTTAACTGCAACGACAAAACCACTGTGTTATTCGAATAAACGGCTATTTTACGCAAATAAAGAACCTAATGAAATAAATAATATTTTTTCTAGTAATCTTGAGATGGAGACATTTGGAAATACTAAGTTCCCATAGAGGGAATTAGATATTAGATATATATAATACACACGTGTTAGTACTGCGGTTTTCTCACAATATTGGGTTACACGTTCAAATGAGATATAGAAGATACTATTTTATCATAATTTGGGCACATCGGTCACGTTGATACACTATTTGGATGCACCCAGACTGTGTAACGGCACCAGACTGGTTGTCAAAGCAATCGGGCTCAATATTATTGGGCTTTCCCAGAGGCCAGCGTGTTTCCATCTCGCGCATCCTACTAATAACACCAGAATTGCCATTCAACTGCAAGGTATTCCAGTTCCCTGTCACACTGGCCTTTGCAACGTCAATAAACAAATCGCAAGATCAGACACTGAAGGTAATAGTACCGCATCTAGAGAAACAGTGCTTCGGTCACAGACAGCTTTACTTCGGATGCACTCTAGTGTCTAAGTGGGCATAACCTATATATTTATGAGGCCCTATCCGATAAGAAGATCGGAAATATTGTCCACCAGAGAGCGTTATAGGACATACATATACTTGTCGCTCACCTTTACTTGAGCTAGTTCACATATTAAACAAAACAGACCACTCGCAAAAAAACATTCAGGACCTGTAACAAAAACTATACCGAATCCCAAACAAGTGGAAGTCGTTCGTTCATTCCATGAACATACCGGAAAGGAACTCGAGTGAATACTTCCATACTGGTCATGAATCTTGAGGCGTAATTTATAAGACGGTTACAGTGAAGTAGTCACACTTACGGACATGAGATTTAGAGTCACAATATTACCAGTTCGTAATAGTTTTGTATTTACGTTACAAGGACTGAAAGTGAGGGTTTACGTACGTTTGAAGGTGAGGCCGGAATTTCGAAATGAATACGACGAACACTTTCGTCCGGGCAATGTACAGTATTTTACGTTATACTAAGTTGAATGTCTTTACTTTTATTTAAATAATACTAAGATGAACATACATAGTGCTCAGTTCAGCGCCCATCTTTCATCCAGTTCACTTCATCCACGAAAGAATTGATATAATTATTGACTCGCCATTACGACGCAGTGAGACACCTGGTAAGGATCTAAGCAACGGTTTTATGATTGCTGATATTTTTTATGTAGCAAGAAGGTGAGTGTCGTAAGAAACTACAGTATGATGGATTTCCACTTTCCACATTCCTTTGAAGGGATATGAAATTCGACATACAGTAGAATGAGATAAGATAAAATAAAATATATGGTTAATGGATTTTTTTTATCTAATGCAAGAGGATTATGGTACAGATACCTAAATATTAATTTTGCTTTAATTCATTTTATTTTCTATGATTGTGTGGAGGGCTCACAGGATTGTTCGTTGGTGTCGTAGCAGGTGGAAGTGAACACAGCCAACTAATCCTTGCATTGTCTTCCTCAAGGCTCACTTCCACGGATTTCAGGATTACGATTTTACCTGTACGGCCACTCCATGTGCCTGAGTGGTGGTTCTATTTTTAAGTTGGAGTAGTTCTCTTAGACGTTAGTCAACAAGCTGGATTTTATCTTTCAGGCTGTTGAAGATACGCTAACATAAGTTAATTTAAAGATTAGAAATGAACACATTTAGTAAAGTTATCCAATGTCATGTGTATATTTCTTAAATACATGACATTAGGATTCTGAGAAAAAATTGTAAATCATGCTGGAAAGCTCAGTAATTCGTCTCTGTCCAGTCAAGCCTTCAAGCATAACTGTCACTCCATCATGAGTCGGAAGGATGAAAATCGCAAACAGTGCCAAGAAATGGCCTCTAGAAATGACTGTTTAATGTTGCAGTTATAACAATATTTAAAGATTTACGGTTTAAATATTTCCTTAAAATTACGAACTTCTCAGAAAATAGTGCATTAAATGAATGGAGCATAAAAGGCTCTACTAATTTTAATTTCACGCATCATCATTTATAGAAAGTAGTAATACGTATTTCAGAAATAATCCAGTATGAAAATTGATCAGTTCATTTCAGCAAAATGAAGCGTTGAAAATCTGCTTCTAGGATTAGAAAATTTCAGTATCGATGTTAGCCATTCTCAAAATTATTCTCATGGCTCCTCAAATTCTAGCCTCAAATATGTCAATTAGAATTGACAAATACAGGAAGTACAGAGATGTAAACACAAATTTCCAAAACTCAACGATGTATTCCAACTCCAATCCAAAAGTAGAACAAATCCGAAATTTAACTTATTATCCATAAATCAATTTCTCTATTCGAGCACCAAATCAGATAATTACTTCTAAAATCCTATTTTTTTACAAGTTGTTTTACGTCGCAACGACACAGACAGGTCTAATGGCGACGATGGGGCAGGAAAGGGTTAGGAGTAGGAAGGAAGCGGCCGTGGCTTTAATTAAGAAACAATCCCAGCATAGGCCTGGCGTGAAAATAGGAAACAACAAAAAACCATCTTCAGGGCTACCAATTCTCAAATCCAAAAGGTCCAAAATCGTTCAGACTTTATCACACAGAAATAATTCTTCTTCTAGCCTTTTCCCCCGACTATGTTGGTGCAGCACTACTTGTGTAATAGGTCCAGTTTTTTAAATTATTGTTTGCTTTACGTCGCACCGACACAAATAGGTCTTATGGCTACGATGGAATAAAAAAGAGCTAGGCGTGGAAAGGAAGCGGCCATGGCCTTAATTAAGGTACAGCCCCACCATTAACCTGGTGTGAAAATGGGAAACCACGGAAAACCATCTTCAGGGCTGCCGACAGTGGGGTTCGAACCCACTATCTCCCGGATGCAAGCTCACAGCTGCGCGACCCTAACTGCACGGCCAACTCGCCCGGTCTGCAAACCTCTGTGAATTAACTATGCGCCTTCACTATCCTCTATTTTCAACTAGTTCCGCAGCCTCATTCAATCCTACAACCTCCTTCATCCATTGAAGCCACTTCATATGCATATCCAGTTCATGCCTGACTTACCCATTATCTCATCATTCCGAGTACTTTTCTGTCATAGCTACAGTCAGTTTGCACCAGCAATCATTCTCGCTGTATTAGTGCCTGTTACTTCCAACTTACGAATGAGATATCCTGGATCCACCCAACTTTCACTCCCGTAGAACAAAGTAGCTCTGAAAACATACTGATGTAAAGAAAATCCAAGAATTCAACTTACAGAATACCGCTGATTGCAATTTCGAATTCACTGCATTAGCCTTGTTTGTATTCATTGGGTTTCACTTACTATAATGATACCATTTAATGCAGCCAATGGCCGTGAAATAGATGCATAAATTTTCACTCAGCGTACAGTCTATAGTTCTCTGTCTTAATCACTACAAAATTTGGTCAAAGACACCACTCTTTTTCCACATTCCTGAAGGTGATAGCGATCACAACGATTCTTGCACAACCGACACACACAATCCTCCAGCGGATCATGATGACTTGTACTGTCACCTATTCTGTGATAAAAGCCATGCACCGCAAATCGTATCATGACATGTCTTAGCTCATTATTTGGTTGTTTCCAATCTTGAGTAGTCATGGCTTCTGTGGTATAGCACGTGCTCCATATTTCGTTCTTCTCTCAATAAAGTTCTTGTAGAACTCTGTCGTAGGTAGGTGTGGAATGTAGTAGCATCCACTCTCGGAGATCCTCTATGAGGAACCTTTCTCTTACTAGTTCATATACCAATCCTAAGGGAGAAATTTCGATAGGCCTAGAACTTTCTTTAAATAAATAGCTTTGGTCTCTTCTAATTCTCTTAAATTACTCTTGGTAAGATGGTCCCATATTAGCTGTGATCCGTAACTCATTATTGCTGAGATCTTCACTTTAAATAGCTTCATCACCGTATACACCGAAAGACTCCTCAGGTGCTTGATTTCATTCGTGGCTATTACCGCAGCCGCGACCTTGTCTTTTATATGTCACTTATTATACTACCATCGTGGGAGGGCGCACATCCGAAGAAGGCTACCTGAAATGGTCCACCTGTTTCAACTCCCCAAGTTTTTGTATATATACTGTACACAAACTTCAAGATTCGTGTCTAACGTTGTCGTCATCAACGTCATTGACCCTACGACATCCCGTCAGCTGTCAGTGTTCGATCAAATTCGGTTGAGGGACAGCACAGTCCATTAACACAGTACTGAGAAATGTTACGGAAGTGCTAAGTTATTCTGCCAGTGATCTATAAAGTGTTTTGAGTGGACTGTATCTCTGTCCCGTATGTATTCTGGCTTCACAGGCGCACTCGAGCATATACGGAAGTGTGATCGACTGATAAAGCGATTTCCATCTTTAAGAAAGAACATATTGCAGTATGCAACACGTCGGATGAAACGTCCGCTAGGTAATATTTTTATCGTGAGAAACAGGAAATAAATGTTATAAATCTGATTGATCAACGTGCTTTGTGGAATATTTTATGGCAGAGTTAATAACCGTACTCCACTCGCTTGGTGGAGCTACTGCTCGCCGGTTAACCCCTTGGGTTTACATCATTGTGTCCTGACAATAATTCCCTCAACATACGAGGAATTCGTGGCAGACAGGAGGTGCTTTCCAGAGTAGCATAATAAAGGACAAACAATAGGGTGACAAGGGCAAAGAGCAAAGCGCTACGGGAATGACGTGAAGGCAGCCTGGAAGCTTTCAGTTCAAATTCATGCGCTATGCAGCTGGCATTCAACTAAACAACAGTGGTGAACTTCTGAAGCTATCACACAGAGCTGCTTTCACTGATTGTCAGATATGCCCGCACAAAGCAGATAGGAACACTCAAATTAATTATATCACAAGTTTAAGAAAAATAGACACAAACATTTGTCGTCAACAGTCCCTCTGAATTACTTTAGGGGGAGGTTTAAGAAGTAAAATAGTTTGCATGTAAAAAAAAAAGAAAGTTATATAAATGCATTTACAAAATGACAAATAACCTGAAGATTTTAGAAATATGCCAAAATCCATTATACAAACTATTTAAGAGTTCCCACCATACATACAAATTTGCTGACTGTAAGCCATCATATACAGTTAAAGAACTTCCTACTAATCATTTATTAAACACACGACCACGCCATGCTTCTTGTCACTTGTTAATTTGTTATTTTCGTTCTTTGTTATTTTTGTATGAGTCTTTTGGCTCAGACTAAAGCTAAGTGTAGCTGTCACTGCTGTCTCACAATCAGTTATTCCTGTGAAGGTTTGGAAGCTGTGTGGTGTTGAGTAATAGCATTCGGGGCACGGTCAGTCAGAGGTGTTACTAAGTCAGTCGAGTTCCACGTTTGGAACCAATAAGATGAAACACTGGCACTTACTTTTCATCCAGCCATTATGCCGCAATGTGCATTTGTAATTTCTTTTGTTTTGCAACTTTTTCAGATATGTATCCGTTTTAGGTCAACTCAAGACCGAATCGGTGGTTTTTACTTTTCGTGTCTGTCTGTTTGTCTGTTCCACCATCACGTCGAAACGGCTGGATAGATCTCAACCAAACTTCATATTTAGGGTATACTCATCCCGGGGAAGGTTTCGATATGCATATCATTTTAAAATCTTTGAACAGGCAGGGGGTTTATAGGAAACCAGAACGGTTTTCCTCCATTTTCTCTTATACTATTGATTTTCGGTAAACTCCGTGGACCGTACGTGAAATGTCTCTTTATTATAAACAACTTTCGTTATGTTCATAATTTACCTTACTCCCCACATGACGGAGAAATTTACTATTTTCTGCGGGTATCATGCTCTGCATTGAGTGAGCGACAGACCGACAACAAACCTATAGGTTACCATGGCAACGTCCCTGACTCCTTGCCAGCAGGGAAGTAACGTATTGCCATTTTCCTCATCATGCTTTTAAATTCGTGGTTGTTCCTTGGGTAGAAGGCAGATATTCGGCCTATCTGCGGGATATTGACGGAATATCGTTTGAGGTTATAACCGCCCTCGAATAGATTAATTACACCATTAGTCATCATCTTATCTGTTTACCTAAGAATCACTGCGCCTAAATTTCTCCTCTGTTACCGCTTTATTATATCCATAACTCACACCAGCATAATTTATTCAGGGACATTTGATTTTCCAATACATTCACTTGGCATTTACATATTTGTCGTTATCCGGCTGTCCTCAGTTATAATCAATTTCCTATTAATTTCAACTTTCTTAACTGTATTATTTTCTTCCTTAATTACTCCGTATGTACGCGAGTGCTAGAATCTACTAAATATATTTCCACCAAACTTCATATTTAGAATCCACCTGTACTTGGGTAGGTTTTAGGGCAAATATTGTTTCTAAATCCCTGAACTGACTGGGGGTTTATACGAAACGGAAGCCGTGATTTTGCACTCCCACAAAATATACACAACCAAACTTAATGGAAATTACCTGCCTTAATGGAAATTAATTTCTAAACCTTTTTTCTCATGTGCATCACTTCGATACGTGGATTAATAAGAGAGATATAATTAACGGACCGTCTTTCGGTACAAGTCCCATCGGACTTGACTCAAGAGCGGGTGCGTGTAAAGCGTATTTCTTAAAACTTTAAAACTACTGAAGATATTCGAACCGAACTTTATATTTAGCATCCACCTGTCCAAAGGTAGGTTTTAAAGGTCAATAAATTTCATGTTCACGGAATGGACTGGTAATTTATAGGGAACCGAAATGGTGACCTTACTCTTCTACAACGTATACAGTACAAGACCAACCTGACTAGAAATCGACCAAACGTGATGGAATTCCATCTCTAAAACTTTTTTTCATGTGCATTTTTTCGTCACGAGGATTAATAAGGGAGATATCATGAATGGTCAGTTTTGCAAGTTAAGTCCAGCGGACATAGCCCAAAAGGTGTTGTACGTGGAGCAGATTCCTTATCTATATATAAAATACGAGTTTTGTCTGTACATTGCTCAGAATTTGAAAAGAATGGTATTTCTGTATCGATCATGTCTACAGCAACAAGAAGATGCAGTTTTTACTTTTCCGTAATTTCTGTCTGTCTATCTGCACGTACGTACACGCATCACGAGAAAACGGCTGAAGAAAATTTAATAAAAATCGGTATGTAGAGTCGGGGGGGGGGGGTGAACCGCTACAATCTAGGCTATACATTATTTTATTCACGCTGAGTGAAATGGTAGTTTAGGGGAAGGCCTAAAATTCAATTCTCAAATATTTATATTATTAGTGGTCATATCCATAAATACTACATAACCAAAGTTATATAGAATTAAATTTCTGATCATTTTCGTGTTATGCATTTTTACCGTACCGGCTATGATAACACAGATATTCATGAATTTGGATTTTTGTTGCCAAGTCCATATCAACGCCGAGCCCCGACAAAATGGGTAAACAGAATTTAATGAAAATCGGTATATAGAGTCGGGGAATAATAAACTACAGTTTAAGCTATAAACAATTTTATTTACCCTGGGTGAAATGGTAGTTTAGGGGAAGGCACCTAAAATTTAATTTTTAAACACCTATGTTCTTGGTCCTATGGAAAAGTACTACATAACAAAAATTACAGAGAATATAATTTCCGATCATTTATGTTTTATTCAGTTTTACCATACCGGCTATGATAAGAGTGGTCAGAACCGGAATACAATTAATAATGTGAAGGCCTACAATATCGAAAGCGTGTAACATAGATCAACAATAACATTACACTGACCGTTGTTTGTTGTAATGTTCTTTGTCTCTTATGCTGCCGCTCAACTCCGATAGATGGGATTACTGCTGCGTACCGAGTATAACAGCCTAACTGAATATCGGCGTGAAATAGCTGAGGAGTTAGATAACTTTCTTCTTTAGCATGCCAATCCTCTGGTTCATATATTTTCTGATACTGCTGGTACGTAACACACTGGTTAATCATAGTATGCCAGCCATTCGATACTTACTCCGATGCGCTGTTTTGAATGAGCAGTGTGCGCACTTAAGTCAGCGGCTCAGTAGTAGTAGGAGTATGAACTGGTCTGGAATTACAATTTAGCCCTATTCCAAATTATAGTACCACACTTCACTAAATAACTCAAAATTCAACCCTGAAAAGAGCCGTTTCTTAGGAAAGGCTTCTTCCTCTTCACTTTCATTAAATCTGCATTAATTTTATTCCAAATTAGCAGCGAAGGTGTGGTTTCTTCTCTGGCCTGGAGGAAAAATTGCCTCCACGTCAGACAGTTCTTTCCCCCGCCAGTGTTGTGAATTGAGATTTTCCGACTCATCGGGTACTCCCAGGAAACAGATAAGTAAACGGGCATAGTTTTTGCCCTGGGAGTGTCCACTATTTGACCCCCCCCCCCCGCCGAAAAAAGGATGAAGATTGTTCACGGATCACGGATGTCTGCGTCTTGGTCATTCCAGTTCTGTAGCTTTGGACTGTTAGTTCGGCAGCATAGCACTGTTCGTTAAAAGTGAGAAAATGTGTGGTTTTTCATTTGATCGAGTATTTCATATGAAGGCATTACTTTTAATCGCGCCATTCCTACTGACGTCATTGTAATGACCCATGTTCATTTCAGTTATGAAAACCACTAAGAGAGTCTTTCTGAGAATCTATACAGGCAGGCGGAGAGTGAGTGTCTGCCATTATAATGAAAACTCCCCAACTTAATTGTGACTGACGGTAGGCAAGCTGGCCTACCATTACAATGAAAATTCCCTAACCCAGTCTTCGATTTGTAGTGATCGGGAAAGGGTGTGTCTGCTATTGTAATCAGTACTGCCCACACCGACTTTGACTGGCAGTAGGAATGGGGTCCTTCTCCTGTATAAAATTTAGAATCACGTAGCGAAGCACGGGTACATCAGCTAGTCTATCTATATAAATAAAATTGTAACGACTGTGTGCCTCTACATTGACTATTTTGGTGAAATTTTCGCACACCTACCCGTTTAAGGGGTAATAATGATCATCTGCATATTTTTTTTTTGGTTTAGTTTCCTGAAAGTCCTAATTTTTACCCTCCTCGCCCAAAATCCAGATTGCGGGATAATCTGCCAGACGAAAAAGAAAATTAAAATTTGACAAAATTATACGTCTTAGCCTGTAACGGACGGAAAACTTCCAAGATCTTTAAAATTTTCACTTTTTATCCCCGAAGAATATCGAAATATGGAGGCAATTTTAATGATGGTGCAGACCTTCGGGAAGTCGTATCACATAACGGATTGCACAATCTCCGTTCAATTTGGAATGATCCACAACCTTGGTCTTATGACTTTTTGTCGTATCTGTATCTTTTTTTACGTTTGATTTTTCTCTATTAATCGATGTTAAGTAAATTTGGACTTTTCACATGCATAATTCATACTTTCAATCACTTATAGGAAATATCGAATCATTAAACTCTTCACGAAAATCGGCCCACCCAGTAGCCATATGTGAGCCAAATGCTATATATATAGCTGTCACATAATTATCCGAAAAGTAATGCAATGTTAGATAATCTTACAAAAACTTTACCCTGTTCAACGTTTCTAATTCAATCTGACCCAAGAATAGATGAGATATCCTTTGTCAATATGACGTACGTTTAGCAGCAGTTAATCTGTAAATGAAGGCCTGCAATATTGTAAACACGCATATACTTTCGTATGTCGATCTACAGTATACATATTCAATGATGTCGATTTGTAGTGATCGGGAAAGTGTGTGTCTGCTATTGTAATCAGTACTGCCCACACCGACTTTGACTGGCAGTAGGAATGGGGTCCTTCTCCAATTCCTGTGTAACTGGCGTTAGTAAGGAAGGCTAACCATTGTAATGAATAGTTCAGTTCTCGATTTGACTTGCAGAAGGCAAAGGAGCATGCAGTTTTGTTTAAAACTCCCCTACCCGATTGTGTTTGGCAGTAGGCAAGGGTGCCCGCAATTATAAACAAATATCATCATCTAATATGTGACTGGCATCAGGCATAGTGGCCTGCTATTTTGATGGAAACTCACCAACTTGGTGTGACTGGCAGTAAGCTGGCTGACAGTAGGAAAAAGGGGCATGACATTATAATGATAACTGCACAACTCAATTTCGACTGATAGTAGGGTAGTTGCCTGCCATTTTAATAGAAACTCCTCAACTGTTATCTGTCTGGAAGTAGGAAAAGGGGGCTGCCATTGTAACGAAAACTCCCCAAATCGATTGTGACCGCGCAGTAGGCAATGGGGCCTGCAATTATAATGTAAACTTTCCAACTCGATTGTGAATGGCAGTAGGCAAGTGAGCCTGCCGTTATATCACAAATCCGTAACAAACACTTTACACTGGAAAGAGCGTACGGGGACCTCCCCATGCTGTTTCTCGGATAACGCTAAGAGACATGCTATTTTAAAACAATCTTATTTACTGCATGTACAGTATTTACTTCGATATTCGAATACAATGTAGAATACCGCAGCGAAGCACGGGTACATTTGCTAGTTAAAAAAAAAAAAATCTTGAGTGGTACTTTGGGCACGCAACTAGCCTCCAGCATAACGAGTTAAACGAAACCAACATCTCTGTTACTGCTCATATCCGAAAGTAGATTACGCAGTGAGATCCGAAGAAAAGGCATCAACACCGTTTCCATCGTGGAGAAATTGTTGTGATGGTACAGATACCTTCAGACTTAAGATTTCCAAAGGTTTCTACATTTATTTTACAAATATAATAATAATATAGTGTCTGTCGTCATATTCTTTCATTTTTGAGAGTTGATGGAATACACGATCGTGTTGGGGCGAAAAACACGATAAAAACACAACGGGAGATAGTACTCAAATGGGGTTCACAAAATTAAATTTGTTTTCTTTTTTAAGTTGCTTTACGTCGCATCGACACACACAGGTCTTATGGCGACGATGGGACAGGAAAGGCCTAGGAATGGGAAAGGAAGCGGTCGTGGCCTTAATTAAGGTACATCCCCAGCATTTGCCTGGTGTGCAAATGGGAAACCACGGAAGACCATTTTCAGGGCTGCCGACAGTGGGGTTCGAACCCACTATCTCCCGCATACGAGCTCACAGCTGCGCGCTCCTTACCGCACGGCCAACTCGCCCGGTAAATTTGTTCTTTAATGCGATGTTAATTTATAAGTGACTGGATAATGGCTGACCCATGATTTAACTATAAGGTTTTAAAGCGGAGACGATATCAATCATATTTTTAAAGTTTTGTCTATTATTATGTTTAGATTGAATTTAAAAAACTGCTAAATACGTTTCATAAAATTTGTCAATTGTAACGTATAGATATCCAATATTTCCTTTAACGTGGTTTTGTCTCAATTCCTTTCGTATGAGCTGGGACATGCTACTCACGAATACTGCTTCTCAGACAGAGAGAAGCGAACAATAAGTCGGCGACTTCCCTCGTCGGACAGACAACGATACCATAACCAAGTACACTCTTGGTTTCTTCGTAACAATAGCGGTTGTGTTTGGTACTCCCTTGCTTTCCGTTCGCTGGGTGGAACCCAAAGCCATCCGAAGTACCTTATTCTAGCACCACACACGTTGTTTTGAAGTGGTAGTGGTGATTATTGTTTCAAGAGGAAGTACAACTAGGCAATCATCCTCTATATAACACTAATCAGAAAGAAAAAATTGACGGGATCCGACACTTCGAAAAATGAAGATAACACGCAAAGAAAGACAGGGACCACGAAGGGCGTGAAAGTAAAGGACTCCCTAGGCCTTCATATTTAATATCGTTGGGGTCGGAAAAGGACAAGAGATGACCAAGGAAGGTCGGATAGGATAGATAAAAGTGAGGAGCCTAGCACAATTAAATGGAAGCAATGCCACAACTCATCTAAGGGCCCAGTGGTCGCCAACCCACGCTCCCGATTTTAGAGCCCCTGCGGCCCCTTTTAGTCAGCTATTACGACAGGCAGTGGATACCGTGGGTGTTATTCTACCGCCCCCACCCACAGGGGAGGAATGTTGTTTTAAGGCCTCAGTTTTAGTGATGCACCATTTGGAGGCGCTAGTCGTGGTGTTTCTTGGCGATCGGGCCCACATTCTGCCCACGTTCAACCATTTTCTACGGCTTGATGGTATCCCTATACACATATGCTCTTATTTCTGAAAATATTCAACTTCTATAAACAAATCAACAGAAATTAACACGTTCCAACATTACTAAAAATGTACTGGACGCATTTTGATACAGTTTCCAGGGTTCTATAAATGGCCGCAAATTTAAATTTCCACGCTTGGGAAACCGCGGGAAAAAGCTAGTTAAGAATAAAACGCTATTTGTTGCTCTATCCATTACTATATGCTCCTGAATATTTTCGAACATGTATCTAGGTTTGGCAGCCTGCACACTTATATGAAGAAGTAGAGGGAGCAACATAACTGGTCTCCAAGAGACACGTAATATTAACCATCTGCAAATCTTCTGAAAACTGAAAACTGATTTCACTTTGTTACAGCTTCAGAGGCATTGCACATTTCTACATCTCAAAACATTATGCGAGGATGCGTAAGTAGGGCAGTCTCCGAGAAATAAAACTATTGGCTTCTTTTCCCGTACCTCAGGCCTTTAACAGAGACACGAATTATGATGTAACGACAAAAGCGGGGAGAAGACAAAGGAAATGGGATTTCTTACGAAGAAAAGAAAAAAAGAATGTTGAAGACAATCGGAAAGGGTAGCTATGATTGACACAGCTCCATTAAGAGACTTTTATCGAGCAATTGCCACGGAGCGCCGACACCAATGGCCCGCATGAATCACATTTGTATCGTAGTGTGACGTGGCTCATAGCCAGCAGAATATACTGTACGACCGGAACTCCTCGTGACAACAAAAACAGCTGATATCTGTCAGCCAATAGGCGCCATAGCTTGTCTTTCCAGTCATCACTCCAGTGTGAACTCCAATTTGTTCACTCCAACACAAAACACAATATCCTACATTATACAACCCGACCCCCCATAAAGCATCGTGGAAACGTAAAATATCGACTCATTGTCAGAATAATACAGAGAACGTTTTTTTAGTTCGAATAACCTAGTAAAATATTATAGCAGTCGTTGACAGTTTGTGACGGTCCTTTTTCCAACAAAATAGCTGCTAGATATTCCCCACGATGATTTATGTCAAAACTTTTCTGTGTATACACTTCCATGTGGTTTGTTACACAGGGTACAGCAGTCAGCGGTAGATCCAAGAGGAGAAGATACAATTTCGTCCAACATAGAACAGTAAATATTCGAATTCGTACGCAAGCGATAATTCAGCAGAAAAATGTCATGTAAATGTATGCCACGGATTCACACTAAAGATATCGATGTTGTTAAAAGAGTATTTCGATGGCCATTTCCCGCAACTTTAATTTGCGTAAGAATACGATACATTATCTCAAAAACTGGCGGGTCGCTGAGATGAATAATGACACTCTGGACGCCGTTAAGTCGAATTTCAGTCCCAACAGCATGGCGGTGAGAATGGGTGAAAAAGAAAATGGCCAAAACAATCGAGATTACGGATGTGTTTGCGCATGTCCCCGCATGGCTCTTAACCGAACTCGGTAAAAGTACTGTTGGACGTAAAACACCGCTAGGGGTGTGGGTGGGCAGGGGATGACACGTAAAACTAATCGAAAACGACCAATATTAGCGACGTTAATTCTGAATCCAAAGTTTTCGGGGTCACTAAGGACAACTGGATGAAAGAAGTAAGTGGAGAAATCGAAAATGATTTGAAGGGATATTCTGATGAAGCTTACTTTCAGATAAAATTTCTGTGCTGCAAGAAAAGAACTAAAAGCAATGGTAAATGAAATAAAATGGCGTATGGCTTTTAGTGCCGGGAGAGTCTGAGGACATGTTCGGCTCGCCAGGTGCAGGTCTTTTGATTTGACTCCCGTAGGCGACCTGCGCGTAGTGATGAAGATAAAATGATTATTAAGACGACACAGACACCCAGCCCCCCGTGCCAGCTAAATTAACAAATTATGGTTAAAATTCCCAACCCTGCCGGGAATCGAACCCGAGACCCCTGTGACCATAGGCCAGCACGCTAACCATTTAGCCATGGAGCCGGACAGCAATGTGGTAAAAAGTAACGATGGAAAACTGCTCTTTCAAAATTTAAGTGACCATGGAAAGAATACCTTGAAGACTTTTATGATGGAGAAGATATTTTCAATATTGAAGAATATTTGGAGGATGTGGAATCAGTTCAACAAGTCGACAGAGGACCGCCCATATCTACAGCAGAGTTCAATGCAGCACTCTCTAAGTTAAACAGAACAAATGCCATTCCAGCAGAACTCTTGAAAAACTGTGATGCTACCATGAAAAACAGTTTGTTTGTATTGATTATTGAATGCTACGAACAAGGAACGTTACCAACTGATTTTATTAAAAGTACAACAATTACAGTCCCCTAAAAGGGAAGTGCGTACGACTGTTCGAATTATAGAACATTAGCGATCCTTTCTCACGTTTCTAAGATTTTACTTATCACCATTAACGACAGAATTAGAAGGAAAATAGAACAACAATTCGATAATGATCGGTACGGCTTTAGAACACAGAAAGGAACTAGGGAGGCTATATTAGCATTACGTCAAATTTTGGAAAGAAGGATAGAAGTCAACAGGAAAACTTACGTAACATTTATTGACTTGGAAAAAGCCTTCGATGATGTTGAGTGGAAATTGCTTTTTCAAGTAATTGGTGAATATGGGACTTGACTGGAAAGACAGGCGCCTTATTCTGAATCTATATAAAGCTCAACCACGGAAGTTAATATTAATGACACTACAAGAGAAGCAAAAATTAGAAGATGAGTAAGACAAGGCTGATCACTGTCACCATATCTCTTTAACCTGTTCATAGAAAATGCTTTGCAGATGATAATTGCTATCTCAGCTCATTCTGAAAAGGATATGAGTAAGATGCTAAGAACAAATCCTTAAAAAAATTAAAAATAAATATAAAGAAAACAAAATTCGTGATAGTAGACAAAAAGAAGCCTACAGGTAGAAAAACTTAAAATGAAATAACATACCGATTGAACAAGTCACAGAATTCTCCTATTTGGGTAGTGTAATTACCTCTGATAACAGGCCCCGTTCAGAAATCAAGAAGGGAATAGTGATAACAAAACAAGCCTTCCGAAATAAGAAAAACCTATTGCTAAAACAATCATCTCAGTTTGGAGACCAGAAAATCATTTCTCAAGACCTTTGTTTGGAGTGTTCATCTGTGTGGATGCGAAACCTGGATATTAGGGAAACAGGAAGGAAACAAAAAAACTTGAGGCTGCAGAAATGTGGTTTTGGAGAGGAATTACAAAAACGTTGGATGGATAAAAAAGAGACCTTGTTTTAAAGTACGTAAAAGAGGATCGATGTTGAAGAGGAAAACAAAGTTCCTTGGACACGTACTGAGACAGGACTCTCTTCTCCAAACCACCATTGAAGGTGAAGTGCTGGGAAAGAGACGCAGGGGACGAGCAAGGATGTCATACATCAGGAACTCCGTCGGTAAACCGGCATGTGGTTCATGTAGCAACACGAAGAGGCTAGCAGAAGATCGTCAGATGTGGTTAAAAAGACAGGGCGTTGCCTTTAGTAGGCCTAGATGATGATGATCCTGATTGGTGACATATCTATAGCGCGTGGCGTGAATGCATGCAGTTATAACGTAATTTGATTATGTACTTGAAAGGACCAACTACTTTCCAAATAATCCGGACTGCCACAAGGGCACAATTTAAAACGAAACTACAAAAACTCAAATTTAAATTAAACAAATAACAATAACTCTGATTATACCAAAGAGTTCGTAAAATAACAATCAACGTCACAATAAAGAAATCTACTAAAATTCACTACAAACAGGTAATACAAATCTTAAAATTAAATATTCGAAAAAGTACCCGAGCAGCTATACATAAACACCACATGTGCACAATATTCAACCTACGACAAATCTCTATCAAGTGTTCTTACAAGCCAGATCCATGGGTTGCGACGAATGGTAAGCAAGTTTCATTAATGTCCGGAAATATAAAAACAAAATCAATTAGTGAGCCAGAAAAGCATTACGAATCAATACGCACAGGACCAGGTTATACAGGTAATATGTGTGACTCACAGACTGCGGAGAGCGTAATTTTTCATCAGCTTCAACAGCACTCACCTAAGAAAGAGAAAGAAAAGGATTAGCATTTTACATATTTAAGTACTAGCATAGATAATACGTTCGTTTGTCTGTTACTTCATTATCCGAAACAAAATCAGGTTAACAAAAAATATTCACATGAGCAAGTTACACATTACACACAAGGAGTCAGTTCGAGAGTATACATCCCTACAAGCGCTCAAACATGAAAAGAAATGACGCAGTCATAGCCTGTGTAGGCAGTATAAAAAGCAAGCCAGCCAGCTTGTAGTTCTTAAATTTATTTGATATCGTGATTTTATTTATTTATTTATTTATTTATTTATTTATTCATTTATTCATTCATTAAATACGAGGGCGAATCAAAAAATAAGTTACACTAGTTCGCCGCGAGAGCACGCTGTCTCTCGTGACCGTGGCCACGGCCAACTCGAAGTTCTGGCCTGCTAAACATAACAGTTCCATAGTGATGACGTCAGTCTTTTAGTACAGCGATACGGATGCAAGGATCATATAAGAGAAATAGATCCGTCACTCCTGTATAATAAAGTTGGCTGAGAAAACAGGTCATGGAAGCTACAGTGGCCACTTTCTCTCTGCCAACATAAGGAAATAAATCCCACGATAGTACCTCGTAGTAAACACGATGATGATAGTTGTTACTTTGTTAAAATTTTAATTGTGATAGAGATAATGATTGTATTTCGGCAGGAAAGTTGTATCTAAAGCTTCTCTCGTGTCTTTTACTTGAAAAGTAAATTGAATTACCGTATTTGTATGTTGGCAATACTGTTATAACGCTAGCTTGTATCGTTGTTTCACCGTTCGCATTTTAATGTAAATTTACATCTAATAAGTGATAAATGCAACATTGATTACTGAAAATGTTAATGCAATTCATATAAAACCCCAAAACGCCTATACTTGCCTAAATCACGATCTAACATAACCTCATTCTTTCGTATGTTCGTTGAACGTTGGGAATGGAAAACACGAGAAGGAAAGGATGAAAGCAAAACACAGCATAATGCACACAGTTTATATTTTGAATTTATTTATTCCAAACAACAGGTAAGAAGCACAATCACACAGACGTTTACTCGCAACAGCTAGGTAGTTCAATGTGAAGTACGTTCATGATCATAATACTATTTCTTCACACTAAGAACGCGCATAATTATAATTTCACACCATACTCTCAAACTGGATCAAAAATCTCGTTCAATGCGAAAGAATCTCAACAAATTTTCGTCTAACAAGCACTATTACATACCGTACGACCAATGTCCTTTCGCGCGCAACGATAACGGGGTTGTGTTTTGAATTTGCTGTACCACGCAACTGAATATGTAATGCCAACCTCTGCCTTCTAAATTAACCCTCTAAAACAGAATTTTAGTTATCATTAGTTGGCGGACTTCGATTGGCCCATCTCAGAACTGCTTCGGATGCTCCCTATGAAGTGTCACCCCCCTGTACGGAGGCATGAGTCTTGTTTACATGGTGGTTTCGCACCACGTTGTTGTTATTTCAACGTTATTAGGGGGATTTGTTGTGTTTAAAAGTGATAACTGTATGAAAACGCACCAGTAAAGGATGTATTTTCAGCAAATATTATATGTTAAATACTATAGCATTCTAATTTGAGCAGCCTGATGTTAGGAAGTATTGCTAGGTTATGTGATAGGTTAGGTGAACCCACTGAGCTATTATGAATTGTCTGAAGTACTCTAAAGTTTATCATGATCATTATAATAATGTGTGAGTGTAGTGTACCTGGATGTACATCCAATTACCGTTCAAATAAGGAGGGGCTATCTCAACATTTGTGTTTCCTAGCGATAAGGAAACGCGAGCTAAATGGATTCATGCTATACACAGAGTTAATTTTGAATCCAGTAAATATACCAGTGTCTGTATTAAACATTTTCCCGAAAATCACATAATTCGAGTTGATACTGCAAAACGACCAGATGGTTCCGTTTTAAGTGTGCCTAGGGTAAAGCCAAAATTAACTGACGATGCTGTGCCAACTATATTTCCTGGGCAGCCTCACATATGTCTCAACCAATACCTTCCAAACGAAAATCGCCAGACGAAAGGAGAGAGGAACTAAACTTCAAGACATGGTGTGAAGGAGACAAGATATCAAATTATGAGAACTTGTTGGGTAAGTTAACAACCCTAAAATGTACTTGAATTCTATCAAAATTGGTGTTCATCAAGTTTTGTTTTACAAGCTTCAAACCAGAGACATTCCGACTGTCGAGATATCTGTTACAATTTTAAATGTGGAAGATTGCTTAAATGATTGCAAGGTACCTTCTAAAAAATATAGCTGGATTTTTGGAGATAGTCTGCTGTGTACCACATGTTCAGTACTTGAGTATTTACTGAATCATTTGAAAGCTTTTAGTAACTCGTCTACATCAGGGGATACAGTTAAAAAGTTAAAAAATATGTGCTTAACTCTAGATGACTGTATTAATGAGTTAATGAATTGCATTTGGCCATCACTAAATCAAGGGACTTAGAAATTGATTTCAATACTGCATCAGTATTGTTTTACATAGCAGGGTACATTTCGCACTGTTTATTAAGAAATGTGAAAGGTTGTGCTGATTGTAAAACACTTATTACTTTGGACAAAGAATTGTCAACAGTAGGACTGAATGATGAGACAAATTAATACTTTCTAAAGCTGTGCAGAGGGGGGCTGAAACAGCATAGAGATTTTGTTTTTCAAATTGCTGTGGATGGCTACACTTTATTTCAGACCTTGATATCCGATTTTTGAAGATTCCTTTTTGTACACTTGAGGTCACAGGGAAGTTTTCACAAACTTTTTGAAAATGAAAGTTGAAGAAACTGGTAAATAATGTGATGTGTGTGTGTGTGTGTGTGTGTGATATATAGTGTTCATTAGTATTGTGTCCAAGATCTGCCACATTCTGGGAAACATTTTTAGTAACAATTACTCAAAAATAACTAACAACACTGTGCGCACAAACGAGCATAAAATAATGACATTTTAGAGACAACAGTTCGCCTAGTGAGCATTAAATGATTTGTAATGGAGGGCTACATGTTAATTCAGGCCTTGGTATCTGATTCAAAGATGTATTTTTAAACAGTGGAAATCGTAGGGATGTTTCTTTCAATGTTTTCATAATGGAAGTTGAAAAACCTTGTAATTTCTGTGACAAGTGTGGGTGTGAGCTGCAGAGTTAATGAGTGTTGTGTCCAAGATCTATTATATCACGGCAAATATTTTTCCTGTCATTCAAAAATGATTAATAACACTATGTATACAAATAAGTGTAATATAAGGGCATTTAAAGACAGCAACAGTTTGCTGAGTGACCATCATAATACTTTTCAAATTGTGGAAAGCTACACATTAACTCAGACCTTGATATCTCATTCAGTAGTAATTGTAGGGATGTTTCTTTCAATGTTTTGATAATGAAAGTCGAAAAAGCTGATAATTTCTGTGACGAGTGTGGGTGTGTGCTGCAGAGTCAATGAGTGTTGTGTCTAAGATCAATCATACCGTGGCAATTATTTTCCTAATTGCCATTCATAAACAACAGCAACAGTTTGCCTAGTGACCATCATACTACTTTTCAAATTGTGGAAAGCTACCTGAGATCTTGATATCTGATTCAGAGGTGTAGTTTTATACAGTGGAAATCGTAGGGATGTTTCTTTCTATGTTTTCATAATGAAAGTTGAAAAACCTGTGACAAGTGTGGGTTTGTGCTGCTGAGTTAATGAGTGTTGTGACCAAGATCTGTCATATTTTGGAAAATACGTTTTTTAACTTATTCATGTGCTCAGAAGAATGACATTGTTTTGAGAGAAAACCATTCGCTTAGTCACCATCATCGTACAGTCCAGGTGAGTAGCCTTCAGTCGAACATTTTACAAAATGTAATATACTACCTTGAGTGCACATATTTGTGTATTCGTATGTATTCTTTTGATAGTGTTTCTTCGATGTTATGTGTTTATGGGCTTATCATTGCATTTTCTTTATCACATTATGATAAAAGGTATCGTATCAGCAATACAGGAATTACACGCGACGACGGAGTGAGCACTATACGCGTGACGTCACAACTGTTGGTTGCAGGCCTCTATATATCAAGATGGCCGTGCCATGGCCGATGCGGAGCAAACTACAGCAACTGCTGACACTTTCGATAGGGCAAATTAGAGGTGCGTGCAACGATCAGATTTATATGGGTTAAACGGCTCAATTGCGCGGATATTCGTCGTGAAATCACTGCTGTATATGGTGAACGTGCAATTTCTCGCCCAGATATTGTAAAGTGGTGTAAGCAATTAGACGCCGGACGCACGGATCTCACGGACGAATATTGCGAAGGCAGGCCCACAACGTACAGTACCGTTACAAATGTTGACCGTGTGGATGGCATCATTACAGAGAATCGGCGCATAACACACAGGAAATTGCCAGCATGCTGAACATTTCGTATGGCAGTGTGTTCTCCATTGTTGGCCGAGCACCTTGGATTTCGTAAACTGTGTGAAAGATGAGTCCCGCGTCTGCTCACCGATGTTCACAAGGGACAACGTTTCCAATAGTCACTGGCACTTTTGCAACGGTATTCGGTGAAGGGCAACGAGTTTCCGCGGTGAATCATCACAGGGGATGAAACACGAGTCCACCACTTCACCCCCGAAACAAAGAGAACATCGATGGAATGGGTGCACACCACATCACCACCACGAAAGAATACCAAGGTCCAACCTTCAGTTGGAAAGGTATTAACCGACAACAAACAAAAGAACCCTCGGCTACTTCGGTTCGCGCAGCTTGTTTCGGTTCATCCCGTTGTTATCCGACGAATCAAGGACAAGCACACGCGCAGCTGGCTGATAGACATGCCGGCTGTCAAGCTGGCGTTAACACATACTGCAAGTAGCTGCAGTCAGGCTCTTCGATTGCGGTTATTCTTTCATTAAAGCCGGAAACGCAATGCAATTAAAAGAACGAAGGTAAATGTAAAGTGGCCAAAAGTATTAAGCATTGAGTTAAATGGAACTATTTACAATACCCAAGCTGTAAACCATATTTTTTTAAATATAAAAAATAAAAATATACTGTTCCAATAAGCGTACAGACAGAGGACATAATATGAACAACACAAACTAATTCATGCACGCCTATGAAGGAAAAGGATTAAGTCATAAGAGGCAGTGTGACATACCTGTCATTCCCGTATCTCATCTGCCATCGTCTTCCTGATTACTGCTTTCATCCTCGGACTCTGATTCATATTCAGAGGGGCTGCCATCATTCACAGAAATAATGAAGCTATCAATGGCGTCATCAATGAGGGCATCTTTGGACCAATATTCATCTTCTATGTCGCGTACGTGCTTGCAACAGTTTTTCCATTTGGACGCTGAATATTCCGAAACTGCTTGCTCGCAAAGTCTACGCTTCACTTCTAGAGAGTCTGACACAGATTCACCCACTCTGTCCTTGATGCCTGACCACACCAACTCAATAGGATTGAGATCTGCGTGATAGGGTGGCAGACGTAAAATACTGTGACCAGCACTGGCAAACATTTTAGCAGTATTGTAGGTCTTCTCACTGGGAACATTTTTTACTAACACAATCAATTCCGCTTTCGTCAAACTTCCTTCAAATTGGATGTTGTTGCGCGTAAGCCAATCAACGATGTCTTTCTGTGCGATGACAGTGTTGGCTTCCTATTGTACGCTGTGATAACTAGAAATACTATCACACCGTTTGGACTTCGGTAGCAGTTGCCTTTCCACCCAGGTCATATGGCCTCAGGGGCTCTGAACTTTGGAGCGTGGGTTGGCGACCACGGGGCCCTCAGCTGAGTCTTGGCATTGCTTCCACTTACTTGTGCCAGGCTCCTCACTTTCATCTATCCTATCCGGCCTCTCTTGGTCAACTCTAGTTCTTTTCCGACCCCGACGCTATTAGGTTTGGGTTTGCGAGGGCTAGGGAGCCTTTCATTTTCACGCCCTTCGTGGCCCTTGTCTTCCTTTGGCCGATATCTTCATTTTTCGAAGTGTCGGATCCCTTCCATTTTTTTCTCTCTGATTAGTGTTATATAGATGATGGTTGCCTAGTTGTACATCCTCTTAAAACAATAATCACCACCACCACCACTCATGTCGTCATGGTAGTCCCCTGTTTTTTGCTTTGATTTGAATATCAATAAGGCGTGGTTTACAAAGCCTTCCTCTCCCCCAGTGTGCACAACAATAATGCGAGGACCTTTCCTTGTAGCTTGTAATTTTTCCACCTCTGTATCAGATTGCCAGCATGATGGGACAGAGTGAGTAGAATGAACGAATGTCTCATCTAAATACACTATTTTCCGACCCTTCTCTCTGTACTGAGGTACCTTCCCCTCCATGCCACGATGTCAGGTTTCTCTATCAACAACGTTCGAGAACTACGGCACCTAGTCCACCGGAATCCCATCTCCTTCAATAACCGTCGAAGATACTCTCTGCTACAGTCAAGTATCTTTTCCGATTTTAACACACGCTTCAATTTGTCCAGTGTAGGCACAGTTTTTTCATCACGTAAAATTCGCTTATTTTCCGACGTATCACACCTTTTGTGAAGTCGTCTGATTCGATCCTTTTCTTGTGGACCGTTTTATTGCCATCAGGTGTAGAAAAATGCAAACGACCCTTGGCCATAGACGTCTTCCCTTCCGCTAAAATTCGTTTCACCAGTGACTTTGAAACCCCTGTTGCTTCACTTGTTGAAGCCACTACATTATAATTCAGTTTATGAACTGTTTTCTGTTCTCGTAGGTGAGCAGCTACGTTATATACTATTTCTCTGGCTTGTCCCCTTACAGGCCGTCCAGATTTGCTACCAGACTTCGAAGTACTACTGTACACTCAAATTATACTCCCACTAGAATAACATGGTACACAACCATTTAGCCATGGAGCCGGACATACCTGACAATGAAAGATATGATGTAACAGCAAAAGTAAGGCATGGAATACACTAATCTGAATATAACCTCAACTTATGTGTTCTTCAGGAGAGTAGTGTGTTCAAGTATCAGATGTCCGAATAGTAGCTTTGCTTCTGATTCCAAATTTCTTGCGTAAAAATAGCGTACGAGATGATACATTGTGTACCAATTCCTACACCTCTCTCCCCTATCGGTAGCCACTGCTTGCGTAATACTTTGACCTTACGCGACGTATTTTGATGCCGACTTACAAAGAGCGACGTATTTAATTTTTCTTAACAAATACCGTATGATGAACAAGGCGTGTATGAATCACGAGCATTACAATCTACCCCGGCCATCAAACTCCACAATGCCACTACATGCCAAAGTAAAAAATTGTTTGTTCCGTGAGCTGACATTTATAATGATCCTAATCCAACGGAAGAGTTGAAAATATATTTATACAAAAATTCTGGAATGGAAGAAGAAATAATATCATTCTGTTGGTGGACAAATGGACCAAACTACCCAAAACTTAGCCAGATCGCAAAGAAAGAACTATGTATACAAGCGTCAAGTTCGGCTTCAGAGATAAATTTACGTTCAGCGGGCTTCATTCGCAACGTACGGCTGCCTCTTCTACACACAGACAATGTTGATGCTCTTCTCTTCATTCACTGCTATTCTATTACCATTAATCAAAGACCAATAAACTACGCACCAGCAACTACAGTAAGTAAAAGCCGTGTTCAGAATTTTTGTGGCATATTGCACTTCATTTCAGTTTGTATCGTATTTTGAGTTAAACGCGAGTGAGGCCCCTTGAATATGCTTCGTGTTATTTAGGTTCATTTTCAATTAACCTAATGTCAATTGTCAATAGCAGATGAATATTAGAGTTTCTGTTCGTGTTCAATTTCAATTATTATTATTATTATTATTATTATTATTATTATTATTATTATTAGTTATGTTTCAGTCTGTCGTTGTGTATTCTTAAACTTTTAATTTGAATGTAATACATTATTTCATTTCGACGGCAATACCTTATTCCATTTTAATACATTTCAACGTATGTTTAAAATAATTTTATAAGAAAATAAGTCACTGCGAATTACGTTCACTGATTATTTTAAATACATAATAATTTTCTTCATTATATTTAAATTCTAGTCAGTGGGTAAATTTTAATTAATATTGCATTTCATTTCATCTCGTACCACTAGGGACGATGACCCAAATGTTAGACCCCTTTAAACAACAAGCATCATCATCATCATCATCATCATCATCATCATCGTCATCACTATGACTTACACTTATAAACCACATACTTTTTGAAAATTATTCCTAACATGCCATAGCTTATATTATGCTTACGTCAGTAGGTCAGGAAAGTTTTCTACGTCGGGCCGGATAGCTATAATGTACTCTCTAACAGAGCACGAAAAGTACGCCGTTAACGAATAATAATAATAATAATAATAATAATAATAATAATAATAATAATAATAATAATAATAATAATAATAATAATAATAATAATTGAGTGAGAGCATATGACATTAACAGTGATCTACCCGTCAGAGGGAGATGTTAAGACTTGAGCAGAAGGCTTGATGTTTAAGTGACACAAGTAGGCTATGCCCTACCACACCACCACCACAAACTAGACGTCCAGGTCGCCCATGGGTGTCAAATAGAAAGACCTGCATCAGGCCTCTCCAGAGGCGACGCACCATCATAACACGTTACTCTCAAAAACGTATCTTTCAGGAGTTTGTCTTTCGTATGAATAATATTTATATAACATATTGCCATATTCGTAAAAAAAATCTAAGAATAGAGAAAGAGGGCGTTACCGACCCTACGATGTTAGTGGTTAAAACGGCGTTAAACAAATAGTACCATTATTTAGTATATTCTGAAAATAAGATAAATGGCATGTACTACTACTACTTCCGAATGATCTCACATAACAAATTGTTACATCTAAGTGTAACACCTGGCGCCTTGCATGGTAATTCAGAGGTTCGCTAATAAGTCGCGTTACTGCAATGAAATACAGTCAGCACACCTAATAAGCGAAACCGAGAACTCCCGAAACACTTGATAAAGAACCCGTAAAGCCAGCAAACACTACGTAGTTCAGAGCGAACCGGTGGATGGAGGCATAAACGGATGAGTGCAATTGCGGTTGCTGATTACGGTTGATACTTATTTTAGACTGCAGTAAACAAATAATACATTACAAGATACTGCCTTTAATTGCATTTATTTTACATACGAAAGAGTGACGGAAACAAACACTGAACTCCCTCAGTAAGGCAGGGGCCCTAACTTCGTACCCCTAGGGATTTCCAGTTTGCACGGTTGGTACCCAATGTTAAGCCGCACGCACATGCGTAGCCTCACCCCGTTTTCTTGTTGCGAGAGTTGGTTGTGTGCACCACGTCACAAGGAGGATTCATTTTTCATGCTGAGCTCAGTTAATGTAGCATTCAAATTAAGAGCCTGTTATTCCTAGAGAGAGCGATGATATGTGTACGAAATACTGGACTGCATTTCAGCCGTGTGATGTACTTACTGGCGTGTAATCGCTACAGTGAGGTGGTTGGCGTGAGTTACTGTAGCGGCCATTATAATAAATCAGGGAATACTCGTAATTTGTTATTTTGTGATTTTTTATTTATGAATATTATTATTTTCGGATCAGAAAACGCAAGCAGTGGCCTAAGTTGGCTATGAAAAAAGGACAATACGGCAGTGAGGGACAAGATAATGGGTTACAAACGTGCGAGTAAAGCGTTTAACATTCCACCAGCAACAATGAAGGTCTACGTTAAAAAGAATACCAAGAAATAGCCTTCAAGTAAATCAATATAAGGAAAGTGTTTGGTAACGTCAGAAAGGAAAAATTTATTAAAATTAATTGTACTTTTCATAAATTAGGTGGGGGACGAAATTACGAACACATTGTTGGTAGTTTACTTTCTGTAGTGTTTATATTTACTACCTTATGTTATAACAGCCTCATTGTAACTTGCCCGTAAGTGGAGAGTATATTCAGGAATATATATAGCAATTTCTAGCCTTGTCCATAATATTCCTGAATCTGCTAAGGGAACGAAATATGGCCCCCCTACTTTAGTAGTTGCGCCAAGATCAAAGGACCACTTGAGATTTATGAACCTGTAAATAGCACTGCCATGCTCTATACAGATGTATTAGAACACGGAGAGAATTTCGTTGAATAAACAAGTGTTCACCAGGTTTCTTTTACATGCTAGCATGATCACTGTGGCGTATTATGGAGGACTGAACCCGTAATCCTGAGCTGAAGAATGTGCCACAGTAACCACTCGATCACCAGCGCAAGCAGAGGGCACAACAGTCAAGAACACCACAGCCAGGACTGTCCAAAAATACACTTCAAATGCTGATAAAAATAATTCTTAATGAATTATTTCATTGCTTGGAACAGTTCACGAGTCATCAATCTTTCAAAAGTGTTCGTCGTTTACTGCCTTAATCACGCAAGAAAGAAGGAAAGAAAGAAAATGAACGAACGAGCATCTTGGTAGGTCGCTGACGCAGTCTCCAGTGAGCAATTCGCTTTATAACAGCAGAGCAAATGGATTATTCATAAAGTGGAAACTCCACTGCTTGTTCCAAATGTAATAACAATAAAAGCACATCAAGCGGGCAATCCACAAGTTCAGAATAAATCAACCCTATTCGGGGAGAAGTTGGATGTCCACGGAAGAAATATGTAACGTTGTGTGACAAGACGAGGTGTATTTTAAACGTCCTACAAAGGCTCGATTAACAGAGCTCCGACGGTAATTAATGGAGAGACGCGACAGGGCATTGCCGTCATAGCGCCTGTCAGGGCTGTCCACGATACAACTACAGTGCTCACAACTGGCATTCTCCATTAACATGGTCTGCATCCCTCTGTGCTTACAGAGACACTGACGTTTGCGACTGGAAATGGCATCATCATCATGATATTACTACTACTACTACTACTACTACTACTACTACTACTACATAACACGTAATATGCAGTCATCACATTGAACACAAACACACTCACGTAATGATCTAGGTAACTCCTTGGCCAAAGATGGTGCGCACATATCAATAAGAAGATTACAAACCATTCAATATCACGACCAATGGACTCGTACCCAAGTGCTTCGGCATTAGAACAAATAATTTATTGTCTAAACTGACGATGCCTCAAAGTCGTCATTATCACTGTTCGCGAAAGAATTTTCAAATCTCTTTGTCGTAATGCCACGCCATCTTTTCTCCATCCTCCGTACAATTGGCTCTGGACATGTTGCTCAACAACACCGCGGACTTCGCATGTGTTAATTCTGTAGAGGTGTGTATACTTCTAAATAACTGGAGCTACCAAGGAGGCGGTCGTAGCCTATGTGTTGGGTACCATCGCGGAGAAAGGAAAACTTACCTCTCCACAATAAATTATTCGTTCTGGTCGATTTAACGTGGACTTTCCAACCCTCCCCGCCCTGCTTACGGGAGCGTACGTCCGAGGTGAGGAACGGACCATTAGAGTGGAGTGAAGACATACTTACTATTATATCAAAAAATTACATCTTTCAACGCATGTCCGGCTCTTTGGCAGAATGGTCAGCGTGTTCGGGATCTCCGGGTTCGATTCCCGGCCGGGTCGGGGATTTCATCTTCGTCTGGTTAATTTCTCTGGCTCGGGAGCTGGGTGTTTGTGTACGTCTTAAATGTGTAAGTTAAACTCGTCAAGTTAATTCATAATCAATAATAAGAAAAATACAAAATTGTAGCTGCCTGCATGATCGATAAGACCGAAAGCCAAAAGTTAAATTTAAAAACAAATTTAACGTAACTTTATACGAGTGTCCGGCTCCGTGGCTAAGTGGTTAGGGTGCAAGCCTTTGGTTCAAGGGGCCTCGGTTTCGGGGATTTTAACCTTAATTGATTTATTCCTCTGGCTCGGGGACTCGGCGTGTGAGCCATCGTCAACATTAGAATTCAACATAGGTAGGGACCCATCCTGCCAGACGCACAGGTCATCTAAAGGCGTCAATTCGAAAGACATGTATCAGGACTCCTGGAGGCCATACTCCATTATTATTATTATTATTATTATTATTATTATTATTATTACGAGTGAAACATTATTTCGGCAATGATTACTGTCATTTCCTAATTAAAATCAGATGATTATATTTGCTCTCCATTTTTTAACATAATTTCAAATGAGCAGAAAGTTTATTTCGGCAGTTACCACAATTACGTGTCCATTCTTCAAGCAATAAGCAGAATATCTAATCATAAGTATAAAATGCATTATTTAACTCTGCGTAGGAATATGTTTTTTGTCATCTGGCCATGCGATTTTTTAATAAGAAACAAACACATGGGTCTATTTCGTTTCTTGTTATTACACAACAAGAAATTTGAATAGTAGTTCCACTGTCCTCATTGTACTGTTTATGGGTAGCAGGGGAGCCTCCGTGGCTCAGACGGCAGCGCGTCGGCCTCTCACCGCTGGATACCGTGGTTCAAATCCCGTTCACTCCATGTGAGATTTGTGTTGGACAAAGCGGAGGCGGGACAGGTTTTTCTCCGGGTACTCCGGTTTTCTCTGTCATCTTTCATTCCAGCAACACTCTCCATTCTCATTTCATAGCATCTATCAGTCAAATAAATCACTTTGTGAGTGGCGACCCCATCGTACTAATAGCCTATACCTGATTCATTCATTTCATCACAGACCCGGTCAATGACTGGAAAACAGGTTGTAGGTTTTCATTTTCATGAGTAGCAGGGTGAGGACCCAATTTTCAAAAGAAGATCCCATTTGTGTACGCTGTGTTTGCCCGAGTCATATTTACACGATGCGAAAAAAATCTAAATATTATCGTTTGTCGTCGAGAGAACCATCCCGACATTTGCTCGGAGCTAAGGAGAGGAACTACGGGAGTTTATGTCAGGGATGGTCAATGAATTTTAATATTTTTATATGTTATGTTCCCGATGCTGGGTTCACCCCGTTCTAGACTCTCAAATATATTAACGTTCCTACCAGAACTGAGAATCGAAACCGAGCTAACGTGGTCGGAAGCTTCTAAGTACCGGCGGGGCACAGATTTAAAAAAATAGGAACTACTGTCAGAGGAATGGATCCAACACGAATCATGTTCTTCAGAAGATCTAGTCTGATGTACCAAGGATATACCAAATAGAGATGCTAGAGACAAGAGGTACAGACAGTATATTATATCACACACAGTAGGGAGGGTTTAAAAAAGTGTTTGGTTCTTTCTCCGACAATCGTAATAGGAATCCTGTGAAACCGGTATAATAATAATGATGTCGGAAAAATACTAACCCGCAGCATATGTATAATTAAGAACGAGAATTCTGACATAATTCGCACAATATTAAACCCTAGATAACAGAAGCTAACCGGCCAAAATCCTGTAGTTAAAATTTTCATACAGCGATTTTCGCTGGCACTACGATGAAATATGACGAACACGAATTTCTTTGCGAAGTAGTCTAGCAAAAACGACATCAATGCCATCCATCAGCCACACCAACGTGTATCATCTGAACACTGCTCCGTAAGGGAGACGAAAAAGGAGAAACGGAGCTGAAACTACTGAGCTATCAAAATGGTTACACTTCACAAAAGGAGATGGGAGATCAAAGAAATATAAATTGTCCGGAAACTGCTGCAAACGAGGTTACAAAATAGGGATCATTACAATGAGGAATCACATGCATAGCAGATGTGTGAAGCTGACGACACTAAACCAACGGCTTCCCCTTTCTTTGAAGTCATTAAAAGCATTAGACACTGTCAATTTACTTCCAAAGCCTGCAATGAAACATTTATGAGGAGAGGATGTTAGAATACAGTGAATCGTTGTCTCATATTGAGTTTGACATATGCTGACAAGGACAGGGTCAAAAATAACGTACGATCGAAGCTGTTACGGCATAGAAGCTCAGTAAGTAGCTCTTGTTGTTCTTCTTCTATTTAAGATACACGCATTATGATCGCCACCCCTACGAACTTACTATGAGATTGAATCCTATTTGATAATCTGAGAATATTCATTTCCAAGAATGTGTTAATATCATTCAACATCGTCACCAGAGAGACTCTGATAAATTAATAATAGCGACATGTTTTAAGGTTTTTATTTCTCTTTCTTTGAATTGTGATACCTCAGATTTTCTTTACTCTTCGAGGACACGGCGAGACAAGCTAAACCCTGTTTTACTAGTTTGGATTGTTGCTTCTCTTTCGAACTCCTACATAACGACCTTTACTCTTATTATTCCCAGTGGCTGACGGATTGGCCGCTGACGAGTGGTCAACGTTGCTCAGGGTAGCCTGATTGACATCGTCATTTTTCTTCTTCTTCTCGGGTTTCTTGCGGTAATAATTAACAGTCTACGGTGAGCACAGCCAGAAGTGCTAGGTACAACAGTCCTAGCACTCGGTTTTTCTGCAAGAGAGTATGCTGCACCTGTACGGAGAGCCTCCGCTCATGCTTACCACGTGGATCTTGCTGTTAAGGATTCAGAATTATTACAGGCTGCGTCAGACCAACACCTACCCAAAAGATCTACCGCTTGGTCGGTACAGCACCTCCCAACATCAGGGTTCAAGTGTTGCAGAGATCGAAAAGAAGAAACAGATACTAGATGTCAGACATCCGCTATATAACCATAACATAATTAAATCTCAACTGAAATCTAGGAAGAACTTTCTTCAGAGAGCTTCACCAGTTAAAACACTACTTGATAATGTGGCACAGCCCTTTGGAAACAAATTGCGAGTCAAGATGTAGTCTTCCATTTCAACGAAGAGCCTGTGCATGATCATCAGCTTCCATTTATTACGTGAAAGTCACTGAACCACCTAAGAACTAAGGTTTCAAAGTGCAGAAAATGGTGAAGTAGGGTTACTTACGTAATTCCATACCGGTACTTTTAAAAATTTTCGGAGTAGTTAATTTTCTGGGATATGTCGTTCGGGGTAAAAGGTTTTCACGAAAACGTCCATTCGGGAGGTTGCCCGGAAATCTTCCGATGCGAAATGCGACTGTGGAGAAATCCAGACTCTAGACCATTTGCTTGAGTGCCCTATGGTAAGTTTCACCTGCACTCAGGAAGACCTAATTTAGCCTCTGCAACTGCAATCAGAGCAGGAGAATTTTGGAAAGGAAAAATCTGATCATTACTTTCCCTGAAACGGAAGAAGAAGCAGAAGAAGAAAAACCTTTACTACAGATAACGTTGATGGGTATGGAATAAATTACGTACCAGAAGGAGGGCTTCGAAATAAATTAGGCTTCATTTTCTGAATGGTGAAATGTGCAAAACTAAAAATACCAAAGATAAGTGCTAAGTGTTGGCTCGGTGTAGATGCGGTGTACCAGCCCCTGTGTTCTGGAAACATGTGATTATTCGATGTGAGGGAGAGTCGCAGAGGTGCTGAAACAAGCCTCCCCATAGCTGTTGAAATTTCTGATCTAATTACTGAATAACAGTATCAGATATCCTAGCAGGTGTTACATGTTTCACTTGACACTTGCGGAGTCTCAATCGGACATAGGCGTAAAAGTGCTAAATATACAATATTCCCTGACCAATCCACCACTTATTGATTCAGTTGACGATTGTAAGCGGATTGTGGCAGAGAAACACATCAATGAATTAATTTTTACCACTGCAATGTAGTGGTGGGCCAAAGTGTTACCATACTGTAACGATTAAAAGCATCGCCGTTACTGGAAAGTAACTGGGAAGTGCAACGGTTACAAGTCAAGTTAAAGACAATTTTGTACACTGACTGACAGAACAAATGCAACACCAAGAAGGAGTGGTTCGAAAGGGATGAAAGTTGGGGAAAAAACAGAGACGGCACGGACGAATAATTGATGTTTATTTCAAACCGATATGCAGGTTACACAATGCGCACGGCATCGACTCAGTAGGATGTAGGACCACCGCGAGCGGCGATGCACGCAGAAACACGTCGAGGTATAGAGTCAATAAGAGTGCGGATGGTGTCCTGAGGGATGGTTCTCCATTCTCTGTCAACCATTTTCCACAGTTGGTCGTCCGTACGAGGCTGGGGCAGAGTTTGCAAACGGCGTCCAATGAGATCCCACACGTGTTCGATTGGTGAGAGATCCGGAGAGTACGCTGGCCACGGAAGCATCTGTACACCTCGTAGAGCCTGTTGGGAGATGCGAGCAGTGTATGGGCGGGCATTATCCTGCTGAAACAGAGCATTGGGCAGCCCCTGAAGGTACGGGAGTGCCACCGGCCGCAGCACATGCTGCACGTAGCGGTGGGCATTTAACGTGCCTTGAATACGCACTAGAGGTGACGTGGAATCATACGCAATAGCGCCCCAAACCATGATGCCGCGTTGTCTAGCGGTAGGGCGCTCCACAGTTACTGCCGGATTTGACCTTTCTCCACGCCGACGCCACACTCGTCTGCGGTGACTATCACTGACAGAACAGAAGCGTGACTCATCGGAGAACACGACGTTCCGCCATTCCCTCATCCAAGTCGCTCTAGCCCGGCACCATGCCAGGCGTGCACGTCTATGCTGTGGAGTCAATGGTAGTCTTCTGAGCGGACGCCGGGAGTGCAGGCCTCCTTCAACCAATCGACGGGAAATTGTTCTGGTCGATATTGGAACAGCCAGGGTGTCTTGCACATGCTGAAGAATGGCGGTTGACGTGGCGTGCGGGGCTGCCACCGCTTGGCGGCGGATGCGCCGATCCTCGCGTGCTGACGTCACTCGGGCTGCGCCTGGACTCCTCGCACGTGCCACATGTCCCTGCGCCAACCATCTTCGCCACAGGCGCTGCACCGTGGACACATCCCTATGGGTATCGGCTGCGATTTGACGAAGCGACCAACCTGCCCTTCTCAGCCCGATCACCATACCCCTCGTAAAGTCGTCTGTCTGCTGGAAATGCCTCCGTTGACGGCGGCCTGGCATTCTTAGCTATACACGTGTCCTGTGGCACACGACAACACGTTCTACAATGACTGTCGGCTGAGAAATCACGGTACGAAGTGGGCCATTCGCCAACGCCGTGTCCCATTTATCGTTCGCTACGTGCGCAGCACAGCGGCGCATTTCACATCATGAGCATACCTCAGTGACGTCAGTCTACCCTGCAATTGGCTTAAAGTTCTGACCACTCCTTCTTGGTGTTGCATTTGCTCTGTCAGTCAGTGTATTTTGAGTATCATCGGAAGGTATCCTTCATCGAGTGGCATTGTAATATAACTTCGGCATACACCGATACAAGTAACGTCGCAATGTAATCTGCGCAGAAGTCACCACTCTCCATATGAACCATTGTTGCCACCCACACGATCCAGTATGACAATTGCTATTTTTCACCGTTTATATGAGCAAGTTTCTAAGTGGCGTCTAGCAAACTATGGCAAAGCGGTAGTAACAAATAAACACAGCAGATATCTACGAGTACAAACTGTTCTCTTCTTCTCAGTCGCATCACTCATGTCCGAGTATCGAGATCTCGTGCGTACTTTGACTATTCGACGGTGTCCATCAACAAACGCCCTTGTCTACAGTCTTCTGCTTTCGAGATTGCCACTCGAAGAGGTACCGTGCATTGCGTCTTTGATCTGGTCTATCCATCTTCTGGGAGCTCTTCCACGCGGCCTGATACCGTTCACTTTTCCTTGAACTAGTTTTTCAAGGCTATTTTCTCTCCTTAATAAATGTCCAAAGAACTGCAACAAGAGTGGAAAGTCAATTCGGGATACCAAACTCTTCGATTATAGAGGAGTTAGATCGAACAGTACCGGGCAACAAAATTAATTGTTCATCGTTGGAATTCAATCGCGGTTAGTCGGCGGGCCACTACCCTGAAAGTACCTCGAGACTGCAAGATTTCTTGTCTTCACCACTTGAAGTGGGTGTCTGAGATTAAGTATACTGTAAGCGCAATCGTGTGGGAATCGTTACAACCACAACGCAACAAGAATTTTATTTTCTCTTGCGGCTACACAGTTATCTCAAGACAATCTGAGATTGGAAGATTGGGACACAGGAACGCGTTAATTTCTGTATATGTATTTTTTGTAATGGCGACGATAATGTAATGGTTCCAAAGTAACTGCTACGTTTTTTTTCAACCATCACTACTGCAGGCAAGGAACACTGTAGTTATTAGATCACTTATTTTCCAACGCGATTTTTTAGTGTTCTAAACATATTGGGTACATTTTTCACGTTTACTATCACTATAATATCGTAGTGTTTGTTTTCCAAGACGGCTGTTAAGTAGCTTCGTCCACGTTTCGAATGCCAGAGGAGGGGACTGGCGAACTTGCCTCACATAAACATCGACTAGGGTTACTTCCAGGATGTCCCCTGGGCTTAGTACCAGAATAAGGAGATCAAGCAAGTCCAGGAATGAATACTACCACTTGAGAACGAGCTATTGGACAATATCAGCCACCACAATGGATGACATTCACCAAAAGTTATTATGAGCGAGATTCTAAATCGTCAGGCAATTAATAATAACAACAACAATTGAAAAAGGTGCAGAAAAGATAATACAGTAAGCTCGTAGAGGCGATCAACGGGTATTCTGAAAGAAAGAATTCAACTCTCGGACGAAAACCATCTTTCAGACCGACTTTGCCGTACGACAGTGAAAGCAGGATGGACTCAAATATAATATTCATAAGCTGGAAGTAACAGACACGAAAGCCACAAGAAAGATTGCTGGTACAACAGACAGGAACCAATGATACGGGTTTACTCAGAATGAAGAGATAACGGCTAAGTTTGGAATAAACGCGATGGATGAAGCTGTGTGTCTAAAAAGGTTTCGGTGATGGGATCATATGACGAGAATGGAGGAAGACAGGATACCTACGAGAATAATGAACCATAAGAGAAACAGGGAATCAAGGCGACAATGGTTAGACTGAGCTTTCAATATTTTAATGATAAGAGGAGAAAAATAAGCGAGGCCAGGGGGCTAGTTACAAATAGACGATTGTGAGGAGTAATGGGTGGTCTTCAATTGAATGGAAATGATACGTATATGTTCGGGGGATTATTCAGAAGAATTATAGGCAGGTACATTCAAGAAAACGGGTTGGACTAGGGAAAGGTGACGAGAGTTCAGGGAGGTGCAAGCCCAGTAAGGAACAAAGCTGTTAGTGTTAAATAACAGTAGAAATATTGTAAAGAAAGGAATGTAATTGTAATTGAATACACATATATTTACAAGGTATTGTAACAGGAGTTGAATCACGACTACGTAATATCATGGATGCGAGAAATTTCTCACGGAACTTGAGGGTTTATCGTAGAGAAAGGATGAGAACGGTAGGAGGGGGAGTATTCATACTTGAGAAAGAAGGATTTGTAAGCTACAAAAAAGTTAAGGATGAGAAACATGAGATTATAAGTGTGAGGATCATCTCTAAAGATAATAGACAACTTGATGTTTTTGAGATGTACAGACCAGGAAAGGCTGGCGCTGACACTAATGCGGAATTATTTGTTAAGATAATCAGTTATGTGGGCGATGACACAGAAAGGAACGTTACTGTAGATCTGAATTTCTTATATCTTAACTGGGAAGGTAATGCAAATGACAGAAAGGATGACAAATGGTAAATAAGTTAGTCTACAGCTGAATCAGAAAGTGATGGGACCAGCTAGAAGAAAATATATTCTAGACGTGGTGCTGATAAATCCCGATGAAACGTATAGAGAAACTAAAGCGGTAGATGATATAAATGATCAAGAAGCTGTTTCTGTTGTAGTTAAAAACAAAATGTGATAGAAAGGAAGATTGTAATAGCAAGTCTATTAAGCAACACCGTATGGTTGATAGACACTGAGGAGTTAAAAAAAAATTATGATAGGTGGAAAACTGTAAATAAAATTATATACATGCTGTGGGATGCGTTTAAAGCAACTGTTGACGAGTGTGAAAACAAAAGAATATGTACCTTTAAAGCAGAAACGTGCAAAAACAAATCCCCGTTATAATATTTGCTATTTCCATGACCAATAGACATGACTCAAATATGAATTTCAAAATACAATACGCATAAAGTGTGTCAACGAAAAGGGATCTAATATGTGTGTAATTGGGTATGTTTGAATGTTTAGGGCAGTAATTAAGAGTCTGCGTGCGTAACTTATAAAACAAAACAGGTCAGTGTTTGATATTTGCGGTTAATGTATCCTTCATGCCAACACTTCAATTACGGTACAGCATACTGTGAAAGACACTGTTGGCAACTGGATATGAAATTGGCAGGTTTCTAAGATTTAGAATGGCATAAACCTGTCGGATTTAGTGACGGTAAAGAATCAAACGAATTTTACTTAAGTAAACTCGTGTCCTCATCCCGAGGTGATGCAGCTCTTTTCGAGTACACCCCCATTGGAGGTGAGCTGCATGTACCATTTCAACCACATACCAGCCCTCCTGCCATTCTTAAATTTCTGGCAGTACCGGGAATCGAACCCAGACCCCCAAGGACGGCAGCTAATAACACTAACCGTTACGCTACGGAGGTGGACACGAATTTTGCTTGACACACACGAACTCAGCAACCTATCAAAACAGAAAGGCGGAGAACAAGTGTCCGTCAGATGAACACACAACGGTTGCACGAGTACTCTGCTAGTGGTCGTGCCAACTCGGCTAGTGTTTCGGCGATGAAGAAATAGCAAAAGGCTGGGACTAGGAATGAAGCAGGCGTGGCCTAAGTTAAGGTGCAGCCGCAACATTTATCTGGTGTAAAAATGGGAATACCAAGCTCGACAGCTGCAGTCGCTTAAGTGCGGCCAGTATCCAGTATTCGGGAGATAGTGGGTTCAAACCCCACTGTCGGCAGCCCTGAAGATGGTTTACCGTGGTTTCCCATTTTCACACCAGGCAAATGCTGGGAATGTACCTTAATTAAGGCCACGGCCGCTTCCTTCCCACTCCTAGCCCTTTCCTGTCCCATAGTCGCAATAACACTTATCTGTGTCTGTGCGACGTAAAGCAACTTGCAGAAAAAAAGGGAAATTATCTGCAAGGCTGCCAACGGTGGGGCTCGAACCCCCACGTCTCCTGAATGCAAGCATACAGCTGCGCGGATCTTACCACGCACCAACTCTCTCCGTTACAAGAGTTAAATGTAAAAACGAGACATTAATGTGACTGATTTCATTAATGATTGCGTTACAATTAAAACAAGTCATGTATGTGCAGTGTTTACTGCCTTAGTGACAAGGGAGAAATTTATAATATGTTCTACGAATACGAGCCCAGAACACATAAAACATAAACACGGCGACCGAGGGTTGGCTCAATAATTCTCATTCATTATACACTACTCCAGCAGGGCAGTTTGGATGGCTGAGGTTAAAAATTGACATACAGCATTTTTATACTCACGTCAAAAAAAAGAAGAGGATTTGCCGATAAATGTTGAGTTGCAGAAAAAGTGCGCAGTCTGGCTGGCTAACGGCTGAAGGGAAATGATACAGGGAAGTGAACATGGTATTGCCAATGATAACATAAACAACCTACAATCTGTTGTATTCGAAATAATGTCCGTAAATTCCAACCCAAAAGAAACCCCTTCTTTAACTTAAGCGTAAACAAGAAATTCACACAGAACATGGGCCGCCGTTAGAGATGTGTTAACAGATAACGTGATCAAACGTAACAGGAGAGCTCTTTGCAGTAACAAAGAAAGTAAAAGTAGCGTTGCACAAAAAGTCTAGAAAATACTTCCCACCGAAGTCTCATTTATGGCTGTGATAGTAAGGATGCTGCTGAGGAATGACAATCTGAGCACGACCACACTGTCTGGATGTTATGAAAGTCGCTGATTATAGAACTGCTCGACTTGCAATAGCACTTTCTGCCCTAATAAAGAAAGCAATGTCAAACTATTTCATTCCTCGCCATGCCATGCAGACATCATTATAGATTTTTGCGGTTTCCCGACAACCGCATTATCCTTGGTGGTACTTTCTAAGGATCCAACCAGCCTGTGGCTTGACGACTTGACGGACTATATATATAAAACTTTAAAATTTTCTAGGTTTTCTGAATGTAAAATTACGTTTAAAAATATAAATGATGTAACAGATAATATATGTTGTCCTGCAAATGATCTTCTTTTTTCTTCTTTTCTCCATGGGGCCTCTAAATATTAGTTCCTAATTAGCGTCGACCTGTAAGATCTTTTGCTACCATGCCCCTTCATTCCCACCTAGATATACCTGCTTCCTTCACAAAGCTGCAGGTTATTCTTACTGGGTCTTCTTGGATTTTTTTCTCTCTCTTCACCTGGTAGTCCTAGAGTGGAGAGTCTGATTCTTCCCAGCGCCTCACATTCGAAAAGTATGTGTTCAGCTGATTCCTCTGCTTCATTGCATCTCCTACATATATTGTTTCTTATTACCCAAATTCTATGTAGGTGTTTTTTCAGATGGCAGTGTCCTGTCAACAATCCTACTACCCATCTTATATTTTCTCTGCTGAGTTTCAACAGTTCTTTAGTATGCTTCTTGTTTGGCCCTTTTATCAGTTTCTTTGCAAGCCTGCATCCTGGAGTATTTTTCCAGTTCTCCATTTGTTCCTTTTGTACCCATTTTCCTATGTAGTGTCGGGCTTGTACAGAGGAAATCCCGCATACAGGTTCTGGGCATACAAAATATGTTTCTGCTCCTTTCGTGGCCAGTTTATCTGCCGTTTTCATTTCGTCTATACCTGCATGCCCTGGTACTCATGTTATTTTGACAGTGTTGTACTTTGAGAGCTTCAGGAGAAGTGAATGGCAATACCAGACAATTCTGGTTACTATCCGGAATGCTTCTAGTGCCTTTATGGCCGCTTGGCTGTCCGTAAAAATGAAAGTGTTCTTATTCCTATAGTTCATTTTTCAGATTTTCTTCAAGATATGTTGTGATAGCTATCACTTCAGCTTGAAAGACTGTAGTGTGTTTGCCCAGGCTCATCTGGATGGATCTCTCAGGTCCCCCGTTGATCGCTCCTCCTGTGCCCTCCACAGTGTTTGAGCCATCAGTCCACCACACTATATCTTCTTTCTCAATATTCCATTTGTTGATACTCCAGATTTCTTTGTTATTATCTGGGTCTCAAACGGTTTTTCCCTGCAAATGTTAGTACACTTACCTTGTTATTGCGGTTACAGCAATCCTCTACTCGGCCACACCAAAACCACAAGTTTCTCTGCGATATTGAAGGGAGCGATGTTGGCTTGGTATGTAGGTAGGCCTACTCATTATAGGCGTCGAAGAAAATTCCACACCTTTAAAACATGAGGCCACTGCTGCTTCTACTGAACCGATTACGATTTTTGTTAATTAAAGGCTTATGCTACAGATATATATTCCCACAACTTCTTTCGACCAATCTGATGTTTATATAAATTTCCCTTTATAATTAATATGAACGCATGATACGTGTTTACTTAATTCACCGAACAAGTTGCTGCGCGGGTTGGTCACATAGCTATCAGCTTGCATTCGGGAGATAGTGAGTTCGAAACTCACTGTCGGCAGCCCTGACGATCGTTTCCCGTGGTTTCCCATTTTCACACCAGGCAAATGCTGGCTGGAGCTGTACCTTAATTAAGGCCACGGTTGCTTCCTTCCCACTCATCCCTTTGCTATCCCATCGTCGTCGTAAGACGTCTGTGTCGGTGGTGTGACGTAAAGCAAACTGAAAAGTAATAATAATTTATATAATTCGCTGATTGGCAGAGAGGTTACGCTAGATGGCTAAGGTACCCAGGAACGAGTTCCGTAACGTCCCGTTCATAAAGTGTAAGCGCTAATGTCTATTTCATAGAGAAAATATAGGTTTGTATTTCTTTCAATGCATTTCTCCGCATTCTTTGCTTCTCTGAGAATTAGGCCTTACCATGTAAACTTCTCCTGAGTCACGATGCATCTATATAGAAGATTCCGTTTTTACACTACTATTCCTCTAGACTCGTCGTGTAATCCCGAAGTTTTAATTTACGTATTAGTTTACATTTGACTTCGCGCAGTGAATCAAAACAATCAATAGCAAGTGCCAGGAGCTGTAACTCCTCTGTGAGGTTATTACGCTGCATGCACACATAGATTATGTTTGTTGCGGTGCACTTCCGGGAACTGCTGTATGATTACTTCGGGCTATGCACTGAAACAATCAGCGAAATGTGCTCTAAGTTTTAACTCCTTTGTGAGGTTTTTTTTAGCCATGAGATGGCATGTTGTTACTATTTTATATGACGTTAAATGTCTGTTTCGTGCTGTTTCTCATTCCTTATTCAATAACGAAAAGTATCATCGTGAAATTCTGTTGTAAGTAGTCGAAAATATGACCAATGAATGGAATACGTAATTTTATCACCTTTAGACGGTGAGTGCGGTAGCCAAGTTGAATTACACATACATACATTATCATTATAGACTGTTATGCCTTTCAGCGTTCAGTCTGCAAGCCTCTGTGAATTTACTAAACGTCGCCAAAATCCTCGATTTGCAACTAGTGTTGTGGCCTCATTTAGTTCTATACCTCTTATCTTTAAATCGTTAGAAACCGAGTCTAACCATCGTCGTCTTGGTCTCCCTCTACTTCTCTCACCCTCCATAACAGAGTCCATTATTCTCCTAGGTAACCTATCCTCCTCCATTCGCCTCACATGACCCCACCACCGAAGCCGGTTTAAGCGTACAGCTTCATCAATCGAGTTCATTCCTAAATTAGCCTTTATCTTCTCATTCCGAGTACCCTCCTGCCATTGTTCCCACCTGTTTGTACCAGAAAGCATTCTTGCTACTTTCATTTCTGTTACTTCTAACTTATGAATAAGATATCCTGAGTCCACCCAGCTTTCGCTCCCGTAAAGCAAAGTTGGTCTGAAAACAGACCGATGTAAAGATAGTTTCGTCTGGGAGCTGATTTCCTTCTTACAGAATACTGTTGATCGCAACTGCGAGCTCACTGCATTAGCTTTACTACACCTTGATTCAATCTCACTTACTATATCACCATTGGGAGAACACATAACCTAAATACTTGAAATTATCTACCTGTTCTAGCTTTGTATCACCAATCTGACATTTAATTCTGTTGAATTTCTTACTTACTGACATCAATTTAGTCTTCGAGAGGCTAATTTTCATACCATACTCATTGCACCTATTTTCAAGTTCCAAGATATTAGACTGCAGGCTTTCGGCACAGTCTGCCATTAAGACCAAGTCGTCAGCATAGGCCAAACTGCTTACTACATTTCCACCTAACTGAATCCCTCCCTGCCATTTTATACCTTTCAGCAGATGATCCATGTAAACTACAACAGCAAAGGTGAAAGATTACAGCCTTGTCTAACTCCTGTAAGTACCCTGAACCAAGAACCAAGAACAATTACACTGCATTATTAAATTATTAGAATCAGAACAAGACATGACCGGTGTAGAGTCCCTCTCCATAAGTGGCAAAAATCTACCTAATCCAGACTGCGACTGCGGAACTCCACACCAGACTATTCATCATATCGTCATGGAATGCAAGATTCGAGCCTATCACGGTGATGAAGCCGACTTCCTGCTGGTAACTCCAGATGCTTGAAGAACTAGATATTCAACTGTGAAGCACAAATTACTTTGTTTCTCATCAGTATATATACTACTACTGTCAGTATAATACGCCATACGCTAAATAATTATTCAATTATTTCCTGATCGTTTATTCGGAGCATACAGAAATTATACGAATAATACACATTTTGTCTACAGTAAATCGGAATGTTATTTGCAATTTACTTCTCTGGCAATGTTGACGTAGCACATTAGAACGCTGTAGAATTTCGTCCCATATTCCTTCTTTTTTTTTTTTTTCAAAATCCTGCTTCTTAAAAACAGCAAAATTCAGAGCGAGAGATATATATATCAATGTCTGATAAAAAAAAGTTACCTTCAAAACTGTATGAAACTTCCGTATCATCTTGGAAAATCAAGAGCAAGGTTACAAACTGACATCAAATCTCCACGGATAATTATAAAGAACGAAGTTCCCAAGGGTAATGTACCTAGGTATACTGTGCGTTGACAGACTCCTCAGAGACTTATGTACTTTTGATCGGCTCGTTTAGGGTATAATCTCGCAGATTCTGGACATAGGCTATATGCTGTGGAAGCCGTGGGTATAAAAACGGACGCAATTGCATATATAAAAGAACCTAATGTACTTCGAAAGCCGAAACGTGAATTTCCACCTAATGTCGCTCAGTTTTATAGGGGAGAATGTGAATGTGTCTGCTGATATCCTACGGATTTGGCAAGACATCAAACCGCTGGAAGTTCGAATATTCAGCCCGATCTTGCTAATAGCTCCCTTACCGGCTGAACACACACCGGTTATACGGTCTCTTTTGCACTTCTCTAATCGAAAATGATTTGAGACGAAAGGTCCAGCGAGTTGGCCGTGCGGTTAGGCGCACAGCTGTGAGCTTGCATTCGGGAGATAGTGGGTTCCAACCCCACTATCAGCAGTTCTGAAGATGTTTTTTGGTGATTTCCCATTTTCACACCAGGAAAGTGCTGGGGCTGTACCTTAATTAAGGCCACGGCTGCTTCCTTCCCACTCCTAGCATTTCCCTGTACCATCGTCATCATAAGACCTATCTGTGTCGGTGCGACGTAAAGCCAATTGCAAAAGAAACAAACGAAAACCACATAAAAATGTCAGTGTCATTTAACATGATGGGAGAGCACGTTCGCACATTTTTTGGTGTTTAAAATAGATAATAACACATATTTAAGGGTAAAGTTACACAATTTGTTTAGTTCGCCCGTAGTTTGAGTAACTTATTTTTCTAACACGTGGTACAACAGCAGATGTCATCGAAACACTAACAAACACGCAGATGGGGGAGGTCGGAGATCTGCCTGCTAATGACCCAGTCTAATTAACAGCCTGCCCTGATACAATCTCCCATGAAACTCGATCCTACCTCCATTGGATTGTTTCCTGTCGATAATTTGCGACACATCATCCCCTCATGTCCGACACATTCAGGAGGAATGAGGTTCCGTTCTAAAAGCTGTCCTTAAGAAGCCTGTCGAGCGAGGGCGGGAACTGTGTTGCAAAAACATGTGATGTTTAGGGAAAACCATTTCAACGAAAACGAACTGACGTAGTGCAGCCTTTAACTCGAATAACTACCAGCATCTCAGACTGTAGTACCCGGTTTTGGGCTTATGTATCTTGGCAACAATATCTGGCCATATCTGCTGCCCAATACGCGGGGATACGAAAGTGGCCATCAAATCACACGAGAAAAGAAATCCAAGGGCGAATCCCACCATTCAAGAAGCCTAAATAACTTCAATACATTCAATTCTTGTTGATATAATGTTCTCAACCACTGAAGTTAATTTATATATTTTATATTTTTATTTTTTCTATATTTATATATTTTTATATATTTTATATATTTCTACATTTATATATTTATATTTTCGTACTTGCTCGTCATAAACAACAGTAGAACAATAAAATTGCCAATGATTTGCAAGCGAAACGTTTGTGAGAAGTAATACTTCCGTCATCCAAAGATATAATACGAATATGGCAATATATTTCTGCCAAGCACATCGAAGCTGATCCATATATTTATTGAGAAACTCACGGACATTTGAGATATTCTGGATTTGCACAAGGACAAAGTTAAACTACATCAAGGAAGGTAACAAAATTAAATTTGTTAATACTGAACATCATATTATAACTCTAAAAAATCGAAGACAAATAACATAATGTATAGACTACAGAATTAAAACATTTGAAAATACAAAAACTTAAAGAACAGTACATTCGGTATTGCCACTCAAAATAACAATCACGATCGCTAACAAGCTCAATATAATATTCAGTCAGAAAATGAAAAACATTTTGACATATTTCGTTTCAACAACTAACGATTTTGAAAAGTTATAACCGGGCGAGTTGGCCGGGCGGTTAGGGGCGCGCGGCTGTGAGCTTGCATCCGGGAGATATTGGGTTCGAATCCCACTGTCGGCAGCCCTGAAGATGGTTTTCCGTGGTCTCCCATGTTCACACCAGGCAAACGCTGGGGCTGTATCTTAATTAAGGCACGGCCGCTTCCTTCCAACTTCTAAGACTTTCCTATCCCATCGTCGCCGTAAGACCTATCTGTGTCGGAGCGACGTAAAGCCACTAGCAAAAAAGAAAAAATTATATAAGTTAATCCACAAACTGTTAACGAAAAATTGCATAGTCTTATTTCTCATCTATCATGAAGAATATGTATGTATGTATGTATGTATGTATGTATGTATGTATGTATGTATGTACAGTATTCAACCCAAAGGTTGGTTGGCTGCTCAACAGCTGTCATAGATAATTTAGGCGTCACTGAAGAGGCGTACAAGGGAAATGAGGAGGTGAAATAGTGTCCAGTAGCTTTCCTCACCGAACCAGAATTTGTCACATACAAGTCTGCCAAGCCCAATGAAATGTTCGCACCAACTCACCCTATGGGCGACATTTTCACATCACTCTTAATAGAGACTGGCTGCATAAGGAATAACATTACTACCATCGCTCATACCTCAGTCACTTTCACATCGTCAAATCCAAGAATGAGACAGGTCAATGAAAGGAACAAATTTGTTTTAGGCCATACTAGAAGACATAGCGCACTGTCATACATAATATGCAGTACTTATTCCCTTTAGCTAGAGGCATGCGTGGCGACATGACGTTTATTACAGTGTAGTGAACTCGAGTATTGCCTCTGGCGTTTGGATAGCTTCCAACGTCTCTGTTTTCCAGTCGTCTGTCAGTTACCTCGCAAAATTATGGAAGAATAAACGCTGGAAAGTACAAAAGAGAGAGAGATGTTTCTATGTTACACTGTAATTTGTGGGCAGCATACAGAAGAAAATGAGTCCAACTCCCTGCCTGAAAGGTCAGTGCAGTGCCTTTCGGATCAGAGGGCTCCGGGCTCGATTCCGATCGGGCGGGGGATTTAAGACACGTCTGTTTAATTCCTCTACATCAGGGACTGGGTATCACATCTTCATTTACACACAACACATCACACTACCAAACATCACAGAAACATGCAGTAGTGAACACATCTCTCCACAAAGGGCTGGCGTAAGTAAGGGCATCCGGTCGTTAAAAGGGGCTTAATCCCACCCACTAGAAAAGAAGATACGGAAGAAAATGAGACAGAACGAATATTCTTCTTTTACTACCCCCTTTTCCCTCACCGGTGGAGTCGCGGTTGCGAACTGTCACACACACTATCCCTCTGTCTATTTATTTATTTATTTATTTATTTATTTATTTATTTATTTATTTATTTATTTATTTATTTATTTATTTATTTATTTATTTATTTATTTATTTATTTATTTATTTGGCCATGTTTTACGACCGGATGCCCTTACTGACATCAAACCTATGCGGAGGGATGTATTCACTATTTGCGCGTTTCTGTGGTTGTTGGTACTAGAGTGTGTAGACATTGTCATATGCATTTTTCAAATTGAAAAACTAAGACCGGACTTCGTGGCCGACAAAATCTGCATGTACCAAACGTTACACGTGGATCACAACCAAACTAAAATAAAACTCGTAACCAATTTGTCGAAATGTGAATTCTTTAAATAGCACCGAATATAATATATTTTACTTTCTAAACACTAAAACGTGTCGATTTATTTTATTTGTAGGCGTAATATTAAAAACAAGTAGTATTTAGCTCACGACACCCGGGAAACTGGAGTTGGAAAATGACGATGATGATGATGAGTATTAACTTCACTGTTTCTCTGTTTACGAAAGAGGGAACATTACTGTGTAATCACACATCAGAATTGACAACCACACATTCGATACTGTCCAGTAAAAGTACTGAAACGCTCCCAGACATTTGAATCTTCGGTGTTTTACACATCAACGAACAACAAATGATACAAGCCCTTTCCCATTTGCTCCTAATTTCTGTAAGTTGTGTGATAGTACATATATCACACCCCTGAATTATATGTAGAAGTTAGAGATAATATTGTCAGTATTCGATTTATTATTATTATTATTATTATTATTATTATTATCAATATTTCATTTGTATATTTTGCCATTTATATTTGTAAGCTGGAAGATATCCAAATATGTAGGTATGAGTAATTTGTTTTGCACGAGTGGGAAAACATTGCTTTAATAACTCTGGTAATTTGGATGAGTCATGTGGCTACCCCAGTGTTTGTTGTGATGTACTTGTGTCGGGAAATTCCATGAGTCATGTATATATCCCAGCCTGATGAGATGAGCTTGTTGTTGTATTAGGGAAGTTCGTTGACTCATGTAATAAACCCCAGAGTTTGCTTATCTCTTGGGAGCAAGGAGAAGTTCAGGGCATGGTCTTGACAAGAGGTTCACTCATGATTGGCTGGCAAGCACCAATCCAGACGTATCATCTGAGAGGAGGGGGGTGTTGATGTCTATAAAGGTTGATCATACGGCGGCAACCAGTGACATTGTAAAGGAACGAGAAGGAAGACAACTACAACCAAGTAGTGCTGGATATACGGTATTCGAGTGATACGGCTGCAATGGTCTGGACTTCAAACGTTCGTGGAGCGTAGTCTTGTTATGTTCGTGGAAAGTGGCTGATCAACAAATTGTGGAGGGCGCACGCATTAAGTGTTGTTGTACTTGTGGAGGTCTAGCATTATATGTTGGTGAAAGCTATCTCAGACTTTCCATAAATTATGTTGAGGATCGACAAGCGTGTGTCACTAAAATGTATATATCTTTACAAGTGTTAAAATATATGAACACAGTATTACATCTGTGTGATGTGATAAGTGCCGATTATGAGAATCGGTAAGTCGAATTGATATAGAGACAGTGAAGGGTATTTATCTTCATACATGTACATTGTTCATCGGACTATTTACAAATGGTAGCTTAGTTATCGCTTTCGTTTTCCCACGGTTTTCATTATTGTTGTTGTTGTAAATATGGAGTCTTCCAGCAATATTTTATGTGTGTATTATATGTATAATGTTGTATGTTGATGAGGTGCTCATGCATGGATTTTGTTAAGAATATAGTTAGCTATTTTAGAATCAGTGGAGTTATTGATGAACCTAGGTGCAGTTCCCACCTATTTAGTCGTTTTCAGGAGGTTAGGTAAGGCCTGCAGCAGATGTACCAGTACGCAGCATTCTGTACACGCCCTGGGATATAAAGTTTATCATGCTCTATCTAAATTCAAGGGATCCATTCTGGTGAACTCTGGCGCCCATACTACGGACATTTCGATTAAATATTTTTTTTAATTTATTTCAAGTATTTTATGAAGTTTTTGAGCAATATTTTTATTTACATATTTTATTCATGATTTTATTTATTGGTAGTCATCAAAATATTACAGTTGTTACAGACTAGGAACGTGAAGATGCATTGCGGACTATGCTGGTAAATTCACTCGCTGGTAAACAACCTTTTATTTCGGTACGTTCTCCGATACAAACCACCTACTCATTATGAAACAAGACTGAAGAACCTAACATTGATCAGGGCACAAATTGGTGAACGAACTTATTAAGTTTCTTTAATATTAAATGTGACGTCTTCGATTTACTTTCTGTTTTGAAATACTGATCCCGTAAACATGAATTTGATAACTCTTCCACAAACTGCACGTCAATTAGATGGGGCAACTCTAAAAGACACTGCTGGAATGATTTATTACACTGAACAAGTTTATTTTCTTTAAAAAATGCCTCTGCTACCGTGGTGCAGGCTTTCTGAAGTGGTGCCGTTTGGTCGACCTGCTCATTTATTCCAACGTTCGGACTCTGCTGCTATCTAACAGTGAAAGTAGAAGTCTTTTAGGTAGTGTCTGAGGCTCACTAAATTATTTGGGGATGCTGACATGCCAATGGAGGTGGCATTAGATGATATCAATTACATAGGCACTAAGGCTTCTGCCCGCCCTTCAAGAATGGGCAACGTCTTCAGGGATCGATCCGGAGAACTCTAGATCATGAGTCGCACACACTACCTCTGATCTACTTAAAATATGAAAATTCAGCACCACTTTACCGGATCTCTAAAACATACAACGGTACACAAAGTAAAACATACCGTTACTGGCATTACTACTGCACAGCAAAGGCGGCAATAGTTGACCAAATCACCTCCGACTAATTCACCTACAGTTCCTTCCTGTGGCAACTGAGTACGGTTCTTGTGGGTCGCTGCAGCAGTATAAAGCCATATCAACTCCAGTCGAGAGCATCACAAAACAGGAGAATGGATACGCGTTATTAAGTTATGTTATATCAAATACAGTAGAGACAATAAGCGACACTTCCGGATTTAGTCTTGTTAAAATGGGAGACAATTAGCAAGTGGCGCTCCTAGTGGCGTGACCTGGATATTAGCGCTAAATTCAAATATCAATGGAAATTCATATATGGAAATGGATAAATAAATAACGTCTAGAAAGAAAGTGTTATTAATATATTAACTTCAATGTTGGTAAAGCGATTCTGGATAAATGAATGAAGAATTATTTAACAGGTTATTATTTAAAGACTGAAATTAGACATAAGCAAGATGTGAAATGGACTGCTGTGAAAGGGCTTGATCTTTCATTTATGGATTACTTTTATAGCTTTAGCATTGCTGCCTGAACTTTTACGGTTGGATTTTTTTTTTTTTTCTTATTTAAAAACATCGTATCATCACATTAAGACAATTGTCAATAAAAATATTGGAATTCCTTAAACAAATGATTCAATGAATTAACATTTAACAGCTGGACACTTTTCCTCTTACCTGAAGCCAACTAACAGAAATAAAATCTATAAATTTAACCTCAAAAACATTCAAAATTTCCCTATAAGCAATACTTGCCATTCCATTTGGATAAAGCAAATTTGCATAATCATTTTGTTTCAACAAAATATGTACATTTCTTAAGTCACCCTATATTTTCTTCGGTGCTTGACAATGTATTACGGCATTCCAAATGGGGTAACTTGGAACACAATCTTGCCACACACATATGCATATGCATTTTCCCGAATTAAATCAAAACCCAGGAGCCTCCGTGGCTCAGACGGCAGCGCGTCGGCCTCTCACCGCTGGATACCGTGGTTCAAATCCCGGTCACTCCATGTGAGATTTGTGCTGGACAAAACGGAGGCGGGGCAGGTTTTTCTCCGGGTACTCCGGTTTTCCCTGTCATCTTTCATTCCAGCAACACTCTCCATTCTCATTTCATAGCATCTATCACTCATTAATACAAATCACTTTGGGAGTGGCGACCCCATCGTAATAACAGCCTATATATGATTCATTCATTACATCCCTGACCCGGCCAAAGACTGGAAAACAGGTTGTAGGTTTTCATTTTCAAATCAAAACCCACAGATCACACCTCGGTATTTACGGTTAACTGCTGCACTATACAATAACATAAGATTATATTTTAAGCCTGTTAAAATATGGGTCGCGCAGGTCAGAAGTTTAGGAAGTACTATAAAAATATATTTCTCACTGGAAGAATATACAGTATATACCTCTCTTTTTTTTTTTTTTTTTGCTAGTGGCTTTACTTCGCACCGACATAGATAGGTCCATGGCGACGATGGGATAAAAAGGGGCTAGAGTTGGAAGGAAGCGGCCGTGGCCTTAATTAAGGTACAGCCCCAGCATTTGCCTGGTGTGAAAATGGGACACCACGGAGAACCATCTTCAATATATATATATATAAAAACACAATATTTACTTACATTTTCTTGTCACGAGGGGAATGGAAGAAAGACCAAGAATCCTTCTGCAGTTCATAGTTATTGCAGCCAAACACAGCCCATATCTTTCCACTCACGTTGATAGGAGATATAAAGAAATGACACACGCTACTATTCACTTATATCAACTTACTGCAAACGCATAAATAACGCCAAAAGTTTCACAAACAAATACACGTGCTCTTATGACAGAATCAGTAACTCCAGGTCACTCCGCTAGACAGACCTTTAATCGCTGACCCTCGATATCTCGCAGACTGTCGCGTATTGTCTCTACCGTATTTGATTATATCTGTAACAGCTATTGTGTGCCCGACGTTGACGCATCAGCAGTAATGCCATCTGGCGGAGATAAGTGGCAGCAGGAGAGACAGAGCGGCTTCAACTGGCATAAATCAGTGCTACGTTAGTGTCGATAAGTTGAAGGTGTTTAGGACACTGCAGACCATCATATTTTATTTTATTTCGGCTCGGTCTTCTCCCCCTTTTAGGTTCCTTTTGCCCTTTGTCTCTCCAGTGATTGTTCCTTCCTGCCTTTCCTTCTTATTTCGTTGATAATCATTTTCATTATTTTCCTGATCGATAGGGACTAATGACCACGTGGTTTCGCACATTATAAAAACAATCATCACAACAACTACCGCTCACCACCATTGCCGGTTAGTTCTTTACACGACAGAACAATACTTCCTTATAAGTACCGGTGAACTTGGTATACTGAAGACAAAGATACAAAATCGCATAAAGAAAGACCGAAAAGTCGGACAGTTTCACTCCACGTTAGTCAACAAGTCATCGGATGGAGATTAGGACTAGCGTGTTACAGCATTGTGATTTGTTAGCACAATACCTTCCAGACGCAGCGTCCCGCACAAAGGTGCTGTTTTCAGATTCATATACGATTTCAAGCAGCATGAATGTTGTCTCTTGGGCGAAAGAAAACCCACATTACCCACTTGAGTTGGAGAGCATTGCACCTCACATACTGATATGGATTACGATTATATCACGTCATTTCTTTGGATCTTAGTTTTTAATGTGCATGCCAATGGCGAAACTTATGTACACATGTAACAAGCATTGCTAATTTCACAGCTTTAGGAGCAGGGCATCATGAAAGACGTATGGCTACAGCATGAGGGGGCACCTGGTTATTTCACTCTTCCTGCGCACGATTTCCTTAAATAACATTTTCTAGGACCTTGAATTGGTTATGGTATTTCAGCACCACCAGTTCCATTGAAATGGCCACTACAAAGTTTCGACCCTCAATCTCACCACGCCTAACAGTATATTGTGCGGAATCATTGAAATTCTACGAGTCTGTATGTCTTTATGCTACAAATGAAAGATTCCCAAAGTAGTTGACGAGACGTGTTCTCCAATTAAAAGTTTTAAAAAGGATATTTGACCCAATTCTGGCGGACTGTGTTCGGAGACAAAGAACAAATAAGGAATTGATTAACTAGATTCACTGCCAAACGTTTCAATATGTCAAAATAATGCGGCTGAAATGATTTGGACACGTTAAAAGAATGGACATCGTTCGAATGATCATACAGACTCCTATGGTTCCTGTATGCATTTCCGGATAAGACCCACGGGACGGCCTAGAAAAGGATGAAAAGACAGTGTGAAGGAAGAAATAAAAAGGTCAGGTATACAGTGGAGTGATGACAAAAATGATGGGAAGCAGATGGTGATTCAAGTCAAGGAGTGACGGATTTTGTAGTGCTAAAATAAGAAGTACAGGACGCATTTCGTACCATCACACCGGATATGCACCAAAAATATTAAGTACGTGTGTGTGCACAGGCGTTTGTGTTCATCTCATCTGTCAGTCATTTATCATTGCCCCAGAGGAGTATGACAGGCTTCGGCAGCCGGCACATTTCCTATCCTCACCGCTCGATGGGGGCTTCATTCATTCCATTCCATTCCTGACCCGGTCGAGTGACTGGAAACGGGCTGTAGAATTTTATTCATTTTCATACAGCTTCACCTACACCTAATCCCAATTGATGGGGCAGTTGATACCGAGTTCTACTGTGAACAACTAGATCGAGTTTGCGAAGTATCAAGACCATACTGATCAGACTTACTCAACAGGAAGTTCGCTATACTACAACACCACCGTGGTCCAGTACATCGGGCAAGATCATCACACAGATGACACAGAAATTCCAGCATACATTCTGACTACGAAATGGTCAAAGGAGCAGCTTTTATATCTTGAAGAATTAAAAAACCCTGGGAAGTATCTCGTCTCATACAAGGATTGCTATTACCAATAATTTCTGATGCAGGCAAAAATTAATCGCAAATGATCGTCTCTCTTTGAAGAGAAAGAAGAAGAATCCTTTGTTGTTACTGTGGCAACGTATAAACTTAGTTATATGACAACACATCTCACTGGCCTTCAAATTTCACATTATTTTCTCACAGAAAACTGAACTAGGCCTATGTCATCTAATAGATCTTCACCATCAATGCCTTTGGAAGCGGGAAAGGTAAAAACGTAACACTATCGGCCAAACGCGTCTGCCTACAGGAAGTAACCGAATACACAGATCTGTTGAACGTTGAATGGACACTGGGGCCATGTGACCCTCCAGAAGTTGAAGTGACGTTCCTAAATTTCAATACTTCCTGAAGGGGCACTGAACCCACAGCCTTCAAGGTAAACCATATACTGTACGTTTTTACACTTTGGCTAGGCATCTCCTTGTGGGTGGGGCGGCAGAATAACACCCACGGTATATCCCGCCTGTCGTAAGAGGCGACTAAAAAGGGCTCTCAACTTGAGAGTGGTCTGGCGACCACGGGGCCCTCAGCTGAGTCCTGGCATTGCTTCCCCTTACTTGTGCCAGACTCCTCACTTTCGTCTATCCTATCTGACCTTCCTTGGTCAACTCTTATTCTTTTCCGACACCCACGCTATTAGAACATTCGAGGGCTAGGGAGCTTTCATTTTCACGTCCTTCGTGGCCCTTGTCTTTCTTTGGCCGACGCGTTCATTTTTCGAAGTGTCGGGTCTTTCTCTATGATTAGTGTTATATAGAGGATGGTTGTCTAGTTGTACTTCCTCTTAAAACAATAATCACCACCACCACCACCACCACCTCGGCTAGGCAGCCACCCTTCATGAAGACATCATATTTGTATGTTACTGAAATACGGAGCGGGCGGGGTGGCTCAGACGATTGAGCAGTGGCTTTCTGATCGACACAGTCCGGAAGTATCTGAACGTGTTCAGAAGTGTCAGTCTGGTGTCGGTAAAAGTAGAAGAAAGTACAAGAACTCCTGCAGGACAAAATTCCCAAATGTCGGGGTCTTCGAACGTCGTGAAAGTAGATAACAGGGCGTAAAATCAGTAGCATATCACTGTGATAATAATAATAATAATAATAATAATAATAATAATAATAATAATAATAATAATAATAATAATAATAATAATAATAATAATAATAATAATATCTGACTCTTGCCGTAAACCTTTGTAAACCTCGTAAGCTTTCCTTCATATTTCACATAAAACCCCATGTACTGTGCAGAAAGTCTACGATCTACGAAAGGAAACGCACAGGACTCTGCAACCATAAAAATAGTTATTTCAGCATTCTGTCCTTGAGTAAACTCGTCCTCATTCTTGAGAAAGCCTGGACCATTTGTTTGGATAACATGTTGGCAGCATCGCACGCAGTACAGCCCTGATCCAGGCGTGTTGTCACGTCGGAACAGTTCAAAAATAACCTACTGTCGCCAAGACCTACGTTGTCAGGCCCCTAGCCTTTGTTTCGACGACAGACGCACAGAAATAGTACAGGTAAAGAACCACGCCCCACGTGTAGAGTATTTTAACCGGAAATGGATGAGCCTCGCCGCACTTGAAGGAGAGATTAAATTAGACAATGAGGAAGCACTGGAATGAAAAATAAAATAAAAATGAAGAGGTTTTATTTAATTCCAAGAATTTCTCAACAGGGAATGATAGAATCTACACAGATTTAGTGAAATACGCTGCATTAATTCCGCTAAGTGTCTTAAATGCGGATCAAAAGAGAATGAAACCTCGAGTATTCGCGTTAGGTTTTCTTTAAGGCGACAGTGATTTGAATCCAGGTAAAATGTAGGTATGATTTTCGATGTGGAAATTCATATCTGATTCCACGTAAAATTATATATTTCGTGGATTAGAGTCAAAACATATGAAGCTACATAAAAGATAATAATAATAATAATAATAATAATAATAATAATAATAATAATAATAATAATAATAATACGAACTCTTAATGGTATCAATACTGATTGCTTTGCTTTTGCGGATGACCTCGCTCTTCTTACTTCCTCTCCTCAACTAGCTACTCAACAAATCAATTACCTGCATGAATGCTCAGTTAAGATTGGCCTCAAAAACTCCTACACCAAAAAGCACTTCAATTCTAACACCATACATGTTCCACCACATCTTCAGACTAGCCAAGGTGGAATTTGAAAGTGGAAGGATTCAAATACCTTGGCGAATGGGTTGAATACAACAATTCTGATAAGTTCGCCGTCTTAACACGTGTCCAGAAGTTTGAAACAGCCTTCCGACTCACTCAAAACATATATTAAAAAAGTCTCTAGCATTATATGCACGAGAATTTTCCACGTAAACGTATATATTTCGTAGATTATTAGAGTGAAAACATTTGAAGCTACATATAAGATGATGATAATAATAATAATAATAATAATAATAATAATAATAATAATAATAATAATAATAATAATACGAACTCCTAATGGCACCAATAAAATACACTTCGAACACAGCCTTGAAAAACTGGCAGTGAAGGAAAGGAGGATTATCCGAAAAAATCTTGGTCCCAGCCTCAAAGATGGTGTTAACAGACTTCGGAGCAACTTAGAAATATACACCCACACCGAGAAGATATCAAGCGTGATCCGGAAAAGAAGGATAACGTTTTACGCTCATCTCTTCAGATTGCCAGCTGAAAAAAATCTGTAAACGTTTGTTATCCTACTTCAGAAGTCTCAAAACGATTCCTCCTTGGTTGGTGGAGATCGATAAGGATCTTTTAAAGTATGGAATCTCAGAAACAGACATTCAACTCCGAGCATCACTCAAACACAAACTTAGACGGGTTCACCAAGAAGTAGTGTCAACTCGACTGAAGCACGTCCATTCTGATGCATGGAAGAGAGCACACTCCGAAAGGATGAAAACCTGATGGGTCCGCAAGAAGACCAACTCGCCATAAGACCTATCTGTGTCAGTGCGACGTAAAACAAATAGAAAAAAAGACCAACAGTTGAGATCTTGCGGTCCTTAGTGGCCCTAAAAATTAATAATAATAATAATAATAATAATAATAATAATAATAATAATAATTGTACCGGGCGGTACACCTCCACGCCGCTAATTCAAAATGTGCGCCAGTTGAAACTCCTCTGCTGGAGGAAGTCTGAACTTTATTGACGGTATTAATTTCCTACTTTCTCAGAAGATGTCACTACCTGGAAATTTTGGAGTTTTAGAACTGTGTCATTTTTGATGTGTTTTTGTTTTGCTTGAAGTAAGAAGTGTGAACTTTCTCTTCTAGAGGACACTACTGAAGATCAACAATAGTGCACCCTGGTGGGAAGTGAAAGAACTGTTTTTTTTGGAGAAAATGTAATTTCAAAAGTTTTTTCTTTGCTAAATTTCTTTCAGTCATTGGTTAAGTTGGCAATATTAACCCTTTCTTTCCCCTTGTTTTAAATCTAGCCAATCTCGAATTTCTTAACTTAATTTTCCACCAATAATGTGTTTCTTCTTCATCTTGTGTAGGGGTTTCTCTTTTTTCTCCAATAAAGTGATTGTGGGCGGGTGTTCTCATTCCCCTAACGCCTAGAACCTTCCGCGAGAGTATATAAACTGCTGATTTTTGGGTCTCTGCGCCACTTCTGTTCCATCTTTCAGTGTGTAAAGTACCTAGCAGGGGGCGGGAAGCGCCTCTTTCTTCGGCGGCGGTCAACAACCAGGTAATGGCCGATTAATTACTTCTTTTCTTGCTTGCTCAGCAGTTTAACTCTCGGGGCGGGTCCGAAGTTTTTCCATTATGTAACCTTCCTTAAAATGTAAAGAAACTTGTATCTATTCCATCTTTTAAACTGCATATCGGGATAGAGAGTGCTTAACCCTCTCGAGCTCCCAATCATATTGTTTTGAGGTGAACTTATTTTTCTCAACCTATTCTTCGTTAATGTAATGTAAATTGGTCTTCTCTAAGTCACCTCTGTAGTATGGGATTAGCCCTTGCATTAGCGGCCTAGAGCCCGATCAGGTTTTAAACGAATGTATTAGGAGAGCAGATCGCCTCCTCCCAAAGTGTTATTTTAGAGGCCATGTAATTTTCCTTTTTTTTTTTAATTAATAGGCCTCAGTAGGTTGGGTATTTTACCCCTGTGTCTCGGTCCGTAGAGGACAACTTGAAGGTGGAGTTTGGTGTGGCCTTTGATAGGCTTAAAGTTGAGAGCGAGTGGCTCTTTTTTGAAAACTGAGTGTTGTATGCCTCGAGGAGGCTTTACTGTGTAATTTGGAGCAAGTGCTCCAGGGTTTGACTGGGGTCTTCTGCCCCGTTGTTGAAATTTGTATATCGTAAAGTTGGGCTAGTTGCTCAAGAATTGGGTTTTCAGGGCTCGAAGCCCAAATCCTGTAAACACTGTAATTGTACTTTGTTGCCTTGCTACTCCGTACCTGCCATTCTTGTTATTTCTGAATTTTGAAAAGAAAATATAACCTTGTTAAATTTTCAAACAATTTTACTTTAGTAGCTTGAGACCTGTTCACCACCCCGCACCTTCTTTCACCTCTAACTACCGCTAAAACACGGTAACAAGTGGTAGCAGAGCGTGGTTGAATGGGTCTCAATTTAGCCCCTTTTGACGGCTAAACCTCGTTTTGTTCCGAACTCTAACGATTTTCTCAGTTGCTGGAAATTTTGATTTTTCCTGTTTCAAAATTGTTCTGTCATCATGCCCTGCCCTCGCGACGTTCTCCATGTTGGGTATTTGCGCAAGGAGGAGTTGATTTATGAGTTAACTATCAGAAATGTGCAATCTGGAGTCACGGTTGCAGTAGACACAAACAAGCTTAGAGAGTCCCTTGATTTGCCCATTTCCATCCCCACTTTGGGAGAGAAAGAAATTGACGACTCTCTTTCCACGAACGTCGAGAATATTACGGGGCTAGCATCTGTAGTTAGTTTTTTTGATGAAAATGATCCTTCTTCTAATCAAATTAAACGTGTACAAGCCAGGCTGTTTCGTTTTTCAAATAGAGTTAACGATCTGTTGTCTCTAAAGTTGAATGACGTTCAGAGGAAGGAAGCTAGTACGCTGCTTGAAAATATTTCTGAGTTATCTAGCAAGGTCACTCAATTGTTAACTGGGGAAGTTCCTCCCAAAACTGATCACCCCGCCACGATGAATGCTGGGAACGAGGAAGAGCCTCCTAAGGGAGAAGCCACTAGGATAACCGTTGCCGCTCAAACTATCTCTGCCCCATTGGACAACGAGTCTGAACGCCGTGCATCGTTGAATAATATACGTTCGGAATTAACTTCCTTGCCATTGAAACCTTTATCTACTATGTCACCTGGGTTCAGTAGTTTGCCCCATCCATTGGCAATGTTGCTCAGGGGTATCTCTAAGTTTTCAGTTAATACCACCAGTGAAGTAATTTCATTTTTAAGATTTTTAGTTGAATTTCAGGATCATGCCCTTGTGTTTTCTCTTTCCCCATGTCAGATTTTGCAAATCATCTATCCCTATGCACTTTGTATTCTCTCAGACAAAATAGTAAGAGCCATTGCCGAGCAATCATCTATTGAGGATTTCCACGCCCATTTGCTAGCTAACTTCATCCTGGCTAGGGCCAAGTCCTCCCTTATTCAGAAGTACTATTATCGTGTACAGCGTTTGGATGAAAACTTGGCTGACTTCATCCAAGATATTAAATTCTATACTAGGGTGTTTGCTCTTCACTTTCCGGAGGATCAGACTGTACAAGCCATTGTGGAAGGCATTTCACCATCCTATAGGTCATATTTGTGTTTCGCGGCGTGCCCGCAAACCTTCTCTGAACTTGAAGCATTGGCCGTCTCAGCGGAAGGAGTTAGATACGCCGATTCATTGCGTGTCGCGAAAGAACCCCCGCCTTCTTTTAGTAATACACGGCCTCCACCTCGCCGACCAGTCACACCCCGTAAATGCTATGCTTGCGGGTCGCCCGACCACCTTCGGAACAAGTGCCCATTGCTCAAATCTAGTGTGACAAGGAATGGAGCTGGTTCATCACAAGGCTGTTTTAAATGTGGGGCTTTCTCACATATCGCCAAGAATTGTCCCAATTCGAATAGCACCCCCTCCTGCTCAACTTCTGGTGCAACTTCCAACAACAATATAAAGTGACTAGTGGCTTCGGCTGAGTCGATTAATCCATCTTCCCGAGACTCAGCCCCGGGTAAACAGGTCGAAAATTCAGGGACAACTCAATCTTCAGAGTTATTTTTTGAATGCCCCAATGAGTGTCTTAGGATTGCGGCGGATACCCTCGCACCTGTTCCTTTTCTTAAAATTGAGTTAAATAATGAGCCCATAACTGCTCTATTAGATTCAGGCAGCGTTTGTTCTGTTATTTCGGATCAATGGTATTCTAAATTGAAATCTGTTTGTACACTACCTGACTATGGCTCATCTCCTGTCCAATATGTTTCGGCTAATTCTTCTCCATTAGAAATTCTCGGTTCTGTAAATGTCAAAATTCGTATCTTTAAATTTACATGGAAAATTAAATTGTTTGTGGCTAAGCACCTGTCTTGCCCCATCATATTGGGAGCTGACTTTATTTCTCACACTGGTCTTGTGCTCGATCTTCAGAGTAAGTCGTGCACATTGAAATTTGCGTCCAATTGTAAAATCCCCTTGTTAAAGTGTAATTCTGTATCATGCTCATCTATTTCGCCTACCCAGGATGAGATGTTGTTAGACCTTAGACATCTACCTGAGGAGCAGGCTGATAGTATTCGTAAATTATGTCAGTCGTTTCCACAGGTGTTCTCTGATACTCTTGGTGTTACTGACCTTATCGAATACAAAATCGAGGTCACGGATTCGATTCCTGTCCGTTTTCCACCTTATAGGCTATCTCCACCTAAACTGAAGGCTCTGAAAGAAATCATCGATCAGATGTTGAAGGACGGTATTATTAGGCCCTCTAAGTCGGCGTATTCGTCACCTATTTTTCTAGTCCCGAAACCCCAAGGAGGCTTCAGGCCTGTCATTGATTATAGGGCTCTCAATCGGAAGGTGGTGTTGCAATCTGTGCCCCTTCCTGACCTTCATTCTTGTTTTTCATGGTTTCGTAAGGCCAAGTTCTTTACTATCTTGGACTTGAATCAGGCCTATAATCAAATTCCCCTTGCCGAAGAGTCTAAACATCTTACAGCGTTTGCCACGGATTGGAATTTGTATGAATACAACCGCGTGCCTTTCGGGCTCCCCACGGGAGCAGCTGTACTCACTAGGCTGCTAGATAGGGTCTTCTCCGACATCAAATTTGAGTACTTGTATCACTACTTGGATGATGTCGTCGTATTTTCGGAGACCTTTGAAGAACTTCTAGATCATCTGCGAGAAGTTCTCGATCGCCTTCGTAAGGCTGGGTTAACTGTCAAGTTGTCCAAGGTCGCCTTTGCTAAGCCCTCTATGTCATTCCTAGGGCATATTGTGTCACCTGATGGTGTTGCAGTCGATCATTCGAGAACACAGGCCATCCGTGATTTTAAACCTCCCAAGGACGTTAAAGGTATCGCCAGGTTCATTGGTATGGTGAATTTCTTCAGGAAATTTATTCCTAACTTCGCTAATAGAGCAGCGCCCTTGAACCTTCTTCGTAGGAAAGGCATCAAATTCGAGTGGGGTCCTTCTCAACAAGTCGCTTTTGAAGATCTGAAATTAGCTCTCTGTAATGCCCCTGCCCTTGCTATGCCTGATTTCTCAAAGAAATTCATCGTCCAAACTGACGCGTCGTCGTCAGCAGTAGCTGCAGTCCTTCTTCAAGAGACTGAACTAGGGAGGCGACCCATCGCCTATGCATCTAGGACTCTATCGGCTCAAGAAGCAAAATACTCCATATATGAGCTCGAAGGTTTGGCAGTCTTATTCGCCTTAGAGAAGTTCCGTCTCTATCTGGAACATGTCAAATTCGACCTGGAGACAGATAATCAAGCCTTAAGCTGGGTCTTAGGTAGGCCGCGTCGTACTGGTCGTATAGCCCGTTGGGCCATCCGTATTTCTGCCTTCCAATTCGATGTCCGGCATATCCGAGGTACCGAAAATGTTGTCGCTGATGGACTCAGCCGTATGTTTTCCAACGACGTCGAGACCCATGAACCGGTCGACAGTTCATCACCTCCCGAGTCCATACTATTTGATGTTAATGCCATCCAACAGATGCTCCCATGCTCTTTAGGGATATCGAGAAATACCAACGTGAAGATCCGACGCTGGCTCCGATAATGGAAACCCTTTCTTCTGGGGAACATGTTGTCCCTTATGTTCTGAGGAATGGTGTTTTATGTTGCCCTTCGAGGCATGATAAGATGATGAAAGTTGTCGTTCCAGCTGTTCTTGTACCTATGATCTTCAAGTACTATCATGAGACCCCATTAGGGGGGCATCTTGGAATCTTTAAAACTCGTGAAAAGATTCGTGAGAGGTTCATCTGGAAGGGTATGGACGGTGAAATCCGTGAACTAGTAAAAGCTTGTAAATCTTGTTTGCTTAGTAAACCTACCATGTCCACCAAGGTAGGCCTTCTGTCTTCGCATCAAGCGTCGCGCCCCATGGAACGCCTGTATATTGATTATGTAGGACCCTTCCCCCAGTCGAAGGGAAATGCCAGCAAATTCATCTTTGTATGTGTAGATGGTTTTACAAGATTTTCCTGGTTATTTCCGACTAAGCTGGCTACCGCTCAGTCCACCATTACTTGCCTAAATTCTATTTTTGCTTCTTTTGGTCCGTGCCAGTATATTGTGTCTGATAATGCTAAGGCGTTTACATCAAATCTTTTTCGTAAATTCTGTTTCGACTTGTCCATCTCTCATGTGACGACCTCTGCTTATTACCCTCAACCATCTCTGGCTGAACGGGTTAATCGTAATCTCAGGTCCGCGCTTATTGCCTATCATCATGAAGATCATTCTAGGTGGGACACGTCCCTGCATTGGTTAGCCTTTGCTTTGAATTCGGCGGTTCATGAATCTCATAAGTTTACTCCAGCTTCTTTGATGTTCAAGTTTGTTCCCAACACGCCACTCTCTAACCTCTGGTCTCTGAGTGACATTCTACCCGAGACAATAGATCCGGACAACATCAAAGATCTTTGGAAGAAGGCTAAAGCCAATCTTAAAGTCTCTCATGAAAAGGTTAGGGAAAGGTATGATCGTGGACGGAGACCTACCCCTTTGAAGGTAGGTGACCAAGTTATGGTCAAGAATTTTGTTCCCGCGGGCAAGCTTGCCCCCAGATTTCATGGGCCATGTGTCATTCTCGATTTCCTGACGCCGGTTACGTTATTATTAAGTAATCCAGCTACCGAGAGGATATTTAGGGTTCACCTGTCACAGGTGAAACCGGTGTAATTTCTGGGTTAACTTGCTTCCTATAATCGTGAAAGGAATATGAAGGTTATATTTTTTTTGAGTTTTCACTTTTAAGGCATTCTGCCCCTTCTATAATATTTTGTTTCATATGTAAGTTTTTGTAAACCCCTCCCGCACGGTTAAACTGCCATTCTGTCCTTACCACGGCCATTACCACGCTCCCGTCTCCTGCTATACACACTGTGGCTTGCTTATATTAAATGCCATGGATATCTGCACGCCGCTGGCCCCTCAACCTCTCCACCAAGCCTGTGCCCTCAAAATGATGATGGTCCAACAAATTCTGCCCCCTAGTTTTAATGTTTCAGTGCCCCCGCAGCCGCGCGGCGCCGTGCCGCGACTGGGCTAGAGGAAGGGCCCCCTCGACCCCAGCGAGGACGACATGTGCACGGCGAGCCGGAGCTCTCCTCCCGGCCAAGGCTGATGTGCGGCGCACGACCTGCTACTGGCCCGCAGCCTGTATATGTTCACCGCGGGCGCGGCGTGCTTCAACACCTCTGCTCCCCTCATAGTGCGGGCGAGCGGTATCTCAGGGTACTTGAGGGGTCCGAGCGGCCGTCTTTGGACGCTGGCTGCAACGGCCGATCTGGCCATTCAACTTAGTCTACATCAACTACATGGACATTCCAGTTCAACATTACTACCTTCTCTTGGATTTTTCAGCAATACCTGGTGGACTTAGAATTTTTTTTTTCTCAACTTTAAAAACTAAAGTTTTACTTCGGAATTCAACTTCTACAAACATAAAGACCTTACTTCACCTGTCACAATAAAAATTTTGAAACTGAATCAAACCAAATTAAGAAAATCTTAAAAATACTTCTGCAATTAATCTCCACATCTACATCAAAACTTGGACCTAGTTTTCAAACAAATTTCATGTGTCACCCCTGGAGGAACTTTTGGGGGGGGGGAGGTCTGTACCGGGCGGTACACCTCCACGCCGCTAATTCAAAATGTGCGCCAGTTGAAACTCCTCTGCTGGAGGAAGTCTGAACTTTATTGACGGTATTAATTTCCTACTTTCTCAGAAGATGTCACTACCTGGAAATTTTGGAGTTTTAGAACTGTGTCATTTTTGATGTGTTTTTGTTTTGCTTGAAGTAAGAAGTGTGAACTTTCTCTTCTAGAGGACACTACTGAAGATCAACAATAGTGCACCCTGGTGGGAAGTGAAAGAACTGTTTTTTTTGGAGAAAATGTAATTTCAAAAGTTTTTTCTTTGCTAAATTTCTTTCAGTCATTGGTTAAGTTGGCAATATCAACCCTTTCTTTCCCCTTGTTTTAAATCTAGCCAATCCCGAATTTCTTAACTTAATTTTCCACCAATAATGTGTTTCTTCTTCATCTTGTGTAGGGGTTTCTCTTTTTTCTCCAATAAAGTGATTGTGGGCGGGTGTTCTCATTCCCCTAACGCCTAGAACCTTCCGCGAGAGTATATAAACTGCTGATTTTTGGGTCTCTGCGCCACTTCTGTTCCATCTTTCAGTGTGTAAAGTACCTAGCAGGGGGCGGGAAGCGCCTCTTTCTTCGGCGGCGGTCAACAACCAGGTAATGGCCGATTAATTACTTCTTTTCTTGCTTGCTCAGCAGTTTAACTCTCGGGGCGGGTCCGAAGTTTTTCCATTATGTAACCTTCCTTAAAATGTAAAGAAACTTGTATCTATTCCATCTTTTAAACTGCATATCGGGATAGAGAGTGCTTAACCCTCTCGAGCTCCCAATCATATTGTTTTGAGGTGAACTTATTTTTCTCAACCTATTCTTCGTTAATGTAATGTAAATTGGTCTTCTCTAAGTCACCTCTGTAGTATGGGATTAGCCCTTGCATTAGCGGCCTAGAGCCCGATCAGGTTTTAAACGAATGTATTAGGAGAGCAGATCGCCTCCTCCCAAATTGTTATTTTAGAGGCCATGTAATTTTCCTTTTTTTTAAATTAATAGGCCTCAGTAGGTTGGGTATTTTACCCCTGTGTCTCGGTCCGTAGAGGACAACTTGAAGGTGGAGTTTGGTGTGGCCTTTGATAGGCTTAAAGTTGAGAGCGAGTGGCTCTTTTTTGAAAACTGAGTGTTGTATGCCTCGAGGAGGCTTTACTGTGTAATTTGGAGCAAGTGCTCCAGGGTTTGATTGGGGTCTTCTGCCCCGTTGTTGAAATTTGTATATCGTAAAGTTGGGCTAGTTGCTCAAGAATTGTGTTTTCAGGGCTCGAAGCCCAAATCCTGTAAATACTGTAATTGTACTTTGTTGCCTTTCTACTCCGTACCTGCCATTCTTGTTATTTCTGAATTTTGAAAAGAAAATATAACCTTGTTAAATTTTCAAACAATTTTACTTTAGTAGCTTGAGACCTGTTCACCACCCCGCACCTTCTTTCACCTCTAACTACCGCTAAAACACGGTAATAATAATAATAATAATAATAATAATAATAATAATAATAATAATAATAATAATAATAATAATAATAATAATAATAATAATAATAATCGTATGACCTCAGCTACCGTGTACATGCTTCTTTTAAATGTGACGCTATCTGGCTGTATGCTCTTTAATTTCGACGTTCTATTCTACTCTAGGTCTACTACATGACAAACATATGTCAGGGTGGGGACGTAGCAACTGCAATTAATAAACATGTCTTTTGAAGTAGTGGAGATATAACAATCACTACATTAAAAGAGGAAAGTATAGTTTATATATAAAATGAAAATTACAATTCTTGACCCACAAAGGTGTACCTCACCTCCATACCTCACCCCTTTAATCTAGAACCGATATGTACTGTAATTCATGGACTTTAATTCACACAAATTAGGGGTAGAGTCGTTGGCTGAACGGTCAGCGTACTGGCCTTCGGTTCAGAGGGTCCCGGGTTCGATTCCCGGCCGGGTCGGGGATTTTAACCTTAATTGGTTAATTCCAATGGCACAGGGGCTGGGTGTATGTGTTGTGTTTATCATCATTTCATCCTCATCACTGCGCGCAGGTCGCCTGCGGGTGTCAAATAGAAAGACCTGCATCTGGCGAGCCGAACCCGTCCTGGGATATCCCGGCACTAAAAGCCATACGACATTTCATTTTTTCAGGGATAGAGTGCCTGCCTATTACCTAGAGGCCTCCCCCCCAGTTCGATTCCGCACCAGGTCAGAGATTTTCACCTGAATCTGAGGACTCGTTCGAGGTTTACTCAGCCTACGTGATTAGAACTGAGAAGCCATCTTACGGTGAGATAGCAGCCCCGGCATAGAAAGCCAAAGAATAACGACCGAGATTCGTCGTGCTGCCCACACGACAACTCGTAATCTGCAGGCCTTCGGGCTGAGCCCTTCGGTATTGTTGTATCATAGGATTTTTAATAATAAAAAAACCAAAAAAACCAAACCCCATGGCACTACAGCCCTTGAAGGACCTTGGCCTACCAAGCGACCGCTGCTCAGCACGCAGGCCTGCAGATTACGAGGTGTCGTGTGGTCAACACGACGGATCCTCTCGGCCGTTATTCTTGGCTTTCTAGACCGATTTTTAATAATACATTCTAATATTATTACTCAGCGAAAGAGTTTGTATGTTTCTATATGGATAGTAATCTCGGGAAGCACTCGACCGATTTCAGTAATTATTTCGCCATCTGAAACCTTCTTTCTTCTATATTAAAATAGGCTATGTATAATTATGCTACCTCATTCGGGAGCAAGCAATTTTAAATGAAGTAGAACAGGTCGGGAAATGGATACGTATTGGATTCTTAAGAGTGAAGACGCTGTTTGAATGGATAGCTCTATGAAGAATCGGAGCTCACCATGTGTACTTACTTTTCAATTTTCTAAACTACATATATTCATACGCATTTCCTTTCTAAATCGATCAATTTTTCAGGAAAACTTTTTTCCATGTTTGGGTGCATTCTTTATTCAACAAAAATCAAAATAAAATTATAGTTTCATCACAAAGGTAACATACAACCAGAATTTACAGTTGAATTTCCCTCCTCCCTTCTCTAGTCCGAACTCATTACAAATACGAAACACAATATGGATTTTGTTACACAATTGATTTTTAAGGCGGGAAATAGTTTTACGCATTTGGAAAAATATCTCACGAAATTTTCAACTCCAGCAACCACAGCCAACAAGTTATCAGCCTGTTTTATTAGCTTTTTCGGAAACGTAGGCTTCTAAATTCTAAACTCGTTTCCTGCTGTCGCAAGCCTAAAACCAAAGCTTTTATAGTGCCTATAATTGCCTATTTGGTGTGTTTGTGCCACTTGAGTTTATTGAAGTTTAATAAAGTCAGTCATTTCATGCAATTTGTCTTGTCCCACTATTGCCATACAATTGTCGTATTTACATTCAGTAAGATCTGAATGATCGCCTGACGTACACAAGTGCCACTTCTAAGAAATCCCAGACGCGATTACAAAGTTCGAGACAAGTAGAATCTCTCTATAATGCTGGGCAGATTTCTGAAACATTAGAGGAAGCACCAGGTAACGTACGCCAAGCAGTGTATGCCATTCTTCACCGTAATTCAGGATGGATAGTCACTTCAGGGATTGGGAGTGTTTTACAGGACAATTCAGGAATTCCAGCACAAGTAAGTATAAAAAACGCATGAAATTGCTGAAAAGAAGTTTTGTCTTATTGTTTCGTGTGAAGTAGAAAGAAGATTATCTCGGTACAAAAATATTCCGCGTGACATAGACAAGGTTTCACTGCCGAAAATCTTGAAAAATATATGATATTTATTACAAGCCAAATTCCTGCATAGTGTAATCAAGAAAGTGGGCCACTTGACAAACCTAGGTTCAGTCTTAGAAGAAACTGGAATTCACTAGCAGAATTCAGGCAGGCTGGAAAAATTAGGAGACAACCGAGGTACCGTGTGATGGAAGAGTTAAAGGAAACGTTTAGGGCCTATACAAGTTGCTTTACGTCGCACCGACACAGATAGGTCTTACGGCGACAATGGGATAGGGAAGGAATAGGAGTGGGAAGGAAGCGACCATGGTCTTAATTAACGTACAGCCCCAGCATTTGCCTGATGTGAAAATTGGAAACCACGGAAAACCATCTTACTACTACTAAAACGTTTTCATTCCGTCCCTGGAGGGTAACGCAGTCTCTCAGGCCAAAGACATGTGATACGGTGAAAGAGATTTTCGGGGAAAGTGAGGGGTTTGGCGGCCGTGGCCTATTCGCCATTCGCCTTAGTGCAGGAGAATGAAAACCACGGAAAATCATTCTCAGGGTAGCCGACGGTGGGGGACTACCCCTCTCCGTCACTCGGATGCAGAGGGTAAAGCCATGAAAATTAGGACTATTGAACCAGACAAAGAGACTGAATGGGTGGTTTACATTTCTAGAAAACAGAACTCGGGGAATTGTCTGATCCTATAATGATTAACACAGAAATCCTCAAGGCAGTATTACTTGACCTTTATATTTCCTTATATATAGATAATAACTTTTTCAGATGATGCCATTCTGAATAGAGTAATAACCAGCACTCAGTTTCTTTCGGGTCACGGAAAATTTAAATTTTATTTACATAAATTCAAAATTAGTAGTAATAACGGTTGTGTTTGTGGAGATGAAGAAACTGCAACTCACCTTATTTTTGATTGTCCATTCTTCAGCAAAGCTAGATATATTTTGGAACAACACTTAAATTGTTGTACAGTAATGTTAGTCAAATCTATTTTAGGACATTTCACAAGATCTGTTGTTTGAATTAATTTTTTAAGTTTATGCAGTTTATTTTAGAAAAAAAAGAATAGTTTTCCTTTTCTCCCAGTTTAATTAATTTGTGTGTGTGTAATCACTCACTTCAAACATTTTGTAGTATATGTTTGTACTATGTAAGGTAACTAGTTATAACCTACAGCCCTAATATGCTAGAGAAAGTAGGGCTTTTTCATGGATAATAAATAAATAAAATAGAATAGAGTAATAAATAAGTCGTACGATTGTGAGCATAGGAAAAAGACCTCGACAAACTTGAGGGATGGAGAACACACAATCCTACGTTGATAAACAAGGTGAAAAGTCAGGTTGTTAGTTTCATCAAGAGGAAATGTTCACTCAAATTTTAATCACTGTGTTGGTGGAGTGATTGTACCTTATGCGAACTACTGTAAGTACATCGGCGTTAATGTAAAGAATGATGATCATTAATCACATTAACAAGGTTTTGAATAAAGGTCACATATCATTTCATATGGTTATGAGGGTATTTAAGGAGTTCATGCCAAGACTGGGGTACTAAGTCAAATGAAAAATATTCACAAGGCATTGCGAATGTGAAAATATAAACTGCTGAAGAAAATGTATACTCGCATACGAGTTGCAGCAGATGACCACGACCACATTTGTAATGACAGACTCTTTAAGCCCTGAAGTTCTTTCTGTGCGCACACTATTACTTTTACAACCCGCCTGGTAGCCATGATCTTTAAAGCATCAAATCTATATGGTATGACACTATGGTTTGACGGTTCGAGTCCCACTGGTCGAAAAAAAAAAGAATCACTTTCAAAATGTTGGCCGGGAGGGAAAGAGTGGTGATGGTATACAATTTGCATGCCAACAGCCTGGATTCCAAACCTCTCCACAGTGTTCATTTGGCGTGAAGGCATATGACGTCGGATGAGGACGTTAAGCCTTCACCCTCTCCCTACTCTCATATATCACGTTATTAATTTCATCTCATTAAACTCCTCTGATGAGGTTGACGTTAGGAAGGGCATCCGGTCGTAAAACAACTTGCTACGAAAATTCATCTCGCTTCATTCCCGACCCAGTAGAGAAATGGGATAAGGGTTGGAAACACACACAGAAAGTGCTTATAAGTGACTGATAAGACATCAATTGGAATATGGTTTCAGTGTATAGGACCCTCAGAATGATAACTTGATTCGAGAACTGAAAAAAAAAAAAACAACCAAGATTGAGTGGAATTTTTAAAAGTAGGGACGATCATAAAATGAAGATAAAATTGGAATTTAAGAGGGCAAATTGGAGCAATATTCGTTTAAAGGAAGATGAATTAGGGATTAGAATTGTATATCAAGAGAGAATTTCAATTTCCAACATCTTTTAAACCATTTAAGAAACGAATTGGTAAACAACTGATAGGGAATCTTCCACCTGGACGTAAGCCCTAATTGCAGATCAGTGGTAAATGAAAAAATCTTTACACTACAAACTCTTAGGTCGTTGAGCTAATCACTTGTACATAATCTATCTTCCTGAGATTTGTTTTTTTCTTTTTTTGCTAGTTGCTTTACGTCGCACCGACACAGATACGTCTTAGGGCGACGATGGGACAGGAAAGGGCTAGGAGTGGGAAGGAAGCGGCCGTGGCCTTAATTAAGGTACAGCCCAAGCATTTGCCTGGTGCGAAAATGGGGAAACTACGGAAAACCATTTTCAGGGCTGCCGACAGTGGGATTCGAACCTACTATCCCCCGATTACTGGATACTTGCCGCACTTAAGCGACTGCAGCTATCGAGCACGATCTTCCTGAGTTTAACATAGGCAAACTGCAGTTTATATTTATGAGACAAAAATCCAGGATCTTTTCACTTTAAACATTTAAGTGAGGAATATGCTCAAGTAACAATGTCCAAACGACAGAATCAGAACTCGTTTTTTTGCTAGTTGCTTTACGTGCACCGACTCAGATAGGTCTTATGGCGACGGTGGGACAGGAAAGGGCTAGGAGTGGGAAGAAACCGGCCGTGGCCTTAATTAAGGTACAGCCCCAGCATTTGCCTGGTGTGAAAATGGGAAACCACGGAAAACCATTTTCAGGGCTGCCGACAGTGGGGTTCGAACCTACTATCTCCCGAATACTGGATACTGGCCGCACTTAAGCGACTGCAGCTATCGAGCTCGGTAAATCAGAACTCGAGACTCCTGCTAGTGTAATTTGCCGCTCTATCCAACGGATTTTTAAAGGTGCCAGGCCAGTAGACAGTTTCACTTCATTTCTTCCTCCCATAACCTCAACGCTTCTCTCCGCACTGTGTTGGTTTGGTCCTCCTGAGTGGAGATATTCGCGTACTTCCAGCAGAATGTTTACTATGAACAGAATAAACCCGTGGAGTACGCGCACATCATACTGTGACCCTCTTCCTCTCTCTCTCTCACACACACACACAGAGAGGCAGGCAATCTTACACTTGAAGGATCTCTCAAGATCCTGCAACCTACACACCTACTATGCACTGAAGTCCGCATAAGCATCAGGGGCGAGGTTGTAATCCTGACAATATCTTTCTACAGGATCGCAATGCTAAATCTACAAGAGCGATTACATTAGAGCAGTGGTGCACAAGAAAGCTATTCCTACAAACGACTAATCCTGTTAGCATCCACTTTGGGTATTAGGCAACCAATACGTACTATCTTAAAAAAAATCATCCTCACTCCACAGTATGAGGATTTTAGGACGTTTAACAAAGACTACCCCTTCCTCCTCATTAATCTAATCCTACCCTATCACGACGAACGTACTTTCGGGGTGAGGAAAGCACCATTAGCTTCAAGTGAGGCCATACTTATGATATTTTGTATAAAATTTACACCATTTATCATTCTCTCATCTACAAAACAAACCGTTGTAAAAGAACTCGTTATAACATGAAATTATCCAGTTTTACCATAAATACTGCTACAATACTTTAACATAGAGGTATAGTTGCTCAAAAATATGAATGAATGCATGATATTGCATGTTCCTCATACTTATTTTTCTAATCAAAATATAATTCACCTGCAACATAGATATAAACTCTGTTGCTACCCAGGACAAACATTATAGAATAGAATAGACGAATTCCCATCCTCTAGTTCCGGATCGCCTGAATTTATTAATATTTGATACATGCATTACATTACCACTCCTCATTGCTTATGTTTGCTTGATTATTACGTTTATATTCTACAAATTTTGCTTATTTTGTTCCACATTCTCTTAGTTTCGTTTTCTTTACAATAACTATTTAATAATTTTACCTCTTTGGCTTGTCAGTTTTTTTTTTCTTTTCAATCAATAAATCTTTGTACTCGTTCCTCATTTTGCAAAAACCTATTCTTAAATCTTGTCGATCCCTCATTTCTGTATACTTTAAATGGCTTCACCACTTCGACTCACTTTTTCTTACACTCATCATTGTACCATGAATTTTATTCGTTTTCCCTACTCTTACAATCAGATTTTTGCCTGCCATTATTATTGATTTCTCAACCATTTTTATTTCAAAAGTTTTCCCTCTAGAATAGTTCCTGAATTCGTCTCTATGTTCCTCCCACCATCTATACCTAATCAGTTGTTTTTGTACATAGTTAATGCGGTGTGTTTCTTTTGGTCTTCCTTCATCTCTCATTAGTCGAATAACAACGGGAAAATGATCGGATGCTGTCCAGTTCTATCCCTGAATGTCTTTGATACAAGTTAGCGCTTCCCGGGATGTTAACACTAGATCTATCGCGCTCCCTCCTGATTCAACAATATACTGTACGTTAAGTTTGCTGTTGTATTCCCCGCCCATCCACCGTTCAGAATATATAATTCCTCTATTGCACACATTTCTAATAATTTCTCACCATTCTTCTTAAAAACTTTATCTTTGCTTCTTCTTGCTTCTATTAGAATTTCATCTATTTCTCTGTCGTACATTGGACTTTTTTCTCCCAACCTTGGATTGAGATCTCCATTATAATTAATCCCGCTTCTTCATTCTTTAATTTGATCTCGTTTATTTCTCTAACAAGATCATCAAACAAGGAATTTTTTTTTTCTTTTCGAAGGGACAGTTGTAGCAAAACCCTATGAAATTTCTCCTTCCTCCTGCTTTCTTTTAGTTATTTTTACCCAAATGATTTCATCTAATCCTGATTCTCATAGCTCTACCGGGTTACATATTTTATCCTTTATGAACACTAATATCCCTCCGGGAGAGCGCCCTTTCAGACTCTTTCTTTGTTTCGTTTTACTCCAGATTTTACAACCCGGTATTTGCAACGTATATCCATCCGATATCCACGTTTCAATTATCACCGTAATCTCATTTTCCCGCATTAAATCCCTGACATCATTTCCCAGTTTACTCAGAATACCCTCTATATTTATTACTCCCACGCCCCATTCTAGTTATTTATTTGCTATTATATCGGTTGAACTCGTAGCTTTACTCGTGGTCATTCTTGATTTTTCTAACTGAATAATAGATCCACTTGGGGAACTAATTATTCCTTCTTCCCCACCCCTAGTTTCCTCAGTACTCGACAGCCCCCGCCCCTCTTTTTTAGCCCAAATGTTCTTTAAGTTTAACGTTGGCTTACGTTTTTTCCTCTTCTTTCTGAGCTGGTATCTCTCCTTGGAACCACTCCTTCCTGTGAGGTCGTCGTGGCCTCCATTTCCGCTTTGATCAGCAATACCTGGTGTGGCTGCTGTTTCTACCTCTGCCATTCTGACTCAGCTGGGTCTTGTCTTGTTCGTTGTCCATATCCCTGACCTTCCGCATAGCTGATACATCATGCCGTTGTTCCATCTCGCGCAGCTGGCTCACCGACCACTGCCTACTCCACAGCCACGAGTCTGTTTCCGCGGATATACCTAAGCTTCTAGTCGCGATTGTCGCACTTTTTGTAGATGAAAGCGAAGCGTTTTCATATTTTTCCTCTTGATCCTGTTCTTTCTTTTGACCCTTTCAGCTTCTTCGTACCCTCCGAAATCTTTTGAGCCTTCAAGCTCCGTACCATGCATACTTTGATCAGTATCCTTCCCGTATTTTTCCCTAATCTGAATACAGAATCTATGTCACTGCCATAGCAATCAACTTCCAGTTTCTATCTGATCAAGGACAGTACTCAATCCAACAATTCATTTGGGTTCTCCTTATCTGTCTATACCAATCCACAGATTATTATATTTCTCCTCCTCTCTGCCTTCTCTCGAATCCGTTCCTTTACTTCCATCTTTCTTATCCTTAGGACCTTATTCTTCATTTCAGCCATCTCAATCTTGTTCTATAGCAGGCTCTCCTTGATATCACTTAGTTCTGCTTCTAAGCAGGTCCTCAATTCCTTCGATTCTCTACTTGGTTCCATTATCATTTCCCGCATCTTATCGACTTTCAAGACCTCCTTAAGCTTCTCCATATCTTCCCAAGACAGTCCAGATCCTGGATTTAGTTCAATGCCACCGATCACCAATAGCACCATCACCACCACTGATGTTAACACCATCTGTATGATGTTATGGTTATTGATTCCTGTTCGCACTACTTTCATTTTCATTCTGCCAAATTGCCTATAGCACACCGATATTGCTATATACATACTCCCATGTTTCACTCGCCTTTGCAGTTACTACAGTATACTTGTCACTCGCTTAGCACTATTGCGCCCTTTCACCTTGCTGCCTCAATTGCAAATCGACAAACGTTATATTTATAGTTCAATTGTTTCTGAGAAAATGCCCTAAGTTGTCACTGTGTGTTCACCTATAGAAGCGAAAGTGTTTTTCGCTCAAGTTCTAGTCATGGAGCAGTGGTAGCTTCAATTTTGTATACTCCCATCAGCCAACAAATGATTCCTCACATTAACTTTCTTGTTACCATTTGTCTTCTTATTGCCTTATTTTAACATATTTTACAAAATTCTACTGGTGTTCTCTTGCTATTACATTCAGTCATTATTTGCTCTTCTATGTCTCTCACTCTTTGGATTACATTCTTACAGTCCCCTGTCTTTCATTCCTTGTTAAATGTCTTTCCCAGTAGCACCACATTCCTATATCTTTTAGGATCTGCTTCATCCCATCCACCCAGTACCCCCCATGTTCATGTTTCACTTGGTACTGATATGTTATGAGTACAATTTTACCTCCTGCCCCCGTTTTTAAACTCAACAAATACCAAACTATTTCTTTCACAATATCTGCCCCTTCGCATATCATTCTCACTCCACTATTTGCAGTACAGGTTGGCAATCCCACAATTATTTAGGCAAATTTACTTACGACTACGTCTAATGCCACAATTCCATGAACTACTCCCCATATTTCAGCTCCGTACAATAACTTTGCTTTAACTGCTGAATTAAATACGTTTTCCTGCACTTATATTCGATGTTAGGCATCTTCCTATCCAATATTTTTATACTAGCCAATGCACTTATTCCATTCATTTTTGCTCTTTTTAGCTGTCTGATCATTTACCATTGCTACACATAATCGTTCCTAAACATTCAATGTTTTAATAACTTCTAGTTCTGTTTTACCCATCCACCATTGTTCACTCTTTGAAAGTTTGTCGCCGCTTTTTACAAACCATTATTTTGGTTTTCTGTGGACTAACATTTATTCCACTATTTTGTATCTTGACAGGTGTTAATGAAAGTAGAAGAATGTTGGTTAAATTCAAAATCACCTTCAGGCAATAAAGCTCCTGGATGGGCATTCATACATACATGCATGCATACATACAACCATATATCTAGTTCGCTGTTGTAGACTAAACAAAGATTAGTGGAAAAGGATTTCACTTCTGTTCTGAATAAAAGAGCTGTCTTTACCACGTAATAAAACAAAGAATATAGAAGTTCTGACGTGATATCCCAGGCACGTCCAAGCTCAAATCACTCGACGGACGAGGCGGACGTTCCAATTAGTTAGCGCGTCTCTTTACAAGAATCACATTATTCTGCTCCATTTTCCGGCATGAAAGCACGTCTGAAATGTATTTTAATGAGGGACGGAGCAAGTAGTTTCAAATAACAAGATATATTAGAATAAATAATCTGAAACAGGTCGAACGACCACGATGCGCTCGTTGTAAACCCGGAGGCGAGTACAGGGACAGAAGACCCATTATACTCATCACAGCCATTATAGGAGCATGTTTCCTTTTCTGTCAGTTTTACTTACGAATATCTGACGTGCTGTCACCGTATAACGAAGATGACTTTCATGTATATCATGAGTAGCACACCTACTAAAAGACTAAAAAGAAATACGGAAAGTAAGAGAAAAAGATGTACTTTTGAAAAACAGATAAGGAACATTAAGAATGAACTTGAACTTTATACTCTTGTTATTAACCAGAGAATGGAAGGAACCATGGAAAACAAACAGCTAAATTATGTAATATTATCAGAGGAATGTGGGGAAGAAATCTATGGAAGGTGAAAACAGGAACCCTGAAAGCATGATAGTTTCTACCAATGGGATTTTTGTGGGTTTTGTTATGTTTTCCAGACCTTCACTTTTTCATGGCAACTTTTCCAAGGATGAACCTCCGCTTTTTCTTCTTCTCACAATTCCCTATGCTGCAGAACAATCCTAGATATACAAAGAAATCCACAATCTCTAGTTCCTACAGAGTGTCTGTGAGCTCAAGTTGTTCTGCTCAATCAATTATTATTACCCTCGACTTGTTCAGATTGACCTTAAATCCATACTCCGAACTTTCCGCTTGCACTCGTTTTAAAATTTCAACCAGTTCTTGTTTGTTGCTAGGCAGAAGAGTGGTGTCATCAGCGAAGTGCAAGGTGTTAATTTTCTCCCCACCAATTGAAACCTCCAGTAGACTGTCGAGGGCTTTCCTTTGACGTATTCACCATAGATGTTAAACAACTGTGAGGATAGGATGTAGCCTTGTCTCACCCCTTTCTCCACTCTAATGATATTCTAAAAGGTGCCATCCACTCTTACTGATGAAATACCGTGCTCACACAAGCCTCTTATGGAAGAGATGAGATGTGATGGGACACCTATCTCTCTTAGAATCTGCCACAGCTTACCTCATGAAACGCAGTCAAAGTCTTCTTTTTTATAATGTGAAAATCAAATAAGGACAAGGATGCAGCATTCTCATGATTTTTTAATTATTTGTCTGAGGGTGAAAATCTATTCCAGAATTACTTTTCCTTCAAAAAACCCAGCCTGCTCTTCTGATAACTGACGCTGTATATAAGATTTTAGACATTGGTTTACAATATGTAGCATGACTTCGCCTGAATGTGGAATTAACGCAACAGTGCGATGACTAGCACAGATGCTGTTTGAACCTTTCGTGTGAATAGGGATGAAAATAGAGCTGGTCCAGCCTTCCGTCCATTCTCCAGTGTTCCAAATTCTATTACATGTTAGAAATACGTCTACGCCTTCATCTCCCATTTCCTTGATCATTTCCCCTGTCATGTCATTGTATGTATGTATGTATGTATGTATGTATGTATGTATGTATGTATGTATGTATGTATGTATGTATGTATGTATGTATGTATGTATGTATGTATGTATGTATGTATGTCCAACCTTGTCCAGGAGCTTTATTGCTCGAAGGTGATTTCAGATTTAACCAAATGGTGGACGAAAATACTCTGTTAGATATGTGTATTGATTACATCCTATTTACTTATTTTTATGAATTTATTGCCTGTGAGTGTAGCATTAGTCCGAAAGGATTACAAATGTAAATAATTATTGGTTTCCTTTTCGTGTAACGGAAGTTCTTACAACAGCATTTGGAGATGTTAACTTTTATACAGTTTTAAAAAGACTGTCGTTTATTATATCAACAAACCTCATTGCACTGCAGCCCTGAAGGGCCTTAGACTACCAAGCGACCGCTGCTCAGTCCGAAGGCCTGCAGGTTACGAGGTGTCGTGTGGTCAGCACGACGAATCCTCTCGGTCATTGTTCTTGGCTTTCTAGACCGGGGCCGCTAACTCACCGTCAGATAGCTCCTCAATTCCAAACAAGTAGGCTGAGTGGACCTCGAACCAGCACTCAGATACAGGTAAAAATCCCTGACCTAGCCGAGAATCCAACCCGGCACCTTCGGGTAAGAGGCTGGCACGCTACCCTTCCACCACGGGGCCGGCTCGTTTGTAATATACGGTATCCTATTCTGTTACCTCACTGATAACGCTCAGGTCGATACGAAAGTGACGTTATAATGTAACGTGGACAAAGTCACATGGTGCACTGTATATTCTATTCTGGACACCAGCGCATTCATAGGAATGTTTCAGCTGCATATAAGTTCTTCAGTGAAATCAGTACACCAATAACATCGATCAGCTGACAGGTTACATTGCCAGAATAAATCTTCAGAGAAGTGTTTCATATTTGTATCCTTATAGCACGGTATAGTGTATTATTTATTATGTTACATTTACCTATTTTTGTGCGTTTTCTTCTTGTAAGTGCAACCTTCGTCCGAAAGGATCAAAAATGCACATAGTCTTCGGTTTCCTTTTCAAGCGATGAGGAAGGAAAAGCGGGTGGAGAAGGAACCGTTACAAAAACGAAACAGGGTCAATCTAGCCCCGTACTGCTAGGGGTACACATGGACAACAGCGCCAGAGTCTGTGAAGTGCGGTATGCGGCCTGAGAACTGCCTCGTTGTTTGACAGGACTGTTTTATTTACAGCCAGCCGTACGGGTGCGACGGCCTCTATTTAGTCATCCATCTTCTTTGTCTCCGTGATTAAAGGGCACATTACTTCGTGTTTCTCATTTTGCTTGTTCTCTGTGGCATTACTTACCCGGTCTGCAGTCAGCTGGTTACCACCAAAATCGTCACCGCCACACCTCTAACAGCAACCTGCTGAATGCGAGTTGCCCCTCTCTCCTATATAAACATTCCGGATGATGTATGGCGGTGGATATAATATCAGAGGGAGTTAAGACCACATCATACGTCAGCCTAGCTCTCTCACCAGTGACATTACATTCTCCATTCTTACTGCAGCGGGAAGGAAAGACAGGAGTAATAGATCGGGGTCCTGTGTAAATTGCGGTATCGCAAATGATATGGCTCATGGCCGCCTGTACACACTTCAGCCATATAAACAGTGTTATTCAGATACATCCCTACTTCCAGATAAGGAAATAGCTTGCAAGGCATCTCAAATTCAATAGTCTGTCTACTGTCAACACTTCATAAAGTACTGGACGTTTTCTTTTTTACGTCTACAAACAATAGTAAGAATTGTAATTCAAAATACCCATTATAAATATTCTTGTTGGACACTTTCGTCTTCTCTCCTCCTGCATCTATTCCACATCTTGGTAGGGTCACGGGTGCGAACAGCGGCGCGCATATAAACTTGCCCTATTTTACAGCCCTCCTGACACCAACCCTATGTAGAGGGAAGTATACATTATTACGACGACGTTTTTCGGTGGATGTTGGTATTGTGGTATGTTGTGTGTGTATAAAGAGTATGTGGACGAACACATATATCCAGGCCCCGAGTCAGAGGAATTAACCAGATGCGGCTAGAATTCCCAACTCAGCCTAGATGCTAACCCAGGACCCTCTGAACCATTCTATCAAGGAGCCGGAAATTGTTGAACAATATATATAAATTGCCCTGACTGACTTACTGACTGACTGATTCATCATCGTCGAGCCAAAACTACTCGAAATTTTGAGGATACATTCATAAGTTATTACAATGTAGGTGCTCGCTAAGGGAGGATTTTTGGATATTCCGTCGCCAAGGGGGTGAAAAAGGGGCTAAATTTTAAAAATGAGTGTATCTATATCTCGAAAACTGAACAGTTTAAAGGCACGAACATTGGTATTTGGAATCTCCTTTAAAAATAAAGAAATACGTATTTTTTGTTTCGGCAAATTCTGTTAACGGGCGTGAACAAGGGTGAAAAAGGGGTTGAATACCTTTCACGTGGATACTTATATCTCAAAAACTGAAGGTATTACATTCATGAAAATTGGTACTTGTAATCTCCTTTTTGAAAATAAAGAAACACGCACTTTTATTTTCGGAAAATCCAAATAAGGGTGGGTAAATGAATTGAAAAATGAGTTTAATTCTTTGTATGAGGGTACTTATATCACAAAAGCGAAAGATGTTACGGACGTGAAAATTGGTATTTGGAATCTCCTTTAAAAATTAAGAAACACGCAACTTTTGTTGGGGGAGGGAAACAACTGAAAGGTGTTTAAAAGGAGCTGCATTATTTTTATGAGGATACAAGTAAAAAGTGGACTTAAAACAATGCACCCCTAAGGGGTTTTAGCTGGGGGATGAGGAATGAGGACAAAAATATACGTTTATAATAAACCGTTTGAATTACGAAGTCAAAATGTCAAATGATATCCTAGGTGTTAAATAACAGAAAGTTTGAAACAAATTTAACCCCTCACAGAGTTGAATGGGGGTTAAGATCCGAAAACAAATAAATTAATTCCTTCCTCCGAAACGGTTTAATGTACGAAAACAAAGGGTCTCCTTCTATGTCCTAGGTGTAAAATACCGTACACTTCAAAACATTTTCCCCTTACGAGGTTTAGATGGCAGTTGACTCTCAAAAACGCAATATACATTCTTCCGAAAACGTTTCAGGCACGAACATAAGTTTTCTTTTGTATGAAGGATTGTCTTCTATATCCTATATGTTAATAAATATTTCGAAACATTCACGCCTTAAAAAGTATTCACTCCTCCATTAATGGTCGACGTACAAAATCAAAATTTCACAGGTTGGTCGCTTTTGTGCCCTAGATGTAAACTCAGTTATGGTTTAAAATATTCATATTCTTCCGTACGGGGTTCAAGTGAGTGGTAGATTATAAAATAAATAATTATTCCCGCAAAACCGTTTGACGAACGAACTGAGGACATATTTTACAGGCTCGGCTGTTGATTAATAACTTTCATGTTAAAGCCATAGCGAAGCACGGGTATCTTGCTAATTATTACTCGTAAGCTCATCACACTTGACACAGGTACCCTCGTGGGACGCTTGCTTCTGTACCCCATGGCGAGGAGATCTTTCTGGATGGTATTGTTGGGCAAAAGTCAAACCTGAGACACTCTAAACCGAAGGCCTCGATGCTGACCATACAGCCCAGGAAACAGGCCTATTTGTTAATAATAATAATTGTACCGGGCGGTACACCTCTACTCTGTTTATTTAAAAGTTGCGCCAGTTGAAACTCCTCTTCTGGAGGAAGGTTGAACTTTATCTATTCTATTAATTCTCTACTTTCTCAGAAGATGTCACCACGTGGAAAATTTTGAGTTTTTGAACTGTGTCACTTTTGATGTGTTTTTGTTTCGCTTGAAGTAAGAAGTGTGAACTTTCTCTTCTAGAGGACACTACTGAAGAATTACAATAGTGCAACCTAGTGCGAAATCAAAGAACTATTTTGTTGGAGAAATTTTTATTTCAAGAGTTTGTTCTTTGTTAAATTTCTTTCTGTCATGGTTTAAGTTGGCTGTATACCCCTCTTTTTCCCCTTATTTTGGATCTAGCCAATCCCGAATTTCTTTAATTAATGTTCCACCAATAATGTGTTTCTTTTTCCTCTATGTAGGGGTTTCTTTTCCCGAACCAATAAAAATTTTGTGGGAGGGTGTTTTCTTTCCCCTAACGCCTAGAATCTTCCGCGAGAGGATATAAACTGCTGATTTTGGGGTCTCCGGGCCACTTCTGTTCCATCTTTCAGTGTATTAAGTACATAGCAGGAGGCGGGAAGCGCCTCTTTCCTCGGCAGCGATCTACTACCAGGTAATGGCCTATTAATATCTTCTTTTCTTGCTAGGTCGGCAGTTTAACTCTCGCGGCGGGTTCGAAGCATTTCCATCATGTAACCTTTTCCTAAAATGTAATTACTCTTTTCATCTTTTTCTTGTAAAGCTACATATTGGGATAGAGAGTGCTAACCCTCTCGAGCTCCCACTCACATTTGTTTTGAGGTGAACTTATTTTCTCAAACTATTCTTCGTTTATGTAATGTAAAGTGTTCTTCTCTAAGTCACCTCTGTAGTATGGGATTAGCCCTTGCGTTAGCGGCCCAGAGCCAGATTAGGTTTTAAAAAAAACAAAGTGTATTAGGAGTGCAAGTTCGCCTCCTCTCAAGTTGTATTTTAGAGGTCATGTATTAATCTTTTCTCACCTAATAGACCTCAGTAGGTTGGGTATTTTACCCCTGTGTATATGTCCTTTGAGGACAACTTGAAAGTTGAGTTTGGTGTGGCCTGGGAGAGGCTTAACTTTAAGAGCGAGTGGCTCTTTTCTAAAATTGAGAGTTGTATGCCTCGAGGAGGCTTTGCTGTGTAATTTGGAGCAAGGGCTCCAGGGTTTGAGTGGGGTCTTCTGCCCCTTTTGTTGAAATTGGTATATCGTAAAGTTGAGCTAGTTGCTCAAGAATTGTGTTTTCAGGGCTCGAAGCCCAAATTCTTTAATCCCTGTAATTGTACATTTCAAGTTGTATTTCGGCTACTAAGTACCTGTTCTATTTGTTGTTACCTAATTTTGAAAAGAAAATATAACCTTGTTAAATTTTAAAATTTAATTTCTCTTTAGTAGCTTGAGACCTATTCACCACCCAGCACCTTCTTTCATGCTTAACTACCACAAAAACTCGGTAACAAGTGGTAGCAGAGCGTGGTTGAATGGGTCTCAATTTTGCCCCTCTTGACGGTCAAACATTGCTTTAATTCAAACTCTAACCATTTTCTCAGTTGCTGGCATTTGTGAGTTTTTCAAATTCGTTCTGTCATCATGCCCGGCCCTCGCGATGTTCTCCTCCTTAACTATTTGCGCAAGGAGGAGTTGATATATGAATTGACTATTAGAAATGTGCAATCTGGAGGCACGGTTGCAATAGACACTAACAAGCTTAGAGAGTCCCTTGATTTGCCCATTTCCATCCCCAATTTGGGAGAGAAAGAAATTGATGACTCTCTTTCCACGATTGTCGAGAATATTACTGGGCTAGCATCGGTAGTCAGCTTTTTTGATGAAAACGATCCGTCTCCTAATCAAATTAAGCGTGTGCAAGGCAGGCTGTATCACTTTGCAAATAGAGTTAATGATCTGTTGTCTCTAAAGGTGAATGACGTTCAGAGGAAGCAAGTTAATACGCTCCTTGAAACTATTTCTGAATTGTCTAATAAGGTCACTCAATTGCTAACCGGCGAAGCTCCTCCCAAAACTGATCAACCCGCCACGGTGAATGTAGGTAGTGATGAAGTGCCTCCTCAGGGAGAAGTCAATAGGATAACCGTGGCTGCTCAAACTATCTCTGCCCCATCGAACAACGAATCTGAACACCGTGCATCGTTGAGTAACATCCGTTCGGAGTTGACTTCCTTACCCTTGAAACCTTTGCCTACTATGTCGCCCGGGTTCAGCAGCTTGCCTCATCCGTTGGCAATGTTGCTCAGAGGTATATCCAAGTTTTCCGTTAATACCACCAGTGATGTAATTTCATTTTTAAGATTTCTAGTGGAATTTCAGGATCATGCTCTTGTTTTTTCTCTTTCGCCATGTCAAATTTTGCAAATTATCTATCCGTATGCTATTGGTATTCTCTCTGATAAAATCGTAAGAGCCATTGCCGAGCAATCATCTATTGAGGATTTCCATGCCCATTTGCTAGCTAACTTCATCCCGGCTAGGGCCAGGTCCTCCCTGATTCAGAAGTACTATTACCGTGTACAGCGCTTGGATGAAAACTTGGCTGATTTCATACAAGATATCAAATTCTACACTAGGGTGTTTGCTCTTCACTTCCCTGAGGATCAAATTGTACAAGCTATTGTGGAAGGCATTTCACCATCTTATAGATCATACTTGTGTTTTGCGGCATGCCCGCAAACTTTCTCCGAACTTGAAGCATTGGCCGTTTCAGCGGAAGGAGTTAGATACGCCGATTCTTTGCGTGTCGCGAAAGAACCCCCGCCTTCCTTTAGTAACACTCGGCCTCCACCTCGCCGACCAGTCAATCCTCGTAAATGTTATGCTTGCGGGTCGCCTGACCATCTACGCGACAAATGTCCACTGATCAAGTCAAGTGGGACAAGGAATGGAGCCGAGTCATCACAAGGCTGTTTTAAGTGCGGGGCCTTCTCACATATCGCCAAGAATTGCCCAAACTCAAATAGCACCCCCTCCTGCTCAACTTCTGGTGCAAATTCCAGCTATTCCAATAATAAAAAGTGACTAGCGGCTTCGGCTGAGTCGACTAATTCTGCTTTCCAAGGCTCAGCCCCGGGCAAAAGGGTCGAGAATTCAGGGAATGAGCAATCTTCAAATTCTTTTTTTGAATGCCCCAGAGAGTGTCTTAGGATTGCGGCGGATACCCCCGCACCTGTTCCTTTTCTTAAGATTGAGTTAAATAACGAGCCTATAACAGCTCTCTTAGATTCAGGCAGTGTTTGCTCCATTATTTCGGCTGATTGGTATTCTAAATTGAAATCTGTTTGTAAACTCCCTGACTATGTCTCTTCTCCTGTTCAATACGTTTCGGCTAATTCATCTCCATTAGAAATTCTAGGTTCCTTACTGGTCAAAATTCGTGTTTTTAAGTTTACATGGAAAGTTAAATTGTTTGTGGCCAAGCAATTGTCTTGCCCCATTATATTGGGAGCTGACTTTATTTCTCACACTGGTCTTGTGCTCGATCTCCGGTCTAGGTCGTGCACATTCAAATTTGCTTCTAGTTATAAAATCCCACTATTAAAGTGTAATTCTGTATCATGTTCATCTATTTCGCCTACCCAGGATGAGATGTTGTTAGACCTTAGACATCTACCTGAGGAGCAGGCTGATAGTATTCGCAAACTGTGTCAGTCGTTTCCCGAGGTGTTCTCTGATACTCTTGGTGTTACTGACCTTATTGAATACAAAATTGAGGTCACGGACTCGATTCCTGTCCGTTTTCCACCGTATAGGCTATCTCCACCTAAAATGAAGGCTCTGAAAGAAATCATCGATCAGATGTTGAAGGATGGTATTATTAGGCCCTCTAAGTCAGCGTATTCTTCGCCTATTTTTCTAGTCCCGAAACCCCAAGGAGGCTTCAGGCCTGTCATTGATTACAGGGCTCTCAATCGGAAGGTGGTGTTGCAATCTGTGCCCCTTCCCGACCTTCATTCTTGCTTTTCATGGTTTCGTAAGGCCAAGTTCTTCACCATCTTGGACTTGAATCAGGCCTATAATCAAATTCCCCTTGCCGAAGAGTCTAAACATCTTACAGCGTTTGCCACGGACTGGAATTTATATGAATACAACCGCGTGCCTTTCGGGCTCCCCACGGGAGCAGCTGTGCTCACTAGGCTACTAGATAGGGTCTTTTCCGACATCAAATTTGAGTACTTATATCACTACTTGGATGATGTCGTCGTATTTTCCGAAACCTTTGAAGAACATCTAGATCATTTGCGAGAAGTTCTCAATCGCCTTCGTAAGGCTGGGTTAACTGTTAAGTTCTCCAAGGTTGCCTTTGCTAAGCCCTCTATGTCATTCCTAGGGCATATTGTGTCACCTGATGGTGTAGCAGTCGATCATTCTAGAACACAGGCCATCCGTGATTTTAAACCTCCCAAGGACATTAAAGGTATCGCCAGGTTCATTGGCATGGTGAATTTCTTCAGGAAGTTCATTCCTAATTTTGCTAATAGAGCGGCGCCCTTAAACCTTCTTCGTAGGAAAGGCATCAAATTCGAGTGGGGACCTTCTCAACAAGCCGCTTTTGAAGATCTGAAATTAGCTCTCTGTAATGCCCCTGTACTTGCTATGCCTGATTTCTCGAAGAAATTCATCGTCCAAACGGACGCGTCGTCGTCAGCTGTAGCTGCAGTCCTTCTTCAAGAGACTGAACTAGGGAGGCGTCCCATCGCCTATGCATCTAGGACTCTATCGGTTCAAGAAGCCAAGTATTCCATCTATGAGCTCGAAGGGTTGGCAGTCTTATTCGCCTTAGAAAAGTTCCGTCTCTATCTGGAACATGTCAAATTCGACCTGGAGACAGATAATCAAGCCTTAAGCTGGGTCTTAGGTAGGCCGCGTCGTACTGGTCGTATAGCCCGTTGGGCCATCCGTATTTCTGCCTTCCAATTCGATGTACGGCATATCAGAGGTACTGAAAATGTTGTCGCCGATGGACTCAGCCGTATGTTTCATAACGACGTAGAGACCCACGAACCGGTCGACAGTTCATCACCTTCCGAGTCCATACTATCTGGTGTTAATGCCATCTTAACAGATGCTCCCATGCTCTTTAGGGATATCGAGAAATACCAACGTGAAGATCCGACGCTGGCTCCGATAATGGAAACCCTTTCTTCTGGGGAGCATGTCGTCCCTTATGTTCTGAGGAATGGTGTTTTATGTTGCCCTTCGAGGCATGACAAGATGATGAAAGTTGTCGTTCCAGCTGTTCTCGTGCCTATGATCTTCAAATACTATCATGAGACCCCATTGGGGGGGCATCTTGGAATCTTTAAAACCCGTGAAAAGATTCGTGAAAGGTTCATCTGGAAAGGTATGGACGGTGAAATTCGTGAACTTGTAAAAGCCTGTAAATCTTGTTTGCTTAGTAAACCAACCATGTCCACTAAGGTAGGCCTTTTGTCTTCTCATCAAGCGTCGCGCCCCATGGAACGCCTGTATATCGATTATGTGGGACCCTTCCCCCAGTCAAAGGGTAATGCCAACAAGTTCATCTTTGTGTGTGTAGATGGTTTTACAAGATTTTCCTGGTTATTTCCGACTAAGCTGGCTACCGCTCAGTCCACCATTACTTGCCTAAATTCTATTTTTGCTTCTTTTGGTTCGTGCCAATACATTGTATCTGATAATGCTAAAGCTTTTACATCAAATCTGTTTCGTAAATTCTGTTTTGACTTGTCCATCTCTCATGTAACTACATCTGCTTATTACCCTCAACCATCTCTGGCTGAACGGGTTAACCGTAATCTCAGGTCCGCACTTATTGCCTATCATCATGAAGATCATTCTAGGTGGGACACGTCCCTGCATTGGTTAGCTTTTGCTTTGAATTCGGCGGTTCATGAATCTCACAAGTTTACTCCAGCTTCTTTGATGTTCAAGTTTGTTCCCAACTCGCCGCTCTCTAACCTCTGGTCTCTGAGTGACATTCTGCCCAAGACAATAGATCCGGACAACATCAAAGATCTTTGGAAGAAGGCTAAAGCCAATCTTAAAGTGTCTCATGAAAAGGTTAGGGAAAGGTATGATCGTGGACGGAGACCCACCCCTTTGAAGGTAGGTGACCAGGTTATGGTCAAAAATTTTGTTCCCGCGGGCAAGCTTGCCCCCAGATTTCATGGGCCTTGTATCATTCTCGATTTTCTTACGCCGGTTACTTTATTGTTAAGTAATCCAGCCACCGAGAGGATATTTAGAGTTCACCTGTCCCAGGTGAAACCGGTGTAATTTCTGTGTTAACTTGCTTCATATTATTTTGAAAGGATATGAAGGTTATATTTTTTTTTTTGAGTTTTACTTTTAAGGCATTCTGCACTACCTATAATATTTTGTTTCAGATGTAAGCTTTTTGTAAAACCTGTCCCGACCCGTTAAACTGCCATTCTGTCCTTGCCACGGCCATTACCACGCTCCCGTCTCCTGCTCCATCTTACACTGTGGCTTCATAATGTTTAATGCAATGGGTATCTACACGCCGCTGGCCCCTCAACCTCTCCATAATGCCTGTACCCTCAATGAAGACGATGGTCCAACACAATTCTGCCGCCTAGCTTTAATGTTTCAGTGCCCCCGCAGCCGCGCAGCGCCGTGCAACAACTGGGGAGGGGGATGGGCCCCCTCCTCTCCAGCGAGGCCGACATGTGCACGGCAAGCCGGAGCTCTCCTCCCGGCCAAGGCGGATGTGCGGCGCACGACCTGCTACTGGCCCGCAGCCTGTATATGTTCACCGCGGGCGCGGCGTGCTTCTACACCTCTGCTCCCCTCATAGTGCGGGCGAGCGGTATCTCAGGGTACTTAAGGGGTCCGAGCGGCCTCCCTTGGACGCAAGCTGCAACGGCCGGTCTGGCCATCCTTCTTAATCTACATCAGCTATATAGACAGTCACCCTAAGCAATAACTACATTTGGGAATTTAACAACAATATTTGGTGAACATTGCAAAACTTTTCTTCACTTTTAAGCATTAAAGGTTTATCTTCAGAAATTCAACTACTACAACAGAAAAACTTTACTGCACCGGCAACAACAAAATTTTGAAATTGCAACCAACCAAATTACTAAAATCTTATAAATGCTTCCGCAATTAATCTTAATATCAACATCAAAACTTGGACCTTAGTTTGGAAACAAAGCTTATGTTCTTCTGTGTTACCCCTTGGAGGAACTTTTGGGGGGGGAGGTCTGTACCGGGCGGTACACCTCTACTCTGTTTATTTAAAAGTTGCGCCAGTTGAAACTCCTCTTCTGGAGGAAGGTTGAACTTTATCTATTCTATTAATTCTCTACTTTCTCAGAAGATGTCACCACGTGGAAAATTTTGAGTTTTTGAACTGTGTCACTTTTGATGTGTTTTTGTTTCGCTTGAAGTAAGAAGTGTGAACTTTCTCTTCTAGAGGACACTACTGAAGAATTACAATAGTGCAACCTAGTGCGAAATCAAAGAACTATTTTGTTGGAGAAATTTTTATTTCAAGAGTTTGTTCTTTGTTAAATTTCTTTCTGTCATGGTTTAAGTTGGCTGTATACCCCTCTTTTTCCCCTTATTTTGGATCTAGCCAATCCCGAATTTCTTTAATTAATGTTCCACCAATAATGTGTTTCTTTTTCCTCTATGTAGGGGTTTCTTTTCCCGAACCAATAAAAATTTTGTGGGAGGGTGTTTTCTTTCCCCTAACGCCTAGAATCTTCCGCGAGAGGATATAAACTGCTGATTTTGGGGTCTCCGGGCCACTTCTGTTCCATCTTTCAGTGTATTAAGTACATAGCAGGAGGCGGGAAGCGCCTCTTTCCTCGGCAGCGATCTACTACCAGGTAATGGCCTATTAATATCTTCTTTTCTTGCTAGGTCGGCAGTTTAACTCTCGCGGCGGGTTCGAAGCATTTCCATCATGTAACCTTTTCCTAAAATGTAATTACTCTTTTCATCTTTTTCTTGTAAAGCTACATATTGGGATAGAGAGTGCTAACCCTCTCGAGCTCCCACTCACATTTGTTTTGAGGTGAACTTATTTTCTCAAACTATTCTTCGTTTATGTAATGTAAAGTGTTCTTCTCTAAGTCACCTCTGTAGTATGGGATTAGCCCTTGCGTTAGCGGCCCAGAGCCAGATTAGGTTTTAAAAAAAACAAAGTGTATTAGGAGTGCAAGTTCGCCTCCTCTCAAGTTGTATTTTAGAGGTCATGTATTAATCTTTTCTCACCTAATAGACCTCAGTAGGTTGGGTATTTTACCCCTGTGTATATGTCCTTTGAGGACAACTTGAAAGTTGAGTTTGGTGTGGCCTGGGAGAGGCTTAACTTTAAGAGCGAGTGGCTCTTTTCTAAAATTGAGAGTTGTATGCCTCGAGGAGGCTTTGCTGTGTAATTTGGAGCAAGGGCTCCAGGGTTTGAGTGGGGTCTTCTGCCCCTTTTGTTGAAATTGGTATATCGTAAAGTTGAGCTAGTTGCTCAAGAATTGTGTTTTCAGGGCTCGAAGCCCAAATTCTTTAATCCCTGTAATTGTACATTTCAAGTTGTATTTCGGCTACTAAGTACCTGTTCTATTTGTTGTTACCTAATTTTGAAAAGAAAATATAACCTTGTTAAATTTTAAAATTTAATTTCTCTTTAGTAGCTTGAGACCTATTCACCACCCAGCACCTTCTTTCATGCTTAACTACCACAAAAACTCGGTAACAATAATAATAATAATAATAATAATAATAATGGAACATCTGTGGCTCAGGCGTGGTTCAAATCCCGGTCATTCCATTTGAGATTTGTGGTTTTCCTTGTCAACTTTCATTCCAGATAAACTCTCCAACATCATTACATTTCACCTGTCAGTCATTAAGCATGGCCCTAGAGGAGTGCGACAGGCTTCGGCAGCCGGGTCAGAGTGCAGCATATCACTCGTTAATTCATTCCCGCTAGAAGGGGACTTCATTCATTCCCTTCCTGACCCGGTCGAAAAACTGGAAACAGGCTGTGGATTTTTCAATAATGGACAACAGAGCCAACATTTCGGATAAATAGTTCAAGGAGGTAAGGAAGGGCCTCAAAAGCATGGGACTGACACAGGAGGACATCTCTAACCGATCAAAATACAGATCAGTGATCCACGAGGAGGAAAAACAGAACATCGGCCGGACAGAAGAGAGAAAACAGGAGGCCAGATAAATAATGCAACGCTTTTGGGCTGCAGAAAAGGCTTCAGGAGTTGCCTTATTGTTACTTGAGGTGGTCTCTAACGGCCGTAAACGAGGAAACAAATTCCGCCGTACCCAGTACGCAGTACGTTGCAATTCAAGAAGACATATTGGGGTGCTGGTGGTGGTGATTATTGTTTTAAGAGGAAGTACAACTGGGCAACCATCCTCTACATAACACTAATCGGAGGGGAAAATGGAAGGGATACGACACTTCGAAAAATGAAGATTTCGGCCAAAGTAAGACAAGGGCCACGAAGGGCGTGAAAATGAAAGACTCCCTAGCCCTTGCAAACCTAATAGTGTCGGGGTCGGAAAAGAACAAGAGTTGACCAAGAGAGGTCGGATAGGATAGATGAAAGTGAGGAGCCTGGCACAAGTATGTGGAAGCAATGCCAGGACTCAGCTAAGGACCCCATGGTCGCCAACCCATGCTCCAAAGTTCAGAGCCCCTGGGGCACCTTTTAGTCGCCTCTTACGACAGGCAGGGGATACCGTGGGTGTTATTCTACCGCCCCCACCCACAGGGGGAACATATTGGGGCAAATATTAGTTTATAGGAAGACGCATTAGGGATTGGAATAATTTATCGAGGGAGATGCTTGACAGATTTCCAATTTCTCTGAATCATTTAAGAACAAACTAAGTAAAGGACTGAGCTAGGCTGAGTGACTCAGACGGTTGAGGCACTGGTCTTCTGACCTCAACTTGGCATGTTCTATCCTGGCTCAGTTCGGTGGTATTTTCAAGTGCGCAAATACGTCAGCCTCGTGTCGCCGGGCTGAGTGGCTCAGACGGTTAAGGCACTGGCCTTGAACTCCTGCGGGACTAAATTCCGGCACCTCGGCGTCTCCGAAGACCGTAAAAGTAGTTAGTGGAACGTAAAGCAAATAAATTATTGTAAAGAACTGTTAAGGAGTCTGCCACCTGGGCGACAGCCCTAAATGCAGGTCAATAATGATCGAGGATGGAGACTGATTTATTTTTAGCTTTCACCAGCCAAGTTGTCAAAAATACGGAGTTATGTCACTATCGTGTCTTACATTCGGTATACAGTGTACGCATGCATTCTGTGCTCCTTCGATTGACCCTTTGACTGATTGATTATTTTAGGATTACATACATAGGCAGGGCTATGAATCCCCATTTAGTGTACATAATCCACTCTCGAATAATAGGTGGTGGGACAATACAGTCCAGTACAACACAGTACAACATAAAAGTTACACATTTTGGAGCGGAATAAAAAGGCTGAATTTCAGAACGTATCGCGGACTCCGCAAAATGCTCATAACAATTTTAGCAAATAATTTATAGACAACCATGAAAGGGAAAGAGGGGAAAGGTAAAATACATGATTTGAGATATACTGAAGTCATGCACAGTGCAGTCTCACTATCCTTTAATAAACAAGAACAATGATGTAATCAAAGTATGGAGGTATGCTCAGCGTGCTGGTAAGATGATATAAACGAAAAACAAGGTGAATAACAAAACCACAAGTGAAAATGATAGCTTCTAAAGAAATCATACTCGCCAATAGTCACATTGGTCACTTTTGAAATCCTACTGAACATTTTCTGAAATATAATGGCTATGGAGACATATTTCGCATACCAAACATCCACTAGCCCTACAGCCTCCACAACATCTGTACATTGTCTGTACATTGCACAGAATTTGAAAAGAATGTCATGTCTGTATCGGCCATGTCCATAGTAACAAGGAAATGCACCTTTTTTTTTTACTTCTCCGTAAATTCTGTCTGTCTGTCTGTCTGTCTATACACGCATCACGAGAAAACGGCTGAAGATAATTTAATGAAAAACGGTATGTGAAGTCGGCGAATGAGCCACTACAATCTACGCTATAAATCATTTTACTCAGGCCGAATGAAATGGTAGTTTAGGGAAAGGCCTAAAATTGAATTCTCAAATATTTATATTATTAGTGGTCCTATCGATAAATATTACATAATTAAAGATATATAGAATTAAATTTCCGATAATTTATGTCATACATTGTTACCGTACCGGGTTTGATAACACAGATATTGATGAATTTGTATTTTTGTTGCCAAGTCCATATCAACGCCGAGCCACGAGAAAATGGGTTAACAGAATTTAATGAAAGTCGGTATATAGAGTGGGAGAATAAGAAACTACAGTCTAAGTTATAAACAATTTTATTCGCTCTGTATGAAATTGTACTTTAGGGGAAGGCGCCTAAAATTTAATTTTTAAATACCTATGTTATTGGCCCTATCGAAAAATACTACATAACAAAAGTTATAGAGAATACAACGTACCATTACAATGAAAATTCCCTAACGCAGTCTTCATATGAGAAAAGACGTTTGGTGATTTCTCCGTCGCGTTTCTAGGGTAACGGTAAGAGCTATTCAAGTTAATAGTCTTGCTCACAATGTGTACTCTATCTAACCTACAATTCTGTATACAATGTATAATTTCGTAGCGAAGCACGCGTACATCAGCTAGTAAGGAATAGAGATAAGGTGTACTGCAGTTAGTTGGAGCTGTATCGAGGAGTGTTCGGATGTGCTGTGATGAGTACCACATCAACTATTCTTAGCCCGCAGACTCAAAAGTAGCCGCAAACAACTGGATGGACACAGCTGTCAATGAGCACACCGGACGTGCTAGTATACACACAGACAATGAAGCTTCTGATTCTTGGTCTTTCTAAAAGCACCCACACGAGAGGACATTAAAAGAAAATTTATGAAGTGCTAACGATAATATACTTTCCAAAGTAATTTAAATTTATCTCAACACTTCGTTATAAAGATCAACAAGCAAGGCATCCAGCTGGAAGACATGCCAAAACGTGACCAACGATGTCGTAAACACTTCATTTCGATGAGACACGATGAGTGGTGACAGAAGAAAATTCCATTCCATATCTACTGAAATGACTATTACGTACTTCCACCATTGTATCGCCGCTGTTGTAGCTTGATTTTCGTGTTACATACAGTAGGTACTTCGCATTCGGCGGACCAAGTGGTAAGATACTACATACTGTTCAAATTATTAATAATAAATAATATTTCAGTACTATTGGAAAATTGCATATAAGTGATGTAGGGCCCTTTATCTTCGGGGCATAAATATAACGTTAAGATTGCCGTAACTGTGTACGTTTCTGACACGAGAATGATAATGTTACGAATAAAACTCCTTATGTTTCATAACTCTAATTTATTTCAGTATGGCCTAATAAATACATACACACACACATCTAACCAGTTGTGAATGGCGACACTTACTAATTACTGTATATTTACAAATCTCTATTCTGTACACACAGCAGAGTGTCCCGATCGGTTGGAATTACAGACCTGGGGACGGCTATAATCCTTACTTTTATTTTCCCCAAGTACAGTCACCTCCTACAGCCGCGGTGCGTAGACCGCTGGATTTGAACACAGTGCCGCTGGCTACCGACACACGATGACTGTTCATTGGTTCGATTCCACAGACAGTCCAGTAATTCACTCAGTCACATGCAGTGAACAGCTAAACAGATCAGCAGTATTCAACAGCAGGACGATACAACAGCGAACATTAACACAGGTCCATTTACCTTCACACTCGCGATAGCGGTTTCCCTCGCTCTGTCTCAGTCCACACAAATACACGAACACACAGTACAGTCTTCCGTTCTGTCCTCTCCAGTCTACACACACACACACACTGGTCTCTCCGACACCACAACAACAGCTCCTGGTTCAGACCTCGGTGACTAGCGACAGCCAACACCTCTGTCGCCCTCAGCCCAGCCACCGAAGCCCAACTCACTGAGTGTCACATTGACTCCTCCTCGGAGCCCAACTGTCACTCTGACTTCGCATCCAACACTGACTCGGAGTCCAACACTGACTAACTGTCCGCGGCTAGCCTCTCTTTTTATAGCTCGCGTGATTTGAGCCAGAAATTTCACGATGTTAATAGAGACAGAATATTCCCGTTGAATCTCCAAAATTAATTTGTAAGGGAAAGTTAATTTTCACAGTTGGACAAGTTTAGTTTTGTTTTTTAGCCAAGGTTGTCAACACTTCTGACCCCCTCCATCTCCTGCATCTATCAACAAATCAGAAATTATGAGAATATTTTTTCTAGCCAATTAAAATTAGGGGTGTGTACAGGCATCCAGCCTATCTGTAAAGAGTTCTGGAAACTTCCCCTCGAGATGATATAAAATACGGGCGCTTTAAAGCCGTATTGCCATCTTCATCGCTCCAGTTTATTGTGTGCGACGTGTACTAACGGGGTAGGGGCCGCAGGTCGGGGTTCTGAAGGTCCAGCAACTCAAGGTAATGGCGGAATTTTCTTAACATGTGATAGCTCCGGCAGATACCTTGAGGGGAAGGTTCCAAAGCTCTTTTATTTGATGCAAATTTCTAAACCTGGTGGATTAAATGTAAAATTTCTGGTCACTGTAAGGACTATGTTTTATTCCCTACTGGGAAATATGTAAAGTAAGGGAGCAAAGAGTGATTATCCTCTGTTGATTCCTATTCAACTTGATGTGGGGTGATTAAAGTTTCTTGTTCTCGTAACATTCTTAACACTCTTTTGGTATTTAATGTTTTAAGTTTTTTCTAGAAGGAGTGCAGGTTTTTCGTCTCCGTGCATTTTGCTTTTGGCCGATCATTATTAACCTTGTTCTTTTTACATTATGGCCATTTAGTATAGGCGTTCATTGCCCCTTTTTACGTTTCTGGAAGAGAAAATGAAAAACTGTTGAGCAGAAGTGACTGTAAATACCTCATTTGAAGATTATCATTGTATAACCTTGTGCGCTGTAAGAAATGTTTGCCTCTGAGAGGCTGGACTGTATTAATTTTGGAGCTCAGACTCCTGAGCTATTGAAGTTAGTGGAGCGAACATTCTCTTATAAAACAGCGTACCTGTTTCAAAGCTATAATGCTCATTTCCCGTATATTATCATGTTGGTATTTCTCTCTAAATTTGTACCTGATTTGTGGACTTCGAGTAATTGTTGTTGGAGTTGACGAGCTCATTATATTGTTATTGTTTATTCAGATTTTTTATCTATCAAATTTTAAGGAAAAAAAGGAAGGAAGGAAATAAAATTTCAAAATTTAGTGCTTTAACTTACGCTCTAGTCATTTTCTTGTCCGCCCATTCCCCCGGTACCTTCTTACACATCTGTGATGCACGATATTTCAGGAATAATAATAATATTAATAATAATAAAATTGCGGAGGTGACGGATCTGTTCGTAGAGAAACTCAGGAGAACAAGAAGGGTGTTCTCGGATGAGGAACGAGCAAAAGCGAGCCAGAGAAGGAGGAAGTATTGGCGTAAAAAGAAAGAACATCAACAGTCACGGAAGTTGTGTAATCTTAATCCATAGGAGGTTGAAACGATCCTAAATAAGTGATAATAAACCGATTTGATTTAGGAGTGGGGGAAGGGTAGTAGCTGAGGGCAATATCGGGACTCGAACCATGGATTTAAAAATGGGACAAGTTCTCTGCCCAATGTTCTTGGCTACGAAGGTGAATGCGATCAAGAACTAGCAGTGAAAGTATGTGCCTGTGATATTTCCGATCAGGCAACAAGTTGAACATTCGACTAGAAAAGCCCTGTTACATAAGCCGGACTGATCATACGTGTCAAATTAAAGGTAGACTGCAGAAAACTAAGTTTAGTGAATATACGTTTGCAAATTACATGCAGCTGTCCTGCAGCATTTTCCCAAAAATATAGGATGCTTCAAGAACAGACTCCAGTATCCTGTAAATTGTGTGTACATTTCTGTGTGACGGTGTTCTATTTAAATGTTAAGCTCAACCAACTGTAATTCGTAGTATCAAGACACTGGACATACTGAAGTTACATGTGAATTAAGATATGACGGTGTTGTGTTTACTATATATATATATATATATATATATATATATATATATATATATATATATTTGCTAGTGGCTTTAAGTCGCACCGACACAGATATTTACAATATTAGGCCAGAAATAGGTCACTGTACCCCTCAATCTACTGTAAGCTGTAGTGTTACAAGACATTGGGAATATTTAAGGTATGTCTGAATTTATATGTGATTGTGTTGTAACTATTATTGTGGTACACAACTTGTAATGGGATATTCTGTAAATTTTGAGTGATGTTCTAAGTGTATACTTCGTAATTCTGTTGCGATGTATCGACGTTGTTCGGGAAAAAGGTCATTTCTGCCTTTACACGTTAGCATACGAAAATGAACACAACGAAAATTGTTCTGATGAACTTCACACCCATATTTGGCTGGGAGGCGTGACCAGTCTTAAGGAAAATAATGGATAGGAAGAGTATTGTGAGATATGACCTTCTGCTCGAACAGCAACGATGTGTGAGGGAATATTTCAATTTTCCCCGCAAATGTCATATTAATTTCTTTGCGATTATTTTTATTATTATGTTACACTACTCGTATAGGCATATCATTTGTAACTGTCTAGTCTTTTTCTTTTTCCCCGAATTCAGTACAAGACAGGGATAAAGCTCTATCCGTAATCGGTCGGTCAGTCAGTTGATTGGGTGGTTGTTCGTTCAGGGCATAGAGACTTTTAATCCCAGCCGGGAGAGTAAATGTTTTTTTTTTTTTTTTTTTTTTTTTTTTTTTTGCTAGGGGCTTTACGTCGCACCGACACAGCTAGGTCTTATGGCGACGATGGGATAGGAAAGGCCTAGGAGTTGGAAGGAAGCGGCCGTGGCCTTAATTAAGGTACAGCCCCAGCATTTGCCTGGTGTGAAAATGGGAAACCACGGAAAACCATCTTCAGGGCTGCCGATAGTGGGATTCGAAGCTACTATCTCCCGAATGCAAGCTCACAGCCACGCGCCTCTACGCGCACGGCCAACTCGCCCGGTAGAGTAAATGTTGGCTGATAGTCTGTTTTATTGTGGAGTCAGAACTGAGTTTGATTGGCGTGACAGGAAAATGCATGATAAAAATATGTACGAATTCCAGGATACAGCATAAGCACGGAAGGGAAACCACACACACAAAAAGAGAACAAGACTGGCCCACACGAAATAGAAAGCCTTTGACAGATCATTAGGGAGAAGAACGCGCAAAAGAAATATCTCATCTGACAGAATATACCGTCCAGACGGTTGAACTTGTCAAATTACCTAGATTTACGACGAAGAGAAGAGGAAGAGGAAAAGGAGGACGACTTCATCGAATCATTAAGGGACCATATTGAACTCTCTCTGCACCGGTGTCAACAAGCACATTATCGAAGAAATGACCTGCCGAATTCAATGAGCTCTTATGATCATATTCAATTCCGAAATTCCTTTACTCATAGTTCGGCGGAGTGCACATGAAGAATGACTTACAATAATTACTGGCTCACTAGTCTTGTGTGGAGCAGAACTATTCATAAACACGATTATACTCATCTCTGACACCAGCTTCACGCAATAGGGCTATCATTTGTTCATGTCAGGACATTATACTGTGAAACATCTTTTGTGAGTGGCCTGGGGCGTGACAGCTAAGTGATTAGCTTCCATACAAATTGCCCAAGTTTCGAACCTCGGTTAATGCAAGGGAGAACTTTTGAAATGAAAAGTTACGTCCTTATGGACTGGATTCCACGTATTAGTATCACGTGGCAGTTTACGATAATAAATATACTGAAACCATAATTCTACCTTGTTAAAACAGTTTGCAAGTACAAGATGGAGTGCAACCATACGTTTTATTGCAATCTCATCCCGCGCTCCGTGGCGTGACAACTCAGCGTGGGGAGCGGCTCAGCAATTCAAAAGAGGTTGGAACCTTTGAGCAGACCTCGGGTAATTAATAATTAAATTCTAGGTAATAACCCTCATTGCGAGAGATTTCGGCACTATCATTAACAAATAAATAAGTACCTAATTAAGAATTTTTGGAAATATGTGATGAAGTTAAAGTCCACAGGCTGGAAATGTATTTAATTAGGCCTGGAGAGAAGTTGGCATCCATACTGGAAGAATAGTGCACACTCTGGCATCCATACTGGAAGAGTAGTGCACACGCTGGCATCCATACTGGAAGAGTAGTGCACACGCTGGCATCCATACTGGAAGAATTGTGCACACGCTGGCATCCATACTGGAAGAATTGTGCACACGCTGGCATCCATACTGGAAGAATAGTGCACACGCTGGCATCCATATTGGAAGAATAGTGCACACGCTGGCATCCCTATTGGAAGAATAGTGCACACGCTGGCATCCATACTGGAAGAATAGTGCACACGCTGGCATCCATACTGGAAGAGTAGTGCACACGCTAGCATCCATACTGGAAGAGTAGTGCACACGCTGGCATCCATACTGGAAGAATAGTGCACACGTGTCAAGGACATGAAGTCAAAATGCGCGACAACACTAATGCACGAAATTAATTACGCCCGTTAAAGTAACAAGAAAAACCAGCAAAGAACACCATTATGACTGGAAATTTAGGTGGAATCTCTGGAGTGAGTCTCGAAGAAATCGGTCCGGCCGGCCTCAATCGGAATGATTGCACCACAGTGCATAACGCCAAGAATAGAGTCCCTCCTCAGGCAGGACGGTCAGTCGTAATTCTATGTTTCGAGAGTGTGAACCTATGTCAGGCAACCTTAAGAAGAAGACTTAATGTGGGCGAAATAGACTTCACCGACTTCAGCTGGGATCGAAGTCACTCTCTTGAGAACCAAATCACATCACTGGTTTCACATCAAGCTTGACTACGTTGGTATTGGGCAGAACGTCGTCCCCTAGCTCAGACACATGTTTGAATCCGTTTTCGTATACACTCATGAGTAACTAAATTACAGATAGCTGCAGTAATGAGGAAATGGCGCTGTGATCCACCCGGCGAATATAATAGGAGGGCGTGGAATAGCACGTAACAGCGAAGACGTCAGAACTCACACGGGCTGTTGAGTAACAGTGGCGGTGGTTTTCCCGAATCCACGCACTCAGTGTGCGGTCTGGAAACGGTGGCCCACGGAACCCGCACGACATCAGAGTTGGAGTGGCCCATAGGTCTGACGCCGACATTCGGCTTGAGAGATTAATATTTTACCAAATGGTAAATCGTGGACGAAGACAAAACTAGCTATTGAAACACTGTAGTTACATCTATCACGGTCGGGGAAGACAATCACAAGTTATAATTATAGGATTCCTGTACATCTCATAGGAAGACAGTAGATTCACGGATAGTTTTTGTGAATTCCTGCAGACAATATTTTTGTAAGCGGTAAGGGAGGACGATCGTCTGGCGGAGAAAAGCTTTGTGTCTCACGGTCAATCATACCTGTGAACATCTGGTTAGAAAGGAGTTGGAAAGATTCCACAAACTGCATTAGCTGAGTTCTCGATATGAAGCGGGACAGTTTAACTGTTATATGTGTATACAATAATTTATGGTAACGTGTGCTGCTCCAAGCCAAGTGTATAATCTGTTTATGTATAAGGTGATATTTAAGAGAAGAATGTACCCTGCAATTATGAAGGGCTAAATTGGAGGTTGCTGGCACAGGATGAAGCCGAGATAATGCCATGCCAAAACGACTACAACTTACAGGTCTGTCTAATTTAAATATTATATTTTGTAGTTAGAGATGTAAATCCTTGTCTCTTTAAATGAATTAATTGATAAATAAATCAGAATATCACGTTGTATAAGTAGTATATGTAATTAAGTACATTGCGATAACGAGGAAGTGTCTTGTCGTTATTCTAGTTTGGAGGCGAATTGTCTATTATTTATGTCAACACGCGAGACTTTAAAATGCGTTTAAATTTCTTTTAAAAAATGTAAAAGTGAAGTTAAATATTGCAATGAAAATCAATGAAATAATGTTCGGGCCGCTAAAAGTTACCAATAACGGTAACACTAAATAAACGGTATGAGTGTGACGAAGTCAAATATCAAATAATAATAATAATAATAATAATAATAATAATAATAATAATAATAATAATAATAATAATAATAATCGCGTCAGGATAAAATTGATAAATTATGCCTTCAGCAGTTATAAACGAGATTTGCGGTTTACATCGAAATGCAGTGAAGTATGATCAGGTTGGCATTTTTGGGAAAGTTAAATTTTGTGACACCGCGTATTTGTGATACAGAAAATCACGCTATGCTATCTTGCTCCTGAGGCCAGGAAAAATTTAGAAAATCAAATTTTGAGATCATTATAAAGTTGGTTGGTCATGGGATCGCTTGTATTTAAAATGTTTCAAACAAGGAGAAAATGGATTGTAATGGAAATGAAATATTGTTGGAATAGTTATGAAGATGTTAAATGCAGAGTGAGCCTGTATTTTATGAGTGATGTAGAATGAGCAGGATGCCGAGGATAAGGGGTCCTGCATTTCGACGAAGAGGAATTTTTGTGACATTGTGTATAAGTTGAGGTGTGATATTTCTGAGATAGGCTGTATAAGATGACGATGTCCTGTAGCTATCCTGAACGGTTGATGAATTTAAGGGTTGTCAAATCCAAGTGAGCGCGTTGTAACGCCTATTTTAAGTACAAGTTGATGTTATCCCATGATTACTATTTTATGTAAGACCGTAGGTAAGACCGTAGGTAAGACCGTAGGTAACGGCAATTAAATCTACGTGACGATTTTATTTGATACCAGTGAAGTGCATTTTGTGATAGCCAACCTCACGAACGAAATACATTCTGATACACGGTCAAGATAATCTATATATTTAAAAAATTGATGAAAACTAAAGTCAGTCAGTACGGCCATTCTATCTGGTCGATTTCCTTCATTTTTTAAACTGAAAGGTATTCATGCACAGATTTGTCATCAGGCACTATAAATCACTTAACTTTCGCCTTCCTCAAATTTTTCAATTTTTTGTCTCTTTGAAGCTATCATATGTTTGGCTCTACTTGAGGTACGGAGTTCGTTTTGACCTAAGAACACTCAGTGGATCAAGCCCTTTCATTTTAGCTCTTGACTATTCAAATGGGTTGATTCTGAGGAAAGTTATGAGCGCACATTCAATTTGACGTCTCATATCTTCAACATTCTTTATCGTTGAAGCAATCCTATCTTTCGTTCTAATTGAGGTACGTGATTCGTTTTGGACTAAAACACTCAGTGGATCAAGCGCTTTCTTTTCAGATAATAACTACTTAAATTGGTAGATTCTGAGAAAAGTTATGAGTACATTTGTCTCCATGACGAAGAAGGACTTTTTAACAGTTCGGCGCGTAGTGTTGTTCCGAGGAACGTTTAATTCAATTTCTTTGTGTGATGTATTTTCAAGTGTTTTGTTGACATAAAATTAAATTCTATTACCACAGCAGATCATGTACTTTATTTCATTAACTCCAAACTTTGCAAATACATCCGTGAGGATATTAGCGAACAATACCATACTTTGTACATTGCGGGCGGAGCCAGCGGGAAACTGCTAGTACTTGATTATTGTAAATTGAATTCTATTCTGTATCTTTACGAGACGAAATTATCGCTGACTAGAAACATCGCGGGTCTGAAAAATGAGTTTTATTAGAATGATTGTTTAGCTTGAGAAGATTGAAGAAAAGTTACTTCACTGGACAGTTCACGGTGATACATGTTCGGAATGTTGACATGAAAGGCGAGTTGGAGCCTCACACTCGAGTTATGCCGTGATATCGTGATGGTAATGATTACTGTTTTCAGTGATATTACGTAAAATCAAACGAGAATTGAGTTTATTTTTATTTAGCGAACTTCACTGCATGTTGCGAGATTGTATTGTATTCGATTTCACGGTTGATTGTAGAAATAGACACAGTAATATTTGCAGGTTCGAGTTCATTTTAGTAGCGATTTTCACTTCATGTGTTAGAGTTTCAACGAGGATCAGATCTAAATATCCGGACACTGTGTTAAAATTTCGATTTCGCCTGGCAGTATGAATGGTGTGTAGATATCATAACGTTGGCTCAACGATAGATTTAGGATGCCGCGTGCATTAGTAACTTAAGAATGAATAGACACACTAACGTAGGCTCAACGACAGGATCGTTCTAGTCGATTCGCAAAAATGCCTAACCTATGAATTTACTATGTACAGATGACATTAGCCCGCAACCACACATCTCGTTATACTAGCTCGGTTTATGGAGAGATACCAACGTATTTGAGAACTTTAATAAAAGTGGCGGAATGCATAAAACTAGATCGCAAGAGGCAACACCCGATATATACACACGGATGGTATTCTCCGACTTCGTTCACTAAAATCGCCATTGGTTGGGTCCCATTTGTCCTTAAGTTTCAAATACCTAAACCTTCATCGATAAATAGTCTATATAAGGTGAAAAACCGTCCATCAAAATGCGTCCGGTATGTCTCGAGATTATCCGGCACAAATACTCTCTCTCTCTCTCACACACACACACCTATCGGGGACATTATTTTATAATATATATACATTTCTTCCCATCTCTCGTCGAATTCTACAAGTACATTAGATATTATCACACGTTTCCCTCTTTTCCTGATCATTATCCACTTTTAAAATTGCTTTATATTGCTATTATATGACTGTGTAAAGCGAACAGGTTTCTGTGAGCTGGAGGAGGGGCAGCCTGAAGCCCGGAAACACCTTTATCACATCGCTCCTGATGCTGATGTATGCACGCCTATCTACCTCCTACACTTGTGTGCGTGGGCGTAAACTCGTATGTACCTGTCACCTGATGCGCGAGATTTATCTATAATAATACAATTTGTATTTTAAATACTAATCAGTTTTCGAACAAGTTTTAATCAACATTTTATAACAGGTCCACGGCATGCTTGTCAATTAACAGTTCATAACAAGAAAATAAGACTAGGCTTTTCACAGTTTTCTAAAGAATTACTTCCACAATTTATTAACATTCATTCAAACGCTACAACAATAGAAGCATTCACAAATATAAAATGTTTTATTACAACAGAAATGTCTGCGTATGAAATGAAACAATCTCGTAAAAATTAAACATTAAGAACCATCCGCTGTTGTCTGTTGACTGATTAATTAAAACGTCGTATTTTTAGATTCTTTCTTTTAAATCCGTTTTACGTCGCACCGAGCTCGATAGCTGCAGTCGCTTAAGTGCGGCCAGTATCCAGTAATCGGGAGTATAGTGGGTTCCAACCCCACTGTCGGCAGCCCTGAAGATGGTTTTCCGTGGCTTCCCATTTTCACACCAGGCAAATACTGGGGCTGTACCTTAATTAAGGCCACGGCCGCTTCCTTCCCATTCCTAGGCCTTTCCCATCCCATCGTCGCCATAAGATATATCTGTGTCGGTGCGACGTAAAGCAAATAGCAAAAAAATAAGTAGCTTTACGTCGCACCGACACAGACAGGTCTCATGGTGACGATGGGACAGAAAAGGGCTAGAAGTGGGAATGAAGCGAAGGTGGCCTTAAAAAAAGGTACAGCCCCATCATTTGCCAGGTGTAAACATGGGAAACCACGGAATACCATCTTCAGGACTCCCGACAGAGGGGTTCGAACCCACAATCTCCCGAATGCAACCTGGCAGCTACAGCTGCGTGACCCAACCGCGCAACCTCTCGCTCGGTGTTTAGATTTTTAATATATGAAAATGGGCTATCATTCCTGTTGCACTCAATATTATGTTTTAAAATGTTCTGCTTATCTAGCAGGCAGAAACACGTCTACTTCTCCTCTTCCTTTTTCCGCTGCTGCTGCTGATGATGATGATTCTTTTGGTGTTTTTGCGGGTACAAACTGTGTCGCACTTCTGGACATGGCCCAGTTTCAACGTCGGATGCCCTTTCTGACGCCAACATTGTGTGGAGGTGTTTTCACCATTACGTATATCCGTGGTGCTTAAGAGTACGATGTATGTAAGAAGAGTAGTGCACTGGCACTATGGTCTGTTCGGTGTAACCTGCTGCACGATATAAAAATGCCAGAGTATCTCTCTGCAGAGAAAACTCTTTGATTGTTTAGAAATGTCTTGCCACGGGGAGAGGTGTACAGTGAATTTATTTCTAAAACAGGCCCCCTAAACCACTAAAACTTCGCTGGTTGAAGTGCAGTCTAGCTTGTGTGAAAGGAATGATATTCACTCGACGATAGTATTCGTACGCTTGCATAATGAAAAAATAACTATATTCGTAAAAGCGACAATTACGTCGAGATCGAACTTGTAATATTGCATTCGTAGAAATAAACCGCACTGAGCCACTAACTGAAATTCTATTGCCAATACAACTCATAATATGATAATGATGGTGCTGATGATGCTTGTTGTTTTAAGGGGCTTAACATCTAGATCATCGCCCCCTAATGGTACGAAATGAGATGAAATGTTGTAACAATTAAAAATCTATAATCCTCCACTGACCAGAATTCGAAAACGTAAGGACGAAGGATGAATGGATGAATATGAAGTTAAAACAATCAGTGGATCCGACCCGCAATGCCCCACATTTCCAAAAACTACCGTTAAACAATAGTATTACTGACCAAGGGACAGCTTCTAAAGCACAATACTGAATCGATGAGGCTTGTAGTCTAAACGGGTCCAAAATCCAGCTCATCGGCCCTTCATAATGGTAGTCTACTTACCGCTAGGAAAATAGAACCATGCTATTTGTCAGGTTCCGGTACTAATCAAAAGTAGCGTAGACTCGCGGTATTCCACACATTATGGTACTACTCACAGGCAATTAAATTCGCACGTGTAACACAGACCTATGGTGTTTCGCACATTGCGTCGCTCTTGACAGGCAATGCAAACCTATAGAGGCAACGCAAACCAATAGCGTTCCTCACATAAGTGGACTAACCACAGGGACCTGCACTATCCCGTGGTGTTCCTCACATAGTGGGTACGAAGCATAAGCAAGGCAGAACCATTGTGTCGCTCATCCCATGGTGTTGCTAATATAGGGGTACGAATCACAGGTACTGTAAAATGCATCCAGAGCCACACACTGTCGCTACTAATCCCAACCTATTTTGTACATAAAAGAGGTACTACGCGGAAGTAAACGTGACCCATGGTGTTCCCTCCGTGATGGTACTAATTACAAATAGTCTCATGGTTCTAATTTGATCATCCCTTGGTCGCCCCTTTTAGTCGCCTCTTACGACAGGCAGGGGATACCGTGGGTGTATTCTTCGTCTGCCTCCCCCACCCACAGGGGGTGTGTGTTTGGTCCGCGAGAGGTATTTTATTTCCCTCAAGTCCGCCGACAAGCCGGTTAGGACCCCCCTATCCGCCACATGGGACGCGCCACCTGGGAGTATCACCTCTCCCTCTGCTAAGCCAGCGTAGTAGGTTCGTGGCAACTCATAACAAATAACACAAGAATAGACAGAAATGACTCAAACACACAGTACACTCAACGTAAGTTGTACATACGTAGTCTCATTACTCGTCTTCCGACAACTGTTCGATTTGCTCCACATCCGTGTCGGAGCCCCCGCCTTCACCATGGAGCATTTACACTAAGTATGAACTGGTCAACCACAGAGTCCGCAATCCCGTCTAACTCCTCGAATTGTCCCTTTTCCTTCACTACAAGGCCTGCACGCCTGCCCCTTCTCAGCTATTACATGAGCAAGTCCTTAGTTAACTAGGGCATGTAAGTCCGTTAACCAAACGCGCTATTGTGTTCGTTAAGACTACTTGCTGACACTCTTGGTAAATACTGGAATAACGAACCTATGAACAACGAACCTATCTCTTTCACAGCTTATGTCAGAAAATTTGTGGAAAACGTTTAAAATCAACTCTTTTTCGCCACTTGTCACAGGCTTGCCAAATCGCTGTTTCACAACTTCCGCCATTTTTACACAATGATCCTATGCATAATTAAAAGTGACTGTACGCTCAGTTAGACTTATTGTAGTGCAATATTTGCTATACGATACAATCTCTCCCCACAAAATTTACTAATTAAGGTTACAATACAAATATAATATTCTGGAATGCATTTAGTTAAATTAAACGATCTCGTAAACTTCATAAAACAGGTAATATTAGTTGAACAACGCTGCAGAGCCAGAAGCCAATCGGAATACGACCTTTCCACGTGTATTTGTTTACATCGTGTGGCAGGGCAGGTTACACCGAACAGACAATAGTCCTCGAGTCAGATGCATGAACTACCAATTTGCAAACTGTTCAACTACTATTTTCAAACATGAAAATGGCCGGCCTGGTGACACTCTTGGTAAATACTGCCATAACGAACCTATTTCTTTCACCGCTTATGTCGGATACTTCTCAGAAAATTTGTGGAACACGTTTAAAACCAACTGTTTTTCACCAGTTGTCACAGGCTTGCCAAATCGATGTTTCACAACTTCCGCCATTTTTACACAATGATCCTATGACCGTCTTTTCTTTTCTTTTTTTTTTTTTTTTTTTTTTTTTGCTAGTGGCTTTACGTCGCGCCGACACAGATAGGTCTTATGGCGACGATGGGACAGGAAAGGCCTAGGAGTTAAGCGGCCGTGGCGTTAATTAGGGTACAGCCCCAGCATTTGCCTGGTGTGAAAATGGGAAACCACAGAAAACCATCTTCAGAGCTGCCGACAGTGGGATTCGAACCCACTATTTCCCGAATGCGAGCTCACAGCTGCGCGCCCCTAAGCGCACGTCCAACTCGCCCGGTGGTTTCTAATCTTTGTCGGTAATCTAACATTACTGGCAAGAGCTTATTTAATTAACCGTAAATATTGATAGCTTTTCATCGAATTCCATTTCGTTTGCCATGTTGTTTCCAGGAAGTCTCTCACCTGTCAAATGAGAGTGGGACTCCGTTACTCCCATAGGTCCGAGGCTTGCTTACAACGTTCTGAGCGTGTTCGGTGAAAATCCTGTGAAGGAGGATGCTACACTTACACACAGTCCCAGTAGGGATCTCTCCTCTAACGGGTTAAAGACCACTGGTGGACTGCATAGTCCTAGACGCCTGAGCACATAGGAGGGCCATGATTCAGAATATGTCAGAGACGCCTATTCCCATTCCATAGCAACTGGTATCAAGACTCTCAGGACCACTTACTAGGCCACTCAGTCGTTGCCCATGGCTCACGAACTAGGAGTGACTACAGTAACGCACATCACGAGACAGAAAAGTATTGTCATGAAAATATTGCAAACTTTGGTCTCAGAAGACTTGGGTGTAAGCAGACAAGCTGCTCGACTAAGCGGTATGTTCCGAGCTGTTAGTGGACAGATGGCATGGAATGACACTAGATGAATAAGGTTTTGAGTGGTGTTTTTAAAAGTAGGAAAGATTGCAATATGAAGTTGTAATTCAGGACGAAAAAGTGGGACAAATGGTATCAACATGAATTCCCCAATTTAGAAGTAAAATAAATGACATACAGGCTACATTAAAATGAACTGGTCCAAAATTAAATTTAATTACATTTGCTCCGTGACTTCAGAAGTAATCTAGTCTGTTCACGAAGAAGACCTTATTATAAGTAGTAGTAGTAGTACATATAGTAGGCCTATATATAGCAGAGACGTTAAGTATAGAACAAAAACTGTCAAACGGACACCAGTGTGATCCAAGCACACAAACTTCCGATTTTGGGTGTGCTTAACATCTTTTCGACATGCACTGTATGTAGTAATCACGACCTAATACACTGAAAGTCTTGAAAATTAAATATTCAAAGATACATGCTAATTCTGTACGGAAGTCATGGACTAGTCTACAAATTAATCTTACTGGAGTTTATTGTAATATATTATACCGGTATCACTAAATCAATTATCTTTTAAACATGCTGTTTTTAGTAGCAACTGCTCTCTTGTGAATTTTTAAATATCTTAAACTAATTTTGATGCAAGATTTGCCATTCCAAGCAACCTCATTTGTGGAAGAAGTGGAATAAATTGTATCGAAAATAGCAGAGCTCAAGAGGTATTGAGAAAGAAAGCGAGCATCCAAAAAGAATTAGTCATAAGCGCTCCCTGGTGGGCTTAAATCGCTAATAAAATAAATAAAAATGCTGAATGAATACCATGTCGCTATAACAGAAGCAGCTGTTTGTAATTAATGTGCACAGTCGTTTAAAAACTGGGCTGCTATTCTCTGAAACAGTGATGTCAGAATGTTTCTATTCATCTGAATACTCTAGGAATACGAGTAATCGGAAAAGTGCGAAGTGTATCATGGTGGAGAACCACGAAGAGAGTGCGTTAACAATGGGAGTCATATAGGAAGAATGCAACACTGATTGTGATCTGCGAAGTATGGAGCTCCAAGATATGTAAGTGATTCACGCCTGATGCTGATGGGTGTATTGAGAAGCAGTAATTGCAGAGGCAGCCCTGACTTCCAATGGATGAACCCTGCCATCAATCAATATGCCGGGTGGCAACAGCAGTACGGGCACCACGCTTCATCTGTTTAATGGACTGACGTGTACATTTCGATAGCTACTACGGACAAAACTAAAACGTAAAGCGCGAGAGATACGATACCATACGATACGATAACATATTCTGCATTCCTGTTTTCAACAAAAGAGGAAGGATGCGTTTTGATTTATCATATGAATAATTAATTTCCTCCATGCAATAATCACTAACAAATGAAAGTAATTGGGCATTATTATACAGCACGCCTACCATTGGCTGTATGACACAATACGTCACATTTGCTTCGCTCGTCTATTGTCTGCGATGATAGCATTAGAGTTTATTGAAGCAATTACCACGAGCGTGATAATGTACATGACCTTTTAGATAAAATACAAGAGAGCCAACCATTGTAGTGGACCTCATATGTTATTCTGCAAGCAAAGAGAATAAGGCAAGAGAGACTTTAGTTGTAACAAATGTTCCGAGAGGGATACGTCATTACAAAACCAACTTCTATTAGCCCTACTTGTTCGAAGAATATGTTCTTACTTTCAATCATGATATTAAGACCTTCCAGCCTCATTGTTCACTAAACAGGTAAAAACATTAAGTAGAAGTAGAATACGGATGTGTATAATATTTAAAAAAAGAATAGCAAAATTGTTTTCTACAGCTAAATCTTTCAATTACTTCAATATTCAGAAAAAGGAAATGTCTTATAACTTGACTGTCTTAATTTTTCAAGATTTCAGCCACAGATAATAGAGACAATTTACAGAAACTTATTACACACACACCTCAATACATAGGACGGTTAAGTAAAATAGTGTGTGCCAACAGTACTCAGACATCGTATCCAGATGCTGTCATCCTCCGTGGGCATCAATACGCACTTCTGCTCATATAGAGGTCAACACCAGTCTGCTATATACTGCGGACGTAATTCTGTAAGCCTCCTTGTGGAGGATTCACACTATCCGTTCAGGCACGGGTCCTTTCCGCACATACATATGTTTTTAGTAGCTTTCTAGCTTGCCGCTCTTCACAATGTTCTCTCATTTAGATTTTGAAGAATTATGTTGAGTAGCATTGCTGTTAGATGATGATGATGATGATGATGATGATGATGATGATGATGACCAGAAACCAAAACGTCACCGTCGTTTTACTGTTCTTATATATATTAAAGAGAAGGAAGATTCACGGAGAATTTTGGACAATCTATAGAGAGTTGATTGACGATGAAGAGACGTTTCTCCAGTACTTCAGAATGCTATAATATGATTTCAACATTTTATTGAGCAAAATAGAACCTTCTCTTAAAACACGGGACGCTACATTCGGAGAGACTATAGGTGCAAAGGAAAAGCCAGCAGTATGTTTGAAGTATGATCTATTCTGTATTATAATGAAAACTGTTTTTATATTAAACATTCAAGTGAATACACTGAATTAAAAGGCGCTTGAAGTAAAGAAGAAAACCAGATAAATTATAGTACAGTAGTTGTTCACAGCAACGGGTGGCAAAATCTCTATAACAATGTGGAGCAAAATAGTTCCTCTCAAATGAAAGACTAGGTACGTGTAGATCGTATGTGGGTGCAAGTGGTAATTGCATACTGAGTGACTGTTGTGATTAGGATAGAGATGGGATAAATATCCGGAGTGCATGTTGACTAGGAGTGTGGTGGTGGTGGTGGTGGATTTGTTTGCTTGTATGGATAAAGTTTTTTTTTTTTAACAGCTGATGCCATACTCCTGAAAAATAAATCTACATCACGTGAGCTTTTCTCAACACCTTATGGAATAAGCGGTTGTTTAGAATATAATTCATTAATGCAGCTGACTCAGTCTCTTGTGCTTTTTTAGTTAGTTTCCTTACAGCACATTTCCTCTCATAGGCCAGCATTTGCTTCTGTTTCCCTCGTAAGCACCCTACTTCCTCTTCCTCCTCAATGACTTGAACAGGAGATCCAGTATTTATTGCCTGTTTCCCCCAGGGAATTACTGTCGTCAGATTCCTCGCTTATTTGAATGTTCACTGACGTAATGGTTTCTCTCTCCTTTATAAATGGGAGCACAAATGGTATTTCATCTTCGTGTTTCCATTTCTTAATTTTGTTTGAAGCTTCGTTTCTTCAGTGCTCTGCGATAACATTCTTTAAGACTGTTCCATTGTTTCATCCAATCTGCACCTTCAATATTTACAAGAGCTTCATGATAACTGATAACGCATAAACAAACTTTTTAGAGTTACAGATTAAATATACACATACTCCTTCATAAAGGCCAATGCGTATTACGATGGACATTTCTTCTGGCGTGTGAGCTTAATTATTAACAACAGTAAGAAGTTGGCGCCAAAACAATGTTGTGTTGGAGACTTGCCGTCTTTAGCAAGGCAATAATGCAATAAACAAACCATCAGCATAGGAAGAATTTGTAAGATCAAGTAAAAAATGTCCATGTATATGTTTTATATATATATATGCAGGGTGATCGGACAAAACTAAAACCGTGAATTAGGTTGAGGCAGATGTTGAAGAAAGTAGAAGAGGGGGGAGGAAAAGAGAAGGTGGTAGTGTTTCACGTTGGTACCTACAACGTAAGGCAAGCCGGTATAAGTACCAACAGAGTTGGGGATGTGTGGGATCTGGTAAATGCAGCACGGGTGAAGTTTAAGGAAGCGGGGATTGTTATCAGTGGAATACTGTGTAGGAAGGATGCTGACTGTAAGGTGACTGGGTATTTAAATGAGACTATGGAGTGGGTATGAGGGAGAGTGGGAGTGAGGTTTCTAGATCCTAATGGGTAGGTAGGAGATAGGGATCGGCGCTCAGATGGCCTTCACTTAAACCGCAGTTAGGAAATTTATTTAGAAGGGTTATAGGGAGGTACGTTCAGGGAAACGGGGTTGTCTAGGGAGCGGTGATAATGTAACAGCGATCTGGAAGTCAAGTAGGGATGACATAAAAATGTTAGTCTTGAATTGTAGAAGTATTGCAAAGAAAGAAAATAGATATATACATACCAGATATTGCAATAGGAGTTGAATCCTGGCTGAGAAATTATATAATGGATGCAGAAATTTTCTCACGGAACTGGAGTGGGTATCGTAGAGATAGGATAGGAATGGTAGGAGGGGGAGGAGTGGGGGAGTATTCATTCTGCTGAAAGAAGAATTTGTAAGGTACGAATAAGTTAAAGATGACAAATATGAAATTCTAGATGTATTTTCTTGCTAGTTGCTTTACGTCGCACCGACACAGATAGGTCTTATGGCGACGATGGGATAGGAAAGGGGTAGGAGTGGGAATAAAGCGGCCGTGGCCTTAATTAAGGTACAACCCCAGCATTTGCCTGGTGTGGAAATGGGAAACCACGAAAAACCATTTTCAGGGCTACCGACTGTGGGGTTCGAACCTATCTCCCGAATACTGGATACTGGCCGCACTTAAATTCCAGGTGTAAGGCTCATTTCTAAAGATAATAGGCAAATTGATATCTCTGGAGAGTACAGACCGGGAAAGGGTGGCAATGCCGCTGATTCAAAATTATTTGATAAGATAATCAGCTATGAGGGAAACGACATGGAGACGAATGTTATTTTAGCGGGAGATCTAAATTTACTAAATGTCAATTGGAAAAGTAATGCGAACGGCAGGAAGCATGAACAACAAATGGCAAATAAGTTGATATGGGAATGACAACGGATTCAGACAGTGATGGAACCAACTAGAGGGAAGAATGTACTGGACGTCGTGTTGGTAAAACCAGATGAGTTCTATAGATAACACGAAGTAATAGATGATATTAGTGATCACGAAACTGTTCTTGTCGTAGTTAAAAATAAAATTGATAGAAAGGAAGGAAGGTTTCAAAAGTAGGATTATTATGCAGTACGATGTGGCTGTTAAAGCAGGCATGGGGGGGGGGGTTAAAAAAGTAACTATGATCGGAAGAAAACGATGAAAGTAAACAGACTCTGGGAGGGGTTTAAAGCAATTGTTGAGGAATGTGAAAACAGGTTTGTACCTTTAAAGGTGGTAAGGAATGGTAAAGACCCACTTTATTATAACAGAGAAATAAAGAGACTAAGAATGAGGTGCAGACTGGAAAGAAATAGACATAGAAATGACTGTGGAAGTAAGGAGAAATTAAAGGAACGTACTAGGAAATTGAATCTAGCAAAGAAGTCAGCTAAGGATAACATGATGGCAAGCATAACTGGCAGTCATACTAATTTTAGTGAAAAATGTAAGGGTATGTATAGGTGCTTTAAAGGCAGAAACAGGTTCCAAGAAGGACATTCCAGGAATCATTACTGAACAAGGGGAGTGTGTATGTGAGGATCTTCAAAAGGCAGAATTATTCAGTCAGCAGTATGTAAAGATTGTTGGTTACAAGGATAATGCCCAGATAAAGGAGGTGACTAATACTAAAGAAGTATTGAAATTCACCTATGATAACAATGACATTTACAATAAGATACAACCGCTGAAAACTAGAAAAGCGGCTGGAATTGATAAGATTTCAAGAGATATACTAAAGACAATGGGTTGGAATATAGTACCATATCTGAAGTACTTATTTGATTATTGATTGCATGAAGAAGCTATACCAAATGAATGGAGAGTTGCTAAAGTAACCCTGTGTATAAAGGAAGGGTGATAGACATAAAGCGGAAAATTACAGGCTAGTCAGTTTGTCATGCATTGCATGTAAGCTTTGGGAAAGCATTCTTTGTGATTATATTAGACATGTTTGCGAAATTAATAACTAATTCGATAGAAGGCAGTTCGGGTTTAGGAAAGGTTACTCCAATAAAGCTCAACTTGTAAGATTCCAGCAAAATACAGTAGATATCCTGGATTCAGGAGGTCAAATGGACTGTATCGCGATTGACCTACCTATGGCATTAGATAGGGTGGATCATGGGAGACAACTGGAAAAATGAGTGCAATTGGACTAGACAAAAGAGTGACTGATTGGGTTGCTGCATTTCTAGAAAATAGATCTCAGAGAATTAGAGCAGTAATAGACCCTGTAATAATTAAGAGGGGAATTTCTCAAAGCAGTATTATTGGACCTTTATGTTTCTTATATATATAAATTATATGAGTAAAGAAGTGGAATCAGAGATAAGGCTTTTTGCGGATGATGTTTTTCTGTATAGAGTAATGAATAAGTTACAACATTGTGAGCAACTGCAAAATGACCTCGATAATGTTGTGAGATGTACAGCAGGCAATGGTATGGTGATAAACGGGGTTAAAAGTCAGGTTGTGAGTTTCACAAATAGGAAAAGTTCTCTCAGGTTTAATTACTGCGTTGATGGTGTGAAAGTTCCTTATGGGAATCACTCTAAGTCCCTAGGTGTTATATAAGGAAAGATATTCATTGGGGCAATCACATATATGGGATTGTAAGCAAAGGGTACAGATCTCTGCAAATGGTTATGAGGGGTTTAGGGGTTGTGGTAAGGATGTAAAGTCTCTGGTAAGACCCCAAATATTTATATATGTCCTATTTGCTTTACGCCGTACCGACACAGATAGGTCTTAAGGCGACGATGGGATACGAAAGGGCTAGGAGTGGGAATGAAGTGAACGTTGCCCTAATTAAGGTACAGCCCCAGCATTTGCCTGGCGTGAAAGAGTGAAACCAAGGAAAACCATCCTCAGGATTGCCGACATAAGGGTTCGAACCCACTATCTCCCGGATGCAAGCTCACAGCTGCGCGGCCCTAACCGTACGGCCATCTCGCCCGGTAAGACCCCAAATAAGAGTATGGTTCCAGAGTATGGGACCCTCACCCGGATTACCTGATTCAACTACTGGAAAAAATCGAAGGAAAAGCAGCTCGATTTGTTTTGGGTGATTTTACGACAAAAGAGTAGCGTTACAAAAAATGTTGCAAAGTTTGGGCTGGGAAGACTTGGGAGAAAGAAGACGATCTGATCGACTATGTGGTAAGTCCGAGCTGTCAGTGGGGAGATGGCGCGGAATGACATTAGTAGACGAATCTGAATGGTGTCTTTAAAAGTAGGAAAGATCACAATATGAACATAAAGTTGGAATCAAGAGGACAAACTAGGGCAAATATTCGTTTATAGGAAGAGGAATTAGGGATTGATACAACATACTAAGGGAGATATTCAATAAATTTCCAATTTCTTTGAAATTATTCAAGAAAGGGCAGATTAGTAGTGATTGACTGATTGATTGGATTGACTGATTGATTGTGAGCGTTAGACTGTTGGTCATGCTGAAAAATAATTTGAAAGAAATAATTCGATATCTCGCACCGTTGTCATTTTATCAAACGCTGAATTTAGCCAATGAGATCGCTTCCCAGGCGAATTCATATGGGTTTTGCGAGGCGTTGTTGATAAATCATCACATGAATTAAGAACGGCTTGAGAGCCATGCCGAGAAATCAGCATCAAACACAAACACACCGTTGCTCTCAGCTAGTGTCACCATAGCGCACTTGAATTGGCGTGATCTTGCCAGTTCGGTGGCCTGTATTCAAACTCCTTCCCTGGCGAAGATTTGTTCTTCAACTAGTGCTCTCTCATGCCGGTCTTAAGCCACGTACAGATTTAGCAACACCACCTCCTAAAGTGCATTTGAATTCTTTTTAAATAGTTTATCAGCATGATCAACCTTCTAACGCTTATACAGGGTGAAGAAAAATGCCGCAGTTGGAGGTCGACATGCAATTCCTCATCCCACTGCAAGACAACAGTTTCTATAGCCAAATCGGATCCGGTGCTGTTGGAAAACAAGTCGAAAACGAGAAGCTGGCAACACTGTCACATCCTGCAGCGCATCGGAATGTAATAAAGAAACGTGCATCATCCCACTCTACTGTACCCGCCGTCGCAGCTCACTGAGTAGACTGCTGGGTTATCAAACGCACATGCACCACGGAGCTACGGCTCGAATCTACGTCAGATTGTATTTTTTTTCTCTTGTGTGTGTGACGTCAGGTGCCTAGTTCCTGTCGTATAACTGCGTTTGTAAGCATGACATCCTATTGTCACATGGCAATAGTCGAACACATGACAGTGTGATCCATTCAACTGAATGCATGAGTCGACTAACCACGCAGTGTACAACCATAACTGGTCCTGTCAAGTGCATGTAGGGCGGCATCCTGATGAAGTACACAAACGGCGAATACGTCGGTATGCTTTTAGTGTTGGGTGCATCCGATAACCAAGCTTCTGCTGCCGCTGGTGAGTATGCAGCACGGTACCCTCAAACGCGCCATCCCGATAAGAATGTTTTTCGTCGCCTTGAACAACGCCTGCGGGAAACCGGTAATCTTCGTCCACAAGTAGTGGACAGAGGTCGTCCAAACACTAGAAGTACTCCACAAACAGAGGACGACATTCTTGAAGCCCTTCACCAATCACCTCGGCGAAGTATCTGTCATATTGCAAGGCAGTTCCGTGTATCTCAAACACTGGTTCCTGACCTGTTGCACGACGAAAACTGCATCCATATCATTCCACGTTAACTCAACACCAGCGGCCAGAAGACCGCATTTAACGAGTAGAGTTCAGTGAATGACTTTTGCAACAAGTTGAAGATAACGAACATTTTATAAAGAATGTGGTATGGAGTGACGAATGTAGCTTCACTCGGGAAGGTATTTTCAACCATCACAACAGCCATTATTGGTCTGACCGTAACCCACATATCACCCGTGAACGTGAATTTTAGGCACACTTTGGCATAAACCTGTGTGCTGGAATCGTGGGAGGAGTGCTTTTAGGCCCTTATCTATTGACGGACAAGGTGAATGCGCCCCGCTAGCGTACGTTTCTGGGCAATACTTTGCCTGACGCTTTAGAAAACGTTCCACTTGGTGTTCGGCGACAGCTATGGTTTCAGCATGATGGTGCACCGCCACACTTTGGAATGATGTGCGTAACTGGTTAATGAAGTGTTTCCAGGGAAATGGATTGGTCGTGGAGGTCCAATGTTCTGGCCACTAGATTTTTATTTGTGGGGACACTTAAAGGAACATGTTTATAGTACTCCACCCATGGATGTACAAGAACTGCACGCCGTTACAGCGTTGCCAGAGCCTCGTTTCTTAACTCGCATTTCTATTAAACCTGCTGGTGGGACTAGGTTTTGCAACATAAACTTTGTCGTGAATTTCCACGAGGAACCGCATGCCGACCTCCACGTGCGGCATTTTTTGTTTACTCTGTATACCCGGTTCGCGATGTTTTCGATCACCCTGTGTATCATCATTGCGCCTGCGAAAACCTCTATGTGAGAATACCTTTAGAGAAATTCTGGCCCGCAGCACATAGACTATTATATGAATAGCGAGAATTCCTTGACAATATTCGCACAATACTGAACCTTAGATGACAGAACCTTACCGGCCAAAGTTCTAAGATAAAATATTTCACACAGCAGTTCTTGCAAGTGCAATGACGATATATTCTATGTGACTGAAGTGCGCAATGCTACAATTACACATCTTCAGTTAGAATGTATCCCAATACCTTCTTCTTCTTCTTCTTCTTCTTCTTCTTCTTCTTCTTAATCTGTTTACCCTCTATGGTCGGTTTTTCCCTCGGGCTCAGCGAGGGATCCCACCTCTACCGCCGCAAGGGCAGTGTCCTGGAGCTTCAGACTCTGGGTCGGAGGATACATCTGGGGAGGATGACCAGTACCTCGCTCAGGCGGCTTCACCTGCTATGCTGAAGAGGGGCCTTGCAGGGGGATGGGACGTTGGAAGGGATAGACAAGGAAGCGGCCGTGGCCTTAAGTTACTGTAAGTACCATTTCGGCATTTGCCTGGGGGAGAAGTGGGAAACCATGGAAAACCACTTACAGGATGGCTGAGGTGGGAATCGAACCCACCCCTACTCAGTTGACCTCCCGAGGCTGAGTGGACCCCGTTCCAGCCCTCGTACCACTTTTCAAATTTCGTGGCAGAGTCGGGAATCGAACCAGGGCCTCTGGGGGTGGCAGCTAATCATACTAACCACTACGCCACAGAGGCGGACATCACAATACCTACAAGAGTAAAATTGTTTCAAATAGATGGCGACTTTTGGAAAACGAATTATCCTAACTGCATTGGTGCCTTGGATATATACCATGTGTACCGAACGAGATGACACAGTGGTTAGGACACTGAACTCGCATTCGGAAGGTCCCGGTTTCAAATCCCGGTGCTGGCCAACCTACGAGCGGGTTTTCCGCGGTTTCCTACTTTCTGTAAGGCAAATGCTGGGTTGGTAGTTTGTTTTCCATGGTTGCGTGCATGAATATGTAAGTGAATAATGTGCTCTGTCCGAAATGTTTGTATTGCCTCGGAGGTGGCCTTAAAATTGGGATGACCACCTGTTCGGGGAGGCCCTTCGTGTTCAGATTATGTGTGCAGATCCAAAGTTTAATTTAAATCCCTCTCCTGACAGGTCGTGGCCCTGTAATGCCCAGGCAGCAGATTCGTGTAGATGGAACATATTCACAGGACACGTTCATTTATATGTTCTGCAGAAACGATTAGCATATCAGTCACCTAGGTTCAGCATGTGTCCTGTTGCTGACTTGGCACTGGGTCCTCCGTGGCCACTGATAACTTGTTCCATGCGTGATGGCATCGACGCGTATAAGGCGCGAATGACATCCTTGGATATAGCCATCCATGCTGCATTCACCTAGTTCCACAGTTCACCTTTGGTGGTTGGCAATGGGTCACAGCGCCGCAGCAGTCGTTTCACCATATTCCACATTTTCGATTGGCGTCAAGTCCGGTGATCGGGCGGGCCAGGGCAACGACATCCTGTGACAACAAGAAGGCACGTGTTCGTGCAGCAACATGTGGTCGCGCATTGTCCTGCTGAAATATGGCGTCTGGGGTGTCGTGGAGAAAGAGCATGGCTAACGGGTTGCAGGATGTCATTCACGTAGGTCAAACTGGTCACAGTGCCCTGGACACGCACCAACTGTGATTTGTGGTTGTATCCAATAGCACCCCACACCACAAGACTTGAGTTGGCGCTGTATGTTTTGTGCAAATGCAGTCAATGTGATGCCTCTCCCCCTGTCTGCGGCGAACCAAAATGGGGCCATCATTTTCAAACAGACAGAACCTGGATTCGTCCTAAAACGCTATCTGCTGCCATTCCTGTCCCCAGCGGGGTCGTTCCATTCACCATTGCAGTCTAGCTATGTTTATGCACATTAGTCAAAGGTAGGCGGAGAAGTGGACGACGCGCCGGTAACCAAGACCATCATAAACGGGGACGGACTGTCACTCCTGAGAGTGTACGATGTGTTACACTGTTCCACCGCTGCGCCACAGCTGAGGAGGACGATTCGGATGAGGTGTCGATCTTCTCGGAGGGGGGGGGGGGGTCTATTTGGTGCAACCAGACCCATCTCGTCGTGTTCTACGGCCTTCTGTGAAACATTCTGTATACACCCGTTGCACTGCCGACACACTTCGTCCCACACGAGAAGCAATTTCCCGGATGGATGCATCATGTTCTCTCATGCCAATAATGCGCCCTGTTTCAAACTCACTCGTCTGACGGCACGGTTCTCGCAAACGTCTGCGAGGCACCCTGTACGTCTGCTCAAGTCACACTGATCCATTACCTTCGGTTTATAGAGGCAACGAGAGCCGCAGGCACATTTTACCAGTCGGTGGTGGTGCGCCGAGATATCGATGTGGACCTTGAACCTGAGCACCGACATGGTTCAAATGCTAATCATTTCTTCAGAACAAACTAATGCACATGTCTTGTGAATTTGAAATTCCTGTATCTAGTCTTTCAAGGTGTTCTAGTTTTTATGAACATGAGTGTGTATATATATTCGAGATTCCTAGCTACCGGAGATTCATACAAAACAATAGCATTCATTTACCAACTGGGACAGAGTACTGTTCCTAGCACTGTGATTGAAGTTGCAATGTAATAATTACACACCTGCTATCAGAATGAATGCCATTATCACTGTCACCGTCGAACATACACCCCACTTCCCCTACCTTTGCCTAAAGCACAGCAGCGGGCAGCGGTTTGTGATCGGGCACAGATAGTACATGTCGGCCACACGTTGGCGTGCGTAATTTAAAACGATTACCCACCACCCGAAGAATGTCCAGAACAGTTCCGGAACATATGCCATGAAGCGGTCCCTTTATCTTCGCACGCCTTACAAAGACCTTGATGACACTCCTACGCCGTACACCCGCAGGCACGTTCCATCTTAACCCATACGCACTGTTGTTCTATAGAGAACATCGTGGCTTCTCACCTTCAAACCGCTACTTCACAGGAGATGCTCTTCTTGCCAGCACGTCACACGGGCGAAGCATTGGTTGGGCGAGTCCATGTATTGTGAGGTAGGTATACGTGTGGTATAGGCGAGACATAGTGGGTTGAAGTATCAAACCTCGGATGTACCTTATTGCTGCCATCCAGGCTAGAGGCAACTGTTACTGTGCAGTATTTAGTTTGAAAATGGGCCACGAGAAAGCCGTGTACAGGCTAAGCCTCTCTACCCCGCATGTACTGCCGTTTCTGCTATCACACCATACAGACAGCGAATTCGCTTACAAGGACGCTTTCAAGAAAATATAACTATAACCTGTTAGACGGGATTGCTTGTTTGAAAAAATCAAGGTTATAACAGAACCAGTAAGACCTTCCGTACTGTATGCCTCAGAATGCTTGAACATGGTCAAAAAGGGACATTCAGGATTTTGGAAGTGAAAGAAAGAACGATCCTGAGAAAAATCATGCGGCCTATTAAAGAGGGAGGAGAATACAGAATCAGACATAACAACTAACTTTACTAGCATCTGGAGAGCACATCATCACCCATGAGAAAGAAGAGACTTCTACAGTTACACAGTCAGAATGGTACGAGACCTAAACACCATTTCTAGAGGGAAGGGGATAAATGTTAAATGGACAAGACTGGTTCGAGAAAGAAGCCTAGAATTTTTAAAAACTGATTCCAAGGATATACTGAACAGAACATCCGACACTCTCTAGTCACAGCTAAAATATTGCGTCTTGGAATGGGAGTGATGAACTTGATAGGCCAAGGATCTTCAAGGCTGTAGTGCCATGAGATTAGGTTAGTTAGGAATGGGAATGAAGTGGACTTAGGAAAGGAAAGCAAACCACGGAGCAAAGATGAAGGATTAATGGTCCAAGAAGAAAGCTCACCAGAGTTAGAAATCACGTGGTCCAAGGGGCCTGAACAAAACAAGAAGAAGAAGAAGAAGAAGAAGAAAAAGAAGACCAGTCTGGCAGAGTACTCAAGCCCCAAATTTATTTTCGTTACAAACATTCTTCGAGTTGGATATCTTCGGCTTAGGCGAGTGTGTTTTTATCCTTATGGTCTTTTAGAAGTTTCTTTACGTCGTACCGACACAGATATGTCTTATGGTGACGATGGGATACGTACGGACTAGGAGTGGAAAGGAAGCGGCCGTGGCCTTAATTAAGGTACAGCCACTCTTGAGTAGCACATAAATCGTCGGCGGAGTCTTGCGATAAACATTTACTGCGCTGTATAACTGGTACTCATTTCTTTCCTTTCTGATCAAATTAATGTATTTCCCCACTACTCTATCAGTACAAACAGACTGATTTGGGAGATCGTCAAAGACAGTGAGCTGTACCACAGGAGTCCATAATGCCCTCTCGCACCTCTGAGTGATAACTTACGCTCAGCTTGAGTTTAATCACGTATATCACTGCCACATGAGCGGTTTCAAACAACTCCAAACCGTGAGGATCATCTCTCTAATAAACAGAGGGCAGATCAATATCCACGATACATGTCTCCATAAGCAGAGCTAATAAACATGTTCAAAGAGAATGTACTTCAATGACAGTGAACAAAACACCGGTGGGTGAATATAGTCTATTCTTCAAACAGCCGCGTGTATACAGAAAGAAAAATTAGCAATATTCTATTATATCCAGTATTTCTTTATGAAACACCCTATTCATAGCACAAAAACAAAAAGGAGCAAGCAACTACAGAGGTAAGTTGTACTAATAAAGCAACAGAACACTTTCAAGAAGGAACAAAGTCACACAGAACACAATAGGGAGGGTATGTGAACAAAGACTTAAATTAAACCTCTCGAGGTCTCAGCTGAGTCTGATTCAGCTACACTTGTGTGACTGGGCTTCTTTCATTAGACTTTCTTGTCATTTGGCTGTCACGAGCTTTTTCCCAATTTCGAAAAAGTATAGAGTATTTTATGGACGACTTCCACGGACCTTCCCCTTTTTTCACTAGATACCGTCAATTTCTGATGATATGGAAGTCATCTTACTTCACTCAAGAGGATGACAATTAATAAACTATTTTAAAGAGATTCATCATGCAACCAAACTTAAGGCAACAACTTTCGGAGTAGCGGCTTGTTTCGGTGGAAAGGTCATTTTTGTGATATTTCACTATAATAACCATACTGCATGAATTATTTTCCTTGTATGAGGATCACCTCTTTTTCCAACTGAGGCCTGACCGAAACTATAATGTTTCCTCTTCAATACAGCCACAATAATTTGTATATGCAATCTTCTGAAGAGGAATTAGGCAGAAATAAATTTGCAACATGAGTGTGAGAGAGAAAAATGAACTTTGGGATCTCAGGGATTATATTCACACTTCGCAGTATTGTCAAAAGAGATATGGCTAGTTAATTTTGAAGCAAAAATAATATTTGTTTTGAATGGATGTGGGGAAAAAAAGAAGAAAGTGTATAAAATGCTTAAGAAGGTTGGTGCAGGTGTCCATATCAAGCTGCCCGAATTTCTATAACAAGATTTGACGGCGAGAAAAAAATTACCATTGGTATGAACAGCATCATAGTAATTAATCTATGGTATTAATTGCTCCAAATGGAATAAAGGATACATTTATTGCATTTGCATGTATAAAATTATTCCTAAAAGATGCATTGTGTGGATTTTTGACCTTCGACCACAGTTTAGTCCAGTACGAGATTGACAGTGCACATATCATCAACTAGGTAGAGGGTTCGGACAGTTGGCATCATATATTCCTCGATTCCACCCTGGATAAGACCTGAACTAATTCTCCCACTCTAGCGGCGCTCATCCACCCCCCGAAATGCCAATCGGATCCTTCCATTCCATGTCGTGGCGATAACGGAAAATCCTTTTCGACGCTAGTGATAACACCCACACCCACACACACCCACACAGACAATTATATTACATACATATAGACTGCTATGTCCTTCAGCGTTCAGCCTGAAAGCCTCTGCGAATTTATTAAACACCGCAACAATCGTCTATTTGTAACTAGCTCTGTGGCTTCGTTTAGTTCCATACCTCTTATATTTAATTATAAACAGACTAACCATCGTCGGCTTTGTCTCCCTATACATCTCTTACCCTCCACAACTGAGTCCATTATTCTGCTAGGTAACCTATTCGCCTCACATGACCCCACCAACGAAGCCGGCTTATGCGTACAGCCTCATCAATCGGGTTCATTTCTAACTCAGTCTTTTATCTCTTCATTCCGAGAACGCTCCGCCACTGTTCCCAGCTATTTGTACCAGAAATCGTTCTCGCTACTTTCATGTCTATTACTCCTAACTTATGAATAACACTTCCTGAGGCCACCCAGCATTCACTCCCGTACTGTAAAGTTGGTCTGAAAACACATCGGTGCAAAAATAGTTTCGTCCGGGAGCTGACTTCTTTCTTACAGAATACTCCTGATAAGTGACTCCCAGAACTCCTGGGCCGTTCGGAGGAAGGTTATGAGGCAGAAGTCCACGCGAGATTATCTATGGTCCGGCGAAAGGGCTGCATTTCCGCGGACCTGCGATGGTCAATACCAGCAGCATGGAGTTGTTGACAGACTGCCATCGAACACACTGGCAAATTAAGATTCTTACAATAGCTGCAGCTTGGGAGAAGTAATTTCCTATTGTTAGCTTTCCTAACTGCTCTGTTCCACTGTCTGGTGGTCTGACTAGGTCTTCCCAGCTTCTGGCAGGTCTTGAGACCGTCCATGTTCTCCTCGTGAAATCTCCTCACCCACAGCTTGAGTGGCCAACTGTTTCGGAAATATTAGCGACTGAGCGGTCGAATTCTCACATACTTACAAGGCGAGTCACGTAAGAGTTGCCGTCCTTCCTGCATGCTGCGTGTCGGTAAACGAGTGCGCGGTCGCCGTCACATCATTCCAATACACCCGTAGAAAACACAACTTTAATGAATGGATGATCAGCGTGAAAAACATGTAGAAAAATAATAACTCTTACCCCAATACGTAAGCGTTGAAAATACTCTCCCTCAGCTGTAGAGATGCGGTGTAGCTTGTGATGATATTCCAGTTCACTCTCTGCAATTCAGCCTCTTCAAAATTTCGGAACGAATTGCATTTTGCAGGTCTTCTATGGTACGGGAGTTACTTTTATATACTCTGCCTTTCACAATGCACACCTGCACCAATTATTCTGTCTCCGAAAACATCAGCACTGAATTACGAGCGGTACGTGCTGTATCCTCGTCTTGTTCGAAATATCCGAGCGAGCTGTTCAGTCAGTTGAGGAAAATTCTATGAATATGTTAGATTTATTTCAATTTGCTTTACGTCGCACCGGCATAGAAACCTCATATCGCGACGATGGGATAGGAAAGGGCTAAGAGTGGGAAGGAGGCGACCGTGGCCTTTATTAAGGTACAGCCCGGCATTTGCCTGGTGTGAAAATGAGGAAACCAGGCAAACCATGTTCAGCGCTGCCGGCAGTGGGGTTTGAACCCACTATCTCCCGAATGCAAGCTGATAGCTACGTGACCCAAACCGCGAAGCCACTTGCTCAGTTGATCAGAATTAATGCTGTCGTTAAAAAAAATGGCCCTTCAATTATTTTAACACTAACAGCGCACAAGTTCTATTTTAAGGTCATGAAGTGGAATTTCATGAATTAGCCCAGTTTTCCCAATCCCCTTCCAGCCGCCTGATAGTTAGCTCTTTTCCCCCATATGATAAAATTAATCCTGCACATTGCATATGTAAAAGGTATTTTATCTTAATAAGATTACTGAGGTCCGCCTCTGTGGTGTAGTGGTTAGTATGATCAGCTGCCAACCCCGGAGGCCCGGGTTCGATTTCTGGCTCTGCCATGAAATTTGAAAAGTGGTACGAGGGCTGGAACGGGGTCCCACTCAGCCTCGGGAGGTCAACTGAGTAGAGGTAAGTTCCATTTCCACCTCAGCCATCCTGGAAGTTGTTTTCCGTAGTTTCCCACTTCTCCTCCAGGCAAATGCCGGGATGGTACCAAACTCAAGGCCACGGCCGCTTCCTTCCCTCTTCCTTGTCTAACCCATCCAATCTCCCCCCCCCCCCCAAGGCCCCTATTCAGCATAGCAGGTGAGGCCGCCTGTGCGAGGTACTGGTCATCCTCCCCAGATGTATCCCCGACCTAGAGTCTGAACGTCCAGGACACTGCCCTCGAGGCGGTAGAGGTGGGATCCCTCGCTGAGTCCGTGGGAAAAACCGACCCTGGGGGGTAAACAGGTAAAGAAGAAGAAGAAGAAGAAGATTACTGAGGAGAATAGATAATTTATTTTGATAAGGATTGTGTGAATAATTTCAAAATGTAGTTTCTAAGTTTGATTTCTTACTGCAAACTGTAAATTAAAAACCTTTACTGAGGGCTACCATTTAGAGGTAGGTATATACCGTCTAGGACTTCCGTAGAACTTTTTATGATCAGCCATTTTTCCGCATATACCTGGGGACTAGTGGTAAGGTTTATGGCAGCGTAAAGCAAGAGAGTGCTTGCATGACCATTTTCTCCTGACTTGCTTCACTAAAATCATCACTGTTCCTCTCATTTTTGTCGTTGAGTAATGTTTAATAAGCTTGAACCCACCTGGTGGCCATGATCGTTAAAGCGTCGAGTCTGCGTGGTCAGACACTGTGGTTAGCAGGTTCGAATCCCGTTGGCCGAAAAAAAATTTCACCACCAGAACGTTGATCGGCAGGGTAGAAGAAGAGGTGGTGGTAGACAATTTCTAATCAACACATGCGTGCCAAAAGCCTGGATTAAATTCGAAACCTCTCCGCAAAGTTCATATGGGGTGAGGGAATTTGACGCTGCTGATTCATTCATTGGATGGAGACGTTAAGGCTTGGTACTATCAAATACTTTAATATGTCAATACCGGACAGTTTGCAGTCGATTGAGCTGCTACCTGCATGGCTTGGTATGACCAACTATTCAATAACATATTACCACTTGTATGATTCTTGCCGGAATGGCGAGTTATTTATAATGAATCAGTGTTTGTCACTAAATAATCTTACATTGCAGTGATATTCCTAGAAAAGTGTAATGCGCTGAACAAATTACCCGGCAAGATAATGACGTGTGAACTGATAAGGACCGCAAGTATTAAAAAGTCATGACTTCGCATCTGTGTTCAGGTTTCCTTCTATGCCCCTTATATTGAGAAATTAATCAAATACTCTACTGAAATGATAGTGGGACGTAAAACCAATAATATTAACAAATATGGAACTCTAATACACTCAAACTTGAGGGTCCTTATTGTTAAATAGACCATATATTTTACAATTGTGGGCCGGTAGCGTAATGATTATAGCGGTAGCCTTGAAATGGAAGATCATTAGTTTCGAATGCAGTCGGCTTTTCTTCTTTTCTGTAAGATAATAATAATAATAATAATAATAATAATAATAATAATAATAATAATAATAATAATAATAATAATAATAATTTGCTTTACGTCCCGCTAACTAATTTACGACTTTCGGAGACGCCAAAGTGCCGGAATTTAGTCCCGGAGGAGTCCATTACCACCAGACTGAGACAGCATCAAACCTGCCAAACTGGAATCAGAAGGCCAGCGCCTCAACCGTCTGAGCCACTCAGCCCGGTGTAAGAATATTTCAGTGTATTTTTGGCATAGACCTGAGCACCAGTCCAACTAATTTAGTACGTATGTGTAATAATTCTCCATGCATAAAGTTGTGAAAGAGACTTTAGGAAATTCTCAACACTTCTTCCTGTCAGGAACTTCGTAGTTCACTCATGAAACCCCATTATGTATTATGTATATAGAGTATTACGCATTTATGTTTTCAGAGGTAAAACAGAAAATTCTAAATATACAGCAACAACTAGATTGCAGCATGAGGTGAGTTCCCCTGTAGAGTTTGGTAAGATCGGCCGTACCGAAGGAGAAGGAGAAGTAGAAGGAAATAATTGCCCAAAACTCCTATTCCTTAAATACAGCTTCTCTTTCTCGAATCTTTGTAAATCATGCATGTTGTTAAGTTTTCTGCCCCTCTGGCACTTTGGCTGAATAGTCAGCGCTTTGTAGCCCTTCTCTTTCTTTTGACGATACCTTCATTCTTCGAAGTGTCGGACCTCTTCTGATTAGTGTTAATAGAGGAAGGTTAGCCGGTTGCACTTCCTCTTAAAACAATAATCACCACAACGGAGTGGTCAGCGAATTGGCCTTCGGTTCGGAGGGCCCCAGGTACGATTCCCGGCTGAGTCGGAGATTTTAATCGCGTCTGTTAATTCCTGTAGATCGGGGGCTACGGGTTTGTGTTCATATTCATACGTATCTTAAAATATATACAACACATCACACGAAAAATAACCACAGATAAACGCAATAGTGAATATATATCCCTCACATAGGGTTGGTGTTAGAAAAGGCATCCGGCCGCAAAACTAGGCTAAGTCCATACAAAGTGCTGCCCCATATAACTGGGAAAAGGCCAGAAAGAAGAGGAGAGGGCAGTTGTTAAATATTCCTTCCAGAGGCTAGGTAGATTCTCAAACAAATTATGATTTTAATTGTTAAGACATAGCGAAAGGCACGGCTAGGATAATGCTCGTTTGGTGGTTTATAAAAGAGGTATTTCATATTTTAAAATTATATTATTTATTATGATTGTTCAATTATTTTAACAAATATTTCCAATAAGTGGAGACGCATTCCTCTCAACTGTAGCATAGACAAGTATACAGTTCCTGGACTTGTCATACCTACACGCTAGATGTCACCACCGTCGCTGTTCGCACTCCACGCAATGCTGTTGAGATAGAGCTGTCCGCTATTGGTGTAAAATAAAGTATTTGGTGCTATTCGACAAGAGTAAGCTATGTGCCGGTACCAGGTCTCACCCTCTCCCTTCCTACAATCACGTATCACGTCATTCACTTCATCTCAATTAACTCCTCTGAAGAAAGGGTATCCGGTCTTAAAAACTCATCCCACTTCATTCTCGGCGCCGTACAGAGACGGGACAAGGGTTGGACAAACAATGTTTCGCACGCTTATATCTTTCCCGGTAAATATTCTATATGGTGAAAACCGCACCAAAATCTGTTCAGTTGTTCTCGAGTTTAGCCTACAGAAACACAGACACTTACCGGGGCTTTAGTTTATAATACGTACAGAAAACGTAGTATCTCGCCTTCTGAAGCTTGCATATACTGCAATTTGAAGACTAAGGTGCACGAATGCAGGCCAATTTGACTTTCATCTTCCGTTCTTGGGGTTGTGGATATATTTTATTATTCGACTTACATGTGTATCGCGATATACCCTAATTTTCCTGAACACGCAGTCACTCTCTCTAGAAGTTCTGCTCGTCAGAAGAACCATCTGGATAAAACAAACAGACCCACTTACGACTCAGGATTTACCACATTAATTTGAAGGAAGGGTAAAATGAACGTAAATGAAAAAAGAAAAAAAAAAGCTTTGATCACTGAAGTGCCTGTTGTCTTTCTTTGAAGGTTACTTGAAATGGCACTCTGCCTTCTTTCTGAAGCACATGTAATTATCGCATGAGTGCATCTAAAAAAGCATTAAATGCGAAGTTAGCTGGCAACTTCCATAAATATTTTGTTTTAAAGTATGAACAATCCCGAATGTTTAGTGCCATAATAAATAAAAATGTTGATAAAAATATAGAGAATGCACTGAACAAAGAAATCATACGATATTGCTCCATTCACTTTTCTAAACGTATACATTAGTTTTAAAATAATAAACTAAAAATAATTGCATCCGACACATTTTGAAAACAGACCAATTTCTATATAAGAATGCTGTAATTTCGGAAATATTTTATTTAGTCAAAAGACACCTTCTTAATTAGTCAGAGTAATCAACAACTAAAATTAAGTGAAACCCACATTATTCTCAAGTCACGTACAGATTTCAAAAGTTGTCTGGAGAACGTAAATGATTCTAGAAAAAAAAACAACGGTTAACAAATGAGCCTCCATTCTAGTTTTTCTAAACTATTCGTTAACGACCTAGAGGATAATACAACTCAATAATAAAAAAAATAAAAAAAAAGCCAACTGAGGCGTTAGTCATCATTTTGTTGTATATGACTTACTACTGTAGTTCATATCTTTATATGATTCTGCATCTGTTGATGCTAAAATGGGACTTGTTCGGTCAATCTTCCCCTGTTTAAATCAGTGTTGGAATTTTGTGTCTTGTAGAAAATGGACTTGTCACAGGTAAGTCCCAGTCTTGCACGAAACAACACGACGAGTCCGTGATGGCAGCATTGTAGCGGCATGCGCTGAACAGCTGTGACAGTTTAATATGTCTTCGGTGATGGATGCGTCAGACAAATAGGGAGGAGATTTAAATGAATTTACAAGAAATAAACGTTGCCCTGAATTTTGGAAGAGCAATGTGATTAAGGCAAACAAGATTGTGGGCCTGGAACACGCCAGCTGGAAAAGAATACTGTTCTTAAACGGCAAACAGGTGCAGATTGCAAGTAATTAATAATACAGTGTTCAATGTTTGCCTCCTCTGTGCATAGTATAACAGTAAAAACAGTTCTTCTAAAACACAGTTGTCTGACTAAATAACCTGAGTTGTTAAGTCGAAAATCCTGCGGTATTATCCCTTCAATATTACAAACAAGATACTAATACGTTATTGACTTTTCTTTGCATGACAGCGTCGCTTTTAATATGTATTTTTTGTTATATGATGCACATTTATACACTAATTTGGAATGTGTATTAATAAGTTTAGATGATTAAAAACACATTTTGCTATAAAATTATACACATCTTTGAGTTATGCTTTATTTCTGGTAAAATGAGAGTTGTTTAAACAAAAAACGGGACGTGACAGTCATTTTCTACATCAATCTAGAGTAAATTTGGAGAGGAGCACGTTTCTGGATGTCTTCGAGTGTGATTCCTATTTCTTGAAGGTCTTTTTCAACTTCGATAAACCAGGGTCCCTTGGTTTTCTTGTTAAGAAAGTAGGAAAAGATCCTATTGGTCTGTCTCTGTGTGCTCATGCGTGCTATATGGCCATAAAATTATTATTATTATTATTATTATTATTATTATTATTATTATTATTCAGAGATTGATCTATTTATTTATTTTATAGTACGAAGGTACATAGGCTGAGCCCAATTACGTTCCTTCATGACATATGAGATTTAAACTTTAAATACTGGTACATCAAACAAACAAAAAATAACAATAGTATCAAAACTCAAACTACTATTCAGTGACATGTCCCGTTTTTTATCTCAGTGCTTCAATTAGTTGTACTTACATATCCAAAATGACTAGTCCAACTTTATCGCAGTACACCACACAAAAGGAAAATGCAGCACATACCTGGAAAGACAGAAATGAATATTACTAACAGAGTTTTCTACATAAAAACGATACACAAATGCGATTTTACCTCAACTAAGAAAAATGAAACACATTTAACAAATCTTCACATTCATGGTAACGCCTTATTCCCAGCCCGTGTCAGATGAGTTTTGAATTACGCAGAAGGAAGTTTTCTGTAGTAATATAACGAGAGCTCCAGAATTCATCTAGAGTAAATCTGGAGCTCGAATGGTATTTGTTTGGTCAATTTAGCGAATAACTACTAAATTAAATGTCATGGTAATTGAAGTGCATTGAAGTACGTAGGTATCTACAAACCAATACAGAGAACAAAATTTTCAGCACAGAAATTTACTGTTTTATTCTTATCGAAATATTTGAAGTTCCTGATATTCTTATACCGGACTGGTCGCTGGAGCTATGACCTAAATCATCATCATCATCAACGTCTAAAGGCAATGCCTTGTCTACGCAACCATTCTTTCCTGTCCTCAGCTCCTTGTTTCATTTGATAATAAGAACCATAATGAAGACTCTGTGCCAAGTCTTGAAGGAATTATTCCCTCGGTCGTCCTCAGCCTTTTCCCCCCGTTATTTTCTCTTCCAACAGATTGGTAAGGAAGGTATTATGTTGCAAGATGTGGCCAGTGAAGTTAGTTCTCCTTCTCTGTATCGTTAGCATCACTTCTCTCTTCCGTTGTATTTCTTTCAGAACGCTTTTGTTTGTTCTGTTTTCAAGCAATTCAATCCTTAGCATTCGTCTCCAGATCCTCATCTCAAACACTTCCAGTTGTTAACAATCCTGATGTCTGCTTGTGCAAGATTCACAGTCATACAAAATATATCACAGATTTCTTCCTAATTCTAAAATCTAAATTTGCATTGATTAAAAGATTTCTCTTATTACCAAACGCCTGTTTGGCAAGCGCTATTCGCCTTTTGATCTCTTTGCAGCACCTGCTGTCACTGTCATCAGGCTTCCTAGAGAAGGGAAACTAGTGACATGTTCCACTATCTTGTCTGTAAGCTTGATGTTGGTGTGATTTCGTTCAGGATGTTTACTCACAACTAGTATCTTGGTGTTCTTAACAGTAATGTTTAAGCGCGAATCTGACAGTGCTGATGACAACTCTTTCTCGGAGTCTACTACAACTGTTACGTCATCTGCAAATCGAATGCATTGGATATGGTGCCCATTTACGTTAGTATTTGCCTTAAACGTATTTATGAGCTAAATAATAGCTATAATTCTTTAGAAAACCTATAGTATACTTGATTACACTGAAATTGAATGAGCTCAATGGGTACACGAACATTCATACAAGCTGATCACGTATTTAAGACCATCGTCTGTGAGACTTTCTTTCTCCCAAGCTTTAATTATCTCACAACGTTGCTCTAGTCCTACGCACTTATACGGCCTACGGCTTCGAAAATAAGTCTTTCAACTTCCAAAAATGTGAAGAGTCGGTTATTCTCAGCTATATAATTCTTCAATTGGGCCCAATTCAGTTATAAGGTGTTAGAATGGCATTGGTATAGTGGAAGGTGAACTACTGTATGCCCGTTCCTTCTGGCTATTTCATTCACCACATAAACTAGGCACTGGGGCTTGTTTTGTTTCAAGACATGCATAAGGTCCACCTTCCCCATGTCATCGCGAACCGAAATATTGTGCTCTTTCTCCCACTTAATCAGCTCATTCTTTCTAGCCGCCATTGTTGGTGCTTTGTCAAGAATGACTCCCTAACATTACAAACAATTTCCCGGGCCTGGCTCTTTAGTGGAGTACCGCGTCCGAAGAGCTTTCTTCTCTTGGGAGCTTCATCCTTAGACGTAGGCGTCGACGTGACAGAATATCAAATTCACACACGGGCCTAAAATTAACCTACTATATTACTACTGAACGAAATATTAAACTAGGCTACTATATAAACTAGATCACTTGTTACACATTATTCACTACAATATAACGCGCTATACTATTAAAAATACTAAACAAATAATTTATAAACTCTACACTACGAAATATAAACGAACAACAACCTAGCACAGAGACACACAAAGACCGCAAAAAAGAACTGAGCACAATACAACAAACAGATGATAGCACGTGGTTACAGTAAACAACAAATCGACAACACTGCTAACTGGAACTGGAGTCTAACGCGCTCTATCGGAGTGATCGGCTGCCTATGATTGGCTGTTGATTAATTCACTTACCCTCCGCCAAAAGGCAGCGCTCAAACGTTAAGTCGAAACTCATAATAACTGAACTATAGAATATGCTCGTTCTCGAAACGGGTCCAAAATCCAGGTCATCGGCTCTCATAATGGTATTTCCCATGTTGCGGTACTAATCAAGAGTAGCGTAGACTCGCGGTATTCCATGCATTATGGTACGACTCACAGGTAATGAAATTCGCACATGTATTACAGACCTACTGCGGCGCCCTTGACAGGCAACGCAAACCTATGGTGTTCATCACAGTGACTCGTACTATATCGTGGTGTTCCTCAAAAAGTGGGTACTAATCATAGGCAAGCCAGAACCATTGGGTTCCTTCATCCCATGGTGTCGCTCATATAGTGCTACTAATAATCACAGGTACTGTAAAAGTCGTCGTGCCCACGTTTGCTACTAATCACAAACCTATTTGGTACCCAACATATTGGTACTACGCGCAAGTAAAGGCGACCCAGGGTGTTCCCCGCGTGGTGGTTCTAATCACAAATAGTTTCATGGTTCTAATTTGATCATCCCTTGGTCGCCCCTTTTAGTCGCCTCGTACGAAAGGCAGAGGATAACGTGGGTATATTCTTCATCTGCGTCTCGCACCCACAGGGGGAAAATGAAAATAAGCAGTGCATATAAAATTAAAATTCTGACCTGACAGGGAAACTAAAGACGTTAAAAACTGGACATAAGTAAATTGTTAAGACTTATTATTATTTTGAGAATTTCCAAGCAACACAGTAATGTACAGTTGTATAATTCAATGGAGAGTGAAATGTCATGTAAGTCTACTCCAGTAATGTCACATAATGACAACTTACGAGTTATGCAGATTTAATCACCACTAATGAGATGTGAACTCCTTCAAATTACAAACGATATGACAAATGCTACCTCTGAAATCGCCATTTCTAGAGGAAGCGAAACCCGAGCTTGGCGGTCAAAGAATAAGTTATCGAAACCAAGAAAATCTTGCAACAAGATGTGAGTGTAACTCTTCTAAATTAGGTACGAGTATATTTCATGAAACACTTTGCTGTTCTAAATATTTCTGCATCAAACTGGCACAGACAATATATCGCCGTTGCGGCTGCAAAAACCGCTGTGTGAAAATATTTCTGCTTAGAACTTAGGCTGGTGAGGATGTCGTCTAAAGTTCAATATTGTGCGACTATGTTTAAAGAATTCTCTTTCTTGATGAGATATGCGCTGCGGGTCAGTATTACTTCAATACACAGCGGCGACATAGCGACTTTTGCAGGCGCAACGACGATATATTGTAAATTATGTTGACAAAATTTTAATCACACTGAGTATACGGTCGAATACCACCAACAATTAAATTCATTTTGAAATATCTTCCAAACGCCTGGCAAAGTACATGGTCAATAACAATATTAAATAAGCAACTACAGCACATTTGGTACCTTACCTCGCCGAGACGATTGCTACCCAGCCAGATAACTTGCAGATATGAATTAGTGTCTCACGTGGTGGCGTCATCTTCAGCCGTACTGCTTGGCTTCCGTGACGTAACACTAAGTATCAACTAAGAAATTATAAAAGGGAATTTTCAAACAATCTGGTATTGGGCCTGACACAGGAAATTATATGCGTATTATTGACCTTTCCAAAGGTGTCCTTTTCAAAAAGGAGCGCCCGAAGCCCGGATCTGCTATGCGACAGTCAACATAAGCCAAATGAACTAACTACGAATGACCTTCTGATAGTTATTTTAGCTCTTAATGGATGGAAACCACATTTAGAGTGTTCACACAAACATTGTCTCGACCAACACGAGAAGTGATTTATAATTTAATATTTTATTCAATATTCCATGAGCAGACAGATTAAATCACATCAACAGGTGTCAGCTGGACGTTCGCGTAGAATAAGGGATTTCAAGCAGGATATATGAACATCACTGAGCTGTATCGTCAGCTACAAAAATCTGGATCAAATACAAAGAATGTACGTAGCAAGTCGCCAATATAAAGTAAAGCAAAGCAAAGTCATCTCCGTACAGACCATGAAGGTCCTTCGAGGGGTGGAAGGTAAAGGCTTCCACTATCCGTAACCTCGGCATTTCATGGGGTAGAGTGGTTAGCTCTACGCCCGGCCGCCTTTGCACCCAGGAATTAACCTGGTACTCATGTTTGGTGTAGGCTGAGGCCAATTAAAGTAGTCGCCCTGAAAAGAGTACATTCTAGAATAAGCACTGCGTAGAATAGAACAGTTTACCGAGCGAGTTGGCCGCACGGTTAAGCGCACGCAGCCATGAGCTTGCATTTGGGAGATAGTGGGTTCGAACCCCATTGGCGGTAGCACTGAAGATGATTTTCCGTGGTTTCCCATTACAAGGCAAATATTGGGGCTGTACTTTTCCTATCCCAGCGTCGTCATCTTTGTCGGTGCGACGTAAGGCAACTTGTAAAAAAATTAGTCCAATTGTTCACTTCTTGTTTTGCAATGATGATCAGAATAAAATCCTGAATCAAACAATTAATTTAACCAGATGTCTTATTTAGTTCAGAAAATTACTTTGAACCAATGCATTGACTTTAAAATAAAAAGCTATCATTTACTACGTCTACTCAGACAGATGAAATTACGTACTATAGTCTAATTAACAAGACATGTACAGTTGCGTGAAGAAAATCAGGCCTATACCCATAGATTGCAATAATATTCTTTTCTTCCGTAAGGTTTCCTGCAATGATGATTCTTCTTCCGTAAGGTTTCCTGCAATAATGCAATGAAGACTACACAATGGACGGCTAAGCTATCTGGCGTTCCCCAAGGGTCTATTCTTGGACCTCTTTTATTCATCTATACCTAATAATAGCATTTCCTCTCATCTGAACGACTCCAATTATCACCTTTATGCTGACGATCTTCAGATATACTCACACTTTAAAGTCTGCGACAATGACAAAGCAATTCACGGAATGAACTCGACTTTAAATTGAGTTAGCTCGTATGCAAAAGAGAAATGCCTATTAATTAAGTCGAAGAAAACGCTAGCAATCATAATAGGACAATCTAGACTTTTAAATACGCTAAACATCGCACGCCAGCCTACTCTCATACTCTGTGGTGAAGCTATACCTTTACAGTAGTCTGTAAAAAACCCAGGCGTTATCATGAATGACACATTAAACTGGAATGACCATATAACAAGTGTCTGCAGAAAGGTATATGCATCTCTCCAGCCCCTAAAAATGAAAAAATTCATTCTTCCACATAGCATGAAAATAGAACTCATTCAAACTCTCATTTTTACAATAATTTATTACTGTGGTGTCGTATTAACCGATGTAAATGTAGAACAAACTATGAAACTTTAGAGGGCAATGGACTCTTGCATTCGATTTATATTTTCTTTGAACTTTCGGACACACATTTTCCCCTTATTATGAGAAGCTACCCTGGCTGAAAATCGATCAACTAAGAAGTCTACATACTATGACACTAATTTTTTGATTACTGAAGGAATCTACACCTGAATACCTATCCTCATATTTTAACTTCCTCTCATCTATCCATGGGCATAATACCAGATCGGCTTCTACCCTTATGATACCTGTTAATCATTCATCTGTATACAGCCATTCTTTTCAAGTGTCTGCGACAAGGCTATGGAACACTCTCGCTGTCAGTATACGTAATAGCACTTCAACAGTCTCATTTAAACGTCTTGTCGATATTTCCTCTTAAATACGTGATCAACCTGTATGAATGTTAGTGTGTATGAGTGCAAGTATGATTTAGAGCTAGGTGATGTAAAAAGATAATATAAACCTTTAAAAATAACAATTATAATAATTTACAATATTACTCCATTAATTTAGGTCATTTCTAGAGACTGTTAACAATGTTATTTTTCCAAATCATGTGACTATGTACTGTATGTTGTGGCTAGGTGAAAGAGAGGGCCGTGAGCCCTAACTTCGCCAGATACAAAGGCATAGTCTGGCTCCATGGCTAAATGGTTAGCGTGGTGGGCTTTGGTCCAGAGGGTCCCGGGTTCGATTCCCAGCCGGGTCGGGGATTTTAACCTTAATTGGTTAATTCCAATGGCTCGGGGGCTGGGTGTGTGTGTGATGCAATCAGCATTAGAAATCATCCTAGGTAGGGGCATCATCTCCACAGAGATACAGGTCGCCTAATAGGCCGTCTACGAGAAGAAGACACGCAGCAGGTCACTTCGGAGGCCATACGGCATTATTATTATTATTATTATTATTATTATTATTATTATTATTATTATTATTATTATTATTATCATAAAGACATAAAATAAATAAATAAATAAATAAATAAATAAATAAATAAATATTTTAAAAAAGAAACTTTTTCCTTTGCGAAAAGCTATTGATCACGAATATGTCTTTCAACAACTGAATCTCAAATACTGAGAACGAATGATTTCTATGCATCATTTCACAAAGCATCTTTGGCGACCAAGGCCTACTGTAACGACTAATGTGACGTCACTTCCGTCACACATTTTGTCGCGTTACACAAATTTTCGAATGATCCCCAGCCATAAGACTTATTCATGTCAAATAAAATCAATCTTAATATTACTGAACTAAGCTTTGTAATGTTACGGAATACTTAAACTAAATGTTCTTTCGTCATTGAACCTTAGGTTAATCTGCATTAGCGTTATCATCGTCTCCCGTCGGTAACTTACTTCCTTCGGTTGGAGTACAAATCCCGCATGGTTATCGCTAGTATAAAAAGAGTGTTCGGTGGGATTAGTTCCTTTAAAAAAAAGTCACTTGGTTCAGTTTAGCATAAGACCATCTAATTGAAGGCTTGGGTGCAAAAAGGGTGAGTTAAAAAATGGAGTTTTGAAAATAAGGGAGCTGAAGTTTAGGGAGCAAAAGAAATTTATAAAAATAATTCTTTAAAAATCACATAACAACGTATGTATAGTTACAAAATGCGAAAATTAACACTATTGTGTTTTAAATTGCTAAAGACCTTATTGAGAACAATTACAATTAAACTGTTCTTGTATCTTCTTCCTCTCATTTTCGCAAATAACTTAGTTTCAGAGCCAGATGCCTTTCCTGACGCTAACTCTAAGCGGAGGGATGTGTTCACCATCGTATGTTTCTGTGCTGGCTGGTAGTGTGATGCGTTGTGCCTAGATGAAAAGAAAAAATAAGCACAGGGCCCAGCTAAGGGAATGAACCATACGCAATTAAAATCCACTTCCTGAACTAGATCGTACATGGTGGACCTGGCCCTGTTTTACGGCCGGATGTCCGTTCTGATGTCAAGCCTATGTGAAGTGATATATTTTCTATTGAATGTTTCTGTGGTGATTGGTAGTGTGGTAATGTGTATATGAAGAAAGTGTTTTGACACACACACACACTACCCTCGCATCGAGCGAGTTGGCGATGCGGTTAGGGGCGCGCAGCTCTAAGGTTGCATTCGATAGTGGGTTCGAATCCCACTGTCGACAGCCCTGAAGATGGTTTTCTGTCGTTTCCCATTTCACCCAGGCAAATGCTGGGGCTGCACCTTAATTAAGGCCATGGCGCTTCCTTCCCACTCATAGCCCTTTCCTATCCCATCGTCGCCATAAGACTTATCTGTGTCGGTGCGACGTAAAGCAACTTTAAAAAAATAAAGAACTACCCTCGCTGTTGGTAAACACCTACAGTAGGTCTATTTACTTACCGATATGCGGTTAAAATAACAGGAAGCGGTACCTCATTTTCACAACACGCACTATAAGGTGACCTTGCCGTTACCCACGGTTACTAGACTAGACGGTAGGGGTCATCAGTTGGGTGCGCAGTAGCAAGCCACGCCTCCTGACGTCACGCGTTCCCCATGTTCGCTAAACGAAGCAGAACACCATTAGTCTAGTGATGGTGTTTACCTTCTCGACAGTGCAAGAGTTTAATTTTTCTGTGCTGTGCTGTGCCATGGTGTGTTGTGCTGCCGCTGGTTGCTCTAACCACGATAGACATCAGAAGGACTTAGACATTAAATTGCATCGTTTTCCAAAGAACAGTGAAACTTAAAAATTTGACGTGATTTACGACCTGACATTTAAATTTGCCACTGAGTAGTAATGATTTAGCGAGTCAGTTCAGTAAAGATTGTGAAATAAGGGCACAAAAGCGAAATCATCGTAAGGAGATATGGCAAATTTTACAATCGCAGGCGCCAATTGAAGCAGAAAATGTTAATAATGCAATCTTGAGAAGGAATTAGATAACAAAAGTAAACATCAGTCCGCCTCTGTGGTGTAGTGGTTAGTGTGATTAGCTGCCACCCCCGGAGGCCCGGGTTCGATTCCCGGCTCTGCCACGAAATTTGAAAAGTGGTACGAGGGATGGAACGGGGTCCACTCAGCCTCCGTACGTCAAATGAATAGAAGTGTGTTCTATTCCCACCTGAGTCATCCTAGAAGTGGTTTTCCGTGGTTTCCCGCTTATCCTCCAGGCAAATGCCGGGATGGTACCTAACTTAAGGCCACGACCAATTCCTTCCCTCTTCCTTGTCTATCCCTTTCAATCCTCCCATCCCCTCCACAAGGCCCCTGTTTAGCATAGCAGGTGAGGCCGCCTGGGCGGGGTACTGGTCATTCTCCCCAGTTGTATACCCCGACCCAATGTCTCACGTTCCAGGACACTGCCCCTGAGGTGGTAGAAGTGGGATCCCTCGCTGAGTCCGAGGGAAAAACCAACCCTGGAGGGTAAACAGATTAAGAAGAAAATGGAAAATGAATTTAGTGCCTTCCATGGAAACTACATAAAGAAATGTCCAGGATATTTTAAGTTTTTAAAGGAAAAAAGAAAAGAAAAACATCCTGATCTTGAAGATTTCGTTGTTTTATATTTCGTTAGAACCAGAACGTTCATACGGATGAAAAACACAGACAAACATAGGCACATGAATTCTTGCAAGAGGTGTAAACGAACACCTAATGAAAAAAGAATAAGTGTGAAAAAAATTAAGAGTTGCCTGATAGACTGATTTTGAAGTTATGTAAAACAACCAAGTAAAAATCTGGTGTAAATATTTTGTGTGGAACCCATGTAATGTAAATATGTATACAGTTTTACTACCATAATAATAATTAGGAGTATTCATTAGGTGTTTTTAAATATTGAACATTTGATCGCATTTTCTCACTGAGGGTTTTCTCCGCACCACATTTCTATATGGCCTAAACCTGTGGAAACCTCTTTCTCCACCAAAAAATTGTGACCCCTAATATGGTGGAAGAAGTTGACGTTTCTTCAGGCGATTTTTACCAACATTCCACCGGCCAATGCACATTTATAAATAATAACTTATAGATAAATATAATATTAGATGTTTTTAATACTACTTAAGACCAACAATCCACCAAAACAACGGTAAAAAGCATCCCGCGCGATTGGTCATGTTTATTTAATTTTTGTAACTAGTTTTAGAAATAAAGCTACGTATAAAATCGTTCTAAAATCACTGGATGGATAGAAAATACGAAAACCGAACCGTAAATACTTTATTTGCGAGGCGGAAGATAATTTATTAGTGAGAAAGCTACTGGAATAGTTTTTGTTAAGCACAGTGTTATTATATTACTTGTACTGTTCTGAAAAATACTGAAATAAATGACAACATAATTACCTACACATAACAACTGGCAATTATATTTGACAAAATTGAAAAATACTTAGCAAGTGGTTTAATAAAAACAAGCAAATCATTAATAGAAACGCACAATTACAATTGGTCGTGTTCACTGCAAGCCCGGCAGTGGGGATCAGATGACGTCACCAGCCAAAGCGAGCCTGCGCGTGACCCCTACCGTCTAGTCTAGTAACCGTGGCCGTTACCCTTATTTGTTATTACGATAAATAATGTGCCCACGTTTTGCGAAGCCAACGACAGTAAGGCTTTTTATTTTTTTCCCTAGTTGCTTTACGTCGCACCGACACAGATAGGTCTTATGGCGACGATGGGATAGGAAAGGCCTAGGAGTTGGAAGGAAGCGGCCGTGGCCTTAATTAAGGTACAGCCTCAGCATTTGCCTGGTGTGAAAATGGGAAACCACGGACAGTACGGTATTTAGGAGCCTATGCATCTCCTGGTGTGGATATGACCACGGGAAGGACATTTCACGATTATCTTCTTAAACGACAATCCTCTTCTACTACGGAAAACTAGTCTACAACAAGTGATGATGATGATGATGATGATGATGATGATGATGATGATGATGATGATGCTTGTTGTTTAAAGAGGCCTAACATCTAAGGTCATACAACAAGTATACATTATGTAATCTGTCCTGAAAATCCAGATTCCGAGAAGTCTTTCTTGAAAATAGGCTTCCTTTATCATACGTAAACTAATCTACCAGCCATACAATGCTTTTCGCAATGTAGAAGGCGTTTGCTTTCAAGCTCTGGCCAACCCTTATTGCTTTTATTGCTCAAGAAATTAAATTCTGCGAGATTCACCACCTCGTATCCTCCAAGTTTCAATTTTGCCTGAAATATATTGCCTTCCTTTTCATCTTATTTACTCGCTTGAAGTAGATGCGTCTGAATTTTCGTCGTTCATTCCCTTCCTTTCCTTTTCACAATCCACTATCATAATCAAGTTTGTTAGGGCGTACTCCAAGACAATTCTAGGCTGCCAAATACGGGGTGTCAGGAAAGTCACTGTGCACATATAATAAATGCTGGGAATTATACCCAAGCCTGAATCCGCTTAATTTTATTGGACCGGGCGAGTCGGCCGTGCGGTTAGGGCCGCGCAGCTGTGAGCTTGCATCCGGAAGATAGTGGGTTCGATCCCCACTGTCGGAAGCCCTGAAGATGGTTTTCCGTGGTTTCCCAAATTTCACACCAGGCAAATGCTGGGGCTGTACCTTAATTAAGGCTGTGTCGGTGGACGTAAGGCAAATAGCAAAATATATATATATATACTGGACAATGATTTTTGCAGATCTGCTAGTAAGCAGCGCGCGGTCGGTCACGATACACAATCGATTTGCTTCTCATGATCCGCATCTTTCAATAGTTGCACCGCTATATCTTTGTACCGCTTAATGCGCTGTTACAAGGCTGATACCTTCCTCTCGTGATAAACATGCGCAAAGACGCTGATTGGCTCCGCAGTCAGAAATTTTTACCGAATTCTCTTCGTTTTGTACAGGTCACCTTCCACTCCGTTCGCAAACTAAAACTCGAAATTTCTTAATATCGATGAACTGCACTGAAATGAGATGCAGCTGTTACGAAGTTATATAACAACGAACTATGTTGTACCAATATATCTAGCGGTAAGATTCTTATTTTTGTTTAGAATTTGCTTTACGTCACACCGACACAGATAGGTCTTATGGCGACGATGGGATAGGAAAGGCTTAGGAGTGGGAAGGAAGCGACCGTGGCCTTAACTAAGATATAGCCCCAGCATTTGCCTGGTATGAAAATGGGGAACCATCTTCAGGGCTGCCGACAGTGGAGCTCGCACCCACTATTTCCCGGATGCAAGCTCACAGCTGCGCGTCCCTAACCGCACGGCCAACTCGCCCGATGCGGTAAGATTCTAGCAAAATCTTGGTTTGATTTAAACTAACAACGTGATTTTCTTCCGTAGTCTAAGTGCATACTACCTTTCTGAACGATCTGTACTGATCTTTCAATAGTTTTCTCGGAGTATATTTCTCCCCGTTCTTCCCAAAGTTAATTGATTAAACTGACTTATTCTATGCCTAACCTATTACCAGACTCATATAATTTGTTACGAGCTCAACTTCGCCTACCTTATGGCTGCTTCTCCGTCTTGATTTAGTGCACACTATATTGCGCTGCTCTATGAACCTTCTGCTTGCTATCCTGTCTCACCACTGCTTCATCTGCTACATCGCCACGCGCAATCTCCGTGACGTCACCTGTTCTAGTGTGTTCTCGAGCTCGCTTCGCTCCGTGTATATATACTCGCCGCTTTCTCCTGTCCGGCGATCAGGTGTGACTTGGTGTTGTAATCGGCAGTGGGAGCTCAAGCCCTGCACCGGCTGGTTCGAGTGAATTTGGACTTTATCTGGTTCTCCGTTACGTGTTGGGTGAGCAGACTTTTACTGTAATTATTTACCATTCAATTTTATTTCGCCCTCTCATTCACCATATGGGCTTGAATAATGCTTCGATATTGAACTGTCGTCCCTTCAGGACACAGCGAAGTTTCACGGTGCCAAATTATTGACTTTGACTTTATGATGGAAATATGAAGGAGGAAGCGTGCTGGGCTTCAAGTTTTGAACAGTTGTACTGGAACCTTTTCTATCGTTTGGAGCAGACATCGTACCCTGGTCAATCCCCTTTCCCTGCTTAAATCTCTTTCCCGATTTTCCCTTCTTTTCGTATACCTTTCGTACCTCTAGAAACATATTAATAATTTTGTAGCCTGGTGCTCTGCTAAAAATTTTATACTTCATCTGGCGTGTGCCTTTCGATTACTCTGGTGTCTACTTGTTTTAAAAAGAAAAAAGGTGTGCCTTAGTTTAAGGGGGATAGCCTGTTCTTTTATCACGTGCCTTTGTGAGCACTGGAAAAATTCCTTTTAACTAATATTAATTTTCTTGTTCCTGTTTCCATAGTTCCTTGCTACTTTTGTGGCATTCGCGTGAAAATTGGTATAAAAATTTACTCTGGTTCATTCTGTTGATAATTTGTACAATTTCCCACTTTAATGGTGTATCAAATGGTCGAAGTTCTCATTCTTATAGTGTAAACAATTGTTATTTCTTGGAGTTGTTTTAATATATGTGTTCATTTTTTTGAAACCTGTGGTTGTGGGAGTTTTCTTGGGTGTTCTCCTCCCCCCCCCCCTTTTTCCACGTGTCCCTTCCGCGATAGTTCCTCTGGGGAAAGGCCCCATAATTGAAATCACCACTTGATTTGGGACGTGATCACTGCCATCTGGTTATTCTGGACACGACATTTATATATTGGTGTTACCTCACTTTACGCCCTTCCCTGCGCATTGCTCTGCTGAGTCCTTTTCCCCCCCGCACCGGCAAGTATTTCTTGAGTCCCTTTGCCTACTTTACGTTGAACTTGGTCAGTTTATGCTTAGTGATTGCTGCAAGCACTTGAAAGTACATATCTGTTCAAACGTGTCAACGCTCACCGTAACAAAATGGTAGCAGAGTACTTCCTATTTTGACTGCTTCATTCCTTTGTGTGCTTTCATTCATGGCTTGTTTTTCCGATAATTTCCCTTTAGGGGATGACTCTTCTGTACTTTCTTCTCCGCTAACACCTAATTTATCATTACCTAACCCTCCTGTACCGAATCTAATTTCTTTTTCGTCTACCCCATCTTCTCCTTCCCTATATCCGTCTTCCTCGACCCATACACCTCATTTGCAATCCGATGATACTAAACCTTCCGTTTTACTACATCACATGGCCCCGTCGCCCCCTCCTTATTCTCAACCCCCAGTACCTACTACCCCCTCTGTTGATAATGCACTTAATGTACAAATCATTACGCAATCGTTATTACAAGTTCCCCAATTATCCGCAACAGATCCCCGAAATCTTACCATTTGGCTGTTTTCAGTTCGTAAGTTCTTAAATATAAAAGTTGCCTCCTTTCCCCAATTAATTGGTCTCTTATCCACCAAAACTACGGGTTTTTTCTCCACCTTTTGGTTGGATAATATGTCGAATTTTTCAAATTGGTATGAATTGAGACATGCGATACACAATTATTTCTTGCCCCTAGAAGTCCGTTACAAACTAAGTACAGAGTTCATCAGACGCCACCAGCTACCCAATGAACGTGCGCACGACTATTTGGACTCTATCATCACTTACAGTGACGTTTTGAATGTTTCATATAATACTTCCGAACTGATATCTATTATTCAGTTTTATGCCGCTCCATCATTCCGCATGCTTTTTAATGTTCTTACCCCCCCCCCGTTTCCCTTTTTCAACTCTACAATCTTGCTCAACAACATATGATACATTCTCTAGGGGATCGTTCCTACTATGCTTCCGTCTCTCCCCCACCGATCCCTGCTCCTCCTTTACGTTCTTCTTTGTCTGCCGTACCTACCCTTAGTGTCCGTCCTCCTATAACCTGTTATCGTTGTAAATTACCGGGCCATATTGCCCGTCAATGTACTAATTTGCCTTCGGGAAACGCCTTCCACCCGCGCCCTTAGGCAGTAGGCGTTCACATAGGGAAAATCTGCCTCATTCCTCCCAGTTTACCTCCGTATCCCCATCTTCCCAATCCCTTCATAATTCTATTTCTCTCTCACCCCCGAGTTGTCATGTTATGCTCACAGTTAATAACCTTCCTTCTGTTGCGCTCCTTGATTCTGGGGCGACAGTGTCACTCATTAGTTCCCGATTTTATAGCGATTTACTTCACAATAATCCTCATCTCCAATATCTTCCATCTCCCCTTCGATGTCTTTCAGTCTCTAATCAACCCTTAAATATTTTGGGTAGTATCTTGTTACATATTAAACTCCAGCACCTTTCTTGGCCTTTCACTTTTCAGATTGTGGAGGACTTGTCCTTCCCCGTTATCTTAGGTTATGATTTCTTTTCACATACTGGTCTTCTCCTTGACTCTGCCCAGTCCAAAGTTTCCTTTTCCTTTTCACACAAGTCTGTTTCGTTGATTAATATCTCTGATTTTCCCTCTCGTTCACATTCTCTACTTCCTGCTATTAACTCGATTCATTCTAACCAGGTTCAAGCTTTGCTCACTGAGTTCTCTGACGTTATTACCCCTAATTTGGGCACGGTTAAGAATTTTTTTGCACATATTGGTCTAGTGGATTCTACCCCTGTCCGTTCTTCTCCCTATTTTCTTAGCCCTCCTCGGATGAACACTTTAAATCAATTGATTCAAACAATGCTTAAAGATAATACTATTATTCCATCATCTTCCGATTATGCTTCACCTGCCTTTGTGGTCGCCAAGCCTGATGGTTCTGCGAGATTTATTGTGGATTATAGGAAGCTTAATGAGAAAATCGTCTATGACGCCTATCCGATGCCTAAATTAAATTCGGCATTCCAACATTTTTCCGGTTCCAAATTTTTTTCAATTTTCGACCTCAATTCTGCTTACAATCAACTCCCCTTAGATGACCTCAGTTCTCAGTATACGGCATTCATTACTCCTACTGGGCTCTATCAATTTAAAAAGTTCCCTTTGGCCTTAATCTTGGCTCCCAAATAATGCAGCGCTTTGTTGACTTCCTTTTTGCTGACATTAAGTATCTTTTTCCTTTTGTTGATGATATCTTAGTTTTTCTCCGGATTTTGACTCACATTTGTCTCATGTACGCAAAGTCCTTACTCGTCTTCGCAAGGTCGGCCTTACCGTTAATCCTTCTAAAGTTTTGATCGCCCAAACTTCGATTAAATTTCTTGGCCACATATTGAGTTCTGATGGCATTGCTGTTGATCCTGATCGTGTTTCTGCCATTAATAAGATACCCCCTCCTACGAACTTGAAACATTTACGTTCCTTTTTGGGAATGGTTGGCTTCTATGCCAAATACATCCCTAATTTTTCATCTATTGCTGATCCATTGAATAAACTCAAAAGAAAAGGGGTCAAATTTCACTGGTCCCCTCAGCAACAAATGGCCTTTGATCTTCTTAAATCGAAACTATCTCATGCTCCCCTCTTACAAATTCCTGATTTTAATTTTACCTTTGAATTATCTACCGATGCCTCAGACATTGCCATTGGTGCTGTCCTTCAACAAACTATTAATGACCGTACGCTCCCCGTGGCCTACTTTAGTCGCCTGTTATCCCCTGCTGAACAAAAGTATTCTACTTACGAAAAGGAAGCCCTGGCTCTTATTCTCTCAATAGAACACTTTTCTGAATATCTCGACCATCGCGAGTTTATTGTCAGCACTGATAACCAGGCCCTTTCTTGGCTCTCACATAATGCCCCCAAAATTGGTCGTACTGGTCGTTGGTTACTCCGCCTGTCTCGTTTCAAGTTCTCTTTAAAATTCGTTTCCGGTTATAATAACTCTGTCGCCGATGCTCTTTCTCGGCTCTTTGATGACCACCAGCTTCAACCTTCCGAACTTGATTCCCTTCCTATTAACTCTGTTATTTCCGTCTCTTCCTTAACTAATTTTCCCCTCTCTTTTCAATCTTGCTTGCACCATCAACAGCATGACCCTTACTGTCAACAAATTTCCAAAGAAATTACTTCTCCTGATTATTCTGGCCCTTTTCGGGTCCACCACCAACTCCTTCTTTTTAAACCTACTCCTAAGGCTACTCCTCGTCTGGTTCTTCCTTCCACTCTCCGGTCTATGGTATTTCAATATTTTCATGATTCGCCTATCGGCGGCCACTTTGGGAGAGCTAAGACCTACGCTCGCCTTGCCTCCCAATTTTTTTGGCCGCAGATGCGTAAAGACATTTTTTCGTGGGTTCGATCTTGCCCTTCTTGTCAGAAACATAAACCGTTAAATCACCTTCCTTACGGCTCCTATGCCGCTTCTCCCGCCACTTACTCGTCTGAAAAGTATTACATTGACATTGTTGGGCCTATTGTTAAATCCTCTAAGTCCAATTCATACATCTTTACTCTGTTAGATGGGTTTTCAAAATTTCTTATTGTTCGTCCTTTGAGAAATATCTCGTCACAAATTGTTATTAATCTTTTGTTCAATTACATTTTTCCTATCACTGGCCTCCCTAAAGTTCTCATTTCTGATAATGCCTCGATTTTCACCTCTAGACAGTTCTATAATTTTTGTTTTTCTCTTGGCATAAAAAAGGTTTGTACTTCCCCCTATCATCCTCAGGCAAATACCGTCGAACGCTACCACCGTAACCTTAAAACATTTCTATCTATTTTTCACTCCCATAACCAGAAATCATGGGATACCGAACTCCCTTCTTTTGTGCTCGCCCTCAACTCCACCATCAATTCTTCTACTGGTTGTACACCGGCTAAACTCTTTCTTAGCCGTGAGTTGAATACCCCCCTTGCCCTTACGTGGGATCTCCCCTCGCTTTTGGATACACCCTCCGATCGTCTTAATCACTCCCAATTGTATTCTGCTTATCAAAAGTTCCTTCAGGCCAGTAAAGTTCATAAAAATCTGTGTAATTCTCGTGCCTTACCTTCTAAATTTAAATTGTTTGATTTAGTTCTTCTTAAAAATCATCCATTTAGCTCTGCACCTCAGCATATTTCGGCTAAACTCTCCCCTCGTTGGCTGGGTCCCTTTCGTATCCTTTCTTTTCCCTCGCCCAATACTGTTCAGCTTCAGTCTGTGGAATCCCCTACCGATCTCCGAAAGGCTCATTTTTCTCAACTAAAGCCCTTCCATACCTAATCCCTACGTTCCTTTTTTTTTCTGTGGGGCGGGAGAGGGGTATTGATCGGTTCTTTTATTCCTTTTGTATTTTCTTGGTTTTACGATATTAATTTGCTGTCCATTACTCTCCTTCCTTCATATTTCTTGAAAAAAACATTTTTTTCTCCTTGTCTCTGCTCACCCAGCTCTTCTCCCACTGCCGAAAATTTCATGCCTGATCCTCCCCCTTTTTTAACTAAGTTTTGTCTTGTTATCCCTTTGGGGTATATTATTGATAAATATTGGAAAAATTTTTTTTATTGTCATATTGTTAGGCAGAGCACTAGATAATTTGGTTTGATCATTTTAATCATCCTGTTTGTTTTCTTGCTCTCTCCTTTCCCCCCGTCCTTTTCCCCCTTATTCTCCTCTTATTTTCTTTGGTGACTTATTCTCTTTATTTCTTCTTTCCTATGATGCTGCGTCTTCCTGTCTGGCCCTGAGATCGCGTTTCCTTCAGACTTCGTGGGACCTGGTGCTTCTACTGTCTTCATGCTTTCGTCGGTTCTGCCTTTTGGCCTGTCATCGTTTTCGCCGCAGTTGGACCTCCGCCACTCTTCATCTTCCTCCGTATCGCTTTGGACCACCGGTACTGCTTTCACCATCTTCTGCTCTCATTTGCCGTCTCGTCAACTTTGGACACCAATCCTTCGGATTTCTCCTGGTGGTGGGAGTATGTTACGAGCTCAACTTCGCCTACCTTATGGCTGCTTCTCCGTCTTGATTTAGTGCACACTATATTGCGCTGCTCTATGAACCTTCTGCTTGCTATCCTGTCTCACCACTGCTTCATCTGCTACATCGCCACGCGCAATCTCCGTGACGTCACCTGTTCTAGTGTGTTCTCGAGCTCGCTTCGCTCCGTGTATATATACTCGCCGCTTTCTCCTGTCCGGCGATCAGGTGTGACTTGGTGTTGTAATCGGCAGTGGGAGCTCAAGCCCTGCACCGGCTGGTTCGAGTGAATTTGGACTTTATCTGGTTCTCCGTTACGTGTTGGGTGAGCAGACTTTTACTGTAATTATTTACCATTCAATTTTATTTCGCCCTCTCATTCACCATATGGGCTTGAATAATGCTTCGATATTGAACTGTCGTCCCTTCAGGACACAGCGAAGTTTCACGGTGCCAAATTATTGACTTTGACTTTATGATGGAAATATGAAGGAGGAAGCGTGCTGGGCTTCAAGTTTTGAACAGTTGTACTGGAACCTTTTCTATCGTTTGGAGCAGACATCGTACCCTGGTCAATCCCCTTTCCCTGCTTAAATCTCTTTCCCGATTTTCCCTTCTTTTCGTATACCTTTCGTACCACTAGAAACATATTAATAAATTTGTAGCCTGGTGCTCTGCTAAAAATTTTATACTTCATCTGGCGTGTGCCTTTCGATTACTCTGGTGTCTACTTGTTTTAAAAAGAAAAAAGGTGTGCCTTAGTTTAAGGGGGATAGCCTGTTCTTTTATCACGTGCCTTTGTGAGCACTGGAAAAATTCCTTTTAACTAATATTAATTTTCTTGTTCCTGTTTCCATAGTTCCTTGCTACTTTTGTGGCATTCGCGTGAAAATTGGTATAAAAATTTATTCTGGTTTATTCTGTTGATAATTTGTACAATTTCCCACTTTAATGGTGTATCAAATGGTCGAAGTTCTCATTCTTATAGTGTAAACAATTGTTATTTCTTGGAGTTGTTTTAATATATGTGTTCATTTTTTTGAAACCTGTGGTTGTGGGAGTTTTCTTGGGTATTCTCCTTCCCTCCCCCCCCCCTTTTTTCCACGTGTCCCTTCCGCGATAGTTCCTCTGGGGAAAGGCCCCATAATTGAAATCACCACTTGATTTGGGACGTGATCACTGCCATCTGGTTATTCTGGACACGACATTTATATATTGGTGTTACCTCACTTTACGCCCTTCCCTGCGCATTGCTCTGCTGAGTCCTTTTCCCCCCCGCACCGGCAAGTATTTCTTGAGTCGCTTTGCCTACTTTACGTTGAACTTGGTCAGTTTATGCTTAGTGATTGCTGCAAGCACTTGAAAGTACATATCTGTTCAAACGTGTCAACGCTCACCGTAACAAATTTCAGTTACACTACTACAGTTATGATAGTCTCCATAGATCTTTTGTCTTATGAATCCCTGGTTCGAACCCATCCGAGGTGAAAGTTAACAGAAACTTAGAGAGCAAATACTAACTCACACTTAAAAAAACACTCTCTTTGGGTACAATATCTTCCTGAATTCGAAGATAACTGAGAATACAGTTAGCACATCCAAACTGCAGACACCACTCAAACCGGGAATCTTCGATATTACTTTTCCAGTGGCTTCTCTTGGTGAAATATTTTCCCCATAACTGGCAGTATTTGCTAGCTTTGTTGTTTCTGTCAAGTCTAACATCCTCAAACAATAAAGTTCTCGTTTTATAAGTTGTTGCTATTTGCTTTACGTCGCACCGACACAGGTAGGTCTTATGGCGACGATGGGACAGGAAAGGGCTAGGAGTGGGAAGGAATCAGCCGTGGCCTTAATTAGGGTACAGTCCCAGCATTTGCCTGGTGTGAAAATGGGAAACCACGGAAAACCATCTTCAGGGCTGCCGACAGTGGGGTTCGAACCTACTGTCTCCCGAATACTGGATACTGGCCGCACTTAAGCGACTGCAAGTTTTTTTTTTATAAGTAACAGTTCTCGTACTCCCGTCACACAATTCTGTTAGTAAATAAGGTACTGTTGTTTATTGGGACTCATATTCGCCTAAGAATTTCTGGATATCTAGATTAGGATACTCAGTTTCCTTCCGCTATCGATAGAAAACATTTCACTGGTGGAAAAAATCAATAGGGACATCACACCTCCATAAACGACATATACTTGTAGGACCACACAAGACGGGATGGACCACTTCCAAACATTTGTTGGCTCTGTTCCCTTTATAACTGTTAAAACGGGTATTGTGGTTTTTCTTTTGACGTATGTTGTACAAAGTTCACTTTGTCTCTCGGGACATCTACACTACATGCCATTCTATGTCTTACGAGTTATATTAACATTCTCTTAAGGGAACCAACGTAACGGTGACTCAGTTCTTATTTGACAACAGATTAATTTCCCATTACAGTGCTGTACATGGTTTTATTTCCCAGGAAACTAAAGGTTGTTCCTCAAAGTATTTTCTGCTGAATTTTTTTTTTTCTATTTTAGGCTCCACTTTTGAGGCGGAAAAGAGTAAGGAAATTTTGGTCAGTAGCTACACTAAGTACTGCTGCTTTTGTTTATATATACAAGTGGGATATCAGAGCGACGGATGCATAGAAAGTAAACTGGCTTGTGCTGTAGTTATTCCTGGAAGAAAAAAATACATGAGAGAACATGAAATATGAAACAAGAATCCATTTTCGAATCCGAAAATGAGATATTGCCTTCCCTACATATAATGTTAATTTCAATCAATGTTTGCGTGAAGCGAATCAAGAAAGAACGAGGGTCTCAGTATCTGATGGACAAAACCATCATATGATCTATAGAACATATTATAGAGGAAGAAGTACATTCAATAACGACATGACCTCATCCAAAGAGAAAATGAGAGTTTGCAATCAGCCTAAACAGAGGTGCTACGATTTATGTACAGCTTTGAACATGAAGACTGATTAGCCCCAGTCACGGTCGACACTGGTAGAGTCGACCATGCCCCAGTATGTAGGCCGCTTGCGCAAGTCATTGTTGAAAGAGAAAGGCATTTGATAAAATTATTTTAATAATATTAGGTCGTGCACCACAAAGATCACCTTTTTCCTTGTAATGTCCACGGACACAATATATTGTTACAAGTATAAATTGCGCTTGATAGCATATGAAAATGTTTTGAGTTTACTTCTGTTGAAATTAAAAAAATCAACAATTTTAATTGATCTACATGTTGTTCTGTAGATTCGAATATTTATTTGTAGTACAAGATTTGCAAAATGAATTATAGTCGTTTTGCTTTTTTTCTAGCTGTTTTACGTAGCAACGACTCAAGACAGGTCTTACGGCAAGAATGGGATAAAACGGAGCTAGAACTTGGAAGGAAACGACACAAATCCAACATTTGTCCGGTGTGAAAATGGGAAATCGCAGAAAACCACTTTCAAGACTGCCGACAGTTGAGTTCGAGCCTACCGTCTCCCGAATGCAATCTTACGGCTACGTGACCCAAACCGCGCCAGGCAGCTCGCTTGGTAACGAAGTACCGGTATAGTAAATCGTGCTAACATTTCGGCTGAACACAGGGAATTGAGTCAGTATACAGATCAATTTTCCACTGTTAAAGCTATTACAAGCATACAACTATTACAAATGGATACGGTTGAATTGGTAATAAATATAATCCACATAAAACCAATATCGCCCTAGAATAAAGAAAACATAATCAGTTCTGTTGTGCAAATTTCAAGAATAGATGAAAGCATACTGTAAGGACTCCTACAGAGAACAGACGGCACACCAAAGTTTGAATAAATACAGAGACTTGAAAAGAAAGTAAAAGAGAAATGACCTCAGGAGACAATAAGGATCTATCAGATTGCTAAGGCACATGCAATACCATGATCCGACAACAAGAGAGCTGGTACTAAATTTATCATACAATCGCAACAAAATACGCAGAAGCCGCAAATGGGCAGCTGACCGGGTCATATTCATCGTTATCCCTCTAAAACAAAAGGGTTCCACAGGACCGTATCTTGAATGTCACATAACAGTAAGATCACGTTACATGTCTAAAACGAGAGGATCAAAGTTTCCTTGCTCTAAAGATTCCCTCTGAATAGGCTGATTTTGTCAATGGAAAATGCATCAAAGACAGCTGCTAAACAGCCAAGTTTCCTTTCTTCGAAGATCCCCCCCCCCCCCTTAATAAGTAGATTTTGTCACAGGAAAATGTTACCAGAGAATAGCCGAGAACATCCGACAGGCACTTGGAACGAGCAAAGAATTCCAGCTTCCAATGGCCATTTATTTGCAGCATCAGGAAGTCTCAGCATATTTTAGATTGTAAGCACACCCACATGCAGTTCAAACCATTTTTTTAAAATGCTATTTATTCGGGGCGTCGGCCTAGAAAGATCTTTTGCCACTACTTTGCACTATATGTTATGAAGATGCGTGTATTTGGAAATTGCGGAAGTGTAAAATATTGAATGTGAGGAAAGGAACGAAGAAAAGACGACACAAACACCCAGTCCCCAGTCCAAGGATATGAATCATTTACAATTAAAAACCCCTGACCCGGCCGGGAATCGAACCCGGAGCCGCCGAGTGACAGGTGGACGCGTTGCCCCATACACCGCTGCGTCGAACAATTCATACTATGCGAACACCATGAAAGAAATAAATAAATAACATTTTAAAACGCTCCGGGTTACTGAGATTTCTGAGCTTTAATGTCATTCAGAATTTCAGTGCTGTCCAGGGAAAGTCGCTTCAATACGTGTAAACAGTCCCGCAGAGTCGAATTAATTAATCGCGATCGTACATTGTTCCTGAGAAATTTCGTATGTTTTCTCGCACACTGTCAAACATTTGATAGAAACACTTCCCAGTATGCAGCAACATTTGTTACCTTCTGTTCCCCAAAAAGGCACGAATTTCTTCTTATCGTACAAATATTTCAGCGCCAAGGAGGAATCAAATTATTCTACCTAAACAAAAACACGCCAAAAAAACCTTGCTTTTTCTGATTAAGTCCCCACTGAATTAAAGGGGTTGTATACTATGTTAAACAGTTTGTTCCTGTTCGTACAACGAAGTCGGAATTTAGAAAAAGGTCTCATCAGCTTTCATTTAAAGAGCATCACGGTCGGTGCTCGCGAGCACGAGGTTGAGAACGCACTGGTGAATGGCAATATACACCTGCTGAAGGAGATTCTTCAGTAAGTATGAAGGAGTGAATGAGCTTAGTACGTCCAGTTGAAGACGAGCCTGTCAGTATTTCGTTTTGAATCACTATTTGCTCATATTTTGCACCCGTCCACCTCCCGAGTCCCAGACTAGCATTTATCTCAGGGGTGTCGGTTCATTATTTAAATCATCAAATATAAATATAACGGCATAATAGAACACGGGGATGAACGGAGCAACTTAAAATTAAAAGGGGGAAGGCTCGATTGTAACTTGAATTTAAGGACTCCATGATAGGACTAGGAAGTGACTGTTACTTTAAAAAGGGCATCATCTAACTACAATAAAAAGATTATGAGAGTGGTTTCCTTTGAAATAATTTGCCAGAAGGAGCGGTTTATTACGCCATTTGACGTATAAAACTTTGATACACGTGGCAACAATATTTGAATTTACACACATGTTACATATATAAATCACTTGCCATACCGCAAGTGGTATCAATATCTTGCTGCGTTGCTTCTGAAATAAAATGACATTTTGGAGGTATAATTTACGGATCGATTCCATTTGAATCGAACCGTTACTCAAGGATATAGCTTCCTTCTATCGGGAGCCCGAGCATAACCCATGTTACGGTCGGCTTCCCGATTTAACTAAGATGATGTACTCCGGCTATGTACATTTTTCCGAGACCGGTACTCGGACTGGGTAATGTTTCTCGTGAAGTGCGAAAACTGGATTCCACGGACAGTTCCTATCTTACGATATCCAGCTGATGCCATACCAATGAATTAGCATATACATATTATTTACATGTGATCTGAATTGTTTCCAGTTAGCCTCAGTAGACTACTGCCACAGATGAGATAACGAGAAGCGGTGGGAAATACCGTGGCCATGGCCCCCCTCGCATCGCGAGCGAAGTAAACAAACACGCAAGTATGTAACATCGTCCCATACGGAGACCGTACAATAAAGAGGTACCAAATGACTCTAATATTATCATTCTCATTATTCAACATACGAATAGAGGGACGTTGTCACCAAATAATTTAATCCACAAAATTATCATCCTCGAAATTATTATTATTATTATTATTATTATTATTATTCAACGGTTCCTGGCACTGTCACGTTTGATTAATATCATCATTATTATGCGGGATGCAAACACAAATGGTTATTACTGTTATTATTATTATATCCCTCTCGTGGTTATTATTATTATTAATTAATAGGTGACTCAAGATATTATTATTGTTATTCACGTCACTTAAGAGGTTATTATTATTAATAGACCGGTCACTTCCGCCAAATTATATATTAAGATATCGGTCGCAATTACAAACATTTCACTGATCAACCAACGACATCATTACAGTTATTATTATGACAATTATTATTAATCCGACCGCGGTGATTTAACATCGTCCTTACATTGTTATTATTATCGGTTGCATATTCTCAATTAGATTCCCGTTTAACATTGTTATCAACGCTCAATTAATTAAGGCGGTCCAATCCTTTATCTACAATATTTATTATTATTATTATCACGACATCATGATTGTCCTCACTCGTTATTACAATGAATACAATATACGACCATTTCTGTGGAATCTGAACTCTCATTATCCTTAGATCCGTTGTATCTCAACGAATAACTGTGCAGTCTATTTATTTCGTACATGCTGTCACGGGTTCGAATTCTACCCGCTGCGTAACTCAGTATTTCTCTGTGACACTGCCCGTACATTTTACACTCATATCAATATCCTAAGTGTCTCTCGTACGGAATTTATTTTCCTCTCTATCTCAATATTCCTCGATTCATTTATTTATTCCTCACAGAATTATCAAATGACTTATTTATTCATTTCGGACATCGTACGACCTTTTATTATCTGACTGCAAATTCTTTCACATTTTCTATCTCATTTGGATCTATGCCTTAGTTCATTCTCCACAAATAATCGTAACATCTTGAAATTATATTTACCAAAATTTGACAATCATGGTCTCGTAATATTAGCACTACATGTTCCGGCTAATGAATCGCAACTTCAAAACGCGACATTTATACGTAAAAAAAATATTGGACCGTAATTTAAACCACACGTTCATTAACATGTACGGATTATTAACACCGATCTACATTTTAATATTATTATTCGATCAAATTAAATTATCACGCACTTTAATTCCGAATAAAAAAAACGACATCCCGTCATTAAATGATTCCCAATAAACTCAACACTTGATCACATGAATTATTATTATCCCCGAATCATATAAAAAAATATCTTCTTTAAAAAAAATAGTTATATTATTTATTTATTATTATTATTAATATTAAAAAAAATAATAATTTCGCCTGTAATACGGTAGTCCACTCTTATTATGTTTAACGCATAACCCCTTTTACAAATTCAATTTATTCTGGCACTAAACACTCCAGATATGATTTACTTGGAAATATTATATTAATCGCATCTCACAAATTTAACAACTTCACTTTGAAAATATGACCATATTAATTCCAACAAAACACTCTTGGTATGGCGAAGCTGGATTTTCCTTCCATGTCATTAAATGGCTCGTTAAAATGACAAAACATAAAAGCACATATCGGGTCTTATTTAACTAGCATAATCAAAATCAAATGTAAAGAAAATTATCGACTACAAAGAAAATATGAATGCATGCATGACTTAACGTACTACACTATATATACAAATTTACATCTCCAACAAACTGAATACATAAAAGACCCGATTATTTACATTATTATGATTTACTACTGTCCGTGCTACAAATTTAGGATGGGGTCGTTAAGCGACCCATCTTGTTACAGAAGGTAACCAAGTATGACGAAATTATTCCCATTTTTCCCATCACGATAACATTTCCCAAATATATTTTACAGTTTAGTACTCATCTTAGTTATCGGTATTCCATTGCAGCTTTGCAGACGAGAGGCTTCATCCAGCCCCTCTCTGCGTTTTACTCCTCCATCCTTGATGGCGTAGTTTCACAAAAGATTTCCTGGCACATTATTATTATTTTACACTCATATCTTGATTACCACAAACCTTCACCATTTACTACGTTAACACTGTATACTTTAATTTGGATACAACAAATTTCTATCCTAGACCCAAGAATTTAATATATTTACACTATTTAATCTTCGTCCACCTACCGCACAATGGACCTGGACACGTACGACGAGGTGTCAACTATTTCGCCCGTCGCGATACGCCCGATTTATACGGCATTCTTGACGTGTTCCTTACATCGGTTCGGTATAGCTAAGTACAGGCTACTACTTCCTTAAAGTACTGTTCGTCACACAGTCTATTATATACGTACTTATGGTGATATATTTTATACTACTCTCTTGCAGGGTAATTACTTTACGTCACTGATTATTCATAAATAACAAACACTATCCTACGTTAACTATTTCCAGATTTAACATGTTGCTTGAGCGCGATCACACTTTACGAACACTGGCGGATGCTCGCGCCATTAAATGACTGTACGTCCGTAGAATTCTAAGTTACCGGCGACCAACAGTTCAGCTCCCGATATTCAATTCACGTGTGCTGGCGACCGTCAATTCAGCTCCAACGATTCAAGACAAGTGGCTGGCGACCGTCAATTCAGCTCCGTATATATGGATGAAGCCTTTTTCCCGCGGATTTGTTGACGTCATGCCCCTTAGGGAGGGGGTGGATTTTTAATATCGGTACTTGCACTCCGAATTGGAAGTTAAAATTTACATCAAATTAATCCACTCCGCTAGCATATCTGCTGGATAAAATATGAACTCCTGGTGATCACAGATTTAGGAGATATGGGTGGATTTAGCTCCTCACATTTCGCGCCTTTGTAAGCGTCCCTGACAACGTGGTCTTCTTTCAGCCAATGAGATTCAAGCTGTCCGGTTTCCAAGAAATCCAGCCTTCAATTTAATTAATTTGCCATTAAGTATTGATTATTTTTCCATGCGTGACATCTAATAAATTCATTACATCCATCCGCGTACTCATATTAATTTATTACTGATTACTTTTGTAGTTACGAAAATATCTCATCCCTCATTCCTTAAGATGGTATCACTGAGTCTCCCATCAAATTTTTACTATTGGCCGGCAAGCGGTCACGTGATTTAAATCTCCACCTGCTCGAACTTAGGCTAGCGAACGTACACTCAGCCGCTGTAATTTTCCATGAGGTCATGGAATTTCCGTCCTACCAAAAATATCCCAAGGTCTTACTCATGTGGTGAGTTTTCTTCGTATGACTCTCCCCCTTCCTCTTTCTGACCAAGACTTATTTGTGGACTCTGTATTTACTCGTACGCCAACTAATGATATTCCCTGCTGTGAAGTAGCTAAAAGTTGTCGTGTTGAGCTAATCCGTCAGGCTCCAGTCTGTCGTCCTTCCTTCGCTCTGATTTCGACATTACCTAAACGAAATATTTTCAAATACACTCCTCTGTATTTCAATAAATGTACCATATTATTTTACCGATCAAATCATGATTGATTATGGGCCTAAGTCACTCGGGTTCAATTTAATAACGTAAATACGAATGCTTAACATGATCATTAAAATTATTTTCAATTTCATTCAAACTTATCAGGCCTACAGGAAAAAAACCAGCATCATTATTTTCATATGGTAACTTGTATAATAATACAGGATATCAATGCGAAAAAAGATGGTTCAAACAAACAAACAAACAAACAAACAAACAAACAAACAAACAAACAAAAACAGTTTTTCCAAACCTTTACACAAGTGTACACTGCTGATGAAAACGATGCCACAAGCCTCTAAAATAAATGGACGACCTAAACACTCAACAAACTTCATTTTGTAGGTTTTTTGAAATAGCTGCATGAATTTAAATTGATCAGTATCTCCCTCGGAGATAACAGCAACCCTAAATGAACTGATGTGAACAAGATTAGAAGTAGGGTGTGACGAACAGCGAGAGGATCCCTAACAGAGTTTCGAATATGTCCAACATAACGCCTCGCGCTGCTATCTCGTTTCCTCTCGATGTAATGGTCTCCAGTGTTGTCTTCAGATGAAGGGGAGTAGTAATAACTGCGGAATGAAATCGCTTCTGTTGCTGACTGCGCCGCAAACGATCCCCCACTTTATGATGATACTCAAACTCCATTACGGTATCTAAAAATAAAGCCAATTGGGCCTTTAAAATGCATGACTTGTGAGCACCTGTTGGATCTCCTGCTAGCAACCACCGCTGTCTTCCTAACACTCAGTTACAGAAAGCTAAGTAAGAAAACAATAACTGAACAGAAGGAAATATTAGTGAATACTAGCGGATAAAAATGGAAATAAAGGGTTAGTATGGAATTTAAAAAAGTTATCCTGCCTGCTGTCATTTCTTGATGGATACAGTACTTTTGCATCCATCTCTTGGCACAGGCCAGAGTAAAGTGTAGCTTCCACCGAAGTCCCAGTCAACCGCCATGGCTGTGACAATATGGAAGCTGCTGGGGTATGAGTAGTGCTGAGTAATGACATTCGGAGCATGACTTGTGCATCTGAGTGTTATGAAAGGTGCTGCTCATAGGGTCACAGTCGTGCTGCAATAGTACTTTCTGACCCAGTGAGGAAAGCAATGGCAAACTACCTCACTCCTCATCTTGCCTAGTACGCCTCATTTTGGTGCTGCCATTGGTTTTTTGGGTTTCCTTATAACTGCATAACCTCTGGTGGTGCTATTTGAGGATCCAACCAGCCTCTGGGCTGATGACCTAACAGACAGACAGACAGACAGACAGACAGACAGACAGACAGACAGACAGACAGACAGACAGACAGACAGACAGACAGACCCATGTCATAGGCCTAACAAAGGAACTGAGGCTTCCATTTTCATACCTTTCAAGGATTTTCTATTTCTTCCTTCCAATGAGCGGTTTCCCGTACTCTTCACAGGGCCAGAATTCCTCCTTTTCCCGCGATTAATGTTAAGAGAACTTAATAAACTCGCTAATTTCCCTTTACGCAATAATCACCAATGCAGCTGCAAAGGTGGAAATAAAATAAACAGATTTTGATTAGTATCCCACTTGTTCAGCTGAAGTTCATGTTCCTCAATGGATGCCGTGAGTAACGTCTGTTTTTATTTGTTTTACGTCACACCGACACAGATAGGTCTTACGGCGACGAAAGGATAGGAAAGGGCTGGGAGTGGGAAGGAATCGGCCGTGGCTTTAAGGTACAACCCCAGCATTTGTGTGTGTGTAAATGGGAAACCACGGAAAACCATCTTCAGGGCTGCCGACAGTGGGGTTCGAAGTCACTATCTCCCGGATGCAAGCTCACAGCTGCGCTCCCCTAACCGCACGGCCAACTCGCCCGGTGTGAGTAATGTCTGACATCATCGGGAACCAGCCGAGAGAACTATACACTGCAAAACAAGTTTGGAGTATCAAGTATGCAAAGCAATAATAAATTTACAGAATGTTGTTTATTGTATCACAGAGATACATGCAACCTACAAATGTAAAATTTTACAAACCCAAATGTTTTTCTTCCAATATCTAACGGAATAAATAGTAATAAACAAAAGCTTACAATCTGTGGGTTTTTTATTTTTTAATAATTAAGGCGGATCCTCCTCGACTCTACCTTAGTAACGTGTATAGCCTCCTCTGGATTATTCAGGTCTCTGACACTCTGCGGCATGCTTGCGATCAGTACCTTGCAGTTATCTTCAGGAAGAAGGTCTCATTCCATCTGGGCAACTCTAATGAGGTCTGGAAGTGTCTATGGAGGTTGTGGATGTTCGAAATAGCTGTTTCCAGCCTGCCTCATGCATGTCCAATGCAGTTCATGACCGAAAAAATTAGGCGACCAATTCATATGGTTGATACCCGCCTCCCTCACGAAGTTAATAATAATGTTACCGGTTTTACGCCCCACTAACTACTTTTACGGTTTACGGAGACGCCGAGGTGCCGGAATTTTGTCCCGTGGGAGCTCTTTTTACGTGCCGATAAATTTACCGACAATGGGTTCTCAAGAAATTGCGCCTCGATGAGGGCGAGTAGTGGTGGTGGTGGTGGTGGTGGTGATTATTGTTTTAAGAGGAAAGTACAACTGGCCAACAATCCTCTATTAACACTAGTCACAAAGAAAATCGGAAGAAACCCACCAATCCGATAAATGGAAGTGTCGGCAAAAGAAAGTCAAGGGCACGAAGGGCATGAAAATGAAACACTTCCTAGGTCTCGTAAACATAACACCGTCGGGGTCGGGACACGGCCGGATAGGAAAAATGAAAGTGAGGAGCCTCAAACAAGTAAGTGGAGTAATGCTAGACTCAGCTAGAGGAACCATCGTCGCCAACACCAGTTCCCTAAAGTATGAAGGCTTTCACGGCCGGTGTCAATATAATAAAAATCTTCCGGGCTATTATGCCGTGGTCCACTCCTCTCGTAGTCGAAACGTCTGGGAGAAGCGAGAGGAGTGGACCACGGCATAATAGCCCGGAAGATTTTTATTATACCAGTTCCCTAGTTAGAGCACCTGATCCCCTTGAATCGCCCTTTACGACAGGCAGGAGATACCGTGGATGTATTCTGTCACTTCCATCTACAGGAGATTCGGTGAGGGCGAGTTTTCCCCGTGGGTGGGCGCAGTAAAATAACACTCGCGGTATCTCCTGCCTGTCGTAAGATGCGACTTAAAGGGGCCCGAGGGTCTCTCAACTTGGGATCGTGGGTTGGCGACCATGAGGCCCTTAGCTGAGTCCTGGCATTTACTTACTTGTGTCAGCCTCCTCACTTACATCCATCCTATCTGACCTCCCTTGGTCAACTCTTGTTTTTTTCCGACCCAGACGTTATTAGAGCATTCGAGACCTAGGGAGTCTTTCATTTTTCACGCCTTCGTGGCCCTTGTCATCTTCGCCGATATTTTCATTTTTCGAAATGTCGGAACCCTTCCTTTTTTTCTGTCTGATTAGTTTTATATAGACGATGGTTGCCTAGCTGTACTTCCTCTTAAAACAATAATCACCACCACCACCATCGATGAGAGCGAGCACTGTCGTGGATGGAAATGAATTCAGCATATTCGTTCCTAAAGGGTTGTACAAATGGTGGAATAATTTTATCGGTATACCGCTGGGTAGTTAACGTCTCTCGAAAGGTATCAACGGTGTACGCCGGCCTTGCATAACCCAGCCCAAATCATAACACTCCCATTTCGAGTGCAAGCTCCTCTTGAACATGCTGGTACTTTCCGTCGCGTCCCTTACTTCTCCACACCCTTGTCGTCGTGTATCTCACGTAAGTGATATCCGTGTTTCGTCCGCAAACATGACATTACGCCATTCATCCAACCCCCAATGGCCGATATTTTCTCCTCAACACGATTACTGTTATCTAGTGGAACTCGTCGAATCGGTCGAAATGACCTTAACTGCGCACCATGCAGCCGAATTTGTACAGCTTGTGCAGACACACGGACCCCGATTGCCCTAAAGAAGTCATCTCATAAGTGTCGAGCAGTCGAAATTGGTCTCCTCTGCGTTGTTATAAGGATATATCGATCTTGATGTGGCGCTGTCACCCTCAGTCTGCCAATCACACCACTGGCCTCAAGATACCTTTTTCACGATTTTGACACTGCACTTTGCGTAGCCCCTATGATGCATGATATTGCTGCTTGTGTAAGCCCACCCTGAACCAATGCCACAATTCTGATTCGGTCAGACTGGGAAATATGCACTGCACGTCAAACGTAAACACTCTGAAGCTCGTACTTTACTGTATACATTACTACCAGTCTTTCCCTGAAATGGCATAGTCCACTCCAGGCTCAACACAGACCGTAGGCAGGCTGAGCTGTAAACAAGCAACTGAATTATTGTCATTTAGCGTATGGCATAATATCTGCATATATACAATTGAATATATTATAATAACAGGAAAACTATTTCACATCAGGATGTCCAACCCTTCCATCCACTCTAACACTGCCCCTGACGGTATAAAGAGATCAGCCCAGCTACCCGAGTAAGCATGTAGCTTGCAGCTGCCAACGATGTGAGCGATGGTTTGCCGTGGGGCACCACAGTCGCATTCTGGTGACGTTATGGAGTTCCACTTGTAGAATGAATCCCTGCATTTTCCATGGCCTGTCCGAACTCTGTTAAAGAGTGACCCACTGCCTGCGCGGTAGATGAAATCCACTAATAATTTGCGCACCAGAAAACACGTTGTGAAGGGACAAGTCTGTTGATTCCCAGGAGTCTTTCCAAACTTCCACAGCGTTAAAGTTGTTGAGGGTCATGTCAGCAGCAATACCTTAAAGTGGGTATAGTGCGCATTGGTATCACCCAAATATCACCATAAAATTTGTCACAAATGGAACATAATAATTGCTTTTACACATATCAAGTGAAAAATCCCTGGCAAATTAAGAAATATTTGATTTTTGGAGAATATTATGTATACGTACTTTACCACTTTACAAGTACATTTGGTGTTGCGCTCACAGTGACACACGTATGTCTTTTGTCTTACACTTTCAATGATTTCGTGTGTGATATCTGTGTTCACTGAAGTTCTTTGCTTTCGTTTCATTGCTTCACTTGTCAAACATCATCATTTCGTGAATTGTATCGCGATATGCAATATTTAATAAGCGACAAAATGGTATGACCAATGTACATAAGAAAAATTCAGCAGTGGACTAGTGATTTATTGGTCCAGGGATCGAGCTACTTTCGTTTGAACAGAAATAAAAATATTTATTGGTCCAGGGATCATGCTATTTTTCTGTTGACCTCTATTTTGCTGTTTGAACTGGCCGCTCTAGTCATATGGACAAAGATAATGAGAATCTACAGACATAGCACTCCCATTCCACGGTGCTAGCCCTGGACCTGAAGAAAGTAACAAAAGACGGCACCAGCAGCGGAGTACGACATAAACCAGTCCTGTCTACAAGCCTTAAGTATGTTTACATATTTCTCAAATAACGACGGTATTTCTTAATTTGCCAGGAATTTTTCACTTGATATGTGTAAAAGCAATTATTATGTTCCATTTGTGACAAATTTTACAGTGATATTTGGGTGATACCAATGCGCATCGTACCCCCTTAAAGTACCCCTACACGTGACCCCTGGGTGGTGCTAAGCGAGCAACAATATTCTGGCAGCCAGTCTATCTGAAAAGATCTCCTGGCTATCACATGATGTCAAGAACACCAAATAGAAGCAACTTAATTACTTGTGTGTATACACTGCTACCTACCACGTACAAGAGTACTGCACACGTCCTACCACACAAAGTGCCTAATCCCAAAATGTTACCAAATCAATCCAAACCAAACGTACCCAAAAAAAAGGAGTATAATTTTAAACATATCTACATTAACTGCCTTCAATATGAAACGAAAGCATTACTCTGGTTATGATCTACACAAGAGTTAATGTTCAGTTTATATGCAACCTCACGTTAGCCTCTTAATTACTCTTACATACCGGCAGAGATGAAGAGGTTCCGCAATGTCAACGTGCATCACATAAGGGACCCACTCCACCATATGTTACGTCAATACTTGGAGCATGCATCTCTGTGAAGCGTTGTATAGGTTTTTCTCCAACTGACTTTGTTCACATCACTGTTTTTGAAGATACCACAAAACTAAAACAGGACTATCAGAGCTTCTCTGTATTAAATATTTATTTATTTATTTATTTATTTATTTATTTATTTATTTATGATGCCACTCGATGGTGTATGTAAACAACAGTGTGGATCTAAGCGTGCTCCCAAGTTCGGTGTGTGAGAGCGTCACGAAGTGCAGGTCAACAAGCAGGAGCAACGATCGTATATTAAAATAGCAGTTCTTCACGGCAGAAATGCGCGTCAATGCCATGCAGAGCTGCGAGAAGCATTAGGTGTGTGACTATGATCTAATTCCCAAAGTCAAAAAGCCTTTACGTGGACAACGGTTTGCTAACATGCAGCGAATGGTATTCAGCGCCTGCCCCACCGCTGGCAACGCACAGTAGAAACCTTCGGTGATTATTTAGAAGGTCTGTAACCAGTGGAGACCTGTTCTTTGTATGTAGTCTTGTGTATTTGCTGTCTATACCATAATAAAACAATGTTCACCAATGGCCTGTGTTCTGTCACTTTCCTACGAGAATCTCCTGAAGTCAGAATTTGTCTTCAGGCACTATGCATAAGTGCATCCCCTATATTTCCAAATGCATATCTTAGGTTTTCCGTGTTGACTCCTATTCGCGAGAAAAAAAATAGTTGCCATGACTTATGACTCGACCCTCGTAGATATATTTTTACCAAACAGACGGCATGATGACGTCAGAATGGATGAATTCTGATTACGAAATGCGGCATACCATAAGGCACTTCTTATTAAATGTTCATAAAACCACTGAAAAGGGCAGGCGAACAACTATGACTACGACAGGCATATAGAGACGAGTTATCTCACCTATTCACAAGGAATGTTGCGGAACAGCACGGGTCCTCTAGCTGTAGTCCCCGTTTTGACGGGACAGTCATTTAGCATGTACAAAGTTGTCCAACTCCCCAGCTACTTTCCGCCAATATTCAAGCATGCTCTGGCAAGTTTACAAGCACTGTCGCTTCTTCTCGATGAATGGATTGAAGTTGACTACAACGAAGTTGTAAGGAGATACGAGTGCAACTCGCTTCCGGATTGCGTACTGCAACGCACCTGACAGACAGGTAATCTCTAAATGGAGTTCAGTATATTCAACACATATCCAAGCGAAGCCATCTTCGTTTAAGTCACGAAAGTCCCAGATGTCTATCTTCTTCTTTTTCTACTACATTTCCCACATCTGTGGGTTCGCGGGTGCGAACTGTGTCGAGCATGTAGATTTGGCCCTGTTTTACGGCCGGATACCCTTCCTGACGCAACTCTATATGGAATATAGAGATGAATATGAAGATAAAAGTGTTGGGACAAACACACACACCCAGTCCCCGAGCCAGAAGAAAAATCAGATTACATTAAAATCCCTGACCCGGCCGAGAATCGAACCCAGGACCCTCTGAACCGAAGGTCTGAACGCTGATCATTCCGCCAAGGAGTCGGACCCCAGATGTACATACCCAATTTTCTGATGGAGAATTGAATACCGGACCTTCCAAATGAAGGAAGCATATCCGCAGCACTCTGGAAAGCTAATTACAATTCAAGGAATCGGTTAAATAATGCGTCATATCAAGTCAGGCAGGAGCCTTCGTGGCTCAGGCGGCAGCGCGTCGGCCTCTCACCGCTAGATACCGTGGTTCAAATCCCGGCCACTCCATGTGAGATTTGTGCTGGTCAAAGCGGAGGCGGGACAGGTTTTTCCCGGGTACTCCGGTTTTCCCTGTCATCTTTCATTCCAGCAATACTCTCCATTCTCATTTCATAGCATCCATCAGTCATTAATAAATCACTTTTGGAGTGGCGACCCCATCATACTAATAGCCTATATCTCTTTCATGCATTCCATCTCTGACCCGGTCAATGACTGGAAAACAGGTTGTAGGTTTTCATTTTCATCAAGTCAGGCAATTTCGTTCTTACAGCACTATCAACTTTAGCCGAGTGGAACATCCTCCACCAAAGCGCAAAATATAACAAATAGTCTTCTAGCTGAACAGTCTGTCAGAAGTAAAGGATATGGCATGTAGCAACGATCCCACTACAGAAAAAAGTGAAATAACGTTTTAGCTCTGACAAGAATATGTATAAAAATATTTATAAAAAAAAATAATAAAACTTCATGAAGAGTAGATGTGTGTTTATTCTGTAGGAAGTTTGAGCCCGTGCCTCTGAATAATCCGAATGTACACGCTTTTGGGCACATGGTTAGTGAAATATACACTAAAGGAGACCTTATCAACGTTTCCCCACCGATCCCATTCTATTTCAATAAACGCGCACGATAGACCGACAACTTCCACCGATTAAGATTACAAGGGACAAGTCCCACTCAATTTATATAAAACTGAATTTGAATATTTTGAGAGATGCCGGGTTGATTGGCTCAGACGGCAGAGCGTTGGCCTTCCGAGTCCAACCTGACAGATTCGATCCTGGCTCAGTTCGGTAGTATCTGAAGGTGCTAGATTTACGGGAACGTGCGGGACGAAATTCCGGCACCTCGGCGTCTCCGAAAACCGAAAAAGTAGTTGGAGGGACGTAAAGCTAATATTATTATTATTATTATTATTATTATTATTATTATTATATGAACTTAGACGCTGATCCGTCTGCTTAGTTTTGTGCCAGTGAACACACAAACACATTTTTATAACTATTTTTGACATTTCAACTGGTCAGAAGATGGTTTTCCGAGGTTTCCTATTTTCACACCAGGCAAATGCTGGGCTGTACCTTAATTAAGACCACGGCTGCTTCCTTCCACCTCCTAGGCCTTCCCTATCCCATCGTCGCCATAAGACCTATCTGTGTCAATGCGACGTAAAGCCCCTAGCAAAAATAAAAGAAATCAACTGGTCAACTCATTACGGTGAGCGTTCATTGTAATTTGAGTAATAAGTGAACAGAGTTATTTCTTTTAATTACAGTGGAAAGAAATCCAGGTAGTTTGCAATAGAACTTACACTGTATATCGACCGGATACAATATAGCAGGGCTGACCACAACGAGACTCGCGAGCCGCATGCGGCTCTTGAGCCAGTCTCGTGCAGCTCTTGACACCAACCTTGGAGTAAAATTAAATGATATTATTAATGGAAACTAACATCATATCGCGGCCTGCGGGAGTCGGTAGCTCCTGTCCGTGTTGAATGTATTAAGGCTTGGCTTTTAAGACGCGACGCATGCGAGACCTGTGCTACGTATTATCTTCAAGAGGATGTTGTGACGCTTTGTGGTTGCTCACACTGCGAAGTCTGCTTCGTCCAATGGACCTCGCCGCCTGCGTGCTTCTTTTTGAAGAGGCTGCAAATGATGAACAGTAAATTCCCGTGCCCTTTTTAAAATGGAAGTACAACTGCGATCATCCACTATTAACACTAGTCCGAGGAAAACATGGAAAATGTCCGACACTTCGAAGAATGAAGGTATCGGTCAAGTAGGGCGTGAAAATAAACGACTCCCTCTGCCTCACAAACCAAGGGTCAGAAGGGAAGAAGAGTTGACCAAGGGAGGTCGGATAGATAAGATGACAGTGAGGAGCTCCGTACTCAGCGAAGGGAACCTTAGTCAGCAATCCACCCTCATAAGTTAAGAGCCCGGCGTAACCCCTTTAATCACCTCTTAAGACAAGCAGGGGATGCCGTGGGTGTATTCGACCACGCTAACCCTCCGGGGTTTTGATGGGGAAAACAGCGATTATCTTCAGTAATACGAAAACCGAGGGAACCTACAATATTCTTGTAAAATACCATACCATTTATTAATAAACAGAAAAATAAGTTATTTTCGCGTCTCACGAGATATTTTCCCAGAATGTCGTATTTCATTAAAGAATATATTAGCAAGGAGCCGAATAATGGTTATGAAAAAAATCTCACCCGGTGAATTCAGACTTGTTCAATCAGTTTCTCGTCCAATTCGTCAGCAAAACTCGGTCCAGAATAGAAACCACTAGCTGAAGCCTCGCACCTCGCACTAATCTGGCGGGACGAATCTCTGCGAGGCGACGCAGCAAGGCATATTTACGAAGCTGCGCAAACCGCGCAACTTCAAAATCCATTCACTACTGCTCCTGTGGTTTGAATTTGTATGAGGTTCTTACGCACCTTGCATGCGCCCAGTCCTAGAAACCAAGCATTTAGATTTCTCGCTTTACTGTAATGTACAACTGGCACCTCGCATTTCAGACAAGTGAGCCCGGCTGCGCAGAGCTAGCCTCAACGGGCGCCCAGCTGAGCAACTCTGCTCTACACAGTTCCCAATACTGGACGTCGTATTGATTTCCACACAACATAAGTCACTGGCACTCGCTCACCGGTCGAACACTCCAACAGTATTCGTAGACTGCCGTTGACACGAGGCACTCCTGACTTCACAGACGACACACTTAACTCCAAGACAGAATAAAACACACTTCACAACTGGAGCAGAGCACTGCTAACACTCAACTCTGTACTGTACTCACTCGACTGTGTCCCCGCTGAGCTCGTCAGGTCCTCTTTAAATAGGGAGTCCGGCCCCTCGAGATACTTCTCGAAAGTAGAGGTGTCCAGAATTTACTCTATTCAGAATTATCTGGGTTTACCTTCCAGATCTTTTTAGCGTTGTCGGGGGCCCCCAGGGAGATAACAAAATTATGAAAGAGATGGGGTGACCTTGTGCTCCTGATTCTTTCCTGGTGGCTTGTCACGCGTCAGTCAACATCTAAGTTGCGACGTCGGCAATTTTCAGGCGGAACCGACTCGAGGTCTTACACAAAATGAGGGACACCGTCACAATATGCACCTTCTTTGTAACTCTTATAGGTTTGTTTTAGAAAATTGCATTTTACCGAATTAAAGGAGTATTTCGAGGATGCGGTCCTGGGCACTCGCACGACGAAAGAGGTACAGCTGAGTGGTTAAACGTGTTTTAAAGAGAAATTATATCCATTAGTCCTACAAGCCCACCAATCATTACATTTTTTTTTCATTCTGTGAGAGGAAGTTTGACGCGGAAGGCAATGGGAATAAAACAAAGTGTAGACCAAGGCAAAGGGAATGTAGGCCTGAGGCAGGTTCTGGAAAAAGTAACGTTTACTGGATACGGTCGTGGACACGTTAACTGATATAAGAGACCGAGGAGAGAGATGAATTTTGACATGAAGGATGATCAGAGGTAAGTTTTTTTTTTTTTTTTTTGCTTTACGTCGCACCGACACAGATAGGTCTTATGGCGACGAAAAGTTATTATTGGTCCGTTCACTATCGCTACTAAGAGCGCACAAATCTTATTGTCTGACTTCAACGCGGAACTGTTAGTTTTTCATATTCCGATACATCCTTTATTATATCCTCTTTCACTTACTTCGACAATCGTCTTTCTTTCTTTCTTTCTTTCTTTCTTTCTTTAATGTTATCTCAATTCAAAGGGTGTTTTTATTATAGCATAATGTACTTGGAAGTTGCCACGTACTGGCTGACAGAAAGGTCCACATTATTTGTATTTTAACTTGATAACATTGAACACGATGGCTTATAAATAAACTTTATTTTCATTATGGAATATTTTGCCTTCAGCTTTATCAGAAATCCTTTGTGAATGAGGTACGCGCCTCCATAATCCCCTGTCTTCTGCTTTTTAGCTTTCGAACGGTAAACTCGTATTATTTCCCGTAATTTCCACTCTGTTCATATTTTTTTTAACGTGGCACTACCGGCCCCGAAGGCGATCACTGCTCAGACTGAAGGCCTGCTGATTATGACGTACCGTGTTGTCAGGGCGTCTAGGCCGTTATTCCTGGCTTTACAGACCAAGGCTGCAATCTCGCCACCAGATCACGTAGACTGATAAAAAGGGGCGTAGACTCATATACTTCTGGACATGCACTAATTTAGATTATTCATCATTTCTATAATTGCTTTGCTGAATGAGTATAGAGTCCATGCTAGTTGCTGTTACTATTATTAGCCTATATTATTATTATTATTATTATTATTATTATTATTATTATTATTATTATTATTATTATTATTATTGTACCAGGAGGTACACCTCTACGCCGCACATTTAAATCTGGCGCCAATAGAACTCCTCTACAGGAGAAACACTGAACTTGGAACTAGACCTACTCAAACTATTCCTCAGAAGATGTCACTACCGTAATGTTGATATTGTGAAGTTTCCAGTACTGTGTGAATTTCAACTTGTTTTGTTTTCCGTTCATCGAGAAGTTTGGACATTCTCTCATAGATGTCACTGCTAAAAAACTATGATCATGCACCCTGGTGCGAAGTGAAAGAACTTTTTTGAAGAAATTTTGTATTCATAAGTTTTTTTTACTGAATTTTGTTCATTCATCTTTAGGTTGGCAACATTTATCTTTCCTTTCCGCCAGTTTTGAATTTAGCCAATCAAGAATTTCTGTAATTAATTTTCAACCAATCCCGTGTTGTTTCTTCGATTTTGAGTGTAACGTTTTCATTTACCAATAAAATTCTGTGGATGTGTCTTGATTATTCACGAAAGGTCTCGAACCTTCCCCGAGGGTTTATAAACTGCGGGTTTTCACGGCTCTTGGCCATTTGATCAACATCTAACTTAGTGTGTGTGTCAAGCAGGAGGCGGCAGGTGCCTCTTTCTTCAGGCAGCAGGTCTTCAGCAAGGTAATGGCCAGTTAACATCTTATTTCTTGCAATCTCCGCAGTTTAACCTGAGGGAAAGTTCCGAAACCTTAAATATGTAACCTACTTCTCTACAAAGGTAATTCTCTGCCGGCTTATGTAAAAAGTTCATAAAATCTTTAACTGTAAATCGGGGATAGAGTGTGATGCACCCTCTCGAGCTCCCCTTTATTTTGGTTTGAGGTGACTACGTTTTGTAACTGGTTTTCTTCCTTTCCGTAATGTCTTAAATTTTCTTTCGTATACGAGTCACCTCCATAGTTTGGGAACAGCCCCTGTTTCATAGGCCTAGTGCCCTTTAGGTTTTAAGAAGTCACATCGAGGAGTTCAAGTATTCGCCTCCTTTCATTTTGTGTTCGGGCCATTTACTTAACCATTATTCGTGTACCATGAAGGCCCAGTAGGTTGGGTACTAGATACCCATGTTTCATTTTTGAAAGTTGTGCCTTGATGGCAAGTAATCGTAAGGTTTTGATATTGCCTTGGATAGGCTTGAAAAACTGAGAGCGTGTCAGCTCTTTTCGAGTGTTGTAAAAGTGCCTCTGGGAGGCTTGACGTTAAAAATTGGGAGCAAGTGCTCCATGTATTGAGGGGTGTTCTGCCCTTGCATAAACGGTGACCTTCGTAATTTTGAGCGTGTGGCTCAGGAATTGTGTAGTAAGGGCTTGAAGCCCAAGATCTGTTTATACCACCAATCTTGTCTTTACTAGACCTGTTTATTGCTACTGGTACCTGTTTCATTGTTATTTGTTGATTTTGAAATTCTAAAAGAGAAAATATAACCTTGTTAAAGTTTTAAATTAACTTTGATTTGGTAGTTAGATCCATTCACCCCGGCACCTTCTTTCACCTCTGCTGGTCCACGGGTATCCCCGTAACAATTATTATTATCTGTATATTAAAAAATATGATGAAAACTAAAGTCAGTCAAGTACGGCCATTCTATCCGGTCGATTTCCTTCATTTTTTTAAATGAAAGGTATTCATGCACAGATTTGTCATCAGGCACTATAAATCACTTAACTTTCGCCTTCCTCAAATTATTTGATTTTTTCAATTTTTTGTCTCTTTGAAGCTATCATATCTTTGGCTCTAATTGAGGTACGGAGTTCGTTTTGACCTAGGAACACTCAGTGGATCAAGATCTTTCATGTCAGCTCTTAACTATTCAAATTGGTTGATTCTGAGGAAAGTTATGAGTGCACATTCAATTTGACGTCCCATTTCTTCAACATTTTTTTCTCATTGAAGCAATTAAATCTTTCGTTCTAATTGAGGTACGCAGTTCGTTTTGGTCTAAAAACGCTCAGTGGATCAAGCGCTTTCTTTTGAGGTAATAACTACTTACATTGGTAGATTATGAGAATAGTTATGAGTACATTTGTCTCCATGACAACGATCTTTGAAGGACTTTTTAATAGTTCGGCGCATAGTGTTGTTCCAAGGTTAATTCAATTGACTTTTTAATAGTTCGGCGCGTAGTGTTGTTCCAAGGAACGTTTAATTCAATTTCTTTGTGTAATGTATTTTAAAGTGTTTTCTTGACACAATATTACATTCTATTACCGCAGCAGATCATGTGCTTTATTTCATTAAGTCGGAACTTTGCAAATACATCCGTGAGGATAGTAACGAACAACACCATACAATGTACATTGCGGGCGGAGCCAGCGAGAAACTGCTAGTTATTATTATTATTTTATTATAACAAAATTAAACGCCTCGTTACAGCGAAGATGTGTGAAGTACCGTTACATACGAAAATAAGGACATATAAGCTGAAACTCGTACATTACATTTTATTTTGTGAACAAATTTTTTTTTCTAGTCGAGTGTCAAACGCATCTATTCAATACAGCGAACACCACAAGCTGTTTCACCACACAATCTCAAAATGTACAACCTTCCTGTTTTTGTTCCTTAACAATACAGTAAGTGCTTAGCAATCCTCAAAGATCGTACAAAGACATGCCAGGTAGGGCCTACTTCCAGGTCGTATACAGTGCGCCCAACCCCAAGATATATCTTATGTGTTCAATAATACAATTGATTTTACGTTCACCGTACTACTTTTTACTGTTTTCGGAGACATCGAGGTGCCGGAATTCTATCCTGTAGGAATTCTTTTACGCACCGATAAATCTACCAGCACAAGACTGGCGTATTTTAGCAGCTTCAATTACCACAGGACTGAGCTGGGATCGAACCCTGCCAGGGCTCAACCGTCTCATTCACTCAGCCCGTCTCTTCATTGTACAGCTGGCTAAGCTGGAAATTATTTAACGACATAATGATATAAACATTTGATGCTTGTAAACAGTATCCTTTTAAGAGGAATTATCATACTGCTATTAATTTTACACGTCCCAATTTTCGTGACCTTAGGATAAAAATCGTACTGACTCCTCCTCACCCCACACACACCCAGACACTCATATACGCACGCGCCTCTCTCTCTCTCTCTCTCTCTCTCTCTCTATGCGACATGTCATGGCGAGGACTTAAGAGGGGTAAAATGTACGCTAGCGTGACGAGACGGAACACTACACTCGTGACACATACGATGTGTGGGAAGATTGCATTCAGGGATGTCCGGGCGAGTTTCTGTTTGCTCCAGTCGTAATATTCTACACAGTACGTGCACGCACAAGGAACCTCTATCGTAATATTTCAGCTCGTTGCGCATACATATACGAAGAACTGCGGGACAAAGTTATCCAATTGCCAACGGAATGTTTTATGGGGGGAAAAGCTGTCTGGCAGTAAACATTCAAACATTTTATTTATTTATTTATAAAACGTTGACTCTCCTAAAAGAAAATCGGTATTAACACAAAAAATAGAGAGAATGCGAAATAAACAGAAACAAATCAAATTAAGTTTTTATAAACACACTAGTTCAGAAATGACCACGTAAGTCCTTGAGGTCTTTGAAGAAAAAATGTAAGTCCAAGTTGATGGTATAACCTAATGATCTACATAAATTTGCTCAGTTACTATTGGTCACACATAATTATTCATAAAACTTATTTTCTTCACTCGAAGAATTTGAGAATAGCGCCAATGCCAGCGTTTTTATCGTAACACATGGTTCAAACATACTGCGATATTACTGAAATACTATCTCACTACACATTAAAAAAAAAAAAAAAAAAGCTAACACCAGGACTTTCTTTGGAGATTTGTAGACATGCCTTGCTAATTCCAAGTTTGGAGGTGTCAATGTGGTGCATTTCGATGGGGCGCTATCGAAATGAAAAGTTCCCCTTCCCCGTATCCAACACCTTGTAAGGTTGGACGGGTCTCACAGGAGAAACAGCATTCTCGACGTACTCTACTTGGTTTAGTTTACACTATTTTGAGCCTTTCCAAATCAGAGTCGTGATCTGAATCGGAAAAACATATATTTCCTTTTATTCTACTTCCCACCATTCGTCTTCGTTTCCCAGCAAGATTTTCACTACTTGGGAAAGCTTCCTATTTTTAAAACTCGAAACTAGAAAGCAATCGACACAACAGAAGCTTCTATAACCACGATTTGTGACAATGGTGTGCGCGGTCTATATCACGTAAGATGTGCGTGGACAGAGCATCAGCGTGGTTGATGGGTTTTAAAAGGAGGAGAGGCATCTGGACGTAGATAACTCAGCACAGCATTGACGTTGGCATGTAAATTACTCAGGACGAAAAAAGCTGGATAGGACACATTTTGGCACTTAGATCGCTATGCGCCGTCACTCTAGTTATCGTGACAAGGCGGGACGAGGTGAATCGCCAGAGGAAAGTTTAGCGTTAAATATAAATCATTCAGTTTAGCTTTAGCTTGATTATTGCTTATGGAATCAACAGTATCGCTGCCATAGATGTTCAGTGTTAATTCCAAAACTGTAAATGAAATCTGTCAGTTTGTGCTAATGTTATGAAGAATCTGCAATTTTTGGAACAAGATTCGTGTCCGCACTTTTTGAAATTAGGGATTTTTGAGAAGTGGCAAGGCATAATTTCGTGATAAGAGTGGAAGGAGAAAGCCAGTGACGAATAATAATAATAATAATAATAATAATAATAATAATAATAATAATAATAATAATAATAATGTGGCGGGTTATTAGGATTTTAGGATTCATAAAACGAGAGGTATTTCAGTAATCACTAAATTTATTTCTACTAATATTTAAGAGTTATTTGCAAGGTCATTTGCGTTCGAGCTTTCCATTCGATTAAAGTGTTCTTTACTCACAAACACTCGGTGGAGTGTCGAACTCCTGTTCCCAGGCACGGATTCTCACAGCGCAGTGTCGTTCTAGAAAAGTTGACTTCACACCGCACACCGCGTAAGCAGGACCATCTTGATTCACATTTCTCGCAATAGACCCGCGATCGTCTCATTAATCACTCACTGGCGACTGACGCAAAACTGACTCACTCAAGACTGACTAGTTCGAGACTGACTTGCGTGCGCCAGCTACGCTCTTTAGACAGGACCGCACAAGACTCTAGTAGTTTCCACTTCCAGATCGTTCTCGGTGCCTGTTGCATTGTTAACCAGCTTCCAATTTCTTCTACAAGCGTATCCCCTGCCTGTCGTGAGTTTGCGACCACGGGGCCCTTAGTTGTGTCCTGGCACTGCTTCCACTAGTGCCAGGTTCCTCACTTGCATCAATCCTATCCGACCTCCCTTGGTCAACTCTTCTTCTTTTCCAATCCCGGCGGTATTAGATTATTCGAAGTCTTTCATTTCCACGCCCTTCGAGGCCCTTGTCTTTCTTTGGCCGATGCCTTCATTTTTCGAAATGTCGGAACCCTTGATTTTTTTCTCTCTCTGATTAATGTTAATAGAACATGGTTACCTAGCTGTACTTCATCTTAAAACATATAATCACAACCATTAACACAACCTCAGCATACATTTTGATCTGGATCATCAATGACTAATAATAATCGTACCACCACAGCATGCATTTGTATATGACGTCGTTTAGGCTACCTGTGTCAATTTCGATGTTCCATTTTACTCTACAGGGGGACAGAGAAACCGAAAAGCTATTGGGTGATCTATTGCTGAGTTTTAATATTAATTTTGTCGGATAAATACCGAATGTGCCATCAGAGATCTCTTTCATGCAGACGTCGTACACATACTGCCGAATGGATCATTTTGTAGCCGTTAACAAAACCCGACTTTAGAACCCGTCATCTTGGTATTCGGAAGCCAAACCACTACCACTGATCCAGAGAGGGACAATGTCACTTAACTATCTCCGCCGCCCCACTCAGGAACTAACAGAGCGCTCTTTCAATTGACGCGCGGATAAGACGAAGACGACACTCAAGTAGATTTAAAATTCAAGGGCCACCCTGATTCACCGAGCGACATGGGCGTGCGGTTACAATCACGCAGCTGTGAGCTTGCTCAGGTGCTTGTAGGTTCAAATCCTACCACCGTCAGCAGCCCTCAAGATGGTTTTACGCGATTTCTCATTTTCACACTGGGCAAATGCTGGGGCTATGTCTTACTAATGAAGGTCACGGTCACTACCTTCGCAATCCTAGCCCCTTTCAATCCTTCCGTCGCCAAAAACCTTCGATGTGTTAGTGAGACATTAAACCAACAGGGAAAAAACAACCAATCCTGATCTGAATATATTCCTTCAGATATGGACTCCGCAGGTAGGCTTATGCGGGATCGAAGATTAGAAACTGATAGTCAAACTTTTAATATCAACATCTAATACTGGGCACAGGAAGGCGTAACACAGTGTACCATAGCAGGTGACAATGCGGTGTGTCAATATTTACGACCTGGCCTTGGAGAGATTCAGCTCCCCATGGTTGAAGGATTAAACGTCGGCTTAGCTTACGTTAACAGCTCAAGTCAAACACAATGGCAAACAGCTTTATCGCCCCTTAATATAACACAGCGCCCAGTCACTAGCTCACTGAACACAAAACCCGGAGATTCGTGTTAACTGACAAAATGTAATCATAGTTCTCTAGTTCGTTTAGGACTATGGTGACTTCCAGTGGTCGTCCAGAAGACAGTTCGGTCCAGCTTTTTACAGTTACTCGAAACTATTGCTACGATACCGACGTTAATCTCATGTCCACTCTTGCACCTCAACTGCCACGATAAAACAGAAGCTTTTCCATTTTTCAGTCGGTCAACACAATACAGGGCAATTCAAAATGATGGACCGGATTTCATAAATTTATTCTGTGAAATCTAATAAAGATATCGTAATGTGAGACATCTGTTAAGAACGGTAAACTCTCAAAGTTTTTTCAGTCATATCACAAGTGTTCTATGTAAGCACCTCGCGTAATACGACATACATCAAGCCGATAGTCTATCTCCTGCCAAACCTTGTGCATTGTGTCGTGGCCAATCTCTGCGATGGCTGCTGTGATGCGAGCACGAAGGTCGACCAATGTTAGTGGAAGAGATGGCACGTAAACATCATCCTTTACGAAACCCCACAAGAAGAAATCACATGGGGTTAAGTCGGGGTAACGCGGTGGCCAACGAATGAGAGTTCGATCCTCCTGAGATGCACGACCTATCCAGCGTTGTGGCAATATCTCGTTGAGATGGTCCGAACGTTGCCATGGTAATGCGGAGGGGCACCATCCAGTTGAAGGATGAAATCTGCTCTATCCTCTTCGAGCTGTGGCAGGCGCCATTGTTGCAGCATACCAAGAAAAACATTTACTGTCACAGTAGGTTCAATGAAGAAAAAGGGTCCATAAAACGTCTCATGGCAAATGGCACAAAACACATTCACCTTGGGAGAATCGCGTTGGTGTTCCACAACTTGATGGGGATTAGAAGTTCCCCAGATCCTTACGTTGTGTCTATTCACAGTCTCGAAAAGGTGAGAAGTCGCTTCATCACTGAAAATTAGCCTTTCGGAGAACCCATCCTCTTCCATCAATGCGAGAAAATCAGGACGCTCGAGCGGCATAATCAGTCTCTTTTAAGGCCTGCACAAGTTGCAAGCGGTAGGGTTTCCGCAGAATGTGCCAAACAGTTGCCTGTGGAAGTTTAAGTTGCCTCGCTGCCCGATAGGTGGACTTCTGCGGACTCCGCACGAAACTGGCACGAACACGTTCCACTGTCTCTTCCCCGGTCGAGGGACGGTCAGTCGACTTTCGATTACAGATGCAGCCCGTGTCTCTGAATTTTGCATACCACGCACGAATGGCTTTTCCAGTAGGTGGATCTCTTCCATACCTGGTACGGAAATGCCGTTTAACACTAATCACAGACTTCTTTACATGGCAATCAAGCACACAGAACGACTTCTGCTCTCCATCCGCAGCCATTTTATTTTCTTTGAGTTGTGTGAGCCACAGAGGTAAGTTGAGTGAACAAGCAGCATGCTCCGACGGCACATTCGAGCCTCTGACCAGCCACACGAGTTTGAGAGACCGCGTCTTCGGACTAAGAGAAGCAGTTTGGACGCTTCTGTGCATAGCTCGCCACTAGAACCGGATAGGATTGATGCAAGTGAGGAACCTGGCACAAGGGAAGGTGGATGAGGACTGTCGAATTCGAGTTTGGAGACGCCCTAGCCACTGCAGTGATCCACACTTCATTGCAGAGTGGCACACCACCCTAACGAGAGATGACAATTTCCTAAGATTCCCACTCCCCGCTGTTGGTAACTGAACGAACCCTGACGGGCGACACGTCTAGGAAATTCTGCAATCATGTGTACTTCCCTTCCTGATGGACATCAACAAACCCATTTTCCAGCAGGATAATATCCAGCCTCACGCATCACGGGCATTTCTCGCCTGCCTGCTTCCTTGGCCAGCAAGGTCTCCAGACCTCTCACCCATCGAGAACATCTGGGACTATACTAGACGGGAAAATTCGTCCAGCGGCAACTACGGCAGATTTGGAGGGTCAATTGCAGGATCTTCCTCAGGAGAACGTCTTACATCTGTATACCCGACCGTATCGCTGCCTGATTTGGATGATCCAACACCACACTAAGTCCATCCTGCAAGTGTTTGTTACCCTGCAATAAATGCCAGGACTGGTACACCATTGTGTTCTTTTTACAATGTCCTGTGCCTGTGTTCTCCTAACGAGCCTCTGAGATGGCTCCTTCACGGCAGTTTTAATTATTTCCTCTTCATATAATTCCTTTCGACAGAAGAAAGAGTTGGCAACGGTAATTTTAATTTTATACCTTTCTAAGGGATTCCAGTGCAGTGTAAGCGAATTAATCTCTAGTTCACTAGTTAACCGTACAAAGTATATTCCAGTGCGTGTCACTTTTAGTTCATGAAGGTATTCAATTGTGATTTTAGAAGTAAATATTATCCACCGTGTACTACAGCGAGTTTGTTTGTATAAGATAATGGTGGTGGTTGCTTTAAGGAGAAAGCAACGCGTTTATCACCCCTTTCTTAACGCTAATCAGAAGATAAAAATGACGACGATCGACCCTCGAAAGAATGAAGGTATCGGCAGAAGAGATGGGCAAAAGGGGACGAGAAAACTGAAGACACCTTAAGCCTCGCAAAACCTAATAATGATTGGAGTCGGGAAAGAATACGAATTGACCAAGGAAAGTTCAATAGAAAAAAATGAAAGTGAGAAGCACGGCATACGTCGAGAGAATACTGGACACAGCTGCAGAGCCCATGGCCGCCAACGTAGGTTAAGAAATTAAAAGCATCCAGGAGCCCTTTCAAACGCCTTTTACGATAGTCAGGGAATAACGTGAAATCATTCCATGTGCCTACCCACAGGAAGAGACAAATGATACCGTGCATGCTTCTGCGTAAGTCTACAGCTATGCTGTTTTAATACGAATATTACAACCACAAAAGTAGAAGTGAATGACTTCTGTAATTATATAGAGTAACTGATGAAGTAATCGTCCGATTCTTAAGCAGAATGGTCAGCATACTTGTCTTCAGTTCAGAGAGGAGCGGGTTCGATTCCCGGCCAGGCAGAGGATTTTTACTGCGTATAGTTAAATTATTCTAGCTTGAGGACTGGACAGTCGTGTTTTTATAATACACATCTTCATTTATATACAATATATCTCACTATTATCCACCACAGAATCAAGCGATAGAGAAAACATTCCACATAGTTGGTGTCAGGAAGAGCATCGGGCCGTAAAGATTAGCTTTATCCTCATCAGTGCCGACCCCAAATAATAATAATAATAATCAGAAAACTGATGTAATCAAGTGAAATGTTAAAGTATTGAAACAATAAACGATAAAAACGTATCCTACAGTAACATAAACTATATGATACTGGACTCGAAATAAACAAACAACGAACATTGTATCTTCTCAGTTTAGAGCAACTTTACCTTGAGACAAGCAATTCTCAGCGATGCTCTAAGATATAATATTACTGTATTGTTAAACATGTCGTTGGCCGGTGGTTTTACACTAATGGCTGTTCCCGCTTTAATGCGGGCTGAATTGTTCCCTGAAGAGCGACCAGACGCCCAGTAAGACGCTTGCTTTAACGCGGCGCGTCCAACATTCTCAAGCGTGCATTCTTCTTCAAACAATGTTGTTACTGCTGCTATACAATGTGGGCGTCGTTGAGCAAAAGCTATTACACGGATTGCTGCAACATAAGTAGTTCTCTGCTGACTGCTTCATACAACGCAAAAAGAAGACACATGTTTACACATGAAACGTGAAGTTAATTACCTATGTGCCTTTTTACTCACACATATTAACTGCCGTCAACTGCATTTGTCCAGGCGAGTACTGAGATCACTGTTATTCTCTATAGAGTGATAAATAAGTTACAAGATTGTGAGCAACTGCAACGTGACCTCGAAAATATTGTGAGATGGACAGCAGGCAATGGTATGTTGATAAACGGGGCTAAAAGTCAGGTTGTGAGTTTCACAAATAGGAAAAGTCCTCTCAGTTTTAATTACTGCGTTGATGGGGTGAAAGTTCCTTTTGGGGATCATTGTAAGTATCTAGGTGTTAATATAAGAAAAGATCTTCACTGGGGTAATCACATAAATGGGATTGTAAGTAAAGGGTACCGATCTCTACACATGGTTATGAGGGTGTTTAGGGGTTGTAGTAAGGATGTAAAGGAGAGTGCATATAAGTCTCTGGTAAGACCCCAACTAGAGTATGGTTCCAGTGTATGGGACCCTCACCAGGATTACCTGATTCAAGAACTGGAAAAAATCCAAAGAAAAGCAGCTCGATTTGTTCTGGGTGATTTCCGACAAAAGAGTAGCGTTACAAAAATGTTGCAATGTTTGGGTTGGGAAGAATTGAGAGAAAGAAGAAGAGCTGCTCGACTAAGTGGTATGTTCCGAGCTGTCTGCGGAGAGATAGCGTGGAATGACATTAGTAGACGAATAGGTTTGAATGGCGTCTATAAAAGTAGGAAAGATCACAATATGAAGATAAAGTTGGAATTCAAGAGGACAAACTGGGGCAAATATTCATTTATAGGAAGGGGAGTTAGGGATTGGAATAACTTACCAAGGGAGATGTTCAATAAATTTCCAATTTCTTTGAAATCATTTCGGAAAAGGCTAGGAAAGCAACAGATAGGGAATCTGCCACCTGGGCGACTGCCCTAAATGCAGATCAGTATTGATTGATTGATTGAAGTAACAAATGAAACTGAAATAAAGTAACTCGCAGAAAGAAGTAAAACCAGTACATCCCAAAATTCACGAGTCTCAAAACTCATGAGATAAAAATTCGTAGATAGTATCAAAACTCATGAGTACAAACCAGTAGGTAAATCAACATTTTAATGAGTCTCAGAACACAAGACTCTGGAGAGCAGGTTCCTGCAATGGCCGCATGAAGGATCAGTTCTTCGGTGACACATGCTGCCCTTCAACCCTTCTTTATTCAGCCACTTCTAGAATGGCATTTCCCATGCATTCTTACAAGAAATGATCGCCCTACCATGGACCAAATTCTCCAAATATAGCACTGATCTTAACTCATTTATTCTGCTTGGTGTCATCGAGCAGTGCACAACATGGAATTCATTACTTCGCTAAAGAGGAAACTAAATTTGGTGTACAATGGTTAAAAGTTTTATACACAACGAAAAAGAAGTCGGGCGAAACAGTATGGTTTTGTCATGTGGTGGTGTTGGGGAGGGGGTAAGACACATAGACACGCGCCACTAGCCCATAAACAAATGTATATTAAATGTGCTCTATCTTGGAAACCATTCGGAATACGGCAAATGTCCATATGAAGGTTTTTGCTTCAAATGATTATTCCCTTCATATCCTATAATATTGACCATTCCTCCTGGGACATCGTGTATATAACCAACACTAATGCAGTAATGTGATTTCTGTTTTACCTTTACCGGGCGAGTTGGCCATGCGGTTATGAGTGTGCAGCTGTGAGCTCGCATCCGAGAGATAGTGGGTTCGAGCCCCACTGTCAGCAGCCCTGAAGATGGTATTCCATGGTTTTCCATTTTCACACCAGGCAAATGCTGGGGATGTACTTTAATCAAGGCCACGGCCGCTTCCTTCCCATTCCTAGGTATTTCCTGTCCCATCGTCGCCATAAGACCTATCTGTGTCAGTGCGACGTAAAGCAACTAGCAAAAAAAAAAAAAAGTTTTATCTTAGAGCTAGTTCTGTTACGTATAAATGAGAATTACCTTTAAATATAACTCAAAGAAATGCATTACAATGTTGTTTCGCCGGGACTTGTAAGCACCCACGTTTAATTCAGAACTACGAACAATTAAGTTACGTATGAACTCGTTTCAATGGAAGTAACAATTAATACGAAATTATTCATGGGACTTAATACAAAACTACTGAAGGAAGATAGTACAAAAATTAGTGATTAGGTGTAACAGACTTACGGAAGAGAGGGAGAAAATAATGAACTAATCTATATATATATAAAATAAGAGTTTTGTCTGTACATTGCTCAGAATTTGAAAATAATGGTATTTCTGTATCGGTCATGTCCATAGTAACAAGAAAATGCACTTTTTACTTTTCCGTAATTTCTGTCTGTCTGTCTGTCTGTCTGTCTGTCTGTCTGTCTGTCTGTGTCTGTATGTATGTACACGCATCACGAGAAAACGGTTGAAGAAAATTTAATGAAAATCGGTATGTGAAGTCGGGGGATGAGCCTCTACAATCTAGGCTATAGATCATCTTACTCACGCTGAGTGAAATGGTAGTTTAGGGGAAGGCCTAAAATTAAATTCTCAACTATTTATGTTATTAGTGGTCTAATGAAAATCGGTATGTGAAGTCGGGGGATGAGCCTCTACAATCTAGGCTATAAATAATTTTACTCACGCTGAGTGAAATGGTAGTTTAGGGGAAGGCCTAAAATTGAATTCTCAACTATTTATATTATTAGTGGTCGTATTTTAAAGAAAAATGGGTATGCAAAGTTGGGGAATAAGTTGCTACAATCTAGGCTATCAATAATTGTATTCACGCTGAGAAAAATGGTAGTTTAGGGGAAGGCCTATAATTTAATTCTCAAATATTGTTATTAGTAGTCCTATATCTTGATGAAAATCGGTAGGCAAAGTCAGGAAATAAGTCGCTATAGTCTAGGCTGTAAATTATTTTATTCACGCTGAGTGAAATGGTAGTTTAGGGGAAGGCCTAAAATGTAATTCTCAAATTTCTTATTAGAGGTGTAATCGATGACTGCTACATAACTAAGGTTATATAGTATTAAATTTCCTATTATTCATGTCTTATACATGTTACCGTACTGGCTATGATCACAAACATATTCATGAATTTGGATTTTTGTTACTAAGTCCATATCAGCGCCGAGTAACTAGAAAATGGGTAAACAGTATTTAATGAAAATCGCTACGTAAGTCGTAGAATAAGAAACTACAGTTTACGGTATAAAATATTTTACAAATCACAGAGTCGAAAGAAAACTAAATGTGAAGGCCTACAATATAGAAAGCTCCTAACATTGATCAACAATAATATTACATTGACCATTGTTTGTCGTCATGTGCTTTGTGCCTTCTGTTGCCCCTCATCTCCGGTAGATAGGATTACTGCTGCGTACAGAGTATTTTTTATTTGATTTACGTCGCACCGACATAGATAGGTTTTATGGCGACGATGGGATAGGAAAGGGCTAGGAGTGCCTTAGGCCTTAATTAAGGTACAGGCCCAGCATTTGAAAGTGGGAAACCACGGAATACCATCTTCAGCGCTGCCAACAATGGGGTTCGAATCCACTATCTCTCGGATGCAAGCTCACAGCTGCGCACCGCTAACCACACGGTCAACTCGCCCAGTCGTACAGAGTGTAACAGCCTGCCTGAATATTGATGGGAAGTAGCTGGGGAGTTAGACAACTTTCTTCTTTGGCATGCCATTCCCCTGGTTTATAAATTTTCTGATACTACTGGTACGTAACACACTGGATCATCATAGCATTCGGGCTATTCAATCCCTACTCTGAGGCACCGATTGGAATGAACAGTGTGTATATTTAGGGGAATAATGGCAGAAGAGTGTTCATGGCAATCTGCGGCCTGGTCATCCCAGCTCTGGAACTTTGTACTATTAGACTGGCACCGCAATCTAACCGCAGCACTGTTCGTTAAAAGTGATAAAACGTGCGGCTTTCCGTTTAATCGAGTATTTTATATGATAGCATTGCTTTTAATCGCTGCATTCATACTTACGTTTTTGTAATGACTTATGTTGATTTCAGTTAGGAAAACCACAAAAAAGTCAAGTCTTTCTGAGAATCCCGTAGCGAAGCACGGGTACATCAGCTAGTAATAAACTAAATTTACCAGCCCTTAGACGTCCGAAACCTTAGGATCTTACGTTAGGGCAAATGTGAAGAATAACAAAGTTGCTCCTCATTCATGTAACTGACGATCAGTAAGCGTAAATCGAACGATGTTTTATATTAGTGTCAAGCAAGGAATACCGTGGATGTATTCAGTGGCCCACCTACAGGAGGAGACAAAATATAGTGTATTTTTTCCCCCTTCTGGATGTTCAACTAAAACCGTCCGCAAAAACCACGTAAACATGTGCTTTTCCAGTTTCCTTTGACAATTAACATAAAGCGACGGCTCTTAAGAACAGTCATTTTTCATGCCGGGTTCAGTTATATTTTCATTTCAAAACTGTCACCACTTTCTATGACCGATATTCAAAGGGCCAAAGGCCTAACCTCCTTGACTGGTGATATACGGTTTATAGCTGGGCCATCTGCCACATACAACAATATTCACTGTACTGTGTCTAGACGAAGATCACAGAAAGCTTGCCAAGCTTGTGTGTTCTAAATCTGACCTGATTAGCCGGAAAATTACACCTTCTACTTAATTATAATATTATAATTATAACGGGATGTGAATCCTATAGTAAGCCGGTTTACGCACACAGCACTGGGAACAATCATATGTGGTCATCAACCTTAGCTATATTCATAAACCAGACGGGAAAGAATGAGTTAGAAGCGGATCTCCATTTCTCGAGCAACGAAGTCGGGTTGCGTACTGTAGTTCATTAGGCGCCTCTCGCCTATGTATGTATGTGTCTATAAGTGATGATGATGATGCTTGTTGTTTTAAGGGGCCTAACATCAAAGGTCATCGGCCCCTAATGGTACGAAATGAAAGAACAAAAATTGCAAAGGCATCCACTGACCAAAATAAAAAGAAAATATGGCATGAAGAATGAATGGATGGACAGGAACTCAACAAAACACAAAACAAACAAACAAAAACCAGTGGATCGGACTCAATACAGATCGAAAATAACATTATTACCGACCAAGGAACCACTTATAAAGCACAATGATGCTTGGTGTCTAAAGGGGGTGCAAAATCCACGTCTAAGGCCCCACAGAATGGTACGTGTCACGAGTAAAATAGAACCATGGTATGTGTCATGCTGGGGTATTAATCAGAAGTAGCGAAGACTCACGGTGTTCCACAAAAGATGGTACTACTCACAAGTATTGCAATACGTACAAGTAACCCAGACCTATGGTGTGTCTCACACAATGGCCCAACTCAGAGTCAACGCAAACCGACAAGGTTCCCCACCTAGGTGTACTAAACACGGGCGCCGGTATTCCCGTGGTGTTCCTCACATAGTGGGTACTAATCACAGGCAACGCAGACCCACGGTGCTGCACATATAGTGGTACAACTCACAGGCTACGCCCAGACCCGCGGTGTTGCACACATGGGTACGACGCACGGGTACTGGAATCCACCAGGCCAGGCTTTTACTGCTACTAATCACAAACCTATTTCGTACCGAATGTAGTGGTACTACTCGCAAGTACAGGCAACCTATGGTGTTCCCCGCGTGATGGTACGATTCAAAATTAGTTTTATGGTTCTAATTCAGTCAGCCCTTGGTCGCCCCTTTTAGTCGCCTCTTACGACAGGCAGGGGATACCGCGGGTGTATTCTACATGTGCGTCCCCCACCCGCAGGGGGGTGTCTATAAGTGTGGCAGTCAAGATAGTATATAGAACTCCCGAGCAACTGGGTAGTATATCAGAATACTTCAACACAAGAGCCTGTTTCCAGCGGATTTGTTTGCACGACAGTGAACCCATTTTCAGAGGAAAACGTAAGTAATCCATTGTCCCTTAAAATCGCTAAGTCGAAAGGGCCCGTGCATAGCATTATTATTATTATTATTATTATTATTATTATTATTATTATTATTATTATAAGCCATCTATTGTCTTTAGTCATCGTGTTGTTGATGATGATTGTTGTTATTTTACGGAGCTTAACACATAGATCATCGGCCTCAGTCACCGTGTTGCATGTATGTATGTATGTATGTATGTATGTATGTATGTATGTATGTATGTATGTATGTATGTATGTTTGTTGAGTGTGGCAGTCAGTCTTCCATCTTCAAGAACCCTCAATCGGTAAGCTGGATAGCCCTCTTCGTTCGTTTGAGTGACGGCAATGAAGTTCGAAGATATATTTTAACAATTCACCGTTGTTCATTCAGATAAGCCCCTGTTGAGGTCACCATGAGGTCCAGGTATCAAAAATTTTTGTACACATTTTCATATAAGGAAAGATTATGTTCTTTGTCAGATAGTTCAGCACACATTATCTTCTCAGTTTCATCTGGCGAATTTTTGTTTACAATCAAAGAAGATAAGAGGTACAGAAATAAACGAGGCCACAGAACTAGTTACAAATAGAAGATTGTGGCGGCGTTTAGTGAATTCACAGAGGCTTGCAGACTGAACGCTGGAAGACGTAACCGTCTATAATAAACATATACGTATGTACCTATTAAAGAAGAATATGAAAGTAGGGCAACCCTAACTTATGCTACTCTACAGTCCACTGCACCAAATGCACAACTGTTCATGACAAGGTTCTTCTTCTTCTTCTTCTTCTTCTTCTTTTTCTTCTTCTTCTTCTTCTTCTATATAGCGTGCCTAGTCTCCCGGATGTTGGCGATCAACATGGACAGTGTTCTTCTATCTTCAGCAACACGGTAGAGTTGTTCGACGGTTCTTATTCCAGTCCCGTCTTGAATGTTCTTGAGACACGACGTTCTTTCTCTGCCTACTCCTCGCTGTTCTTCAATTTTTCCTTTAAAAATGAGGTACAATATTGCATATCTTTTACCACGTAACAGATGTTCCAAGTACGCAATATTTCTGTATTTGATGCTGGTCAACAGCTCTCTTTTAGAGTTTGCTCTCGGCAATTTCTGTTTAGAGACATGCTCTATCAAAGAGACTTTTAACATTCTTCTATGAAACCACATATCTATAGTTTCCATCCTTTTAATGATGGTCGTTTTCAGGATACAAGCTTCAACTCCATAAAACGAAACTGAGCAAACATAACATTTAACCATGCGCAGTCTCAGTTTTAAATTTAAGGTATCATCACACAGTAAACAGAGCCTCCGTGGCTCAGGCGGCAGCGCGTCGGCCTCCCACCTTTGGGCTCCGTGGTTCAAATCCCGGTCACTCCATGTGAGATTTGTGCTCGACAAAGCGGAGGCGGGACAGGTTTTTCTCCGGGTACTCCGGCTTTCCCTGTCATATTTCATTCCAGCAACACTCTCCCATATCATTTCATTTCATCTGACATTCATTAATCATTGCACCAGAGGAGTGCGACAGATTTCGGCAGCCGGCACAATTCCTATCCTCGCCGCTAGATGGGGCCTGCATTCATTCCATTCCTGACCCGGTCGAATAACTGGAAACAGGCTGAGAATTTAAATTTTTTTATCACACAGTAAAGCCTTCATTTTCTTGAACGCTAACCTTGCCATTTCTATACGGGTCTTCATTTCAACCAAGGTAGTTAACTTTGTCAACTTGTTGGATTTGGTGACCTTTCAGTTTCAGAGTAGTTTTATCTGTTCCTCGACTGAAAACAAATAATTGCGTTTTCTTTGTGTTGATTGTGAGACCAATTTCTTCCCAAACTGTATTAAGCTTGTCTAAGTACAGTTGTAAGCTTTCAAGGACTGTGTCATCTTCATATCTGGACGTGCATATTAGTTGTCCGTTGACCTTGATTCCCACTTCTGTATCTGCTACTGCCTTAAATACCGCTCCCGAGTTCATATTGAATAGTAATGGAGACAAAACACAGCCTTGTCGAACCCCTCGGCTAATTCTCATAGAGTTTGATGTAGCATCATCACAGCTTTTTGATGGCAGTAGAGATGTTTGATGATTATCCATGACATCCTGGGAAAAATATAAGCAGATTGGTTCCCGTTGCCTTCTCTGGTTTCTGTTCAGTGGCGGTGGTGGTGGTGGTGGTGGTTATTGTTTTAAGAGGAGGTATCCTCTGTTATGCTCTTAGAAAGACGAATTTTGTTTTCCGCTCAGCTCCCTCCAGTTACAGTGAAATAATGTCTAGCCTATATCACTCCTATAATGATAAAGACGACGTCGACTCCTATAATGATGAAGAAGACGTCGGTGAAAATTTCATCAAAACCTGGCTAGTAGTTAAAGTATTTAAAGTTTTTACATAATATAAAGCTCAAAAAAGCGTTTTGCATATTCTTGTTTCGTATACTTGCTGTATGTGTACGTATGTACGTACATTGGCCGGCCCCGGGCTCAATTCCTGTCCAGATCAGGGATTTCTAGCTGGATCTGAGGGCTGGTTCGAAGTCCACTAAGCCTACGTGATTACAATTGACGAGCTATCTGACGGTGAGATAGTCCGGTGTAGGAAGCCACCAATAACGGCCGAGTGGATTCGCCGCACTGGCTATGCGTACCCTCGTAATATCTAGGTGTTCGGGGTGAGCAGTGGTGGCTTGGTAGACCAAAGCCAATTAGGGCTGTAGGGCCATGGGGTTCATTTACGTACGATCGTACATACGAAGAAAAATAACATGCAGTGAGCCATATAAAAGCAACAGAAACGCAACAATAGCTCAAAGCTGGTAATGTGGAACACGATGAGGTATAGGCCTACTCAGCACCACAAAATCCAACTTGTTTCGGGGCACATTATCCCACTCTTGGATAGCAGCTTCAGTCAGTTGTTGAAGACGGTGGGCAACTGCTCTTGTCAAGTCATGCCATGCATGCCAACACAGTTCATGTTCTCAGAATATGCCGGCCACACCACTCGCTGTATGACATGCGACTGACTACTCTGACTCGATGGCCACGAACATCGTCATCTACTAGTCTAAAGACCTCGCGCACATTGACAGCAAATCCTATAATTTCATGTTGGAGGATGTTGTCTCTGTATATCGGATCAGTCATGTTATTCTGCATATGAATTAGAGACGTACGTCGATTAAACATGATCCCAACCCAAAATATGCCGGAACTCTCCATTCCGCTTCCCCGTCATTGCTGCTGGTGATGCTACAGGATTCTCACCGGATCTTCTCCAGGTTCTTAATGTTCCTGTTGTATGGGTGCAAGCTTATGATGACCTCATCAGGAAAGAGCGTATGTTTCTAGTGTTTCTGATGCCATGGGCTATGAGTAGCTGCCCACCTCACACGAGTCGCCCTATGGTGTGATTTAAGAGGAGCTTCTGCAACACGCCTCCTTGATATCAGTCCTTCGTCGTGCAGCCGTTCTCCCACTGTCTGGTCTAACACATTCACAGTGATGGCTCTACGTAGATGCAGGTGGAACGAGGTCATAGTAGCAGTGGGCTTCCAACGTGGTGAAAGCAGCAAATACCGATCCTCCCTGCGAGTTGTTTTGCGTGGGTATCCCGTCCGTTGTCGATCAGCAACTGTTTGTTTCTCGCTGAACATTTTCCAAAATCTGGAGACATCACTCTGACACATGTTCTAACACCAACGGCTATATCTACTTGTCACTATTCTTCTATAAGCAATATAATATTATAATGCGGCCAGTAGTAGAAAATGGATAATCCTTCCGTGTTTACCGCAGTCCTAGACGTGCTGTCTATACACCACCGACCTTACAAGTGGTGATGTTAAACTAAAACGAAGCGTTAATGCCTCCTATCAGACAAATATCGAACTTGATCTGGGTTTAGCGTTACTGTGTGTCTCAGATACTGGCCTACAGCACATGTTTAAACATGTTTGAGGTGCCATGACAGTTGCCATTGAAATCATAATATGCAAAACGTTTTTGAACGCTGTAGTAGTACAGAATTATTGACTAAATAGTTACACCACTCGTAATATCAGAAGAAGGTTTGCAAACTAAGAAACGAATTAAACTATGGTATTACGAAATATATGCCTAATGAAAAGTAAGGATGGCATAATATAACAACAACGAGTGTTCCGAGTTATTAGTCCGAAGGTTGGTTGAATATTCAATACACATTGCTGTTGGTTATGAAATCATAGAAAAGCCTACCATAGTTACGAACGAGTCGCATAAAAGTGTTAAAACTTTCAAGAAACGGTGGTTCCAAGAGGCACCATCAAATACGAGGGTTGGAAATAAAATAGTGGCAACGTTGTCCAGACACTGGCAGGAGATCGGGCATGCGCAAATAGGATATGGAAGCGGCCAGGTGGCGCTGTTGTCGATGTGCAGTGTGCATTTGATGGACATTCAGTTGGGAGTGTTGCTGCTGTGTGAAGCTGAAGTGAAGTGTGTTTATTTCAGTGCTGTAAAGCATGTTTTCAAGAGGTGATTAGCGTTCGCGGATTAAAATTGAGGTTGCACGTGGCAAAAATGCATCAAAATGTTATCAAGGATTACGTGAAGCCTGTGGCGAGAATGTATTACCGTATTGTGACGGCTGCACGATGGATCAGAACGTTTCTTGCGGGTCGGAAAAAGACTGCGGATTTGCACCGCACATGTCGGCAATCTATTCCTCAAGATCAGATTGACATCGTGAGTGATCTCGCTTTCCATAGACCATCGACGGATTGCCCGGGAATTATCCGTAGAGGTTGGTGTCAGTCAGTAAACGGTGTGGCACATACTGACGAAATGTCTCAACATGAGGAAAACTGCGTCCCGGTGGGCTCCATATCAACTCACCGTCGTACAGAAATGATATTAACTTAACCTTGATCGGTCTCCTACCCTTCACTTTCACCACTCTATATACATCGTCTATGTCCACCTCACTAAAGTTTATCTTCATTTTACTTTGTATTACATCTACCACTTTAAATACTATTTCCACCTTGCTTTCGTGTCTCCTTCCGGCACACCATAAATAAAAACTTTTTTCCTCCTGAGCTCTTGGTTATTCCTGTTTTCAGACCACTTTACTTGACTCAGTTCCTCCTCTAAATCCCTGACTTTGGTCTTAGTCGTTCTACTTCCTCCGTGTTATGAGCCACTTCCTCTTTTATCACGTTCATCTCCTCTTTAACACACTGTTTTAACTCTTGTATTTCCTTATTTATTGCCTCGGCTTGTTCTCTAATTAGGTCTCTTGCTTGCTCATCCTGACATGCTTCTTTGATCAGTTCCTTAATCATTTCGAATTCTTCCCATCCGATTGCACCAACTGGTCCAGGTCCCGGGTTTAGCTCAACTCCGCCAATTTCCAATAAGATTGCCATCACTGCGGCTACCATGAAGGTTACCAATACACCCATTTGCTACCCATTTCTCGTCTCTCCTCTCACTTTTTCACATTTCACTCCTCCATTCCACCTTCCTATAGTTGCCCTGTACTGCACTAGTGAATCGCCCATATTCAGCACTCTACTCAGCACATCCGCTCACTCAACTGTCTCAATCACGACTGACGTACAGAAATGGCACCGTTATGCACTGGCTGGCATCCACCTGGAAATATACCACAATGAAAGAGACTCATTTCTGCAGCGCATTGTTGCAATTGACGAGGCGTGGGCACGAGCCTACGAGCCTGAAATAAAGCCTCAATCGAATGAATGGCGGCACCCAGGTTCACCACGTCCACAGAAATTTCGACAGGAACCCACTCGGGTTAACCTTATGCTGATTGTGGCATACGACTACGAGGGTATTATTCTTACGCGTGCTGTGCCTGAGGAACAAACCGTAAACAGTGTCTCCTATTGCCGATTTCTGGAGCGACATCTGCGTCCCGCTATGCGGCGCTAACAGCCACGTTTATTAAGAGACGATTACCCTATCGTTTTGCATGGCATCGCACGTTGTCATGTCGCAAACAATGTCAAGCTCTTATTGCAACGGTGGCATTGGGAGGTCTTGGAACACCCTCCGTACTCACCAGATACGAGTTCACGTGAATTCGACCTGTTTCCAAAGTTGAAAGAAAATCCTCCGAGGTCGCCGATTTCCTGACGTGGCGTCTGTACTCCGCGCAGTAGGGCGCTCCGTCGCTGTCATCAATCAGAGGAAATCTTGTTAACGGTCCTCAATGGCTTCCCGACATTTGGCAAAAGGTAATAGACTTGCGGGTGACTATTACTGGCTACCGGTTTCAGTACCAGTCTAGCGAATTTTGGCTCATGAAAGGATTTTAATCTGGTCTGCGAGTCTGAACGGGATTCAATCAGCTCCGTGAGATCAACAAGGAGCATTCTGAAATGAGAGGCAGCGAGAAAGCCAAGCAATAAGACTGAGGAACTCATCACGCTCACCACACGAGCTTCCAGCATCTCCAAGCAGCTGTCGTGGAGACAGACCTAATCCCTTAATACCCCTAAACTATATGGACCACAAACTGTTTAGATTGTAGTTATCCATCTGGATAGCAATCCTAAAAGGATAGCAGTTTTGCTGTCAGCCTGCTTGTATTATTATTCTGGTAGGATGGCTGGATTCACTTTAAACATCATACAGTATTTAGATTCTGACATTTCGTAGCAGGTCGTGACTTGCATATTATAACAAACTTGTTACAAGGTAAATTTGGTGGGAGATTAAAGGTTAATTCATCTTGCCGGGGCTAGTACTGGCTATAAAGAAATACTATAGCAACTTAGATTTTCCGGTTCATAAACGCGTGATAAATTTCCAAATTAATTTTAGGCGGATGATCAATTAAACTAATTTAAAACATTCTTTAGGTAGAAATTCTATTTTTTTACTAATGGCTTTATGTCGCACCGACACAGACAGGTCATATGGCGGCGATGGGATAGGAAAGGGCTAGGAGTGGGAAGGAAGCGGCCGTGGCCTTAATTAAGGTACAACCCCAGCATTTGCCTGGTGTGAAAATGGGAAACCACGGAAAACCATCTTCAGGGCTGCCGACAGTTAGATTCGAACCCACTATCTCCCGGATGCAAGCTCACAACTGCGCGCTCCTGACTGCACGGCCAACTCGGCCGGTAATTCTACATTCAGTAGATAAAATGTATTGTTTAGATAACTGACAAGAATATGAAATGAAAGACATAAAAAGGGAGTGAGAGATGGAAATGCTGTACCGTGCATGATAAAAAATGAAAAGCGCCTAGAAGAGAATAGCTATTTGTGTAGCAAGTATAGAAGTATCTTTTTCGCAGTTTCGGATGGACTGTGTCCAATAATTTTAGTCAGCCGAATTATAGTGATAATTATTTCAGTAACGAAAAAATAATACAACTTTTTCTTCACACGTTATTAAAATAGCGACGATTCTAATGAAAAATGGTTGTTGTGGAGTAATTTTGACATAGTTGTGTCCGATGCCATTTATGTTAAGCACGTTATTTAAACTTATCCTTGTAGCCAGAGAAAAGTATCAAGATTGGGTTGAAAAATGAGCGAAGACGGAAAAGAGAAGGAGGAGAAGAAGAACGATGTTATGTCTCCATATGTTTAACTTTGCAACTTGAAATATTGTGTTACGAATACTAATAATACACTGACTGACAGAGCAAATGCAACACCAAGGAGGAGTGGTTCGAAAGGGATGAAAGTTGGGGAAAAAACAGAGTCGGCACGGAAGAATAATTGATGTTTATTTCAAACCGATATGCAGGTTACACAATGCGCACGGCATCGACTCAGTAGGATGTAGGACCACCGCGAGCGGCGATGCACGCAGAAACACGTCGAGGTACAGAGTCAATAAGAGTGCGGATGGTGTCCTGAGGGATGGTTCTCCATTCTCTGTCAACCATTTGCCACAGTTGGTCGTCCGTACGAGGCTGGGGCAGAGTTTGCAAACGGCGTCCAATGAGATCCCACACGTGTTCGATTGGTGAGAGATGCGGAGAGTACGCTGGCCACGGAAGCATCTGTACACCTCGTAGAGCCTGTTGGGAGATGCGAGCAGTGTGTGGGCGGGCATTATCCTGCTGAAACAGAGCATTGGGCAGCCCCTGAAGGTACGGGAGTGCCACCGGCCGCAGCACATGCTGCACGTAGCGGTGGGCATTTAACGTGCCTTGAATACGCACTAGAGGTGACGTGGAATCATACGCAATAGCGCCCCAAACCATGATGCCGCGTTGTCTAGCGGTAGGGCGCTCCACAGTTACTGCCGGATTTGACCTTTCTCCACGCCGACGCCACACTCGTCTACGGTGACTATCACTGACAGAACAGAAGCGTGACTCATCGGAGAACACGACGTTCCGCCATTCCCTCATCCAAGTCGCTCTAGCCCGGCACCATGCCAGGCGTGCACGTCTATGCTGTGGAGTCAATGGTAGTCTTCTGAGCGGACGCCGGGAGTGCAGGCCTCCTTCAACCAATCGACGGGAAATTATTCTGGTCGATATTGGAACAGCCAGGGTGTCTTGCACATGCTGAAGAATGGCGGCTGACGTGGCGTGCGGGGCTGCCACCGCTTGGCGGCGGATGCGCCGATCCTCGCGTGCTGACGTCACTCGGGCTGCGCCTGGACCCCTCGCACGTGTCACATGTCCCTGCGCCAACCATCTTCGCCACAGGCGCTGCACCGTGGACATATCCCTATGGGTATCGGCTGCGATTTGACGAAGCGACCAACCTGCCCTTCTCAGCCCGATCACCATACCCCTCGTAAAGTCGTCTGTCTGCTGGAAATGCCTCCGTTGACGGCGGCCTGGCATTTTTAGCTATACACGTGTCCTGTGGCACACGACAACACGTTCTACAATGACTGTCGGCTGAGAAATCACGGTACGAAGTGGGTCATTCGCCAATGCCGTGTCCCATTTATCGTTCGCTACGTGCGCAGCACAGCGGCGCATTTCACATCATCAGCATACCTCAGTGACGTCAGTCTACCCTGCAATTGGCATAAAGTTCTGACCACTCCTTCTTGGTGTTGCATTTGCTCTGTCAGTCAGTGTAATAATAATATCATTTTAAACAAAATAGGCAAAGACAAAATTGAGGAAGTAAACCAGTGACCACTCACAATAATAGGAGCATATCAGAAGATAAGGATAGTAATGGCTAAGAAAGCTTTCCAAAACAAGGATTTGCTGACCACCAGGCATATGCGTACAGAAATACGGAAGGCTTCGGAAAAAACATTTGTGTGAAATGTGTTTCTCTAGTGGAGTGAAAGCTGCACATTTAACAAGCAAGAAAAAGGAAGGCTAGAAGCAGTAGAAATGTTGATACGGAGTAGAATGAATGGCACAAGCTGGACAGAAAAGAAAGGTAATAATGGAGTAGCCTACTGCGTGAAGCAGGAGAAAGAAGAAACTTCATCAGTGCAATCGCGAAGGAAGGAAGGAAGGAAGGAAGGAAGGAAGGAAGGAAGGAAGGAAGGAAGGAAGGAAGGAAGGAAGGAAGGAAGGAAGATAAAGTTCACTGGTCACATCGTACAGCTCAGCGACTTCTTCTGCAACATATTTGAAAAACGAGTGTCTGGGAAGAGGATGAGCGAGAGTGAGCTGTTTTAGCAACTTCACAGGATGAGACTTTATTCCGAGCTGAAACGACTAACTGAAGACAGAAACCTATGTAGGCCATTTCCAAACTAAAATTAATATCGAAAAGTCGCTATTATAATTTGGCCGTCTGAAACGATACTTATTAGATGACGCATTGTAATGTTCTGTTAATGGACCAAACGGTGAAATAACAATTTACAGAATATAATTATTACGTCCAATGAATAAAACCTTCACCTCGTTAACGAAGGAATACCGTGTAGGTAATCTAATACACGACTTGTCCTTTCTGGCAGTACAGAGTGGTAATGTCAAACTCCAAATCCATAGACTATTTCAAAACCTAACACAGAAAACTGTAGGAATATCATAGAAAACGAATTACGGCGGATGAATATGAAACTTTCAATAAGTATAATGATTGTCTTTTAGGGGTTTGAGATCATTTCCAGCAATTACTACATCTTGCCATTGTACAATATTTCGAAATGTATGCAGCAGATAAGCAAAAGTTGGCACGCGAGGCAACAGCATACGTTGTTGTTCGGGGGCAAATGGAGAGCGCAATATAGAATACAGCAAAGGACAGAACACGGCACAATAATATCAGAAAAATGAAGAATGCAGTATAATTTGCAGGTTGAGTGAGCACAGACCCAACTGCCATAAAGAAAGAGGAAACATGTCATCTTCATTGGTGAAATGGGCATGTAACCACAATTTCTTCTCTTATGCTCCAAAATACTTCAAGATTTAAAAACACAGATGCATTATGAAAAGAAGTTGCATGCTCAGTATACATTAAAGATAAGGTAGGAAAACAACAGGGACAACATAGTATATTTCAAAGTATCTTTTGCTATTCGTACATTATGTTCAGAGTTCGTTAAGGTTAATACTCGGAAAGATGAGATAACGCATATGTTAGAAATGATCTCGATGGATGGAGCCGTGTGTATGAACTGGTTCAGGAGGTGAGGTCGGGTGACGCGAATGGAGCGTAAAGGTTACCTATGAGAAAACATGGACTCGACATAGAGGGTAGGAGAAGCAGAGACCAAGGAGACGATGGTCAGGCTTAATTATTAGTTGTTAGCTATATTTTTTTTCTATTTGCTTTACGTCGCACCGAGACAGATATGTCTTATGGCGACGATGGGATAGGGAAGGCCTAGGAATTGGAAGGAAGCGGCCGTGGCCTTGATTAAGGTACAGCCCCGGCATTTGCCTGGTGTGAAAATGGGAAACCACGGAAAACCATCTTCAGGGCTGCCGACAGTGGGGCTCGAACCCACTATCTCCCGATTACTGGATACTGGCCGCACTTAAGCGACTGCAGCTATCGAGCTCGGTAGCTATATTTAAAGGTAAGAGGTATGGAAGTAACTAAGGCGACAGAACTAGTTACAAACAGAGGCTTGCAGACGGAACTCTGAAAGGCCCAACAATCCATAATGAATGCATGTACTGTGTGAATACGAATTAACTGCGAAAGTATCAGTTATTTATCACATCATTCTCCCTCTGGCAAACTAACAAATGTGCAAATTGTCAAAAAATTACGAGAGCTGAAAGAAGTTGCGATTACTCACGTCAAAGCAATTTTTATGTTTAATACTTAGTTTTAAGTGTTAGCCATACAGAATGAGCTGCAGATGTGATATTTTGTCAGAGGTTAGACATTATATAAATAATAAAATCTGGGCCAAAACTTTAGAACTATAGGTTTCCTAGTTCGTCACTTTCACTAGTTTGCCATAGTGGGGACGATATGGCTCCTAGTGCAGGAATGTCCGAGAACATGTTTGGCTTGCCCAGTGCATGCCTTCCTAGTTGACGCCCACCTAGATGTGAGATGATTATGACGATGTAGGGAGAGGGTGAAATATGGTGTCGGCACATGCCTACTCCTAACACCAGAAATAAAACAGATCGTGTGTGTGACGTCACATATTTAACACAGAAATTGTCTTACTATGAAGCGCTATTTCATGAAAAAAAATACGTTTCATGTTTTCATTTTATTCTTTTTTTCTTCAACAGGTAGTCCCCTCCTTTATCTGTCAATATTGGGACATTAAACATCATCGCAAGTTAAATGCAAACCAAACCCCATGGCGCAACAGCGCCGAAGGACCATGGCCTACCAAGCGACCGCTGCTCAGCCCGAAGGCTTGCAGATTACGAGGTGTCGTGTGGTCAGCACGACGGATCCTCTCGGCCGTTATTCTTGGCTTTCTAGACCGGGGCCGCCATCTCACCGTCAGATAGCTCCTAAATTGTAATCACGTACGCTGAGTGGACCTCGAACCAGCCCTCAGGTGCAGGTAAAAATCTCTGACCTGGCAGGGAGTCGAACCGGGGGCCTCCGGGTAAGAGACAGGCATGCTACCCCTACACCGCGGAGCCGGCCTCAAGTTAAATACTCTCGGAGATATAGGCGTTCTACCCAAACACTAAAAGCGTCTTAACATTTTTTTTTTCATGTACCCGCTGTCGAGGAACGTTAAGTCTACGTTAAGAGGAATCATATAAGTGGATGTTGAAAGCCTCGAATACCCTAATATCACCGCGCAAGAAGAAAACAAAATGTGATGTTCTACAATGTTCCAAGCCCCTAAAACTTACCGCTAGAAAAATGTTTTAATTCCGTACCCTACAGGGGGTACGGCTGGCCTCCTAGAGGGTTACGCCCTCTATCACGCCAAGAAAATTTCAAGTTGAGGTGCGAAGAACGTGAGGGGTGGCGGCTGTGGCATATAACAGTTCTTCTTCCGGCATTCGTCTTAGCGTAAGAGAATCGAAAAGCACGGGCGACCATTCTCAGGACGGCCGACGGTGGGAACCAGCCACTCCGCCTCCCAAATGCAAGGTTAGTGAAACTAGCCGCTGTTGAGCTGAAGCCCACTTTGCTCTGTGCCTCAACTACTACTACTACTACTACTACTACTACTACTAAAATGTTTTCAGCCGGGCTGAGTGGCTCAGACGGTTGAGGCGCTGGCCTTCTGACCCCAATTTGGCAGGTTCGATCCTGGCTCAGTCCGGTGGTATTTGAAGGTGCTCAAATACGTCAGCCTCGTGTCGGTACATTTACTGACACGTAAAAGAACTCATGCGGGACTAAATTCCGGCACCTCGGCGTCTCCGAAAACCGTAAAAGAGTGGTTAGTGGGACGTAAAGCAAATAACATTAATTAATTATTAAAATGTTTTCATTCCTCCCCTGAAGGGGGAAGCGGGCCTCTTAGACGGTGGCGCCATCTCTCAGGCCGGGAGATTTGTTACAGTAAAGGAGAGCTCGGAGGTGAGGGGGTTGGCGGCCGTGGCCTATACTAGGAACTGTCCCGGCAATCGCCTTAGTGCAGGAGAATGGAAAACCAATCTCAGGACAGCCGACGGTTGGGGCCAGCCGTGATGTACAGCCCTGTCCCGTCTCCCGAATGCAGAGGCGTAGAGCTACGGTAGAGCCGTGACCACCCCCCCACTGCTCGGCTGGCCGGTCAGAGTGCAGAGCTGTTGGACCACGGACCAGCCGTGGGCACGTATGGGCCGAGACCCACTCTGCATCCACCGACCCCTGTGCCTCAAACGTTTCAAAACTAATATTGCACTAACTATTGTTGTTAGATGAGGCGTTGAAATGAGCTCTGTCCCTTCTGCCACCATTCATCTCCGCTAAATAGCAGTACTGCAGCAATTAAAAACTAACCCGTCAACGATGGGTTAACAGCAGCTCGTATACTATAAAAACATTCATGACCTCTTGCCAGTAACTTCACGAAATATTTTTACTCCTGCCTACGACAATCAGATGCTCTCAGCGCCATCTTTGAGCAGCGCTTGGCACTCATTAAACTGTGCAAAACTCGAAGAAAAGAAAAGAATTCTCCTCTCGAGAAGACTCATGCACCAACACAATTTAATGAATCATTAAAAGTTCACCACCGGACTCTCTCGTGAAATGTAACAATCCCTTACGTCACAGCTGCAACTGGGGAATGGAAAACAACCAGTCCTATAATTTATAACACACCGAGCTTGATAGCTGCAGTCGCGTAAGTGCGGCCAGTGTCCAGTATTCGGAAGATAGTAGGTTCGAACCCCACTCTCGGCAGCCCTGAAAATGGTTTTCCGTGGTTTCCCATTTTCACACCAGGCAAATGCTGGGGCTGTACCTTAATTAAGGCCACGGCCGCTTCCTTCCCACTCCTTGGCTTTCCCTGTCCCTTCGTCGCCATAAGACCTATCTGTGTCGGTGCGACGTAAAGCAACTAGCAAAAAAAAGATAATAAAAAATATTATAACAAATGTGCTACGGCATTACTAAAGTTACTCAACCAGAAGCGATTCAGGAACATTCATAAAATGAACTGAAGTTATAATTCAATCCATCACACCTGCCATATGAGCACCTCCATGCATCGGATAGACATGATAGACACCATCTTCTTCTCCTAACTGCCCCCCCCCCAAATATATTGGGGTTGCAAGACGATTTGGCTCAGTTTTACAGCCGGAAGTCCTTGCTGATGCCAACCCTATGTGTACAGATATGTTCGCTAATACGTATTTCTGTGGTAGTCGTAATGGGGTGTCTTTCGAGTTGACGCCTCATAGGCGACCTGCGCGTCGTTCAGAATGGAGCCCTTTTTATGATGAATTCTAACGATCAGACGACACACACACACACTCACACACACACACACACACACACACACACACACTCACACACGCCCATTCCCCGAACCAATGGAATTAATGAAGGTTATTAAAATCCCCTACCCGGCCGGGAATCGAACCCGCGGCCCCTTGGACCAAAGGCTTACCATTAAGGCATGGAACCAGACAATTTCTGTGATGTATTTAAATCTAAGAATTTCATTTTTGTCCGTATTGAACTGAGAATGGAAGATAGGAAACTTAAAAGGGTCCACCTTTTCAATACAAATAAATGTTATAGTTTATTTACAACATATATTTACACTTGGAACTAGTTTCGACACTGTTTGGCGTCATCTTCAGCCAAAATGTGGGAGATAGGCATAGCATGTAGACATTGTACATTGTACTTCACGTCTTCATATTCTCTCTTTTAATCACACTGATGTAACACCTTGTATAATATAAATGTCTACATGCTATGCCTATTTCCCACATTTTGGCTGAAGATGACGCCAAACAGCGTCGAAACTAGTTCCAAGTGTAAATATATGTTGTAAATAAACTATAACATTTATTTGTATTGAAAAGGTGGACCCTTTTAAGTTTCCTATCTTCCATTTCTGTGATGTGTTGTGTGTATATGACGAGATGTGTATTAAGAAGAACACAAACACACCGTCCCCCGAGTCAGAGGAAATAAGGACGTGCAATTGTTTTTGCAAGTTGCTTTACGTCACACCGACACAGATAGGTCTTATGGCGACGATGGGACAGGAAGGGGCTAGAAGTGGGAAGGAAGCGTCCGTGGCCTTAATTAAGGTACAGCCCCAGCATTTGCCTGGTGTGAAAATGGGAAACCACGGAAAACCATCTTCAGGGCTGCCGACAGTGGGGTTCGAACCCACTATCTCCCGAATACTGGATACTGGTCGCAATTAAGCGACTGCAGCTATCGAGCTCGGTTGTGCAATTAAAATCTCCGAGACGGTGGTATTCGAACACAAGGCCTTCTGAACCGAAGGCAACAACACTGACAAATGAACCGAGGAGTCGAACTAAAACACCACTTTATCTTCTTAATTCTTAATCTAAATATTGGTTAGCAACAATTCTTCTTCACTCCTCTTTGCTCTCTGTCAGTCTCTTCATTACCTCATACGAACCAGCTCCTACTTCTTCGAATGGAGTACATCGACAGCAGTAACTAGTATCCGAATAGGAGTATTTATGGGGAGGATAGTTCCATTATCTACATCTAATAACTGGAAACCGTAAGGAGGTATTTCATTGTAAGGGAGTATGTATGAATCAAATTCGTAAGGGGTGGTAAAATCTGTATATTCATAGCTTCAATATCATTGGTGTCCAACAATTTTTACTGTAAAAAGTGGATCTATAGATTCGCCAAAGAGGTCGGGGGGAGGGGGGGAGGGAAGGCAATAAAGATAAGCGTAATGACAGGTAGAGTTGTTCAAATTACTTCCGATTGATTGTCCTTCAAGAGATAACAATGTGTAAATTTACTGAATATTAAACTTACTATAATATAAGCTACCAAAATAGTTATTATCAATAAGTTAAAAAGTGTGTGGTCATGGAAGAAAATTAGTTGTTCTATTAACGGAGAGGCACTGTTTTGTAAATTTAAATTCAATTAAGTTGCCATGTTCTAATCAAAGGGTGAACTTTCTTTGTAGAACTGAAATCTACCGCACTATTCTGCCATATTATTAGTTAATATAGATAATTCAGAGTAAGAGTATTCAGCTGCAGGATAGGACTGATATAATTATAATGAGCTTACTATGTTTTTAGGAAATAATACACTTCGGTTTGAAATTATGCTTTCTCAAATAATGAAAATGAGGGGAATAATTCCCATAAATGAGATTGTTGATCCTAAGCTTGAAACGACATTTCAAGAAGTATAACTATCTGGATATTGAGAGTATCGTCGTGGAATACCAGCTAATCCTAAGAAGTGTTGAAGGAAGAATGTTAAATTTACCCTTACGAATGCAATTGAAAACTGGATTTTTAATCACTTACGGTTTAATGTCAACCCTGAGAATAAAGGATATCATAGGATAAATCCGGCTACAATTGCAAATACTGCTCCTATAGATAGGATATAACGGAAGTGAGTAACAACATAATGTGTGTCATGTAAGATTATATCAATTGAGGAACTGGCTAATGCAACTCCAGTTAATCCACAAATGGTGAAGAGAAAAACAAATCCTAATACCCAAAGTAAAGATGGGCTATATGTTAAGTGAGTACCGTGGGGAGTAGCAAGTCAACTGAAAATTTTAATTCCTGTACGGACAGCAATAATTATAGTGGCGGAAGTGAAAGAAGCCCGTGTGTCTACATCCATACCTACAGTGAATCTGTGGCGGGCTCATACAACAAATCCTAGAAGACCAATTGCTATTATTGCATAAATTATACCTAAAGCACCAAAGGCTTCCATTCTCCCACTTTCTTGACTAATAATATGCGACCGAGCTCGATAGCTGCAGTCACTTAAGTGCGGCCAGTATCCAGTATTCGGGAGATAGTAGGTTCGAACCCCACTGTCGGCAGCCCTGAAAATGGTTTTCCGTGGTTTCCCATTTTCACACCAGGCAAATGCTGGGGCTGTACCTCAATTAAGGCCAAGGCCGCTTCCTTCCCACTCCTAGCCCTTTCCTGTCCCATCGTCGCCGTAAGACCTATCTGTGTCGGTGCGACGTAAAACAACTAGCAAAAAGAAAAATATATGCGAAACCATTCAGAATCCTGGGAGAATTAAAATATATACTTCTGGGTGTCCAAAGAATCAGAAAAGGTGTTGGCAGAGAATTGGGTCTCCACCACCAACAGGATCAAAGAATGAAGTATTTAAGTTTCGGTCAGTGAGTAGTATGGTAATAGCACCAGCTAGTACAGGACGAGAGAGAAGGAGCAGAGCTGTGATGGCTACAGACAAGGGAGTTTGACTAATGATATCCCTGGAGCACGTGTATTAATAGTTGTGGTAATGAAATTAACAGCTCCTAGAATAGAAGAAACCCCTGCTAGATGGAGCGAGAAAATTGTTAAATCAACAGAGGCCCCAGCGTGGATAATTCCTGAAGAAAGTGAAGGGTACACGGTTCAACCAGTACCTGCACCGCTTTCCACTAAACTACTTTTTAGTAAGAATGTTAGTGAGGGAGGTAATATTCAAAAGCTTATATTCAGTATACGAGGGAAACTATCCTATAAAAAGTGTTCCTATTACTAGGAATAGGATTACCACACCTGTTGATCAGGTGTGCACATAGTTATATGAACCGCAGTATATAGGCCTACCATGACCTATATGGAGGTAGAGACAGATGAAGAAAAAAGATGCTCCATTTGCATGTAAGGTTCGTAGTAATCACCCATAATTAACATCACGACAGATGTGAGCTACGCTGGAGAACGCTAGGTCTACATTTGCGGTGTAATGTATAGCTAAGAAAGTGGGATTTTTGAAACGAAAAGTCTCGTTCCGAGGTTCGAGTCCCATTTTTCATGGCTATCCACACGATATAAACAGACACGTAAAGTTACGAGCTTGCCAACTTTTTCAAAGTTCGATTTTTTAGTCCCAGGATTCAGACGCCAATAAGATGTGACGGGCTGAGTGGCCTTCTGATCCCAAATTGGCAGGTTCGATCCTGGCTCAGTCCGGTGATATTTGAAGGTGGTCAAATACGTCAGCCTCCTGTCGGTAGATTTACTGGCATGTAAAATAACTATTGCGAGACAAAATTCCGGGACCTCGGCGACTCCAAAACCCGCCAAAGTAGTTAGTGAAACGTAAAAAACAATAGGTCTAACAATTTTTTTTTTACAAGTTGCTTTACGTCGCACCGACACAGACAGGTCTTATGGCGACGACAGGACAGGAAAGGGCTAGGAGTGGGATGGAAGTAGCCGTGGCCTTAATTAAGGTACAGCCCCAGCAATTGCCTGGTGTAAAAATGGTAAACCACGGAAAACCATTTTCAGGGCTGCCGACATTGGCGTTCGAACCCACTATCTCCCGAATACTGGATACTGGCCGCAATTACGCGACTGCAGCTATTGAACTATTATTATTATTATTATTATTATTATTATTATTATTATTATTATTATTATTATTATTATTATTATTATTATTACTTGAAATGAAAACCTACAACCTGTTTTCCAGTCACTGACCGGGCCAGGGATGTAATGAATGAATTATATATAGGCTATTAGTACGATGGGGTCGCCACTCCCAAAGTGAGTTTATTAATGACTGATAGATGCTATGAAATGAGAATGGAGAGTGTTGCTGGAATGAAAGATGACAGGGAAAACCGGAGTACCCGGAGAAAAACCTGTCCCGCCTCCGCTTTGTCCAGCACAAATCTCACATGGAATGACCGGGATTTGAACCACGGTATTCAGCGGTGAGAAGCCGACGCGCTGCCGTCTGAGCCACGGAGGCTCATTATAATTTTTATTATTATTAAATACAATTTGTTTACATCGTACCGACTAGGTGTAGTAAGGAAACGGCAGTGGTCTCTATTAAGGTATAGCTCCGGTATTTGCCTGATGTGAAAATGGGGAAACTACGGAGAACGCGGGATGCAAGCTTACACCTGCGCGTCCCTAACCGCACGGTCAACTCGCCCAGTATTATTATTATTATTATTATTATTATTATTATTATTATTATTATTATTATTATTATTATTATTATTATTATTATTCAGTAAGATGTTTCGGAAGATCATTGACCTCCATAAGGACTATTTCCCGATACGAGAAGGCGTGAATCCGATAGTGAGAATTACAGGAGACTTAGCGTACTTTCGAAATGGCGTCAGATGACTGGTCATTTCCCTAAGAAAGAGATTTTTTCTCTCTCTTTTTTCAGGCAGGGCAGTCAAAAATTCAAACCCGTGTCCTCATCCCGAGGTGGTGCAGCTCTTTTCAGGCACACCCCCATTGGAGGTGAGCTGCATGTACCATTTCAACCACATACCAGCCCTCCTGCCATTCTTAAATTTCTAGCAGTACCGGGAATCGAACCCGGGCCCCCGAGGACGGCAGCTAACAACACTAACCGTTACGCTACGGAAGCGGACAGCCAGGGCAGTAAGAGCCATAGATTAACTGCTGAAGCTGGTTCGACGAGAAAAACACGACCGGCGGGGTGCGAAGTTCAGACAATCCAAAATGTTGGAACAAGAAATGGAGGGGGAGTTAATATAAAAAATCAGGAAGCTATTCAAAAATAAAAAAAGGGAACTTCAGATCCTGGTGCACCGAGTGAGTCCGCTGTGTGGTACGAACCGCGCAGCTGTGAGTTTCATTCGGGAGATGGTTTCGAAACCCACTGTCGGCAGCCCTGAGTATGATTTTCTGCGGCTTCTCATACTCACAGGAGGTGAATGTCATGGCTGTTCCCAGTGCGAGTCCTTTCCAATCCCACCGTCGCCAGAAACCTATGAAACACATTCTTGCATTTCAATACCGTATTGAGGAGTAAATAACGTACTGAAAGTTGCTCTTTTCCCAAACCCGTTGTAAGGAATTTTGCCACTTAAAACAATAACTCCACCACCACTAGCAGCAAAAGTGGGATTCTTGAAACGAAACAGCCGTTCTGAGGTTCGCATTCCATGTAAAACTGGAAGTTTAACGGCTATCGACACGATATCAACAGGCACGTAAAGTTCAAGCTTGCCAATGTTTTCAGAGCGGGAAAAGCGGGTTTCCAAAGCTTCAAAATGGGGATCCATCAGCTAAAGGAGACAACCCAAACAGAAAGCTGATGATGATGATGATGCTTGTTGTTTAGAGGGGCCTAACATCTAGGTCATCGGCCCCTATGGTACGAAATGAGACGAAATGGGATTACAATTTAAAAGTACAACATTCATCCACTGACCCGAATTCAAAACGTGATGATGGGGAATGAACTGATGAATATGAATTTAAAACAAGCAGTGGATAAGACGCGCAATGCCTCACATTCCCAGAAAAAAATTGTTACTGACCAAAGGACTGCTTCCAAAGCCTAATCCTGAATCGATGATGCTTGTCTGAATGGGTCAACATCTATGTCAACGATCCCGCATAACCTCACTTATCGGTAGTAAACGAGAACCATGATATTTCTCAAGCTGCGGTACTAATCAAAGGTAGCGTAAACTCACGGTGTTCCAAACATTCAGGTACTACTCACAAGTATTGTACGTCGTAAAGGTAACGCAGACCTATGGTGTTTCTCACACAATGGCGCCACTCATAGCCAATGCAAACCGATGAGGTTCCTCACCTAGGGGTACTAATCACGGGCGCCGGCATTCCCGTGGTGTTCCTCACATAGTGGGTACTAATCACTGGCAACGCAGACCCACGGTGTCGCTCATATAGTGGTACAACTCACAGGCAACGCCCAGACCCGTGGTGTTGCTCACATGGGTACGACTCACGGGTACTGGAAACCCACACTGAACCCCACTCGAGTGCTACGAATCACAAAACTATTCCATACCTAACAAAGTGGTACTACTCGCAAGTAAAAGCGACCCATGATGTTCCGCGCGTGATGGTACTAATCACAAGTAGTTTCATGGTTCTAATACAACCAGCCCTTGGTCGCCCCTTTTAGTCGACTCTCACGACAGGCAGGGGATACCGTGGGTGTATTATTCGTCTGCCTACCCCACCCACAGGGGGGGCTGTGTGAATGGTCCGCGAGAGGTATTTTATTTCCCTCAAGTCCGCCGGCAAGCCGGTTAGGACCCCCCTATCCGCCACCTGGGACGCGCCAAGTGGGAGTATCACCTCTCCCCCCGCTTCGCCAGCGTAGCAGGTTCGTGGCAAACAGAAAACATCGGTCCTCCATGGTTGCTGGGGACTAGCGTAGGGCTGACAACGCAACCCGTTAAACCGACTCGTTTCAAAGGCCTTAGTTCCTTACGACAACGTGGCAAACGTTTATTGGACTTGAGAATTGAATCATGGAATGTTTTAAAGTTGTACCAAACTGGAGCCCTAAGAAAGCTTTTAGTTCAGCTTATCAAGTATCGATTAGATATCCTAGAAATGTGATGGACAGTTAAAGCAGTTATAGAAAAGAAGGATCATACAGTACACTACAGTTGCCACACCAACGGACACATCTGGAGCTTATTTTGTTGTGAATAGTAAAACACCTCATGTTTATGCCAAGCCCAATAGCCTGTGCAGGATAACAGTTCAAGGAAAGATTTCTAACTTCCCTCCGTGTATACTGTCCATCTGAAAAAAAAAAAAAGCGATGAAGACAAAAACTTGTTTTATGATGAGTTGTATGAGCTATATAGTGAGTGCCCAAATAGCGACTGTAAAATAATTTTCGGGGTATGAAAAAGGATAGAACAAGAAGCCTTATGTATACCTGTGATTGGTAAATACAGCCTGCATAACGAGCCAAATGTCAACGGGATTAGTATAATAAACTTTGTCTCTTCAAGAAACTTGGCAGTGCGAAGTACAATTTTAATCATACCGACATATAAAATATAACGTAGAAATCTCCAGGGAGAAATACTTTTAATCAAACTGCCCACCTCCTGATAGAGGCAAGGCACCTGTCCAACTTGCCGCACATAAGACGTTACAAGGGGGAAAATGCTGACACTGCTAGACTGAAAGAACAAGAAGCTGCTCTCAGATACATCGATTTGATCAACGAGGCACTTACAGTGCGCTTCTGTGGAAATGGGGCACTTCCTGTGATGAATTCTAATGCTGAAGATTGCACACACACACACACGCCCAGCCCCCGAACCATCGGAAGTAATCAATGAAGGTTAAAATCTCCGGCCCGGCTGGGAATCGAACTTGAGACCCCTTGGGCCGAAGACCAACATGCTAACCATTTAGTCATGGAGCCGGACGGCTGGTTGGATGAAGAGTGTAGACGTGTGTCATACAAGAGGATGCAGCAGAACCATACAATAAAATCTGTGGAAGAATACAGAGTTGCTAGAAGGGAAGAGAAGAGACAACACATAAAAGAGAGCGTATAAAAGAAGACAACTTGAGGAGTTAAAACATATGAGAGGCTCCAATGAAACGAAGGCATATTATCAGAAGTTAAATACGAATCGGGAGGATTTCCAACCAAGAACAACTCTGCGTAAAGATGGTAAAATCTTGAGCAGTGATGAAGTGATACTTGACAGGTAAGTTCAGCATTTTAATGAAATACTGAATGAAAATACTGTACAACCGATAGTTGAGGAAGGATACTCATCACAGAAAATGCAGACAGGCTAGGATCTGAAGTGCAAGTGCTAATGCCAATCACTGATGAAGTACGTCTTACTATTACAAACTTGAACAACAAAGCTGCAGAAATGGACATCATCCACTCAGAACATATTCCCGACCAACCTGTATAACAGGCTTGTTCCCTTTGTTGAGGATGTCACTTGAGACTACCAATGTGGATTCCGACAAGGAAGATCAACTGTCGATCAAATTATTTGCTATACACCAAATACTTGAAAAATGTATCGAATTTGGTATTGATACACACCACGTGTTTATTGACTTCGGATCGGCATATGACAGTATTGATAGAGGTTGTCTAAATATAGCTATGTAGGAGTTGCACATTCCTCAAAAACGGATTTTGTTTGTAAAAGCTATCATGGAAAATACACCGTCTCAAATTAAGATTCAAAATATATTGTCAAACCCTGTAACAACTACAAAAGAAGAGTGTTCAAAAGGTGCTATTTTCACTTAGAAATAAAAATTAGTATTTCACCCATATGTATTGTAGCAGCTGACTACTATGGAACGCCATGAGTAATCGAGACCAAAAAAAAAGATGCAATTCCTTAACTTACATCTGCTTTCCCAGTCATCAAGTAAGGTGCGTTTGTTGATGTTCAGCAACACTCATTCTTAAGAAATCACGCACAGCAGTCTTCCAACAACTTATGACTTCTTCCAAAAGTCCAGCGGCGATCAAGAAGTTGCGACGGGGGCAGGACTGTGATTTCTGGAAGCTTCTAGTGATAACTTGATACATAGGCGGTAGATATGTGATCGGTCGTCTTGCTTAGGGATGTGACTTTAGAGCAATTCGGTTGCTGCATCTACGTCTGAGCAGTCCCATTTAGAGTCCACTCTATTCACCTCACATGGAGAAGGGGCTAGAAAAGGCGCCCTAAACATAGTCAGCCACTAATATTATGAATGGATAGCCGCGTCCGACGGTATCACCTTTATGCGGTCGAACAAATAAGAAATTGTCCGACTCGTTGGCTGAATGCTCAGCGTACTGGCCTTCAGTTCAGAAGGTCCTGGGTTCGATTCCCGGCCCGGTCGGGGATTTTAACCTTCATTGGTTAATTCCAATGGTCCGGGGGCTGGGTGTTTGTGCTGTCCCCAATATCCCTGCAACTAACACACCACACATAACACTATCCTCCACCACAATAACACGCAGTTACCTACACATGGCACCCTCATCGGAGGGTCTGCCTTGCAAGGGCTGCACCCGGCTAGAAATAGCCACACGAAATTAATTAAAATAAGAAATTATATTTTGCAACATGGAATGTAAGAACACTCAATGATGACCCCGTAACTGAGAGATCCGAAAGGAGAACAGCCGTAGTGTCTAGAGAATTAAGAAGATAAAACATCGACAGGAAACTCGTCTCGCTGATGGTCATCTGAATGAACAAGGTGCAGGTTACAGCTTCTTCTGGAAGGAGAAAGCTACCAGTGAGCACCGATTACACGAGTAGGCTTTGCTATCAGGAATAATCTTTTCAACGAACAGCCGGAACTTCCCACTGGACATTATAAGGCCTTATGACATTAAGACTTCGGTTAAATGACAACCAAAATGCCACGGTGATCAGCGCGTATGCCCTCACACTAGATTCTGATGATGACATCAAAGAATCATTTTATTCAGATGTAGATGGCATCCTGTCAAACATAATCAACAAGACAAAATAATCTTACTTGGCGATTTTAATGCCAGATTGGGCAAGGACAACATTGTATGGAATGGTGTCATTGGCAAGGATGGAACTGACAGTGAAAACTCTAATGGTATTCAACTCCTGTCAAAATGTGCTGAACATGATTTAATAATCACTAACACAATTTTTCACCAAAATAATAGCTTTACAACTTCATGGCAGTATCCTAGATCGAAGCACTGGCAACATATTGATTATATAATTGTCCGCAGGAAAGATCTTCGCGACGTTTTTATCACCAAAGCAACGACAGGAGCGGATGACTGTTGGGCAGATCACCAACTTATCAGATCAGTTATGAATTTGTCACTATACGCTCAGAGGAGAAAACAGAAGAGCTGTAAACAAGCTTTTGATTCCGTGAAATTTGGAATTTCAGAATATGCCTCACAATATAAAGAACTGCTTCAAAAGACACTGTAGGAGGAGTATCATCAGGATGTAATACAACAGTGGGAGAGCCTGAAAACCACTATTCGGGATGCTTGCAAGGAAACGATGGGCTTTAAGACAAAGAAACATCAGGATTGGTTTGATGAAAATGATGAAGAGATTGAAGCATTGATCTCAGAGAAGCGTGCAAGTGTGGTGAAACGACATGAACTGCCTCGCAAAGAAAGAAGCATTTTGTCTCGCCAAAGCAAACGTCCATAGAAGAATTCGTGTGCTCAAGAATGCATGGTGGACAACCAAAGTAAAAGAGCTGCAATATCTAGCAGACAAAGATTCGCGAAAATTCTTCGAAGCCACGAAAGCAGTTTATGGGCCCACCACCTTTGGTGGAAATCCTCCCTGGTCCAGTGATAGGAATACACTTCTAAAAGATCAGTTCTCAATCATGAACAGATTGAAAGGGCATTTTGAAGGTCTCCTGAATCAGGAATCAGTTGTTGATGAACAGGTGTATGACTCAATAGAACAAGCAGCCATCAAAGGAGAACTTGGCTCCCTACCAACACTGGATGAAGTTAAGCGTCCTGTTAATCAAGCAAGGCGACATAAAGCCACCAGTCTTGATGGTATACTTGCGGAAGCTCTCATAGAAGGTGGTGAGGAACCAGCTGTCATAGATGGCCTAGGCATCACTGAAGAGGCGTACTAGGGAAGTGAGGAGTGAGGTAGTTTCCGTTGCTTTCCTCACCGAGCCAGAGCTGCTATTACATATCAGTCTGCCAAGCCCACAGAAATGCATACACCAACCGACCCTATGAGCAACGTTTTCACACCATTCATAGCAGGGACTGGGTGCATAAGGATTAGCATTACTAGTATCACTCATACCTCAGTCACTTTCATATTGTCAAAGCCAAGGATAAGACAGAGACAGATCTATGAAAGTAACAAAATTGTTCTAGCCTATACCAGAAGACACAGTGCACTGTAAACACTAGTTCCTACCAGCAAAGGCATATAAGACACTTACATGAACTGATTGTTAAAATGTAGAACACTGAAGAAATGCCGCCCGATTTCAAAGACAGTCTTACAGTTCCAATATTTAAGAAAGGTGATCGAACAGACTGTAATAACTATCTGGGAGTATTATTGCTGTCATTATTGGGAAAGCTTATTGCTCGAATTCTGACACATCGTATACTACTCTTAGTGGAGGAAATACTACCAGAGAGACAGTAAGGCTTCAGGCCTTCTAGAGGAACCACGGATATGATACTCACAGCTCGTCGGCTTCAGGAAAAATGCAGAGAACAAAATAGACCTCTTTATATTGCCTTCATTGATCTTACTAAGACATTTGATTCTGTGCACCGTGATGCTTTGTGGAATATTTTAGGATTGTATGGTTTTGCACAGAAATGTATTTCCATCTTGAAACTGTACTATACTGATTTGACGGCAGCTTTTATCGGTACCAAGTCTGTTGGAGAGCTACATCGTTTCAATACCGGTGTTAAGCAAGGCTGTGTGATTTCCCCCACTTTGTTCCCATTATATATAGCCGCCGTTATGCAGTTAGTCAAGGAAGTTCATCCCCCAGGAATACAAATAAATTATAGACTGGATGGGAAACTGTTTAATTTGTGCCGTCTAAGAGCGAAGAATCGTATACTTTCTACAGCATTAGTCGAGTTACAGTATGTTGATGATAATGCAGTTGTAACTCAGTGTGAAGGAGAACTACTGTTAATTCTGAATGCCTCTTCAACTGCATATAGAAACATTAGTCTCAAACTAAATACCAGTAAGACAGATTCTTTATCAACCAGCCCCTGGAGAAGGACATAGACAGATCAATGTCTCCATCTACGGAGTGAGCCTTAAAGTAGTAAACTCCTTTCCTCACCTTGGCAGTATCCTCTCATCAAGCGCAAATATAGATTCGGAAATCTAATTTAGAATCAACCGAGCTGGGGCATCCTTTGCCAAACTACGATTCCGAGTATTTGACAGTCATGATGTCAATGTTGCAACAAAGATCCTCATATAAAATTTCAGTTGTAGTTCCCAGCTTATTATATGGATCTGAATCCTGGACATGCTACAGACGGCATATTAAAAAGTTAGAACAGTATCAACAGTGATGTTTTAGGAGAATTCTACATATAACCTGGCAAGATAGACGCGCAAATGTCAGTGTACTTGAAGAGGCACAGACCACCAGTATAGAAGCCATGGTTTTAAGACGTCAGGTACTATGGACAGGGCATGTAATACGCATGCCCGACAATCGCATTCCCAAGTGTTTTACTCTGAGTTAACAGTGGGTAAACGTTGCTTGCGAGGTCAGAGGAAGCGATTTAAGGATGTAATTAAGGCAAACATAAAGATGTGGCACATTGATGTTAACAACTGGGAGACATTAGTCCTCAACCGTTCATCTTGGAGATTTAGTTTATCGCTGCACACTAATTTTTTAAGAAACCGGTGGCAAATAGCAAACGATAAGAGGCAACGAAGGAAGGAAAAAGAACGAAATAAGAGAACAATGGCTGCTAAACCTGGGACTATCTGCCATCTCTGCGGAAAATGCTGTGCCTTCCGTATTGGACCGCTCAGCCACCTACAGGGTCGCAGATGAAGAGGAGTTCTGATTGGAAGACCATCCTAGTTTTCGAGTGTTTGCTATTGTATTGTGCATTTCCTTAAAATTTCTACCATACCCGATCATAAGGGCGTTTCATGTGCCTTTACTTATACGTTTCTTGCGTTTTCCTCCACAAATGTCTCACGATGTTTAGCGCCTTATGAACAGACACTCCTCAAATGGAGTTACACAATGAGATTCACTGGCTTGTCTTCTGTTCAGTACTGAGTTAGAAAAGGCGGTTTGAGATTCTAGCAGCGTCATGAGGGTCACTAACTTCTATACAACAGTCCAAATTTTAGCGTATGTGGATGATATTGGTATCACAGCAAGAACATCAAGAGTTGTGAAAGAGACCTTTACTAACCTGGTGAAGGCACAAGAAATATTATTCCGCATATCAATAAAGATAAGACTAAGTATATGCCTGTGATTGAGAAAAGGGATGCAGAAAGATCTTCATGCATTCAAATTGGCAAACACAAATTCGATGTTGTACGAAGTGTCACCTACTTAGGTGCAGAGGTCAATTGAAAAAATGTCAGTGATGAAATCCACTAACAGATTCTCTGCGAAAATGGCCAGAGAAAACATCTGAAATCTCGATTTCTGAAGAAGAAAACAAACATAATGATCTACAAGGTCTTTATTTTTTATTCACAATTTGCTTTACGTCGCATTAACACAGATAGGTCATATGGCGATGAACATGGTCTTAGTGAGATTTGTAATAACATTTGCTTCTGAAATGTGGCCTGTCAAAATCTGATGAAAAACAGTTCGGTACCTTCGAAAGAAAAATTATGAGATGCATTTCTGGTCCAGTAGAATAAAATAGAGTATGGAGACGATACAGTCAGGGAATGAACACTTATTTAATGAAGCCAAGATCCAAGATAAAAAGGCTAGAGTGGACTGGACATGTACCTCGTGCAAATGGCAATAGACTGAAGAAGATATTTAATTCGTTGCAAAAATGATCCCGATAAGCTGGAACGTCAAAGTCGAGGTGGGAGGAATGTGTGCGCCAGGATATCAGGATCCTGGAAATTAAAACCTGGAGGAGCATGGAACAGAAAAGACTGGCAGAAATGTCTGAGGAAGGCCAAGGCCCACAAAGGGCATCGAGCTGTTGGTGATGCTGATGATGACGATCCCCCGCGTAAGGTCTGCAAATCCCATGCCCCTACGCCATACCGTTATTACAAATATATTTCCTCTCATAAACATACAGGATGTATCCGTGATGGTGCTACAATATTTCAGAGATGATGGAGGACTGCAAATGGATCAATTTGAGATAAGCAACCGTAGTCCGGAAACGTTCGAGTCAAAAGTTATCAATAATCCAAGTTCTTTAACGTGCCGGAAGCCAACGACCTGGGGTTGTCACCTTTAAACACCCTTAAAAGCCACCGTTAACTTGGGATTATTAGATCAACGTCGTATCTACTACACCACTGCGGCCAGCAGTCAAAAGTTAAAGCTAAAATCAGTCTGATACCTCCAAATGTACTGTACACTACATGAGCTAAGAGTGCAATAGGGGAGACAATCCCGACGAGCAGAAAATGCTAGGATAATGACGACTCCAATGAAGATGGCGTACTGTGTACTGACGTGATCGGTATGCGATGTCTGTACTGTATGCATCAGTCTGTGTTTACGGTTGAAGTGGTACGTTGATCAGCGCTATCCAAATGGAGTTGTACCTGGTTGCGGAACTTGCAGATACGGTGTTCGTGTATGGGCAAGCAAATGGAAGGAACAGAGAAGCCGAACGGTTACACAGGACCAAATATCCACTTAGGAGACATCTGGCTCACACCGTATTTCGACGACTGTCCCAACGATTGAGTAAAACAGGGCAATTGGTGCCATAGTACAATGACCGAGGAGGAAGACGAATTACACGGACTCCCGACTTAGAAGATGCAATGCTTGCTCGCGTGGATGAGGCGCCTGCAATCAGTGCTCGAACAGCTGCACGTGAAATGAATGCTTCGCATATGACTGGCAAGTATTACGTGAAATGCAGCTGCACCCTACCTTCCACAGATGGGACAGGCTTTGAGTTCTGCTAACTTCGCACCTCGAGTCGTGTTGAGCCAATGAGTCTTACAGCACCTTGCAGTCGATCCTTACTTCCCCGTGTATGTGCTTTTCAGAGATGAAGCCTGTTTCACGAGAGACGGAATGGTAAATTGGGCCGATGAGAATCCCCATGCTATCTTGTGAAGAGCAATCAGTACAAACTTTCAGTACATGTGTGGGCAGACATAGTCAATGATTACGTAGTAAGCCCGTTTCTTCTTCCTCTCCCCGCCTAAATGCAGCACGGTACACAGAGGTGCTCAGAGATGTACTACCCACGTTCCTGAAACACATCACATTTGCCCTTCGTCAACAGATGTGGTTCCAACATGATGGAGCCCCACCTCACTTTGGACTGGGGGTTCGTGAACACCTGGATTAGACATTCCCTGCAAGGTGAATAGGAAGAGAAGATCCTGTTTCGTGGCCCGCTCGTTCACCTGACCTCACCTCACTTGATTTCTTCTTGTGGGGCCATGTGAAAATCCTTGTGAAACACCTGTCGAGACTGAAGAGGATCTCTTGGCAAGAATTCTCGCTGCCTGTGACACTATTCAAACGACACAGGGGATATTCGAAAGGGTACGAAAGAACTTTGGGCGACGATGCCATGCCTGCATAGAGGCAGTGGGACGCCATTTCGAACGTTTGCTGTAAATGGAGCAGCTTGTGAAGCCTGTGCAGGTAAACGGACTTAAATGAGTAGAATTTTGCTTAACTTTTGACGCAATCATTTCCGGACTACGGTTCTTTATCTCAAATTGATCCATTTGCCGTCCTCCATCGTCCCTGAAAGTTTGTAACATCATCACGGATACACCCTGTATTTGATAACAGTGCAGAATAAATGAGATGTTCTCAAAATCCACATTGGTACAGTATCGAATTTGAACAAAACCTAGTATGTGTGGCTGCGTCACGAAGTCAGTATCAAGCTACTGCTTCAAATCCGAAGTGCTGGCCTGTAAACATCTATATATGAGTTGTGTCTGTACATTGCTCAGAATTTTAAAAAGAATGGTATTTTTGTATTGGTCGTGTCCACAGTAACAAGGAAATGGACTTTTTAATTTTCTGTCTGTCTGTATGTATGTACGCGCATCACGAGAAAACGGATGAAGATAATTCAATAAAAATCGGTATGTAAAGTCAGGGAGTAAGACGCTACAATCTAAGCCGTAAATAATTTTATTCGCGCTGAGTGAAGTGGTAGTTTAGGGGAAGGCCTAAAATTGAATTCTCAAATGTGTATGTTATTAGTGTTTCTATTGACAAATACTATATAGCTTTCCGATCATTTGTGTCACACATTTTTACCGTACCGGATATGATAAAAGAGATATTCATGAATTTGGATTTTTGTTGCAAAGTCCATATCAGCGTCGAGTCACGAGAAAATGGGTAAACAGAATTGAATGAAAATGGGAATATAACGTCGAGGAATAAGGAACTGGAGTCTGGGCTATAAATGGCTTTATCAGACGCCCTAATATCACAGAGTCGAAAGAAAACTAAATGTGAAGGCCTACAATTTTAAAAGCTCATAAAATTGATCAGCAACAACATTATATGGACCATTGTTCGTCGTGATGAGCTCTGTGTTCTCTGTCGCCACTCATCTCCGATAGATGGGATTACTGCTGCGTACCGAGTATAACAGCCTGCCTGAATATTGACGGGAAGTAGATGGGAAGTCAGATCTCTCTCTCTCTCTTCTTTAGCATGCCATTCCTCTGGTTCGTAAATTTTCTGATACTACTGGTACGTAACACTAATCTCAAAGAAAGAAAGCTTGTTTTTTTTTTTACCTAAGCTCAACCACCTGACCGCTGCTTCATCATAGCACTCCAGGTATTCAATCCCTACTCTGAGGGATTGACTGGAACGAGCAGCATGCACATTTAACGGAATAATGGCAGAGAAATGTTCACGGCTGTCTGCGGCCTGGTCATTCCAGCAATGGAATTTTGGACTGTTATATCGACACCGTAGTACTGTTCGTTAAAACTGAGAAAAGTGCGGTTTTTCATTTGATCGAGCATTTTATTTATGTGGAAAACCATATATATAGTCTTTCTGAGAATTCCGTAGCGAAGCACGGGTACATTAGCTAATGTAAATATAATATGTATAGGGCCTACTGATTTCTCTACATGCCACATGCTTCTTTTTCTCCTGAGTACGTTGTTTCTGCCCTCTTCCCCTAGAAAATATTTCAGGGGAAGTGCCTCACAGTTTGGGAACCAATAAAGAAATAACCTACATTTGAGGCTCACACGGACCATTAACCCATTAAGGAAATCTACTCTACTTTCTCTTACTAACAAAGAAGATAATGAAACCATCACAGTCGTTTATTCGAATACTGCAGACACGACGAACAGTTTCATCCCCAGTACAACACAGTGAAGCCTCTAGTAATTCATTCGTAGGGAGTGTGCAAGCTCACCAGAACATTTACAATTAATGTATGTTCAACTACCTTGGACTACGAGATTGACAACTTTATTGCGCCATAAATACTATTTTGTGCCACGTGAGTTGGCAGCAAACCGCAACATAGCATAATGCACATTGCGTTACAACTAACAACGCAATTGACCGCACGTCTAACTAGAGGCACCGTGGTCTTTTATGGCTCTAATTGCGCTTTCATTCCCAATTAATTGGACACTGTAATAGGTCCATACACTGGACTAATATATGCGGCAGAGACAGCCATAAATAATGAACCACTGAAATATACCTGTGTAATTAGTACAATGAGAATGCTCACAAACCCTACACCTGGCAAAACACAGAGAAACTGACAATCTGATAGAAATAGTCAACTTAATCCAAGTGCCTTTAGAAAAGGGTCAAGTAAGTAACACAGGAGTTTCTTCTTAAACAAAAACAATCTATCCTACAGTTTTATGTGACTGTTGGTATCGTGATCGAAGCAATAGCACCTCTAAATTGACGTGGAATCCGAAACAGAGGAACGTCACTTTTCATTTCAAAAATTCCACATGCAATGGCCGGGATTGGAACCACGCCGTCTCAGTAACACGCCAGTGACGACTATCATGCCCCCGCCTTTTCTTTCTTATCCTTCGTCTTTAGTAACTAGTGGAACTAGCTCAAATAAATCAAATAATCACAATGTTTAGAACAGTCACTCATGAAAATCCTTATTCACTTTAAATTATTAATTTTAATCAGATGATGAAGAAATGGTTCTACTCTTCGAAGAATGAAGGAAACAGCAAAAAGAGAAGGGCCATGAAGGGCGTGAAAATGAAACCCAACCTAGGCTTTGTACACCTAAGTAATATTAACGGCGTCGAAGAGAACAAAGTGTCACCATAGAAAGGGTCAATGTGAGGGGCCTAGCATAAGACAGGGGAAGCAATGTCAGACTCAGCTACGAGCTCCATAGTCTCAAGAGTGAGAGTCCCTGGGAATCAGCTCTTACAACAGACAGGGAATAGAGAGGTTGTAAGCAAGCTTGATGTTTTCCTTCACTTTTGATATCGTGAGCACAACCATGGGACGACGTGTTTTACAAGGAATTCGAGCCACAGGGACCTGACTTTTCTTCTCAAAAAATCCCACGTGCATTTTCCGGGATTCGAACCGCGGCCTCCTTGATGAAAAGCCAGTGACGATGCCACCCCTACCGTATGTTGATATATTTCATCCCCCCACTTAAGATACTTGGTTGTCCCGAACGAGCTAATGCTGTTTTGGGTCCTTACAAGGTTGTAGATATACTGGTTTTAGCATTGAGAGATGTCCTGCAACCGGTGTCTCAAAAACACACGCATTTCGAAACAAATGAGTACCAAAACAAAGGAGAGGTTCAGTAAGGTTGGGTTGTTTAACAGGACCAGTTTCAAACTACAAGGTCTCGTCACCAAAAGACCTCTCTGTGTCGGCGCTCCTTTTATACAGTACACGAGTCTCATGCGGCATCACTGGCGTTTTATGTCCAGCGCCATCTGTTGGCCTGTGTGTACACTCGTTGGGTGTCAATGAAACCCTATGTCATGTCCAGCACGTGTGGCCATTTGAACCCGACGTGTTGCTGTCCAGCGCTATCTGTTGGTAATTTTGCGTACTTTATTTTTGTGTCAAAATAAAACCACGCCATGTCAATCATATGTGTCAATTATTACCTCCCTATCTCCAATATTCCGTGAAGTATTGCTTCATCATATGGGAACGAATTTTTGGGTCATCCTGTATAAAAACAAGGCCAGCACTCCTTTGAATGAATAAATGTTCGCCGGACAAGTTGGCCGCTGTGAGCTTGCATCGAGGAGGTAGAGGGTTCAAAACCCACTGTCGGCAGTCCTGAAGATGGTTTTCCATGGTTTCCCATTTCCACACCAGGAAAATGCTAGAACTGAACCTTAATTAAGGCCACGGCCGCTTCCTTCCCGCTCCCAGGCCTTCCCTGTCCTATCGACGCCAGATTCGATCCTGGCTCAGTCCGGTGGTATTTGAAAGTGCTCAAATACGTCAGCCTCGTGTCGGTAGATTTACTGGCACGTAAAAGAACTCCTGTGGGAATAAATTCCGGCACCTCAGAGTCTTCGAAAACCGTAAAAATAGTTAGTGGGACGTAAAGCAAATATTATTATTATTATTATTATTATTATTATTATTATTATTATTATTATTATTATTATTTCTCATCAAACGGTGGGTATGTCGTGCAGCGTCGCACAGAGAGTACGCGACAGGGGAGTTAGGGGAGTTGAAAAAACCTACGGACGCCACGGACCGAGCGTTGTCACTGGCCAGAACTTGTGCAGACCTACATTAAATGAAATGGCGTATGGCTTTTAGTGCCGGGAGTGTCCGAGGACAAGTTCGGCTCGCCAGATGCAGGTCTTTTTGATTTGACTCCCGTAGGCGACCTGCGCGTCGTGATGAGGATGAAATGATGATGAAGACGACACGTAGACCCAGCCCCCGTGCCAGCGAAATTAACCGATTAAGGTTAAAATTCCCGACCCGGGACCCTGTGACCAAAGGCCAGCACGCTAACCATTTAGCCATGGAGCCGCACAAGACCTACATAATACTCATGGAATAGCTTTGTTTTGTGTCAGAGCACCGGTTAATAATAATAATAATAATAATAATAATAATAATAATAATAATAATAATAATAATAATAATAATAATAATAATAATAATAATAGTAACCATTAATAACCCCAAATTTTGGCTCATTATAGTATATGGGATCAAGTGAAAAAATGAATGTCTGGACCCTCCGCGATCAGCGCAATCAAGCAGGTATTACCGCCGCACTCAAACTGTTACCATGCGGCAAGCATTTGATATTATTCATCATTGTTGACGGCCAGGCCTTTCGTACATCTACATCAATCACAAGCATGGTTGCGATCCTAGTAGCCGCTGAGATAAGAGGCTAAATCACATGACAGCTGCACGTCTCTCTCACGTCGCTATTGTAAATATTAGGGAAACGTGAGAACGACATCAGCCTTATACAATGAGCATTTTAACTAGTCTCCGCATCATCACTTCCTAACATCACATCTTCACCAGAGAGGCTGCCTAAACAGTTCTGCGTTCCCCTTCACTGCGAATTATGAAGATGTGGAGACCTAGAGAAATGTTATAAATAGTGTTGTAATTTATATCAAAATATTTACAGAAAGTTTGAAACTGAACATTCAATTCACAATAAAGTCATATACTTTCTTGACATCCATGTTTTAATAACTAAGGATATTAGTTGCGTGGTTATGTTCGTAAAACTAGGTTCATACGATAACAGTTTTGATACTTTAAATGTAAAATCTGAAATGCCTAAGCCTCCTTCAATTCAATAAAAAATTGGCCCAGCAGGTTCACATCAAAATAATGCTTTGAAGATGCTCAGCTTGCTCTCGTGATCCTCCCCTCGAACTGTAGGATTAAGTCGGCTCTGATCGATATATATTCTGTAATAAAAGAGGAGAAAGGCACTCAATAGTCTTAACCTTTCAAACCTACTTCGGCCATAAAGAGCGGCTCATTAGCAAAAGAATTACACTTTAGATGGAGGGCAAGTTTTACGCTAACCTCTGTAAAATAGGGCTTAAGGGAAATGATTTTCTGTACTCAGAATACTGAAGATATAAGATAGCAGAACAACTTGCAACTTTCTCTGTCATCAGAACATCGCTGGTTCAGTCACAATGGATGGTCTGGTTCAAATCTTATTCACATCACGAATTTATTTTTGTTTTTGTTGTTCTTTCTTCATTTTAGGGTTTGGGACATGGCATTTATTAGACACATACGCATGTTGCAACACTTATTTAGAAGCCGTAACTTTTAAAATAGTTGGGGATTATTAAAATAACTTCGGCTTTTGGACCTCAAGCCATCTCCATGGTGTAGGAGTAGCATGCCTGCCTTTTACTGGGAGGACCCAGGTGTCGCTCCGGCCGATCAAGTGATTTCAATTCTGGACTGACGGCTGGTACGGGGTTAACCCAAACCGAGAGAGGACCCTGATCATTATCTCGCACAGAATATATCAAATGTGTGCATTTAACGTTAATCATAGTTACCATATTTAAAAGGTTTACACAATCATCGTCCAAATAATTCAATGAAATTTGAAAACTTATTGCTAAATGAAAAAATATATTTACAGTACGGTAGTAAAACAAAATAGAAACTGAAAAAAAAAAAAAACCGAACTTGCTAAGCGTATTCGTCCCAAACTGTATTCAGCCAGGAACGTAACACCGATTCAAATACAGAGAAGCATTTCTTTGGAGTCGTTATCAGCACTACTGCATTTACCGCGACGTCGAATGCTAAATGGGACAAACATCCCTCTTACCTGTCTCCGCTTGTCGCCGCCCTGAAATATCTGGAAGAGAATTTGTAGACTACCCGCAAAACGGGAGAGTTGGAATAGTAGCCTAACTGCTGTAAGTCACGGCGCTGGTATTTCAAGCCATATAATACTTTCACAGTGAACACTGGTATACACTACTCACGTCTCCACAAACATGACTCACATCTTTCTCGAATTAATGCATAGTGTAAACATTTCTGAAACGGGGATATGAGTTGAACAAACCAAGATTAAATACACCTTTAAGTACAGAAATGGACAGAAAAATCAGACTTCTTACAATACAAAGCCAGAACATAATGAAGGAAAATCATGTAAAAGAGAAACGAGAGCGAAAGCTGTCGTAGCTTAGAATTTCCGGGTTTTTTTTTTTTGCGTCGCACCGACACAGGTAGGTCTTATGGCGACGATGGGACAGGAAAGGGCTAGGAATGGGAAGGAAGCGGCCGTGGCCTTAATTAAGATACAGCCCCAGCATTTGCCTGGTGTGGAAATGGGAAACCACGGAAAACCATTCTCAGGGCTGCCGACAGTGGGGTTCGAACCTACTATCTCCCGAATACTGGATACTGGCCGCACTTAAGCGACTGCAGCTATCGAGCTCGGTAGAATTTCCTAAGTGACCTAGGGAACTGAATAATGCACAAGACCCACGAATCGATGTGATAATCAGATGTTCTTGGATGGATTTTAGTAAAAGGTTTGATTTTACGTTTTTTTTTCTACCAATAAGGGATTTCTGAGAAATAGAGAATATTATGAGTTTGTTTCTCTCGACCAGACGGGAGAAAATGTTTCTTTTAACGGTATCACCAGGACACATTACTCGCTTAGATATCGGTGTCGATCGCTTAGAATCAACTGACATCGTATCGAGAAAACTCGGTCAAAACTTATTTGGGACGATTATAGATTCTAAGTAGAACATGAAGGAAATGATTCAAGATTCTCGAATAACAGAACTGTATGACGCGTGGTTAAAACATCATGTGCCGACGATGACAAAAGCTCTTCATTCCGCTTGCGATGCACTTTCGGGGTTATGCATGTCTCCTACGAGGCAGGACTAGCAGCCGTCGCGGGCCATGAATTATGGAACGTGGCATGGTTCAATCTCAATATTGAAGCAGCGGCAGAAATAAAAGTGAATGCTCTCCACAACTGCTGCAGCACTCAGCCGGACAAGGGTAACATCAGGCACGTGATTGGATATACAACTGCTTTTACCAAACAAGTACTTCAACTTGAGTGAAGCCCCGTTATACTACCACTTACTCAAGTCAAGTTTCAATAGCTTAAGGAAGACGGTCACAGATAAAAGAGGCGTTAGTAACCTACCGAAACGCCGTGCTTTGAAAAGGAGCGGTAGCTATTTCGTCTGCCCCACGGTCTAGGAGTAACGAACCTGTTATATAGCCAGAGGCCCCTGGTTCGATTCCTCACCAGGTTAGTGATTTCTACGTGGATCCGAGAACTGGTTCGAGGTCCACTCAGACTGCCTACGAACTACCTAAGAACTACTGAAGAGCCACTGGCAGTGAGCTAGCCGCCCCGGTCTAGAAAGCCTAGAATAACGTCCGAAATGATTCGTCGTGCTGACCACTCTATGCCACCCAAGTAGGCTCTGCAATCAAGGACGAGGTTGACAATTCGAACACTTTTGTAATTTAATGCATAATGTTCAGCTCTTGTTTGTTTGGTGGAGGTTTCTGAACAAAATATGCAAAATACGCCCACCACCGTATCCCAAGTGTCGTCAAATTTTGATGCCCCACAGTAACCAAACCACGCATTTCCAGACATGGGCCCCCTTTAAATACGAAAAGTTTGTCGCACCATATAACATACTAAGAGTTGTCGGTGTTGTTTTGAATCACCCTGTACATCATACGACCTTATACAGTCGCTCAAAAATGCACATGGTAAAGTTCCTCGCAGGAAAAATTGAACCTAATGAACGTAGGTTTATTTAAAATAAAGAAATAAATGTGCTAACTGGATTAAAGCCTCTAAATGTATTTATTTAATAAAGCCGAGCTTTCCGCCAAATTGCACTGGCCTTCATCAGGGCATGTGACGGTCTGCCTCCGACAGTGAGCAAAGAAATTCTTCGAAGGAACGTGGAAGTCATGACCGTACTATCCACGGCCTCCCCACTAACTAAACCACAGCACAGCGCGACGATCTCTGAGTCTAGTTAGTGGGGAGGCCGTGGATAGTACGGTCATGACTTCCACGTTCCTTTGAAGAATTTCTTTGTTCACTGTCGGAGGCAAACCTTCACATCCCCTGATGAGGGCCAATGCAATTTGGCGGAAAGCTCGGCTTTATGAAATGTAATATATATAGTAGCTTTAATACATTTAGCACATTCATTTCTTTATTTGAACCTATAGATATGTTTGTTGTGGGTATCCACAGGGTTTGTATCTATATGGGAGGTAAATTATATTTTGATAACAATTGATATTAAGTCTGATAAAATAGTAAATGCGAGGGACATGATATACCATGCACTCATTTCTTCTTTGAGCGACTACACACTGCACTACACCAATAACCAAGAAAATGCATCATAACGTAACGCCCGTTAAAAATACACAACAGAATTAAAAGCGCATAAAAGTAAAAGACGATGCATTTCTACTACTTCTATTATTATTGTTACGAAAATATTATGGAGAGCAGAGGTGAAAGAAGGTGCGGGCATGAATGGGTGGATATACGAAAATCGAAAGATTGAATTAAAACTTTAAAAATTGGCAGTTTTATTAATTTTCTTAACATTGCCTCCCTTTTTCCCCTTTTCCTTTCAGATGTTAAATTTTAACAAAACAATTCGCTAAGCGAATAACAAAATCTTAATAGTTTGCCAAGTAATTAACAATGATTTACAAATTTAGCTCGTAAGCTTGAAAAACACTTTTAGAGAGGTCTAAAATAATCAGGGAACAATTGCACAGGCTGAGCTTGAAACTCCTAATTACAAATTTGACCTGAGCACTACTGCTCTCTTCAGTCACTAGTCAAGGAGACGGATTTCCCAATTTCTATTAAACCACTAGGAGACAGAGTATCCAAAATATATTATCTTACAAGAGCACATTTGCTCCACAAAATTTATCTAAGAGACTACTCTCCAAAAATTATACTATTCGAGCCTTCCAAGGCACCATTCAACCTTTACACTGATGGGAAGAGCGTCTTTGCTCTATAATTTTACACTTAGAAGTCTATTTTCGAAAATTCACACTTTCCAGGCCTATCAATGACACAACCGACATTTAACAAAATACACTAACGTTCACTGTCTTATGCGCTCAACAGTCACCAAAATGGTGAGAAAACGAACACTTGCGCTCCTTAAAATTTACATTAAATACATAAAACCCTACTTGGGCTTATGGCCCTACGTTACAGAGGCTAAACCTATACTACTGAGGTGACTAGATGGAGGAAAATGTTTAAGTTACAGAAATTACAAGATAGAAAAGGTTACAAAGATCATAGTCACCTCACAATTAAGTTGAGAGGGAACACAAGAGGGTACGTCATTCTCTATTCCCTGATTTCGGTTAAGTTCTATCGGCTTGTTTGAAATTTACATTTAGAATTTGACATTTACATTTTAGAAAATAAGTTACATTACTAAAAATCTGAAACCTTCCCCTCGAGCTAACTTTGAAAGACTATCAGATTCTAAACTGGATCTGCCATTACCTTGAGGTGGTGGACCTCCCGAAGATGGACAAGGCGCCCCCGCCTCTCTTACGAACTCACACTAGATTTACACTGGAGCGATCACAAAGACAACCTGGTCCGAAAAGTGCCAGCTTTTATAGTAGAGGGGAAAGTTCCAGAAAACTCTGGACTAAGGCCCTGACACACCCCCAATTCTCACTGGATAATCCAATAAATACCAGAAGGTTTTGATTGGCCGAAAAATAAATGTACACTTTTTTTCATTTGCCAACATCTTAAGCTGGTGGGAAAAGATAGAAGTGTTGTAAACATTAGCACACCGAAAACAAAGCATAAACAATTCAGTTTAGGAAACCTTAACATACAAAATTACTCCAGATTTTAATAGTTCATCTTCACACCAGAGGTCACAACATAAGTTTATGGTTGCGACATCTATCAAGAAATGTTCAAACTTCTTGTAATAGTCGTTTCAAACTTCACTTTACAGAGGGCCCTATCCACGGCGCTGTTCTTAAATGCACGGAGCGGATGTACCTCCGGTAAAATGATTATTATTTAAAATATTTGTGTTATGTGTATTAGTATGTATAAGTTAGGTAGTTATATACTCTTCTAGTGGTTACGTATAAGAGAGGGCCTTGAGCCTAACTTCACCAGCAATAAAGGCACTATCTATCTAAGGTCGTACAGTGGATGCATATCACCCCAGGATAACATAAACAGTCTTTCCAAATATCTGGCATTTGGAGATGTCCTGAAATCTAGTACTTGAGGCCTGTTCGCTTCAACCTGAATCCAAGCCTCTGCCAAAATACTGGTGCATTCTGAAGCAAGAATATCACGGGGTTCACTCGTCAATCTCAGAAACATGCTTTACCTTGTCATTAAACCGCCTCATTTTACGGATTTAGTATACCCTGAGCAATTGTCACCTAAAATATCCTAAACAGTTGGTTTGGCTTTCTTGAAGTAATAAACATTGTTTCAAGCTGAACCTGAAGCTATTTCAGCAATCTAGGCAGCGCGCTTCCAGAAAAGAGGAACTCAGACCAGTGAGTGCGAGCTACATATGCTTCGAAGCTGTAGAGAATTATTGCATACAATCACGTATATGAGGACATGAAGAACATTTACTGTTCAGTACTAAAGAGAGACAACGTGAAACGAAAATTAAGTCTAGCACCTGCAGCAGTGCCTTCAATGAAATATGCTTCAATGGCGCCGTGTTCCACTGAAAGATCTCACAAGAATAGTTTGCGATATAGGGGGAAATCATTCACGCCAAGAAATTTGGGCATGTATGCAGTTGCAGCAATTCCAAATAAAAGGATCAATGAATGTTTTCTATGTGTATTCCTAATGTTTAGCTTGCTGAAGAAAAAAACTGTAAAAATAAGTTTAATATTCATCGTTGGTATTCTCTACATATTTCCTTTCCATACTTCAGCTCTCCTGGTGTCTTTCGTTATTTTATTAGTTTCTATTTATTTCTTCTACCACATTCGTCCCCGATTCGTCTATATCCTCTAGGTAACTTCTCATGCACACGCAGTGTGATAAAACATCTTAATTGGAGCTTAATGTTGTCGTCAACTCCCGCTTGGAGCGCTGTGCCAGCTTACAGCGAGCCACCTGGTGACGAATGAGCGTACCACTACAGCTCCAACGGTAATACATTCTTAAATTCAAACGCTCATTACTGTAGAAGCCTTCCTCGTGAGCAGTCTAGATTTTCTTCTGAAGACGCGGAGCAAAGTTCTATGTGAAACCTAAAGACTTTCACCTTGTTTCCTTGACACGGCGCAAGCCCAAAACCCCATAATAATCATGTCTACAAGTTAATGCATAAATCTCAAATATTAAGAAAATCGAACATTTTAGTGATTTAGGTATTCTTCCATTGTCGAACAAATTATAAATAAACCTATTTTAGGTAGAAAATTAAAAGGAAGGCTCACGCCATCTAAAATTATAGGCCCCAGTGATCAGCCACCATACAAACAATTGCAGAGGAAATGACAGCACGTCCTCTGGTCTCCAAATGAGTAAAAATGATAATTTCCTTCACGAGTTCTCTTACTCATTTACCACGATGACCAGCTTTTGTTGTTGCTTGCAACATCATGTTTAAGAACCGCGAGCACTTATTGTTTGTGGAGTCTGACATAACCCATTTCTGTCTCCTGCGGCTGCAAAACTGCGTTAAATGTAAAAGGCACATCGACATTTGTAAATGGTAATGAAAGTATACAGAATTACTCATCCTTCCTACAGGGGTGTCCTGCCTGTCATATCATAGAGAAAGCCACGGCAAGACATATGGATGGTCTTATGTTTAAGAGACTATGCGGTATTTGTACTCCATAAGTAGGAAGTAAAATACAGACAAGATGATAATTAAAAATTTTAGTGACGAAAGAAAATTTGCTTTTCAGTGTTCAATGACATAACAGAAAAATCAGTTATGCTAAGAATTATTTCATTTTTGCTTGTCTGATCAATAAACATTTGTGTTATTCTTGGCATTGATCGAAGTACTATATCAATACATGGGCTTTTCAATGTACATTAGCAACTCAAGAGTGCCGTACGATTTATGTTTACCGCATTACGTAAGTTATGAATGTGAAACAGAGAATTTCAATAGCATTTGTTCCGCAATTTCCATGGAACGCAGCGAGGTGAAAGAAGGTGTGGGCTTAAATGGGTCTATATAAGATATCAAACATTAATTTAAAACTTCAAATAAAGGTTATATGTCTTTCACAATCTATTTTTTTCTGCTAGTTGCTTTACGTCACACCGACACAGATAAGTCTTATGGCGACGATGGGACAGGAAAGAGCTAGGAGTGGGAAGGAAGCGACCGTGGCCTTAATGAAGGTACAGACTCAGCATTTGCCTGGTGTGAAAATGGGAAACCACGGAAAACCATTTTCAGGCCTGCCGACAGTGGGGTTCGAACCTACTATCTCCCGAATACTGGATACTGACCGCACTTAAGCGACTGCAGCTATCGAGCTCGGTTTTCAAAATCTCAAACTTAACAAACAATATTTTCAGGTACTGGTAATTGGATACAAAATAGAAAACCCAAGGATAGTTAATTTACAAGTTTCGCTAATGTTGCGTTAGCCAGATAAGGAGAGTTGTATCCCAATACACAGTGTTCGCGAGCACTTGGCTCCAACAGTAACAATTTACGGCCTTCCAAAGGCACCCCTCAATATTACAGTAAACTTAGAAAAGAACTTGCATTCTCTCCAACATTAACCGATTTCTAACAGCCCGCTTAAGGCAACATTACACAAAACCTTACGATCCCTGGCCTCTCTCGGCACAATTTACAATTTAACATTTCTTTTACACAGGGGTATCTATTACCCAACCTACTGGGCCTTCGTGGAGAAAGAACAGGTTGAATTAAAGGCCCAAACACAAACTGAACGGAGGCGTATACCTGCGCTCCTAGAAAATTAAGTATAAAATCCTAATTGAGCTCTCGGCACGATGGTACAGGGACTAATCCCAAGCTACTGAGGTGACTCGAATGAAGGTTAATTTAATGTATTACATCAAAGAAAAACTGTTACAAAATCGTAGTCACCTCAAACCAAGTTGAACGGGGAACTCGAGGGGGTAACGCACTCTCTATCCCCGATTTACTGTTAAAGACTTTATGAAATTTTACATTAGCCGAAAGAAAATTTACATTTTAGAAAAGGGTGGTTACATAGTTAGAAATTCGAACCTTCTCCTTGGATAAGTTTGCGGAGACAACTAGAAAGATAGAATATTGGTGGCCATTACCTGGGCTGTTGTTCTGCATGCCGAAGAATGAGGCGCCCCGCCTCCTGTCTTAACACACACACTCAGAAAGACGACGATCAATCAGACAAGGTAGTCAGAAAATCCTCAGCTTATATACTCGAGGGGATTGTTCAAGAGGATTCTGGACTAATCCGGAAATACCCTCTCAATTTTATTGGCAAATTCAAAATGAACAAGAAATGTGTGATTGGTTGAAAAATAATTGCAGAAAATTTCTGATTGGCCAGATTCAAAACTGGTGGAATGAGAAGGAAGTGTTGCAAACCTTGAAATAACAAGATAAATGAAAGTTAATTTAGTTGAGAAAACATAATAACACAAAACTTCTTTACACCAGAGTGCATGACCACAGTTTTTGTTAAGACATCTATGGAGGAAAGTTGAAACTTCTTGAAGTAAACAACCACAAAGCAAATAAATCCAGTCAGTTTAGGCAACTTCACAATAACACAATTACTCAATACTCCCATGGTAACATCTTCTGATTAATGTCCCAACTTCAAGCAGTAGCTGTTTCCCATTTGTTTGCTAGATAGAGTTTTTAAGGCGCTTCTTTTGAATGTGCGGAGTTGAGGTGTACCTCAAGGTACAGCATTAGTACATTATTGATAAAATAATTAAAAGCATTATTTTATTATTAATAAGTACTTCACAAATTCTACTGTGTGCTTTGAGGTAAGTAAATCGTTCTACTACAACTACATCCAAGTAATGGGTTCACAGACTGTAAATATGTTGTAGGAGTGAGCCAAAATGTTCTCTGATTTTCTTGAAATCATGTAATGTCACTTGGTTCTCTTTAGCGTAAGACCATCCACAAGAAGATTTCTTATGGTCTAAGATGAACATCTACACGAAATTTCACTCTCCCCGGCTTGGCGAGATAATGTGACGAGTGAGTAAGTGAATCGTATTTTGCATTTTATATACACCAAGTGATTCAAAAGATCATGCAGAAACCGAAGTACCTGATACTACTTTCGATAGTCTAGGACGAAACTCTGCGTCAGAGCAACCATGGGAATACCAGAAATAACATTTTAAAAAAGCCCTTTATTTCTTCTTCTAAACTGCTGTACAATTCTAAACTATTCAGAAGTGACAATCAGTGAAGTGATAGTCGATTGTGCACACAGTAAAGCTAGACACTGGAAACTGAATGAGGTAGACGACAATTCGAACAGCTTTAGTAAACAGCATGCAGTTTCCAATGTCTAGCTTTACTGTGTGCACAATCGACTATCACTTAACGGATTGCCAGTTCTGAATTGTTCAAAAGAATATCGAGCATTTTGGAAAAAATAAATTGTCCATTATGCCGTTCCTGACATTCCCAGGCTTGCTTTGACGCAGGGTTTCGTCCTGTAGGGGCCACTTCAGTTTCTGCCAAACCTTTTCAATCACTTACTATATCGTAAACAAATTATTAAGTGTACTGCTTAATGCATTAAAGAAATAAAATTCGTTACCGTACACGCACGCCACGTTACGCATCATCGACAGCTAATCTACAGTGGAATACAGTTCATGTATTTTTTAACAAGTTGTTTTACGTCGCACCGACACAGATAGGCCTTGTGGCGACGGTGGGACAGGAAAGCGCTAGGAGTGGGAAGAAAGCGGCTGTGGCCTCAATTTAGGTGGCCCCAGCACTCACCTGGTGTGAAAATGGGAAACCACGGAAAACCATCTTCACAGCTGCCGACAGTGGGGTTCGAACCCACTATCTCTCGAATGCTGGATACTGGTCGCACTTAACGGACTGCAGATATCGAGCCCGGTAGTTACGTTTTGTGAGGCACTACGACTTATTTCACTTTCACTACACAGCAAAAAACAGTTAATATAATAATAATCTCGATACATCAAGGAACACCAGAACTGATCCTCGATATTTTACGATACATCGATCGAACAAAGCGCTCAAAACGTACAAAGGCGCTATTGTTCAGCCAGTCAGCTACACCTCACTTGTTTCAAAGAGGCGTGTTCTTCTCGTAATTAATGAACAAACTCTCGGTTCGAGCTCGGCCTCGTACAAGCACGATCCTAATAAAAGGGCAACAAGCAACACAAAATAAAGTACTAGAAAAATATAACCCAAGAGGAAGTTTAAAAAAATAAGCTGCTGATTCAAATGTTGCTTATTTACTCTGTAACAAATTGGTGATTGTCATTTTAGACACGTTTTCCTTGAAAACATTTGATAAAGTCTGAATGATAAGAAAATGCTACCTTACTCAGGAGTACATCAAAACAATAGAAAATTCAAATATTCCTACATTTTTGTTTGCGTTTAAAAAATTGTACCTGATTTGGTCACCAGTTACCTATAATAGTAAACTGGAAGCAAACAAATTGAGCAGATATGACGAAGTCTGACAACCGAGCTGCATGGATCAATATACAGGATCGACGACAAGTCACCTTACTCCTACGTAATTATATACAGTGTAATTCAGCAGCCCCTTCCAATATCGTTTGCTACAGCCCAACTAACGTGCACATGGTTATAGAGGTGCTAATGTTCAATGAGCACATTTTGCACACTACTTTTTTTGGTTTGCTATTTGCTTTACGCCGCACCGACACAGATAGGTCTTATGGCGACGATGGGAGAGGAAAGGGCCTAGGAGTGGGAAGGAAGCGGTCGTGGCCTTAATTGAGGTACAGCCCCAGCATTTGCCTGGTGTGAAAATGGGAAACCACGGAAAACGATCTTCAGGGCTGCCGACAGTAGGGTTCGAACCCACTATCTCCCGGATGCAAGCTCACAGCTGCGCGCTCCTAACCGCACGGCCAACTCAATTTTGCACACGATTCTGAACCCTAGCGAAATGTTATATCATCCGTTCGCAAAATATGACGCCTTGAAATCACGTAGCAACGCCCTTTTACAATGTAACTATGTTAATGTGTCGTGCCTCGTGACCGCGTGTTACGAAGAGGGGAATCAATGCATAAAACTAGGTAACAGTGCAATAATTAATGTCTTAAACACTAAACAGGATGGCGCATGTAGGCCTACTCTGCTCTCGTCGTACTACCACCATATTTCCAGCAGTGTAGCGACCGAGCTCGGTAGCTGCAGTCGCTTAAGTGCGGGAGATAGTGGGTTCGAACCCCACTGTTGGCAGCCATGACGATGGTTTTTCGTGGCTCCCCATGTTCACACCAGGCAAATGTTGGGCCTGCACCTCAATTAAGGCCACGGCCGCTTCCTTTCCACTACTAGCCCTGTCCTATTGTCGCCGTAAGACCTATCTGTGTCGGTGCGACGTAAAGCAACTAAAAAAAGCAGTGTAGCGTAGCGGATGTGGTTAGGCGTTCGCCTAGCAATCGACGGAACGTACCAGCGGCAGTTCGAATCCTGCGTCGTTCAAATATTTTTGCATCGGTATGATATTTGAATATGTAAACACAGGCCAACGTTTGCCACATTCAAATAGTGAAATGGCGCTGTTATGGTTTGCTTTGTATTGCCGGGCAAAATTTGGCGAAAAGCGCTACAATAAAATTTACAAACGTGTTTTTTTAATGAGTTATACCGGATTTATATGCTAACAGCGCACAAAACGTTCCATGGGAAAAACCTGTCTCCTGACTGTCTGCAGTGACCACAAGCAGGAATTTCTTCCAAACATCAGAACTGAGCCCTCTTCTCTTGATTAGTTTATATTCACCGTTTTGAATTTTAGCCATAACGCTGTCCGCCGATTCACAGTTCAAAGCTAATGGTTAATTCAACCGTTCCATCATCCTTTTATACTTCCGAATTCCCGGCCTTTGCTCGTTGTAAACAAGGGCTTATTCATCTCTGGAAGAACCATATTGTTGTTTGCAACGTCAGTAAAGCAAGCAAGGTCATCCTCCCTAGTCAGCATACTTCGCATCGAACATGCCCTGTCGAACGAATTTGAGCCAACTCGGGCATTTTAGATTACACGTTCCACTCACTCGTAATGGTGGTTGCATATGCAGCAAGGCACATCTTGCTCCGTCTTGGTTACCCGTCGTAAGTTCGAATAATGCAAACCTTAGTACCCAGGTAGATACTGTGCCGAACCACGCCTGCCTTGGAGATGCACTTCCTTTAATTTACATTACCAAAATGTGACGTGAAACTTATAGTTTCTACTTGAAGATGGCTATCTAGTCATCTGTATTGTGATTGAGTTTGTCTCTAGCTCCCCGAGTGTTAAGTTGGTCTGCTCGTGAAACCAACAATGGATGGATCGAAAATGAGAAAATTGGGAATTAAAATGTGCTTCTTGATTGACGAATTGCTTCTATCTTGGATTTACTTGTTTCAACACTCGGCTCTCTGCTGGGAGTCATTATTCCGACTGACGCAAATATTTATGAGATTCCGCATGTGCTGCTCCCAGGTATTTCATTTTATTTCACATGCCATATTTACAAGAACAGTTCTACATGATTACATTTCCGTAGTCTTTCATTACCTGTCTTCGTGGGCTCTTAGTTAATTTATTTTGTGTGTGTGTTAATTTTTTCTTTGCTTGCGTACACACGCGCGAGAGCGGAGAGTGGTGATTACCTACCCGTTTGTCTGGGTTTGTGTGTTTGTGGGTTTTGAAACCATGCACTTCTATTTTCTCGTCGTTTTGAATCATGGTTGAGCATTGGTATATTGTATGATTTGACGCTACGGGGTTTAATCCATGTTTGTCCACGTGAGGCAATTTGGATGTCCCGGGTGGCGGGTCGACGAAAGTATGACTGCTACGATTATATTTCGATCAGCCTTGCCTATTATTGCGGCGGTCCTGCATTGTATCTGTGGTGTTCGAACCAAGCTCGTAGGTCCACGATGCACGTCACGTGCCTTGACACGCCGATCTAGTCTGTGTCGATTTTTATATTCTTGGGTCTCTGTTCTTGTCCGTATGTATGTGTGCGTGCCTGTGCTGTCTGCCTGAGTGCGGTTTATAGTACTCTGGGTATCTCGCAATTTTAATTTTTCTTTCTTTTTCTTTTCTGTTTTCGTTTTACTTGGCCGGTTTGGGCCTGTGTGATGTGCTATTATATTTTTCATGACCGATATCTGCTCTATTGTCAACGCTTGTATTTTGTTTTGTAACTGTGGCAACATCATCTTGAATATTGCTTCTGTTCCTTTGGGAGACTGTGCTTTCGCATTATTGTTGTTGTGACGCGCTAGCATCGAGTTGACGCTCGTTTGGAGCACGGGAATACTAACTTTTGATATGTGCGCGGTTCGTATTTATACGATTATATTGGCCCACTGTGGTTCCTTTGGTAACGTGTTCCAGCTCACATTTTCATGCATTTTCGGAGCAAGCCTGTATTCGAATGTGGTCGTACTGAATTGAATTGGGCGACTGTGTGCACTCTCGCCGAGAAATACAAAAATCTACTATGTTATTGAACATGGTCCCACTTGATATGAGTTTTACCTGCAGTTATGTAAGTAACTTTTTAAAGCAGCTTCCCATTTTCTTGTTTTCATCTTAATATTATGTGGTGATAAGAAACCCCATTTTTATCCATCCTTTTATTCATGGGGATTATGGGTTCTTGCCTTTCTGTCCTTCTCTCCCCTTTTTGTCTACGCGCGGGTTCAGCTCCGAACTGTTTTAGTTCGTTCCAGTCCATCCACGGCAATTTATGAAGAGAGGTAAGTGAGGTAGGTATCTGTGTTTATGTCGTGTATCTTGATGTGTTATTGTAGCGGGTGGGGGTGTGTGAATCTACAATCTATCTACAGTTATTCACAAATTATGCAGCGTTATTCAGCTAAGATGTCCACCTCAAATAACTCGTGAACCGTTTAAGATACTGGCATTCCGTTTTCACTTTCGTTAATGGAATTAAGGGGCTCACAGTTAAACATTGCAGTACCTTTCCAGGTTTTTGACAAAATTTATCGGCACACACACCTTCTTTTATGAGAACGTTGTTTCACGCAATAAGTGCTTATGATATTCCATCAAAGTTACGCTCGCAGTTACTGGGACGTCGCAGAGATCACAGCAAAGGAGAATCGGTCTCGAAATTCTCACGAAAGTCTCGAGATATGTGCCGTCAGTCTCGACAGTTTCGTGCGAGAGCACTGCCCATCACTACCAATGACCAGCCAAGAACAAAAGACACTCGGAGATTCATCTGTGATTATGATACTGCAGTAGTCACACAAAATAGGTGTAGTAGCTTTGCAAAAGTAGAAAATTCTTTGTAATGTGTTTCGGAAGAACTTGGCACGTTCTATCACAGAAATGATTTGAAGCAAACGCAAACACAAGTTTGTGCTTTCCACGTACGCAATAAAGAAGTCAAGAGGACACTGAACATTAAGTTGCATGATCAAACACTCTTTCATTGCTTTACACCAAAATATTTTGGTGTCAGCCTCGACCGGACTCGTCTTTCAAGCGGCATTACCTGAACACCAACAGCAGAATATCTTCACGCAATAACGGTAACATACTAAGATCACTAAAAGGAAAGACATGGGGCTAACCCCGCCACTCTCAGAGATTCAGCTCTTGGACTGTGCTTCTCTGCTGCTGAATATACAGCACCTGTTTGGTTTTCTTCTTCACATTCCAAAGATGTGGATATAGCTCTGAGTGAAACTTCCAGGACTGTGTCTGGATGTTTATAGACCAACATCAGTAGAGTGTCGGCCTCCGAATCCCAAGATAGCGGGTTCAAACCCGGCAGAGGTAGTCGGATTTTTGAAGGGCGGAAAAAAGTCCATTCGACTCTCCATGTCGTACGATGTCGGCAAGTAAAAGATCTCTGGTGATACATTTGGTGTTTACCCGACAAAATTAATTAAATCTCAGCCATAGACGCCCAAGAGAGATCCGGTTTACTCTGTCTGCCATCTAGCGGACCTAGAGTAAAACGGAACGTCGAAATTGACGAGCAGACAGCCAGATGGCGTCAAATCGAAATGTCTGCACACGGTAGCTGAGGATATACGATTATTATTATTATTATTATTATTATTATTATTATTATTATTATTAGTTCAGAAGATCTACACTCTGAGTGGAATTTCTCCAACTCATATTCGAAAAATGGCGGCTGCGGCATCTGAGAGGAAACGGCAAGAAAATGACTTAAGAGATCCAACTTTTTGGCCATCAACCAGCCCGACAGAGACTTAAGTCCCAAGGCACCCTTTTCAGGACAATAACAAGCCTCAAATGTTCACAAGAAGCTGCCCGTATAAAGATACGGAAGACAGACGTCAAGAACCACCTCTCAGAAAAATGGCACCAGATCACAACTTGCCATATGGAATTTGAAATCGATGAACAGGCTGACAACGGGAGTTTCACGCTGTAAGGCCAACCTCAAAACGCGGAACACGCTCAACAACAACGATGAGCTCTGCGACTGCGGTACCTCACAAGAGCCAGATCATTTGCTGGTCTGTCCCTAGACAAAGGACATAATTATGTTCGAAAGACCACCTCATGATTGCAAATACTACAGCCATAACTGCTGCTACTCACTGGCAAAATGTTATTTGATTCGGATCTGGAAATGAATGATTGAATTAATTAATGTTCGATCCAGAATTGTCACTTAATACATGCTTACCTCGCGCGTCTCTCTGTTTACTCACCTACTCAACCAGCAAGGTTCGCGAGCTGGGAATCGGACAGTAGGATTTATACAGAGAAGCTTGACTGCACCTCATCCCAGCTGCTACAATTGTCAGTGTCTGACGGAAGGCTCTCGCGTGTCATGCAACGTCCGCTCACGCCCATTTTGACTCAGAAAAAACACTAAAGTAACGGGAAGATCAACCTTTCTACTGTGATAAAAAAATATGAAACCGTAGTATTTCCCCTTTCTAGTTACAAAGGATTCCTCGTTAAGATTGATGTTAACGATTGGACGCGGGAAATGAATTAAAAATCAAGAGTATGTCCGTTATTATTCGTCGTAGGCTCAATTCGTGAGCGCATTGCTATGCAGCATTTATCTTTTTTTCTTTTTTTTCTAGTTGCTTTACGTCGCGCCGACACAGATAGGTCTTATGGCGACGATGGGACAGGAAAGGGCTGGGAGCGGGAAGGAAGCGGCCGTGGCCTTAATTAAGGTACAGCCCCAGCATTTGCCTGGTGTGAAAATGGGAAACCACGGAAAACCATTTTCAGGGCTGCCGATAGTGGGGTTCGAACCTACTATCTCCCGAATACTGGATACTGGCCGCACTTAAGCGACTGCAGCTATCGAGCCCGGTACAGCATTTATCAATAGGATCCGTATAAACGGAGAAATTTACGAATTAATTTTTAGACCTTCCCCTAAACTATTATTTCACCCAGCGTGAATAAAATTCTGTATAGGATAGATCGCAGTGCCTTCTCCCCTTACCTTAAAAACAAATGTTCATTAAATGATATTCAGCCGATTACTCATAATTATGCGTGCGTAAATACATACACAGGCTACATGACGGAAATATAGAAATTGAATTTCCTTTGTATTTAAACATGACTGACACAGAAATACGCAAAACTGTGTCAAGTGAGAGTGTATGTGTTTATTTTTAAGACTGGTTATAACCGAGCTCGATAGCGGCAGTCGCTTAAGTGCGGCCAGTATCCAGTAATCGGGAGATAGTGGGTTCGAGCCCCACTGTCGGCAGCCCTGAAGATGGTTTTCCGTGGTTTCCCATTTTCACACCAGGCAAATGCCGGGGCTGTACCTTAATTAAGGCCACGGCCGCTTGCTTCCAATTCCTAGCCTTTCCTATCCCATCGTCGCCATAAGACATATCTGTGTCGGTGCGACGTAAAGTAAATTAAAAAAAAAAAAGAAAGAAAAAGAAAGAAAGAAAAAAAACTGGTTATGCATGAGCAATCTACCAATTTAATTGTTTCTTATTAGTATTTATATTATTTCATTATTATTATTATTATTATTATTATTATTATTATTATTATTATAAAAATAATGCAATAAAATAAAAACACCGGGCGAGTTGGCCGTGCGCGTAGAGGCGCGTGGCTGTGAGCTTGCATCCGGGAGATAGTAGGTTCGAATCCCACTATCGGCAGCTCTGAAAATGGTTTTCCGTGGTTTCCCATTTTCACACCAGGCAAATGCTGGGGCTGTACCTTAATTAAGGCCACGGCCGCTTCCTTCCAACTCCTAGGCCTTTCCTATCCCATCGTCGCCATAAGACCTATCTGTGTCGGTGCGACGTAAAGCCCCTAGCAAAAAAAAAAAAACCACGCATAAACCAGCTACGGTGCTGGGTTCTTATGGGGCGAATGGAGAAGGATAGGTTACCTAGGAAAATAGCAGACTGGGCCACCAAGGGTAAGAGAAGTAGATAAGGCAAGGGCGACGATGGGCAGACTTCGTTTGTTAAGTATTTAGTGAGAAAAGCTATGGAACTAAGCAAGGCCACAGAGGTAGTTGCAAAGAGAGAATTATTGAAGGGGGTAGTTAATTCACAGAGGCTTGCAGACCGTACGCAGAAAGGCATAACAGTAACCTCTATATAAAGATTATGTAATTATTATTATTATTATTATTGCTACAATATTTATTAGGCTAGTATTATTTCCGTGCGCAGATGTTAACTGTGAATGTATGAAACTGACAGAGATTCAATTTTAAAAAGAGAAGTTCAAACAAATTTTCAAGTTCGTAACCACCCCTTCCACCCTTGAGTATGGTACTGACCAAACCTGATTGCCAGGTTAATTCTGGAAGAAGGTGGGTAGGACGTGACTAGACATTAGGCTAACTACTGTGAATGGAAGCCTTCTGCTTCCACTCATTCAAAGACCTTCACGTTCTGTCGCCATTAGCAACGCATGGATCGTAGTAGTCCCTTTTTCCAAAATATACGGCGGGCGTTTACAACCGTGTTGTTAATGGTAAAATCGACTATTCACTTCCTGCATGACGAACACTAGATAGTTGGCCTTTGGCCGATAAGCATGGCCTCGTTTGTACTGATAATGCAGCCAACCGCGAGTCCATCAGATCATACCCACATTGCCTGTTTGCCTCAGATTTGCTGTTTTATGATAACAATGTGATACAGAACTGCATGTGAGAGAGCTAGTGGTGTACATTTTTCTCCTCTCAAGTGTTTTAGGTTAGGAAGACATACTGTAAGCAATGTGAGCTGTTATTCTGTGTCTGGAGTTTACCGAGGAAAATCTTCAATGATTTACGACAAATTCCTGCATATAAATACGTTTGTTTGTGGTGGTGATGATGACCACCGTAAGGGAGAATACAATCAAATCACCAGCATTTTCGTGACACTAAAAGAAAAACTAATTCTTTGCTATAACAAGATGTAGGAAAGGGCATGGGTGAACAACATAAGAATAATGGCTAAAATAGGAATGAACTTTACTGATAGAGCTATTCCACTGATCTCTATAAATGGATGTCTGGTAGCTAGGTAGCAGTAAGCCGAATAGAAGATGACTGGTGTAGTAAGATGGCAGCGAGCGCACGGTGCAGTAGACCACGAGGAGCGCGCTTGCCTTGTTTATGCTTCGCTAGTTCAGTGACGCCAGGCCTCCTGATTGTAGTTCCACGGGTGTTCTGTACTGTGTTATTGCAATGCCCCACACATTTACAAAGGGATTAAGATGAAATACATCAATGAAAAATCACTAGTTTAGATATTTCACGCGCTGAATTGAAACCACGTGTTACTTCTGCATGTTACTAAAATATAAACAAACAAGGGAGCCATGCTTGTACTACTACGATTAACACAAATACGAATTCCTAAATGTAAATAATACAAATACATAATATATTTAAACTATCAAAGTATACATGTGTGGCAGATATAAATTGAGTACTATTTGGAAGAGGTACAACATTCTCTCCGTCAGTTCAAATAACAATATTTCCTAACATAACGTAACTGTACTGATTACGTAGCAAACAAGTAATTGTCAGCATGCCGAAGTGTACTTCTACTGCAAATTCGCAGCGAAATACTTGAATATCCAGCGAAAAACACACAGTAAACTATAATTATGCCGTTACAGGAGAAGTGGGTGTGGTTCTGGGGTTTTAAATGTCCTGTGGGCTCATATTAAATGGCTTCTACAAGCTTTAAACAAGCCGGAATTACTAAAATAAAAACATTTTCTGAAATATGAAGAATAGGGCTATTTTTGTATGAATAAAACGAAAAATAGAGTTTTGGGCTCAAAATACGAAAAATTCAGTCATACCTCCCCTTAAGAATGCATAATTTCGTGGCTTACATGTATAAAATTTACAGCAATGTTTCCAGAAACTGGTTTTCACTCGTATTGTATTACCGATCGCTAACTGCATATATTCAGCACCTAATATTTGTCGGCCGTTATTATACACTAATTTTTATTGCTATCCCGGAGATTTACTGACCTTGAAATGACGTGTCGGTGTTCCCAATATCCTTATGCTTTATGTGAACATGTCCCTATATTTTTAATTATTCCCATGCGACATTAATTGCGATTTAAAATTGATTATATTATCAATGCTTCCCTATAAGGACAGCTCTAGGATGGGTACACCAACATGGCGGACCGCGTGCTCAACTTGGCGTACTTTCTCTTGCAGCGGAGAGCTGCCATCAGAGATCCATGTAAAGAGAGAGATCAGTGAGCACAAAACAGGTTTAGGTTATGTGGTGATGTGAGGCGGCTGTAGGCGGATAAGTTACCAAGGGAAATAGTGGACTCCGCAATGGAGGGTAAGAGAAGATGGTGATGATGCTATACACTGGGTTTTTAATTATTTAATCATAAGATAGGCGTGGAAATGAACGAAGCTACATAGCTAGTAGCAAACAGAAGTTTGCGGAGGGGCTTAGTCGATTCAGAGAGGCTTGCAGACTGAATGCTGAAATAATGATGCGCATAGCCCACTCTGCCGCACAGCAACGTCACTGGTTCTCGAAAGAGCGTGGAGAGAGAATGAGATGAGATAATGGGATTCTACTAGCATCTACAAAAACGTTTCTAGAATCCGCAGAGCGGCTTCAAAACATTTTTCACTTGCGCTACTTACAAGGTCGGCTGCATTGTCCTGCCTAGTACTGATAAACCCCAACTGCGCAACAAATGTCATTCAATATGGAATAGCACAGATGACAGCAGTTCGACCATTCGAGTTCTCAGAAAGGAAACAGCTGCGGCCATTCGAGTTCTTAGAAAGGAAACAGATGCTCAGCGGCAGTTATAACGTGGTCACTGGGTACGTATTACGGGTTCAAGTTATGATTGCAATCACCCACGCCAGGAACTACTCCTTGTTTACTTCCTGTGTTCTCTAATCCATCTCTGTCGTCAGGTAAAGGAGCATGCTAAAAATAAGCAGAACGAGAAGAACTTGTATCATTACTCTTCCAGCTTAGGTGTGCCGCTAACGTAGGCTACAGCGACTGATCATACCAGGTCCCACTGTCAGCTGTTCTTGTATTTAACCCAACGTAAGACAGTCTTTGGAGGGTACAGACTGGGAAAGGGTAGCGCTGACGACGCTGATTCAGATTTTCTTTTCTTATTTGCTTTACGTCGCACCGACACAGATAGGTCTTATGGCGACGACTGGACAGGAAAGGCCTAGAAATGGGAAGGAAGCGGCCGTGGCCTTAATTAAGGTACAGCCCCAGCATTTGCATGGTGTGAAAAGGGGAAACCACGGAAAAACCATCTTCAGGGCTGGCGACAGTGGGGTTCGATCCCACTATCTCCCGGATGCTAGCTCACAGCTGCACGCTCCTAACCGCACGGCCAACTCGCCCGGTAGATTCAGAATTATTTGATAAGATGATCAGCTATGTAGGAAACGCTATGAAAAGGAACGTGATTGTAGCGGGTGATCTCAATTTTAAAATGTCAATTGGGAAGGCAGTGCGAACGACAGGAAGCATGACCAACAAATAGCAAATAAGTTAATATGGGAAGGGCATTTGATTCATAAAGTGACGGAACCACCTAGAGGGAAGAACATTCTGGATGTGGTGCTGGTAAAACCAGATGAGCTCTATAGAGAAACCTAAGTAATAGATGGTATTAGTGATCACGAAGCTGTTTTTGTGGTAGTTAGAAATAAATGTGAAAGAAAGGAAGGTATTAAAATTAGGACTATTAGGCAGTTCCAGATGGCTGATAAAACAGGCATGAGGGAGTATTTAAAAAAGTAACTATTATCGGTGGAAAACGGTAAATAAAAATGTAAACAGACTCTGGGATGTGTTTAAAGCAATTGTTGAGGAATGTGAAAATAGCTTTGTACCTTTAATTAAAGGTGGTAAGGAATGGTAAAGATCCACTATATAATAACAGAGAATTAAGGAGACTAAGAAGGAGGTGCAGGTTGGAAAGAAATAGAGTTAGAAATGGCTGTGGAAGTAGGAAGAAACTGAAGGAACTTACTAGGAAATTGAATCTAGCAAAGAAGGCAGCTAAGGATAACATGATGGCAAGCACAACTGGCGGTCATACAAATTTCAGTGACAAACTGAAGAGTAGTAAAGGTACTTTAAGGCAGAAATAGGTTGCAAGGAGGACATTCCAGGTATCATTAATGAACAAGGGGAGTGTGTATGCGAGGATTTTCAAAAGGCGGAAGTATTCAGTCAGCAGTATGTCAAGAGTGTTGGTTACAAGGACAATGTCCAGATAGAGGAGGTGACTAATAATACAGAAGTATTAAAATTTACTTAAGACAACAATGACATTTACAGTAAGATACAAAAGTTGAAAACTAGAAAAGCAGATGGAATTGATAAGGTTTCGGGGGATATGCTAAAGGCAATTGATATTGGGATATAGTACCATACCTGAAGTACGTATTCGATTATTCTTTATATGAAGGAGCGATACCAAATGAATGGATTGTTCATATAGTAGCCCCTGTGTGTAAAGGAAAGAGTGATACACATAAGGCTGAAAATTACAGGCCAGTCAGTTTCACATGCATTTCATGTAAGTTTTGAGAAAGCATTCTTTCTTATTATATTAGGCATGTTTGCGAAATTAATAACTGGTATGATAGAAGGCAGTTTGGGTTTAGGAAAGGTTATTCCACTGAAGCTCAACTTTCAGCATTCCAGCAAGATATAGCAGATATTTGGGATTCAGGAGGTCAAATGGATTGTATCACGATTGACCTATCTAAGATATTTGACAGGGTAGATCATGGAAGACTACTGGCAAAAATAAGTGCAACTGGACTAAAAAAGTGCCTGAATGGGTGGCCATACTTCTAGAAAATAGAACTCGGAGAATTAGAGTGGGCGAAGCTTTATGTGTCCCTGTAATAATTAAGAGGGAATTCCTCAAGGCAGTATTAGTGGGCCTTTACGTTTTCTTATATATATCAATGATATGTGTAAAGAAGTGGAATCAGAGGTAAGGCAGTTTGCAAATGACGTTATTCTGTACAGAGTAATAAATTCAAGAGGACAAATTGGGGCAAATATTCGTTTATAGGGAGGGGAGTTAGGGATTGGAATAACTTACCAAGGGAGATGTTCAATAAATTTCCAATTTCTTTGCAAACATTTAAGAAAAGGCTAGGAAAACAACAGATAAGGAATCTGCCACCTGGGCGACTGCCCTAAATGCAGATCAGTAGTGATTGATTGATTGATTGATTGATTGATTGATTGTGAGCAACTGCAAAATGACCTCGATAATGTTGTGAGATGGACAGTAGGCAATGGTATGATGAAAAATGGGATTAAAAGTCAGGTTGTGAGTTTCACAAATAGGAAAAGTCCTCTCAGTTTTAATTACTGCGTTGATGGGGTGAAAGTTCCTTCTGGGGATCATTGTAAGTACCTAGGTGTTAATATAAGGAAAGATCATTGGGGTAATCACATAAATAAGATTGCAAATAAAGGGTACAGATCTCTGCACATGGTTATGAGGGTATTTAGGGGTTGTTATAAGGATGTAAAGGAGAGGGCATGTAAGTCTCTGGTAAGACCCCAAATAGAGTATGATTCCAGTGTATGGGACCCTCACCAGGATTATTTGATTCAAGAACTGGAAAAAGTCCAAAGAAAAGCAGCTCTATTTGTTCTGGGTGATTTCCGACAAAAGAGTAGCATTACAAAAATGTTGCAAAGTTTGGGCTGGGAAAGGAGACGAGCTGCTCGACTAAGTGGTATGTTCCGGGCTGTCAGTGGAGAGATGGCGTAGAATGACATCAGTAGACGAATACGTTTGATTGGTGTCTTTAAAAGTAGGGAAGATCACAATATGAAGATAAAGCTGGAATTTAAGAGGACAAATTAGGGCAAATATTCGTTTATAGGAAGGGAAGTTAGGAATTGGAATAACTTATCAAGAGAGGTGTGCAATAAATTCCAAATTTCTTTGCAATCATTTAAGGAAAAGCTAGGAAAACAACAGATAGAGAATCTGCCACCTGAACGACTGCCTTAAATGCAGATCCTTAGCTCTGCTTAGGACCAATGTTTTAGCACTAGCCTCAGAATTTTATAAGCTTACCCCTGGGTATTTAGCGAGTAGAATTGTTATTACAGCGAGAGCTGTAACCCCTCTCAATTTCCATCTCTTGATGTGATCGTCCAATCCTCCTTTGCTATTTAGTAGCATTCTAATCTAATCTATCTAGTTCCTCTATTCTTGCCCCCTGGATCCTCCATTTCCTTACACTTTTTTTGTCCCTCTTCCTCTTACTTATAATCATCACCTTCGATTTGCTGCAGTCGGGGCGAAGCGTCAGGGGAGACAGGGTAGACAGCGTGTACCCTTAACATTTTGTGAAATAAATATTGTCTAGTTAATGCAGTTAGTTTTTAGAACATTAATTATTTCCACATTCGTGACGTTATTGTATTCCCCGCTTTACTTATTTTCTTCTCACTTCGGCAATGCTAAGGCTCGCGTCAGTTACACGAAGCACGTAGGCGAAAGTAGACGCTGTTCATTCTGTGTATTTTCCCTTTGATTTTCAAAGCTTTCAGATAGAGCAACACTAACGCTATCTGTAGGCACTGACTGTGGAACTATGACTTTCCTATAGCGAGATGTCTCCGCCCAGTAGACAGACTTACCAGCGTCTCTTCTTGCTCTCATTGGCTAGCATTTGGATCTCTCTTGTAAAGGTGCTCTTATTGGCTACCATCTCGGACATGCTTTTAATGTAATTAATTTGAATATACTTTATTATAAGACACGTCTAAAAATAAATTAATAATATTCAAATACAAAGTATAGTAAACTTACACCTAATAAATGAACGACAGCATCAAAACCCTTCAAATACGTGCATTTTCTTGCCCGCCAATGTTAGTTGCGGTATTATAACCCCAACGACTATTGGCTTCCAGTCTTAATAAGGTATTCTAGAGTACACATTCGGAAAAAATTGCCTAACTTGATGCTGTATATTCCGTTAAAGTCAGTTTCTATTGAACGCGCTATGAGTGCTTTCCAACGAATTAAAACGTATTTAAGGAATTGGATGACCAACCAGAGACTGTCTAACTTGGGAACTCTAGCTATAGAGAAGGAATTTCTGTGTAATCTTTGCAAGACGCCCGACTTCTAGACGAAAGTAATAGATATATTTGCCGAAATGAAGGACAGGCGGATTAAACTCATTACAAGAATATTGTTTAAGGTGACTTGTACAAACAACTATTTATTTCTTATTTCTCTTATTAAATCTACATAACAATGAAATATATTGCTATTGTTTATTTTAAAAATATGTTATTTGACAACTCCCGCGGCACATTTCGTCTATATTTAAAAATAAATCAAGTGCACGTAGGGTTATAGGTTGTTATAGGGTTTGTCTTATTTTCAGTCAATAATATACTACTGAATACAGATGTATGCGTCGAAAACAATATTCCTTATATTAATAATATGCTTGAAACAGTTTAAATAAAATAAATCTCTGTCTACCCCCTTACTTAGTTCACGCTTCGCCAATGGCTGCAGTTAATTTTCAACGACCCCTTATTTGCGTAAGCCGCTAATTTATCTAAACCTTTCTGCGATCCCCCCACCCCACCCCCCTAGTCAACGTCATTAACAGAATATCGTCTGCGAATATAAGGCCTGGGATCTCTATATTGCTCAGCGCCGGAACAGCCCAGCTAGGCCCTCCGTACCAGTCCAATATATCATTTATAAATAATACGAATAATATGGGCGATAATTTGCGGCCTTGTTTAAAACCCAGCTTGCATTCTATCGGTTTGCTTATTACATTATCCTCTTGTTTGACGCTACTATATACTCTCTGATACGTCTCAATCGCACATATAATTTTCCTGGAAACTCCCAGCCTCCCTAATTTTTCTATTAACGCTCTTCTACTCACGGTTTCAAACGCTTTCTCAAACTCGACCGATGCCAAAAATACGCTGCTTCTTTACCGAACCGTGTATTTTTCCGTTATCAACTTCACAATCATGATATTATCTATTGTTTGCCTCGCCTTCCTTAATCCTCCTTGGTATTTGGAGATTACACCGTAAATTTCAGCCCAATCCCTTACTCTACTAGCTAAGACTCCTGTATAAATTTTGCTCAATTAATCTTCAAGAGTCATTCCTCGGTAGTTGTTAGGTAAATTTATATTCCCTTTCCTTGTATATATTGGGCATATAATCCCATATTCCCATTCCTTCCGTACCTTCGCCGCATTAAAAATCCTGTTGTATAGTTTTACAATTCCTTCTCCCATATGACTGTATTTACTTATTTGTCTCCAGAATACATTGCTTATACCATTCCCTCCCCCCCACACTCTGACTTCATCTTCAGTTTCCCAATCACCCCCTAGCTTGAAGTCCGTATGTAGTTTGTGTGTATTTACTTCCATATTAGCCCACAAGGCCTGCCTTCTTTCCTTATACTCGCATTGGTCTCTTCCTCCTAATAACTCGCTAAAATGTCACCCACTGTGCATAATCAATATTGATTTTATTCAGTCCCTTCCCTCCTTTATTAATCATATTTATTCTCTCCCATATTCTTTCAACTCGATTCGTTCTGCATTCCCTGTTTATTAGCTCTGATTGGTCCTTCAACCACTGCTTCTTCCTCTCCGCGATTTTGCTTTTGTACTCTTTCCTCAGCCTGCACAATAATTCTCGATCTTTGCTTCCTCCTTTTGCTCTATACTCTTTTAATGCTCTTAACGCTGCCTTTCTGCGGATTTCACATTCCTTCTCATACCAACCATCACCTTCTATTTTTTTCCTTCTGCTGCGCTCGACGGCCTGTGCCATTCTCCTTATAAGATATTCTATTAACTCCAGCGCTCTATCTATATTATTTTCCTCCAGCGCCCTTTCCCAGCCAATTCTAATTAATTGTATCTCTTTATCCATACGTGCGTCTAGCTCTCGTTTTGAGTTCTTTGTCCATACATATTTAGTATAACCACTACCACTCTACAGGACTTTTTCTCTCTTCCTCTTTACCGTCCTCTCTCCTTCTCACCAATCTCACCCATACCGGAGCGTCGTGCGATTCGATCCAGTCCTCCACCCGTATGCTTTTGATGTTCTCTAGCAAGTCCTCTGAACTCATTACTATGTCAAAACGCTGCCCCCTTGTTCAGTAATATAGGTCATTTTGCCTTCTCTGACCCTTCCCAATGGCCGTTCAAGATGAAATTCCCGACTTCACAGAATTCTAAAAGTTTTCTACCGTAGTTGTTAATTACCTTATCATTGCTACTTCTTCCTGACACTAATGTCAACTCGCCTTCTTTACTAAACCTTGGACTTCGCTCGCCTATTCTGGCATTTCTGTCTCCACGCAAGAATATTCCGTCCTCCTCATATCTCCCTCTCCCTCTACTAACTTCTACTAATAGTTCCTCAAAGAACTTATCATTTGCATATGGAGATTGCTTGGGGTACAATAAGCAAAAGCCAAGCACACATGTTTCTCTCTCCCTGCCTCTCTCCCCATGTTAAATCTTATCGACATAACCCCTTCAATATCGCTCTCAATATCCTCTATACATTCATTCAACTCTTCTGTAACTAGCACCGCTACTCCTCCGGACAAACGGCCCATTTTACTTAATATTTTTCTTGACTTGTGTCTCACACCGTGAAACCCTCCCCCCCCCCCCAAGTTATCTCTTTGCCTACTTCTAGCCATGTTTCCAAAAGTGCTACGATATCAAAACTTCCTATTAAATTTTTCATTTCTATATTACCGGTACCTATTTTACCAAATACACCTTCAATATTAATAATAATAATAATAATAATAATTGCTTTACATCCCACTAACTACGTTTACGGTTTTCGAAGACGCCGAGGTGCCGGAATTTAGTCCCGCAGGAGTTCTTTTACGTGCCAGTAAATCTACCGACACGAGGCTGACGTATTTGAGCACCTTCAAATACCACCGGACTGAGCCAGGATCGAACCTGCCAAGTTGGGGTCAGAAAGCCAGCGCCTGAACCGTCTGAACCACTCAGCCCGGCAACACCTTCAATATTAACAAAGCCTATCTTCCAGTCTAGTTACAGTCTTTTTCCCTACCTTCCCAATTGCCATCTTTATTCTTGCTCCCCGTCCACCCTCTCGCTCTCAACTTCTAACTCCCTTCCATCACTGTTTGACGCTTTATTGTCATCCTTCCTCTCCTTATCTTCTAAACCTTTATTTATTTTCCCCCACCGCTCTTTCAGGCTCTTGCTTCTCCCCTTAATCATAATGTCTCTCTCTTTCTTATCTCCTCTCAGGTCGGCAATCACTGTATCCGCTCTTTCTTTAGGAACACCATCTGCTAGCACTTCCTGAGCTTGCACACTTCATTTTTCACTCACACTATATTGCACTGCACTAATTTCTTGCCTCGACGCTTCAGCCATCGTTACCACGTTTCTTCCCTCCTCTTGGGCGTTCTCCTGCCTGTCCCTTGGCCGCTTCGACCGTTCCTCTTCCTGTTTTAGCTCTCCCTCCATGCCTTTTAGTTTTGTCACAGACCAAACACGCCACCAGACACATCTGATACCACCAGCCTTTGATCCTTAATAAATGCTTTAAGACCTTGGTGTCTAGCTCTGCCTAGATGGTTTTTTTTAAAGTTTTTTTTAAGGATTTTCATATTCTCAGTCCCTTCTCTTCCCAAGTTTTTGTTTATCCAAATTCTTTCACCTTGTAAGTTCCTTACGTTTTTAACACTATTTCTGTAATTATGGTTGACATTAACATCACTTTAACGTTTCACTTTTCCTACTCTTTCAACATCGTCTATATCAACTTCACTAAAGTTAATTTTCAGTTTATTTTGTACGAGGTCTACCACTTTATATATATAAGATTCACTCCATTTTTCACTCCGTTCTTCTGTAACCCATAGATGTATATACATTTCTTCATCCTTTCTTGGTTAACGTTACCAAGCTCATTCCTTAGAGAAGCCACCTCCTTTTCCTGATTTTCCACCTGCTCCCTTAGCACTCCAGTTGCGCTCTCATTATCCTCTATTTTTCCCCCGGGACTCCCCACTGTTCCTTGAACCATGCCTTCATATCTTCAAATCCCTTAGCTTGTTCCTTTCTCATTTCCTTTACCAGTCCATCTCCAGCATGTGCTTTCACAGCGTCCTCTATCAGCCCCTCAATTCTCTCCCAGTCCTCCCAGCTCATGTCAGGGCCTGGATTCATCTCCACGCCTCCTAAAATTAGTAGCATGGTTATCACCATCACTACCATGATAGCCTCGCCCATCTTCCCCAACTCTCCCTTGTTCGCCGCATGCCCTGCCGTCTTCTTCTGCCTTCGCTGCCAGCTCCGGATCGCCACCCGATATTGCTAAATGCCAATCGTGTTATACCGCACTCGCCTTTCAACACATCCACTCTGGTTGCTTGCTCAAGTTGTACTGTGCCTTCGATTATAAATGAAAGCCTTAGGAAGTAAAATACTCTAGAAAAAGAACATTGCCAACAGTGGCTGATTCAGAACATAGAACAGAACAAGATATTCTGCTTCAAAACACGTTTACATTTCTTAGAACTGTGTATTATGAGACTAGGTTCTGTTTTAACCCCTTCAGTCCTGATTTTTTCTGTTTAGAAAGAATATTTCTGACTGGCTTTTGATTTTAGGTCATACTGGGGCTGTACTTACAAAATTTGGTTGATGAGAGACCTTCCGTTAAAAAAATATATAATGTACAGTATACTGTACATTTGGTATCAAGTGTTGCTGAATCCTAAACTTTTACCTTGGGATGGCAACCTTCTTAGGACAGGATTTGGAGGTATACAATGTTTATATTGTACTAAATGGTAAGCTATACATTCCTATAGAACTGAAATTATCTATTTTTGAGATTTTAATTGTTTACAGATAATTATTTACAAATATTTATATTTTGTTCACATGTTACCGACAAAGAGATGCTTCATAACAATTCACATTCATTTCATTGCTTATGAAATGCTGCAAAGCAGTTTCTGTTCCTATTTACACAAAGATGTACTCCACATTTTTCTGCAGATAATGTGTGATCGCTGGGTGCAATTAATTTTCTTGCATCGAGTAGGTTCTTTATTGCCATCATGCTCTGGTAAGTGATCAACACTATCCGTCCGCACTTCCCTCTGTGGTCTCGTCTCAGTTGTTTGTTTTTTATTAGTTGAAGGTGATCTTACAGGGCTTGTAGATAGCCTCCCTCTTTTGATACCCTTGAATTGGTTATCAACTTTCACAAAAGCTTCAGTTACCCTAAGCCTGAAATCTAACAAATCCATTATCTCCTTCTGTGCCAACCCAGCATTTCTAGCATTTGGCTGTACTCCATCACTCAGAGAAAACAAATATTTTTGTACTTCAGAAAGACGTGACATACAAGCCAATCAAACCTGAGGAAAGTAATTAAAGTTTTGTTTGGTTTGCACATTGTTATGGGAGCAGAATATCAGGCCTCTGTGTCAGGAAAATATCTTCAACAGAAAGTTCAGCATCTCCAGAAGTACCAGTCATCTCAACATCAGCTCCTGAAACATATCGCAAAATAAAGCTATATTTTAATAATTATTAGCTAAAAATTTGGGCAACTCAGTTTGCCATAAGAGTACTGGAGTTTCATAATGTGTAATAATATTGAATGTGATAACGTACCAATGCGCTGTATTTGTGGCTGGTTTGTGGTTCATCCTCATCATCACTGGCTAGTTCCTCCACATCAGACACATCTCCATTCTCCAACAACTTCAAAATCATATCAACGTCACTTGGGTTCATTTTCATCCTTGATGTGCCTGAATTTCAACAAAAATATATTTTAGGGAACTCAGAGAACTAAAACAAAGTTTCTTTTTACATTCCTAAGAGACAATCTAGAGTATACAACACTTAATCTTCTTCTATATTACTAGAAACTACCAGGTATATAAATAAAACTTTGTGAAAGATAATGAAATCAGTCACACTATTTGCAACACTTGGGACCCCATGTACAGTATACTGTACATGCTAATATACATGGATGTTATGAGGCAAGGGATATGAAAGACTAACTATAATTAGTATGCATATTCTATTCAAACCTTTATCTTTAACCCCCGAACAGAACTTTACCCTAAACAGAATAAAATGTTAAAAATAAAGAATAACATTTTCCCACTTACCTCCAGTAACAGCATGCTTGTCTGCCATGTTTGTTGTTTATCTTCATAATTCACTAATGTGTTGGTAGATGTCACTTCAACCAATTGAGAAACAAAGATAAAGCATAGAAGTCTCTAGCAAGATAGAGAACTCCTCTATTCACTAATAATTCTTGGTGCTATAAGCTAATGAATTTGATGTACAGTATACTGTACACCTGGACTGAAAGGGTTAACAGCAATGATATCCAGGGTCACAAGAGTCAGCCGAATTTGGTGACGCAACAGTTTGACCTACTGTACAAACGTTATGAAAGTCCGGAGAACAAACTCGTCTTTGAGGTCCACTAGCTAACTATGTTCTTTATTTCACAGCAATATCGGTCGTTGTTACACTGAAAACTCTTTTAAAAGAGCTTGTTTATTTTAAATTCAAAATATATGCTGAAGCCCTGTAGGAATCGAAACTTTAAGCAATGAAAAACCAATTTATGGATGATATCCATGGTGTCACGTTTACTCTATGAGTGTTTGGCTGTTGTTATGGTGATCTTTTTAAAAAAGTATGGCTGACTGACTGTAATGTGTGAAATTGCATTTTCCGTAATATGGTACTTCTTTTTACAGAAGTTGTGTGTTTATTATGTGAACTGAATGGAGTTACCACTTAGCAAGTTCCGATAAATAAAATGTATGTAAATAATAATAATAATAATAATAATAATAATAATAATAATAATACTTTGCCGAAATGGAGGTAAATGGGCGCCAGAGGTCATCATTGGATCCCTCAATTTAGAATATTAAGAACAAGATAATAATAAAATAATAAAAATAAAATAATAATAATAATAATAATAATAATACCTAATAATAAATGGTAGAGCATAAAAGTTTCTACTCAGGTCGTATTCACAGAGCTGAAAAACTGGTACTCTGTTGACTGTTAACTTGTTTGACTCTAATATATCTATACATTCAAAAAGAAACAAGATCATATAAAATTTTACAAATTAATATTTATCATTTTATGTAAAAATCAGAATAACCCTAATCCAACATATTATTCCCCATTTTCTTACCACCTTTAGAATAGATGGTTACTCACTCCCATAGCTTTCTGCTTCCGTGCCTGGATTTGTAGTCTCATGTTCTGGAACTCCAGAGTCGTCCTCAATTCGATCTCCCTGCGGCGATATGTCTCCGCTGACATAGTGTGCCATCCAACTTGATGCACTTGGTAATATTTATCGAGCTATTTCCGAGAGACTGGCGATAGTTCGTATGCGACCGAACTGAGACAGTCCACAGTCTACCCCTCACTTTACAACACTGGTACAATAAATATACTTACTCAAACTTCACAAATATGGGACTGGCAGCACGATACACTGACAACAGTCATGGTCTACAATCAATGAGTACGAACTGAGAGTCACCGCAAAGTGTCCAAAAATCCCTCTGAGACTAACACTTCCTATGTGTTTGTGCCTTCGCAATTCACTTTTTCTACTTCACTCTAAAGGAAATGTGCTCCGCTCCATCACTTCACCTTTTCGTAATCAGGTTCTTGGATAAACCCAGTCTGCCAAATTCATCACATGCACGTGACTATTTTTACCTCGATATTCATGTCCATGGTTTTACCCAAGATTACACAATACGCCAAGTTGAAATGTCCCAGAAAAGGCTGCCTGATTCTTACTACTAATATAGATAATGTTAACAAAGAAATACTCGAAATGACTAATTTAATTATTAAAACCCAGATATGTACACTACAACATTAGAAATTAATGTTGGTATGGATGTATGATTGCCTCCGTATTTACTTACATGGGCCGATGACCTTAGATGTTAGGCCCCTTTAAACAACAAGCATCATTTACATAATAAGCTGTTACACATTAATAATAATAATAATAATATAAAAACCCTAAACAACCGTAAGTGTAACATGGTGTTATGTCACTTATTTGTACCGATACGCTCTGCACTGTAGCCAGCAAATTAGAGGTTTCTCTCCCAACTAGGAATCCTAAATCTACTGAATGCCCCGTTATTTAATACTGCACCAATCGGTGATTAAGTTCCCATTGTGCTTAGCTGTAGGGCCATTCATCTCCAATATACACTCGACATTGGCACTTAACCTCCTATCCACTTGGAGCTGCTCTGCCCCATAACCTCCGACATGTAACCTTGGTGTGTCAAAACGTATGAAATGAATGTCTGCTTGATACAGAACACATTTGCAATAAATCGCTGTAGATGAGGCGTTGTGAACACAAAGCACGAACTCAATGCATGCACCCTCGAGTAAAAAAATACAGAAATCATTTGATTCGGACGAACTCAACGAAGAAAAAAGACAACGTTACAAGTAATTTTGACATAAAAATATGTATTCACAAATCGCACGACTGAATCGTTTTCTACATTCTGTATTCTACATGTTTTAAATATTTTCAAGGACTGAACATCTCTAATGAACAATTTAGTAAGCTACAACACAAGTTTTCTCCAACAAAACTTTCTCTAGTCACAAAATATCAAATTACGTCACTTATTCGTCGCCACTGTTATTATTTTGTTCTTCTTCCTTTGTTATTACAGTCCGGGGGTCGATGATGAAAAAAGGAAACTTGCAATGTGGTAGAGGAGCATACGCAATAAACAACGTACATCCCTTAGTTCTGCAGGAGGTATGGCGATTGGACAGGCATACAATTATTGAAGATACTGTACATATATATAATTTTCCAAGACAGAATTTTTGAGGGTCGTAAGTTTTGAGCTTTCCTTTTTGAACTTTAACTGGTATATCACATTCTAAATGTTATTCGCTTACACATGTTGGCTTGAGTAGCCGTAGGGGGAGGAGAGTGTACAGTATACTCGGAAACGCACAGACGTATAGGCTACGTTAACAAGGTGGAGAGTTGTCGAGTTCGCCCTTCGTACTCACGGCCACACCGCTCAAAATCTTCGCTCGGTTTTCTTCATTGCTTGTTATTCAAAAGGAAAGAAATGTGAATTCAGTAGAGTTGATTCACATCTCCGTTATTCATGACTCATCATAACTCAATATGTGAAATACAATTTTCGAGTGAACGGAACAAGCAAATATGAACTGATGTGTAAGTCTAAGTATTTGTAGATATTTCTATAGGAATTACTGTAACTGTCAAATTCATCAGCAAAACAAATCACAGTAATAAGAGCATACTGAAATATCAAGTGTAGCACATCCGGGGGAAAATATTACGAGATAGCGCGTCAGCAAGCGAGTTCTTCTTTAAATGTATTTCAACAAGGAATAAAAGATAATCATTTTAGAATCATATGGCACACTGAGCAAATATACTAAGAGCCGCCTTTCTTTAAATTTTTTCCAATTCTCTAATCATGTAATCGTGGTGAGGGTCTCATACACTGAAACCATACTCTTAACTTTGGTCTTACCAGAGACGAATATGACCTCTTCTTTACAACTTTACTACAATCCCTAAATATCATCATAAGAATGTGAAGAAATCTGTATACTTTATTTACCATCCCGTTTATGTGATTACTCCAATGAAGATCTTTCCTTATATTGACACCTAGGTACTTACAGTGATCCCCGTGAAGAACTCCCCCTCTCCCCCCCTCCCATCGACGCAGCAATTAAAACTGAGAGGACTTGTCCTGTTTGTGAAACTCACAACCTGACTTTTCATCCCGTTTATCATCATACCACAGTCCACAGTCCGTTTCACAACACTGTCTAGGTTCTCCTGCAGTTGCTCACAATCCTGCAACTCATTTGCAGGGAAAGACCTGCCAGAAAATATGTTGACCTTAATCTCGTAGGAAGAAGACCACAGGGAAGACCAAGAAAACGTTGGATAGAGACTGTAAGATCAGATGCGGAGGGGAGAGGATACAAATGGGAGGATGTACTGGAACAGACGATGTATGAACACAGGAGATGGCGAGCGCTTGTACACCACACCCGGGAAACTGGAGTTGGGAAATGATGACGATGATGATGATGATGATGATGATGGCAGTATAACATCAGCCGCAAAATAGCCTTATCTGTGATTCCAGTTCTTTAGTCATATCATTTATATATATATATATAAAAAAAACAAAGGTCCAATAGAACTGCGCTGTGAGATCCCCCTCTTAATCATTACAGGATCTGACAACATTTCACCTAATATAATTCCAGAGTTCTATTTTCTAGAAATTTAGTGACCCATTCAACTACTCTTTTGTCTACTCTAATAATACTCATTTTCGCCAATAATCTCCTGTTATCTACCCTATCAAAAGCCTTGGATATGTCAATAGCGATACAGTCCATTTGATCTACTGAATCTAAAATATCTGCTATATATTGCTGGAATCTTTCAAGTTGAGCTCCACTGGAATAACCTTTCCTACACTCGAACTGCCTTTTATCAAACCAGTTAGTAATTTCGCAAACATGTGTAATATAATCAGAAAGAAAGCTTTCCCAGACCTTACAAACAACACATGTCAAGCAGACTGGCCGCTAATTATTCGTTTTATGTTGGCAAGTTCGATCCTGTCTCAGTCCGGTGATATTTGAAGCTGCTCAAATATGTCAGCCCCGTGTCGGTAGATTCGCGGCCACGTAAAAGAACTCCTGCGTGACAAAATCCAGGCACCTCAGCATCTCCGATAACCACGAAAGTAGTTAATGGGACACAAAGTAAATAACATTATCTCAATATATGTTCCATTTGAGCAATCTATTCATTGCAGTACATAGGAATCGGAACTGCAACACAATCATTCGGAACTCTACCATGTCAGTCATTTCCGAGGACCATCTATTTCCAAATTATCAGTAAGGTAAAAATGATGTGGTCCTACTAATATTATCGACTATCTTCCATGAGAGGTGGGGTATATTTCACACTCTCAGAACATACTGGGATAGATTCTCCTATTAGATCTCACATGAACTTCCTTCAGTATAGGCTTTACAGAGACATTCTCTGTGAAACGAACGGTCACGTCGTGATATCTAGCGGAAGCCAATGCACTGCAGGATCCTCCAACATCAACCATGTTATGGAATACTATTTTATAAGTGTTCTTAGAATCGGTTTCATATTACTTTAATAATGAGCACAAACCAGATTCGAAAAAATAATTAAGAAGGTCTCCAGTGTTAAGAATTACTCTCAGTTCTTCACCTTTTTTGAAGCAACTTCCCCGAAAAGATCACCAGTGCTGCAGTCGTTGAGCTTAATATATGTGCAGATCCATTCAAAGGAAACTGAGCACAAAAGAAGGACAAAGAAGAAGAAAGAAATGACAGGTAAGTGAAGCTATCATGGCGCATGAGTTATGCACTTCATCTCGTAAGGCTCAATGTTCTTGATACGGGCCATATATCAGACAGGCGTACCGCACGGGAGTGAGTGCCGTATAAATCCGAAGCCAAACCAAATTACTCGCCTCCCGTGGGTCGAGCCAAGAAATCTATACACGTCTGTGTTGCTTCCCCGTCCCTTCCCACTTCTAAACAATGTAATAAGCCTCACACACCGCGCAACAAGAATCCACGACGTACCTCAAACGACACGTTTGAAAATATCAATTCCGTCCAGCAGAGGTCTATTTCGTTCTGCTCTCTGGGGACAAGTAGTAATAAAAGTTGCCGTGATGGAGGTTATGAGATCGTCGACTTTTTTTAAACCCAAAACTATTTTGATAAACATGGTACAGAACACTTTGTGACATGCCCTTTCTCACATCCACCAGTCAGCTTCTCCTAACATGTCTAATTTTCAGAGGCCATCAATTCTTATTATTGCTTATTGACATTATTGAGATTGCTAAAAACGCGTAAGACCAATTTCTGTAGATTTTCTGATGTGTGAAAGAACTCCTTTCCAAACAAAAATTCCAGCATTCTGGAGTATCTTAAAACAAATAACAGGGATGTGCATCACGTTTAAAAATATATACAGTACATATTCGCGCCGACACAACCTAGTTTTTATGGCAATGATGGGACAGGAAAGGGCTAGGGCTGGGAAGGAAGCGAACGTGGCCTTAATTAAGATTGTGTGAAAATGGAAAACCACAGAAAACTCATCAAACCGAATGCAAGCTGACAGCTGCGTGACACAAATCGCGTAGCCACTCACTCGGTATATTATTATTATCGTCGTCGCGTATAACAGTCAATGTCTTGAGTTTACCTTTTAATCAGACTATTATAACATGTTTATGTTTGTGGGGAATCACAGAGCCGGCCCCACGGTTTAGGGGTAGCGTGCCTGCCTCTTTCCAGGAGGACCCGGGTTCGTTTCCCGGCCAGTACAGGGATTTTTTTACCTGAATTACAATGCGTAATTGACTATACTGGTCGAATGGAATCGTGCTATGTTGGTGTTGGACTGCCGCAATAAATGTTTGGCTGGTGAGCGAGTAGGCTTCCTCTGCTCCGACAATACACAATAAGAGCAAATACTAGCCACAAATTCAAGGACATGACGGAAGGTTTGATCCGCTCTGTCGAAATTCCAGCCCGACATGCATTTACAGTAGATCTTAAGAAATCTAACAATTCAATGTCATATCAGTTCATTCTAGGAAGTGTTCTAACAACAACAAGGCGAATATTTTAACTTTGGTAGTATATCAGTTGAATGTTTAATATTTGTCAGCTACTACGAATAACATAAACAGAACAAACAGTAGCAAAAAACATTTTATTTGATTTTTACAAGGAAACCAGCTGAACTTTGTATAAATTGTTTTAAAGTGTTCTATTACATAACAAACATCATAAAAAAAATGTTTATTGTGTGTGTATATGTTACAAATAAAAATGTTTTATGTTGGATCTTAAGATATGGGGAATCTTGCTTTATGAGGTAGAAATCGCTCATGAAGGGAGTTGGGGCTCCAGAAATATGTACGAGTGAATATTGTACAAAATTAGGAACTTGATAATATATTGACAGGGCGGACTAAACCATCACCCGTAGCATATTTATATGTTACAGAGAAGTTGTGTGTGCGCGCGCGCGCGCGCGCGCAAAGAGTCTCCTAGAGGGATCCCAATTTGTGCGTGACTGTGCTGTGGGAACCCATTACAAAGGATAATGTTATAATAAATGCATATTTATAAATAATGTAAGGAACGCACAGAACGAGGATGGGATGAGTGCTGATCGTCAGACAGACTGCCAGGTATCTCCAAATTTATCTTCATATGATGATATTTCCTAATTTAAAAAGCTCCACTCAAGCTTTTTTTTAAATGCTGTTTGTTCAGGGCGTCGACCTAGAAAGACATTTTGCCCCTACTTGCACCATATGTGAGGAACATGCGTGTATTTTGTAAATGGCGGAAGTGTAAAGTGTTGAATGTGAGGAAAGGAACGTTAAGGACGACACAAACACCCAGTCTTCAGGCCAAGAATATTAATAATTTACAATTAAAAACCCCCGACCCGCGGGCGCGTTGCCCCCTAACCGCGGGGCAACTCAAGCTTACTCGTCTACTAATGTCATTCCACGCCATCTCTTCACGAACAGCTCAAACATACCGTTTACACGAGCAGCTCGTCTCCTTACTGCCAAGTCCTCCCAGCCCAACGTCTGCAACATTTTCAGAACTCAGCCACAAACAATCGTGTTGTTTTCCTTTTGATCTTTTCCATTTCTTGTGTCAAGTAATTATGCTGTGGGTCCCATGCACTAGAATTATACTCTAATTGATAGAAATATACTCTAATTGGGATATTCCCAAATACACGCCCTCTCCTTTACATCCTTGCTACAACCTCTCAATACTCTCATAACCATATGAAGAGATATGTAACATTTATTTACAATGTCATTAATGTGATTACCCCAATGAAGATAACACCTAAATACTTACAGTGATCCCCATAATGCACTTTCACTCCAACAACTGAAAGGACTTTTCATCTTGGAGAAACTTTCAACCTGACGTTTCATCCCATTTACCAACATACAATTGTCTGCTATCCATCACACAACATTACTGTATTATTATTTATTTTCCTTAAATTGTACATGTGCAATCTAGGGGTGGTAGATGGAGAAAGAGCAAGTCCCACACACACATGGAAGTGCCTCCACTGTTGAGGTCCTTTTGCAGCCGCTCACAATCCGGTAACTTATATACTACTCTATTCAGTATAACATCATTTTATCGGCTGCACTTACTCCAATTACCTGAGTTCTATTTTCCAGAAATTTATCCTTCCATTCAGTCCCAATCTTGACTAGACTGATAACCCTCATTTTCATCAGAAGTCTCCCACGACCTACCATATAAAAAGCCTTGGATAGATCAATAGCGACGGAGTTGATATGACCTCCTGAATATAAAATATCTGCCTTATCTATCTGTAAACGTGTAAGTTGAGCCTCATTGGAATAACGTTTCCTAAACCTGTTAGTAATTTCCCAAACGTGCTCAATATAATCAGAAAGAATGTTTTCCAAGAGATTACATGCCTACAATTATCTGCTTTACGTTTACCACCCTTTTCTTTGTACAATGGGGCTACCATAACAACTCTCCATTCATTCTGTATAGCTCCTGCATGCAAATAGCACTTAAGTATTTCAGATAGACACAACATTCCAACCAACTGCCTCAAGTATATCCCCAGAAATCTTATCAATCCCAGCCGCTTTTCTCGCTTTCAAACTTTGCACCTTTTTGTAAATGTAAATGATCAAAGGTAAATTTCAGTACTTCGCCAGTATTAGTTACCTCCTCTACCTGGTCATTACTCTTCTATCCACTATCTTTACATACTGCTAACTGAATACTACTTATTATTATTATTATTATTATTATTATTATTATTATTATTATTATTCATCTGCCTTGTCCTCGCAGAACGTTGACAATTAGTAGCATGATCTGTTTGTTAATAGATGTTCGGAACAGAGTAAGCTTCGTCAACCCCAAACCACTAGCCCAAGTTGCCAAGCCACGATGTTCTACTTCGTCAAGGACCACGTTTACCATCAGTTTTCAATTGATTACTTGTAGAAGGTGGTATTTACTGTTCCACATCATTTGACCAAAGTATTCTAGCTTCCTTCTCTTGATGGTAGTGAGAATTTCTGGTTCTTTGTTCATACAGTGCAAAACTTCCATACTGGTCATTGTAGCTGTCCAAAGTATATTCAGCATCCTTCAGTACGTCCACATTTCGAACGCTACACATGGTCTCAGTTGGTGTCCATGCCTCAACACCGTATAGTAGGATGCTGAAAACGTAGCATTGGAGTAGCCATGTCCGTAGTCTAATGGAAAGCTCACGGCTCGTCAAAAATTATCTAAATTGGGCCCACAAGAGTTGAAATCTGACGTTTAGCGCCACCGGCCAGAAAAAGTTGACGAACGCTGCTCGAAAATGATCTGTTGCTATGGCAACGATAACAGAGATGCCCCATTTAAGAAAGCTATCGCCACGTGGGTTGGATTGCTCTCAGTCGCTTTTGTATTATTCGGAGCGGTACTGTGTTACGTGTTGCTGGTTTATGTTGCTTTGTTTACATCCTGAATATTAGTTTCGTTGTTAGGTGTTTTTCTTTTAAGTTAATCAGTGGCTAGTTGTACAGTTCTATTCTCTATTCAACATGTGCATTTGTTGAAGTTATTGTCAGTTTAATGATTATGAAATATATTTATCGGCAATGGCGTGTTCTGTCTTAAATGCTGGCATTATCAGCACGAGCTTAGGAACGGGTCAAATTACATTATGCCCACATATTTGATTAAATATTCAGCCTGCATGAAAAGGGTGATATGTTGCAGATGGAGGTAAATATGACAACGCAGCTCAAATGTCAGACTCCAAATCTTCGTGGGCCCAACTACACTCATATTCATAAAAAACAGAACACCTTGAAAGTCTAGAGATAGAAAGTTATAAGTTTCTGAAAAGAAGTTCTGACCTGCTCAATTCTGCAACGGATCGCAGGGGCAAAGTCCGAGTCAGCATTAATGTGACAACCCAGGTATTTAAATGTTGCCACTCTCGCGATCCGGTCTTATCCTGCTTTGAGACTATCATGAATACCATCTTCTTTCCTACTTACAACCAACCACTTGGTCTTTTTTTTCATTCAGCCTCAAACATGGCTGGCCTCAGTGACATCATTCAGTACTTCCTGTAGATCCTGAAGTAAGAGTGTCATCGGCATACATAACGTTATTTATTATGACTCTGTTAACCACAATTCCTTGAGTCTTTCCGCAGAGAGTATCTCGAAAAATTGTCTGGACAGATGTTGAAAAGCACTGTTGAAAGAATCAGCCTTGGCGAACTCTTTTCATAACCGACACTTCTTCCGAGACAAGACCATCAACTCTGATCTCTGGTTCCAATAGAGATTACCAATAATACGGATGTCCCGCCCATTAAGCCCTAATTCTCCAAGGTTATTTATGAGTTCGTTATGGCGAAGCTTTCTCGAAGTCTATGAAACAAGCAAAAACATCGACACTGCCATCCGGGCACAAGTGGATTAATATCTGCATACTGAATGATGTGTCTCTAGTACGAAATCCATTTCTGAAGCCGAACTTTGAGGTTCCGATATTTTCCTCAAGTGTGTGATAAATTCTGGAATGCAAGACCTTTAAGAACATTTTTCAGAACATGGCTCATCAACTAATATTCATTGCAGAATTCTGCATTGGCTTTCGAAGGCTACGTTACGAAAGCTGATTTAAGCTAGTCGCAAGGAATGGTTCCAGTTCCACTTCGGTGAATACTGTTGAATAGGTCAACTAATAATGAAAGTTTTTCTTTTTAAACTAATTTCAGTATCTCAGCATATATCTCATCAGGGCCTGCAACCTTCCCATTTGTCGCTGTTTTTATAGCATACCCCACTTCTGCGCGTGTAATATCCATACTGCCACCTGCGCAAACACCATGATCCGCATGTCTGTGGTCCATGACGAGATACTGAACATAATCCATCCATTCTTTCAATTTCACTTCCGTGCTCGATAAGATATCGCCATTCTTGTTAAGGACCCCACCATTCTTGTTGTATGCATCGGTTTCTTTATTTTTATCAACATGCACACAAAAGTGTAACATGTTTTGAATTCAGTAATTCTATTTCGTTGCATTCCTCAGAGAGTTGCTGTTCTTGTGCATTCATTATTTTTGTCGCATTAACTTCTGCAGAGTTTTGTAATTTACAGGGTCTTTGTTCTTAAAAGACCTTCTCTGGTCTATCAGCTTCAGAATTTCTCCTGTCATCCAGGGATTGGTTTTCTTTTTTCCAGTATCTGTTAATTTTACTTTACTTATGTCACTGATTGCAGATTTGATGTCATTCCAGGTGCCTTGTTTTGAACTTCAAGTTTTACATGTAGGGGTGTCTGAACCTCATCCTTCGGTGAGTGCTCGAACTTTCGATTCCGACTAGAACTCCTTTTTAAATGGAATTTCTTTAGCCTGAGATTCATATGGTCTGAGTTGATATCAGCACTAGGGAATATTTTCACACATCTGATAGTTTCTGAAAAGCTTATCAATTGTGATGTAATCAATCTGGTTACTAATCCTGCTATCAGCATCATCATCAGCCCACGTATAGAAGCGACGTGGAGGTATCTGAAAGTATGTTTGCTATAATAAGGTTCTCTTCCTGGCACATCTGGACCAATCGATTACCTCTGGGATTACTTGCTCCTAATCATAGTCACAGACTTCGGCTCAGACGGTTGAAGCGCTGACCTTCTGACCCCAACATGGCAAGTTCGATCCTGGCTGAGTCCAGTGGTTATCGAAGGTACTCAAATACGAAAGTCTCGTGTCGGTAGATCTACTGGCACATAAAGCTAATACCGTTACATCAGCCCGTCGGTCATGGCCAACATTAGTATTGAAATCGCCCATTACAAAGTTTATCTCAGAGGGGTTGGCATATGACAGGTCTGTTTTGATTTTGATATAAAAATCTTCTACACCGTCTGACGCATCACATGTTGGAGCACATACCTGGATGATATTCACGAAATTGGGGCGTGCATTAAGCTGTAGTACACATACTGTATATGATATTGGTACTAATGTTTTCACAGACGTACTGATGCCCCGATGTACAATGAAATCCACGCCATTAAGGCGGCATTTCACTAGTTCCAAGAACGTCGATCTTGAGTCCATCTCTCTGATGGCGTTATAACAAGGTATCCTTGCTGTCCTTCTCATGACTGGCCCACTGAAGGGCTGCAGAGGACTTGGGGCTTGGCTTTAAGTTTGTGAGTCATGCTAATTATTGGGGATGAAATACGAGGTGGTTTTCCGTTGCCTTCCTCGCGCAGTTTGGAGACCTCTTACGCCACTATGGCTACGCTGCCAAATGTGTGTCACACCACCACAATCGATACCTAGGCTGGCGCCGTTGTACACTATAACGAAGCTGCTGTCCTTCGTCATTATGGATTCCAGTGACATTTCCTCCACTGAGGGACCATATCCCCCCTAAAGGCTCGACCGAGCCCAAGCCGTTGGCCTATTAGGGTGGTCAGATTATTTTTCGCCGCCCAACACTCGGTATTGAGTCGTTGGCTGTACGGCCTACTCCATTACCATAGCAGGATACCTGGTCAGACACTTACTCAATTCTTAATAATAATAAAAACAATATTATTATTATTATTATTATTACGTCCCACTAACTACTTTTTAACGGTTTTCGAAGACTCCGAGGTGCTGGAATTTAGTCCCGCATGAGTTCTTTCACGTGCCAGTAAATCTACCGACACGAGGCTGACGTATCTGAGCACCTTCTAATAGTAGCGGACTGAGGCAGAATCGAACTTGCCAAGTTGGGGTCAGAATGCCAGCGCCTCAATCCGCCTCATTAATGATCCCCTCATTAATGAGCTCGCCACTCCCATTGATACATTAATGACTGATAGATGCTATGAAATGAGAATGGAGAGTGTTGCTGGAATGAAAGATGATAGGGAAAAGCGGAGTACGGTACCCGGAGAAAAACATGTCGCGCCTCCGCTTTGTCCAGCACAAATCTCACATGGAGTGACCGGGATTTGAACCACGGTTACCAGCGGTGAGAGGTCGACGCGCTGCCGTCTGAGCCACGGAGGCTACATGAACCAGAGGAATGGCATGCTAAAGAAGAAAGTTTTCCAACTCCCCAGCTATTTCCCGCCAATGTTCAGTCGGGCTGTTATACTCGGTACGCAGCAGTAATCCCATCTATCGGAGTTGAGCGGGACCATAAGAAACGAAGAACATCACAACAAACAATGGTCAATGTAAAGTTATTGTTGATCAATAACAAACAATGGTCAATGTAAAGTTATTGTTGATCAGTGTTTGCGCTTTCGATATTGTAGGCCTTCTGAAATACCACTCTTATCATAGTCGGTACAGTAAAACTGAATGAAACATAAATGATCGGAAATTGTATTGTCTATAACTTTTGTTATGTACCGTAGTACTTTTCGATAGCACCAATAACATAGGTACCGGTATTTAAAAATTAAATTTTAGGCGCCTTCCCCTACACTACCATTTCATCTCGGGTGAATAAAATTATTTACAGCCTGCAGTTTCTTATTCTCCGACTCTATATAGCGGTTTTCATTGAATTCTGTTAACCCATTTTCTCGTGGCTAGGCGTTGGTATGGACTTAGCAACAAAACTACAAATTCATTAATATCTGTGTTATCAGAGCCGGTACGGTAAAAATGTATAAGACATAATTGACTGGAAATTAAATTCTATGTAACTTTAGTTATATAGTATTTATCGATAGGACCGCTAATAATATAAATATTTGAGAATTAAATTTAAGGCCTTCCCCTAAACTACCATTTCACTCGGCGTGAAAAAAAATTATTTATAGTCTAGATTGTAGCGGCTCATCCCCGGACTTTACATACCGATTTTCATTCAATTCTCTTCAGCCGTTTTCTCGTGATGCGTGTACATACATACATACATACATACATACAGACAGACAGACAGACAGACAGCCAGACAGACAGACAGACAGACAGACATTACGGAAAAGTAAAAAGTACATTTTCTTGTTACTATGGACATGACCGATACAGAAATACCATTCTTTTTAAATTCTGAGCAATGTACAGACAAAACTCTTATTTTATATATATAGATGTTCGACTTATTTTTTATTTTTTTAAACCCCTCCATGTCTCTCTTTATCAACTACATGGTTTTACCTAATAGTCTTACTTTCACAGCCTTCCTTTCTATCACATTTATTTTTAACTATGACAAAAGCACTTATACCAGCGATCACCCACAGCATTTGGGTTCATCAGCACCAAGTCTAGAATATTTTTCTAGCTGATTCCACCACTTTCTGATTCAGCCTTCCTATCCAGATTAATTCATTTACCATTTGCTGGTCATGCTTTCTGTCATTTGTATTACCTTCCAAGTTTTTAATGGAGTGTGGCCTCCGAATACGACTGGTGTAGGTTTTTCGAGTTGACGCCGCATAGATGGGGCCCTGCCTGAAATGAATTTTAATGCTGACGACGGCATTAACACCCAGCCTCCGGGCCAGAAGAATTAACTAATGAAAGTTAAAATTCCCGATCCGGTCGGAAATTGAACCCGGGCCCCTTGAACCAAAGGCCAGCACGCTAACCATTTAGTCAAGGAGCCGAACACCTTCCTATTTAACATTTGGTAAATGAGATCAACCACTACAATAACGTTCGTACCTATGTCGTTCCCCATTTATCAAATAATTCCGCATCAGCGACAGCGCCACACTTTCCAAGGGTATACCCCAAAAACATCGTTGCCTATTGTCTTTAGACATGAGCCGTATACCTAGAATTTTCGTAGTTTATAAATTCTTATTTCACCATTATGAATACTCTTCCTTCTACCGTTCTTACCCGTCCCTACAATAAATAGTCCAGTTCCGTGAGAAAATTTACGCATCCATAATATCACTTCTTTTTCAGCCATGATTCAACTCCTATTAAAATATCTGGTCAATACACATCTATTACTGGTAAATACTTCTAAAGTTTAACACAAACGACTTTATTTCATCCTTACTTTTTTTTTTTTTTCAATTTGGCTTACAAGCACTGACACAGATAGGTCTTATGGCGGGATAGGAAAGGAAATAAAGTAGCAATGACTGAGTCAGAAAAGAGGATACGTCTGGATGTGTTATGAGTTATGATATTCGGGTACGGGGAGATGATGAGGAAGATGAGATTATTACGTATACGGCTGTTAAAAAGAGAGGCACAAGGACTGTTCATCACGGATACTATTGCACGTAACATAGTTTCTGGTGGGCACATAAATCAGCGAATTATGTGGGTAGATTTAGCTGTTGAGGAATTAGGACAGGAACTGTCTCAGTGAAGCAGTGAGTGACATCGTAGTCTGGGTCAACAGCAAGGATAGGATAGAGCTAACAGGCGATTTGAATGCGAGGGTTGGAAATATAACTGAAAAATACGAACAGGTAATGGGTAAATTTGCGGAAGATACGGAAGCTAATAGGAATGGGATGCGTTTACTGGACTCCTGTGCTTGTATGAGATTAGCCGTCATGAATACATTCTCCAAGCATAAGGCTATTCACCGCTACACATGGGAGGGTAGGGGCACCAGATCCATACTATACGTACTATCATAACAGACTTTGAATCCCGGGAATCTGTTAGGAATGTGTGCATATTCAGGGGATATTCGATGATAAAGATCTGATCTGTAGTAATGTATATTCTCACAGGATGGTAGAGTAGTGAGTAGAGTACGTCGCGCCGACACAGATAGGTCTAGTAGTGGGACCGGATCGGCCGTGGCCTTAACATACATCCCCAGCATTTGTCTGGTGTGAAAATGAGAAACCACGGAAAACCATCTTCAGGGCTGCCGACAGCGGGTTTCGAACTCACTATCTCCTGAATACTGGATACTGGCCGCACTTAAGTGACTGCAGCTATCGACCTCGGTGAGATAGAATAAAAGTACAACAAAGCTAATTCAGTGAGCTCAGATGCGATCAACAGTATTTTGTAAGAAAGAAGCCAGCTCCCGGATGAAAAGTGGAAAGTTCCAAACAATAGACAGTAAACAGGTTCAGGATATAGAAAGAGAATGGATAGTACACAAGGATGGTGCAGTAGAAACAGCAAGGGAATGCCTCGGAACATCATCATCATCTGTTGACCCTCCAGGTTCGGTTTTTCCCTCGGACATAGTGAGGGATCCCACCTCTACCGCCTCAAGGGCAGTGTCCTGGAGCTTCAGACTCTTGGTCGGGGGATACAACTGAGGAGTATGACCAGTACCTCGCCCAGGCGGCCTCACCTGCTATGCTGAACAGGGGCCTTTTGGAGGGATGGGAAGATTGGAAGGGATAGGCAAGGAAGAGGGAAGGAAGCGGCCGTGGCCTTAAGTTAGGTACCATCCCGGCATTCGCCTGGAGGAGAAGTGAGAAACCACGGAAAACCACTTCCAGGATGGCTGAGGTGGGAATCGAACCCACCTCTACTCAGTTGACCTCCCGAGGCTGAGTGGACCCCGTTCCAGCCCTCGTACCACTTTTCAAATTTCGTGGCAGAGCCGGGAATCGAACCCGGGCCTCCGGGGGTGGCAGCTAATCACGCTAACCACTACACCACAGAGGCGGACTGCCTCGGAACAACTGCGTAAAAAGATGCGGGAAACCGAACATCTCGGTGGAATTATGAAGCGAGGGCGGCTTGTAAACGTGAAAAGAAGGCGTATCAGAAATGGCCTCAAACAAGTACTGATATAGATGTACGTAGATAAAGGAAACAGAGTGAATCCAAGAAGTCACGGGAAGATTTCGGTATTAACCTGGAAATGCTAGGTCAAGCTGCCCGGAAACCTTTCTCGACAGAATTAATGAATCATAGAAATGGAGGGGAAAAGGTAAATGCATAGTATTTTGGGTGAATCAGGTGAACTCATAGTTGAACCAACGGAATCACTGGACAGATGGAAAAATTATTTTGAAAATCCTCTCAATGTGAGGGGAAACCTTTCTTACCCAGTACCATGCGTTACATATTTTGGAGAGACTGTACGTTATACAGTCAAAGTAATTATTTCCCAACCTTTTGTGTTTCGTAGAACTCTAGAAATTATACCCTGGAGAACCACGGCTGCCTTACACATGTTTAACATTGGGCAGAATGTAAAATAGTGCACAGTAGGCAAGCCAAGTTACAATTCCTATATTGTCAATAACATTTTAGAAAAGTATTCATTTACTCTTCGTAGATGGGCATTCAATTTAATTTTACAACTTACAAGTACTTTTGTTAATAGAAGAAGTATTTTTATATTCACGCGAAAGCATTCCAAATAGAGAGATTTATGTTTTACTGCCTCTGCAAGACACTTCTTAAGATTCACTCCAAATAAGGCACACTTTTCTCAGAAACAACTGAACCTATTGATATTATGATTGTTGAAGGTATTCACAGGGTTTGTATCTACAGGGGAAGTGAATGACATTTTGATAATGATTAAAATTAAGTCTGATAAAACAGTAAATGGGAGGAACTATACATACAAACTGGCTATAAGTGAAACTCAAGGTACATTAGTTACGCCTCAGCATTGTCTTCTTTCAAGATGTAATACCAAAATCCGTTGCTGATTTACTGAAGTCCTAAGATGTCCAGCATTAGGTTATATAATTACGCAGCTCTCGATTATCTCGGGGAGATGGTAATGCGTAACAAGAGGCTTGGTCGACAGCTTAATTAGAGGCTAGCTAACTAACAGGAGGTCGTAACAGGAGAGCGCAACGCTAAATGATACCTCACCCCTCACTATAGACGATAAACCATACCTTCGCCATTTCAAAAGCATGCGACGGAGTAGAGTCGGTACGGTGTTGCAGTGGCGAAAAGGAATGAGGGATTTTTTATGACGACTCTAAAATAGGGATTATTATACAGTAGTACTCTCAATTTTTTTAACGTGCCACGAGTGAATGAATGCCTATTTACCCCCCGTTGCAGATGGCGTTAGTCGGGACCGAGTTTGCTCGTACAAATTCAGTGAGGTTAGTGCAGCGCAGTTTCCTTACAAAATTTAATTAGGATTCCCCAACCAGGAAGATGATCTTCGAACAGGTTAAGAGGTTTAAGAGTACTGGATGTCACTGTACAGGAAGAGTAGTGCGGGCCCGGACCATCGGCGTCCACATAGAGCACTGTATTGCTTTACCTTGAAAAATTAGCAAATGCTGAATATCTAAAAGTGCCTTCTTTACGAATAAACCCAGTATTTCATGAGCAAGCAGACACGCCGGCCCCGAGGTGGGTTAGGCTTGCTTATCCGGATCGCGAAAGGCAGGTTAAGAGATCCAGCATGACGCGGTTCAGACCACGTCACAATGCACCGAAGAGGCTTGCCAGTGCCGGTGCATTAAGCGACAAAGCAACAACAGCGCATTCAATGTTCGAGAGTGGATAAACCTTGAATAAATGAAAACTGAATCACATTCTCTTTTTCGTGCATTCTGGACCCTCCTACAAATTGACAAGAAATGACAGGGACTAGGTCTACTCTGGTTACGTCAGGTCCAGATTTGCACGGCAAGCAAAGGGGGTCTGGGGCCGTAAACCTCCAGGTTAGGCCGCGAAGCGGCGTACAGGTCTCTAGTATCCCCAGTGACGACATTGGTCTGCTTTGGTTAGGTCCAGCGAGTAACAAGGCCATTTTGGTCTGCTTTGTTTGTTTCGGGGAGTGACAGACTATTGGTCTGTTTACAGAAAATAAGCCGGGCGAATCACATCAAGGTTAGAGTAAAAACGTATTCGGCACACGCCATGATAGTTACAAACTTGGGCCGTTTCCTTATTTTCATGTAAGTGGCAACCCTGTGGCTAGACACGATGCGAGCGCCATCGGAGACAATGGAAACTTGTCTTCTCCAATAAGAACACAGGAAATAATCGCATTTCGCAAATATACGTACGTACTTCCTGGGGCAGCCCGCCTTGTGGCCATAATCGTTAAGATGCCAAGTCTATATGATATGACATCGTGGTTATCAGGTTCGAGTCCCGTTGCTGGAAAAAATATTCACCACTAGAATGTTGGCCGGCAGGATAGGAGAGAAGGTGGATACAATTTGTAATCATTAGATTGCGTGACAAATGCCTGGATAAAAAAAAAACCTCTCTGCACTGTTCATGTGGAGTAGGGCATATGGGGGGGGGGGGGTGAGTTGCAATGTCTGCCACGTGACCTTTTTAAAATTTTAAGAAAAATGAGAAAACGTGCAACTTCTATACTATTATACTTACGAAGTTCAAATTTGGTGAATTAATTGCCATTCCTTATCTCTATAAGTATCCATAATATTCAAAGATCTGAAGCCATTGTTGCCAAGAATTTTGTGTATTGTATTTGCAAGTCGTCAGTTTTGAAACTCAAATTGAAAGGAACAGTGAAAACATAACTGTGTTATACGATTTTTTTAGAGCATGTGCAACTTTCATAATTAATAACATTATGCTTTATCATCAGAGTTAACAATGCGAATACGTAAGTGGTTATTCGAGTTTAGGCATTCAGATAATGGTCCTCTCCATCTTGGCTGTCAACACACTCAGTACTCACAACTACACCTCAAAAAGACTAAGTGATGATTGCTCTAACACCCTAAAAGCTAGACAGCGAGAGTGGCGTGACCTGACGCGAAGCATTAGTGCATACACGTTGCAGGTTTTGAACGGGCAAAAATGAAATAGTTCTGCTCACGTTGCAGGATTTGAAACTCACCCCAATATTCAAAGCCGTATATTACAGCACACGGTTGACTTATGCAAGATTACTTTTCAGCACATGGTAGAGTTTGATATTGATGACCGGATGGCATGCATAACTCAATTTGACTGAAAATGCCACGTGGCAGGTTTTGAAACTCACCCCTTCATATGAAGCTGTTGATGTTTATTTGTCGGTCGAATGGAGACGGTAAGCCTTGGGCAGACACCTTAGAGTTATTCGACAAGAGTAGGCTGTGCTGACACCGGGTTTCATCCTCTCCCTACGTCGTCGTCGTCATCATCATCATCATCATCCCACACCCAGGCGAGCAGGTCGCCATGTGCATCAAATAGAAAGACCTGCACTAAGCGAGCTGAACATTTCTTCGGACAATCCCACACTAAAAGCGTTATGCTAAATAAATAAAAACTTACTATGGCGGGTTGGTGGGTCCCTGGCAAGTATAAAGGAAGGGTCTCTTCCTCTTAGCTACTTCAGGTATCGCTTGACATTATTTTCCTATTAGTTTTGTCGTTCCTAAACATGCGATCTGAGTAAGGAAGAGCCATCTCGCGGTCCAGGGGTAGCGTGCCTGCCTCGGATTGGATTCCTGGCCAGGTCATTGATTTTCACTTGGATCTGCGTCTGATTCGAGGTCCACTCGATCTACCTGATTAGAAAAAGGAGCTAGTGACGATGCTATAGCGACCCCGGCCGAGAAAGCTAAGAGTAACTGTCAAGAGGATTCGTCGCGCTGGGACACCTCGTAATCTGCAGACCTTTGGGCAAAGCAGCGGGCGCCCATCAGGGATGTTGTGTCATGGGGGCGAGAGGTACGCAGGTCCCACTTCAATTTTTTTTTTTTATGTTTCTACAGATTTTCTTGAATTTAAACATGGAAGTCTAGAAAATCCAGCAGTTGAGACATTGATATAAATCTGACGAAACATCTAATTCTCCATTTGCAAAAGTCACTTCGATCATAAAATACCAAATGCTATTATTACAAATGCTAGAAGATGCTTAATTTAATTTTTAAAAAGATAGCGGGTCCGACAATCTCGTTCCATGCACACCTCTACTTCATATTAGATACTGTCAGAGTGGCGAGAAATTGTTCAATGATAACCGATACAAAACAAAACGATGACATTAAGAAGCGGTTGCTGCACTAGTACGTAACAGCTTGGGATGTCTTCTAAGTCTTTTTTCTCAGCGCAAAGCCTCCCACTCCTGGATGTAGGCCACTTCCATCGCTTTCCATGTGGCTCTGCAGGCAACCCTCCCAAGTCGTCCTGGCTCTCCTCAACCAGTCTCTTCCTGCAACTCTCCTCATCTCCCCACCTCAGTTGCGGTCTGCCGACACTTGGCCTGGTGGTTCTTGGTTGCCACTGGAGGATTTTCTTCGTCCACCGCTTCGTCGCTCTCCCTCGCGATGTGACACGCCGAGCGCCACTTGGGGTTGGCGACGCGTCGTGCGACGTCTGTGACGCCAGTGCGGCTTCAGATCTCTCCGTTCTGCACTCTGCTCCTGAGGTTAATCTCGAACATGCTCGTTCCATGGCACGTTGTCAAATTCTTAGGCACCTGGCACTGTTCTGTGTGAGTGTTACCGTCTCAAGACCATACGTGGCGACCGGCAACACACACGATTCGTATGTCTTCCGTTCGAGATCGGCATCGCGGGGTTCCTGAGGACGATCCAAAGTTGAAGAAATTTGGGTTTAAATTACGAGTTACGTTGCTACAAATAACGTTTCATTCACAGTTTCTGAAGTAAGAAGCCTGTCAACTGAAGGTGCGCACCATGTAAATACAGTGATACACGAGGCGTGGAAAATGAAAGTATAGCGACGAACAATGTCGAAAATTTAGCCATCTTTGGGAGCTGGCGACAGTGACATATCATTAGGTATCAGTCACCCTCAGATTCGTGGAGTTCCTTGTACGTCCTAATTACAATGTCAGCCATCAGCGATGAGTATTCCTCCTTCTCTTTTATTCTTAATAATATTACTTTTCTAGTGTCAGATGATGTTAAAAGTGCATGCGATGAGTGTTCTTTTTTTGAGAATTTGTTTTCAAAGTATTCTCGTGATTCGTTAGCTTTTCTGAGTATTGCGTTTTACCGGGGCAGTGTGCCGTGCTCGTATTACTGTATAGTCCACACTGCTACTGGATCCCCCAGCCGGCATCAAAGTGAACAGAAGGTCTTTGAAGCACGGCCTTACCCACCCTCCAACCTTGCAGGCCCACTCTCTAAGTGCCGCAGGGGCAGCTTCCTCGAAACACGCGTTGCTGCCAAATTCAACCAACCAACCAACCAACCAACCAACCAACCAACCAACCAACCAACCAACCAACCAATCAATGATCTGCATTTAGGACCGTCGCTCAGGTGGCAGGTTCAAACTTCAAAGAAGTTCGAAATTTATCGAATATATCCCTTGATAATTATTCCAATTTCTAACTCCTCTCCCTATAAACGAATATTTGCCCTAATTTGTCCACTTGAATTTCAACTTTATCTCTATACTGTGATTTTTCCCACTTTTAAAAACAATTCTCAATTTTCTTCGTCTCCACACGATCTCTCCGCTGACATGTCGGAACGTACCACTTAGCCAAGTAACTTGTCTCCTCACACCCAAGTCTTCCCAGCCTAAACTTTGCAACATTTTCGTAACACTGCTCCTTTGTCGAAAAGCGCCCATACCAAACCATGCTGCTTTTCTTTGGATTTCTTCCAGAAATCCTGGTGACGGTCCTATGCACTGAAACCATATTCGTAATTGTGGTCTTACCAGTGACGTATATGCCCTCTTTTTTACATCCTTACTACAACCCCTAATTACCCTAATAACCACATGAAGAGATCAGTAACCTTTATTCACAACCCAGTTTAGATCATTATTCCAACGAAGATCGTTCCCTCACATTGTTTGGATCCGCATGTTTCTTAATGTCTAAATTGTGGTTGTGTGCTACATATTATTTAATTATTGAATTCACTAGCGACATCAATTTAATACGCAGATTGAAATATGTTCCGAGCTGTGAACCATCAGCGCATGAAAACAATAGCCCTCAAATCGGCTGCAGTTCACTCTGATGTCATATGTGCCATGTTTGTTCTTATGAAATTTGGCAAAATTGGCATTGCGGAAATGACGGATGAATTTCACTTGATACTTAACGATGTTAACGAATGACCTTCTTTCGTCCCTCTCTGTCACTATCCAACCGTGGTTTTCTTGTGGTAGTATCTTCACGTTCACGCCATCAACAGCTGACTTGGGGCAACTTCAGAAGTGTTTAAACATTCCTAACTGATAACTAAGCCATGTTTGGTCGCTGAGCTCTCCCACCCATTCCGCTGGTATTTATTAATGAACGAACACATCACTCTGCCACATCTGATATCAGTAAATGTGGTCGTATTGGCATCTAGGCCCTACTTTAATAACATGAAGGGATGTCCAGATACTTAAAACAATTATTTTTTTAAACCCTGCCTTCAATTAGAATATAAGTTACTTAGGTCATGGATACTATCACAGCCACCTCCACATGATCAAGATCTTGCGACACCCATAACTGACCAGAATACCCAGAAGAAATAGCCGACCTAAACAACATCCTGCTAGCATGCAAGAAGTACTCTCAACAGCAGTACTCTTCTCTCTGCTTAAGGGGTCCCACAGACTTACCCGCATAAATAAAGAAATAATTTTACCGTTATGCCACTCTGAATGGGAAAGGTTAAATAACAATGCTTTTGTTGAATTGGTTGAAAAATATGTTTTTTTTTTTACAATTCGTAAGTAGATATCAGGTGAATGCATTCATCTGCAATTACTATTAAGTATAGCACAGCAGTCTCGCATAAATTGAGCGGTATGTTTTTTTGTTTGTTTGTGCCTTTACGTCGCACCGACACAGATAGGTCTTATGGCGACGATGGGATAGGAAAGGCCTAGGAGTGAGAAGGAAGGGATGTCGACAGTGGGAGTCGAACCCACTATCTCTCGGATGCAAGCTCACAGCCGTGCGTCCCTAACGCACGGCCAACTCGCCCAGTGAGCGGTATATTCTCCCGCAAAAACGCAACAAAGAAACCGCCATGACAACCTTAATAACATTAGAATTAGATAACTTACACAGCTGCAAGTGTTCCACACTTATGCACGGTGTTTTACCAGTAGCTAACTCTTCCTGTTACTGTTGCTTCCGCCGAACGATCATTTTCGAACTATAACTTCCACAAAGAAATATATGAAATGATATGACCCAAGATAGACTCACTGAAATCAGCGTCCTTAGCATCGTATGTGAAAGGGCAAGATCCACTAAGATCAGTGAAATCAATAATTTTATATCTCAGAAAGCATGCTGCGCCGTATGGCTGTTTCATTACACTTTGATGTGAGTACAGTAAAGTTTTAAAAACATAAAAACGAAATGTAGAATATGATGATCTATTTCAATTCCTGCATAATATTTAATTTTTAAAAAATAAAATCTATGAATCAGTTTTGTAATTTTACAGTTAGGCTTTTGCGCTTACTGTACTGTATTAAAGGCCTATAGTTTGCATTTAAGTTTCGTTAGTAGAGTATTTGCTGCAGTTAAATTTGTGTGTGTTATTGATAGGTTTTATAGAATTTCTTTGAGGGGGCCCTACTATTATTTCTGCAGGTGGACCTGTATTATATTCGTTACGCTCTTGTTCACAATTATGCGTCGAAATCTCGCAGTATTTGTCAGACTGTAACACAATGGTCAAAACAAAAAGATTTTTTGTTATGTGTACGAACGTACGTTATACATTACGAAGGGTACATCCAAAGATACATTACCAGCTATGCAAAAGCAACAAAAGCACAAAATTGGTCATGTGGCAATTTAAACATAAAATTCTTCATTGTGTGGCATAACAATACCATGTAGGCTATAGCCACTCTGGGCTCTGAGGCCTGCTTGAACACGACGAGGTATAGTCAGCACCAAATAGTCCAACTTGTTTTGGGACAAATTATTCCATTCTTGGATAGCAGCTTCAGTCAGTTGCGGAATGTTAGCAGGAGGATTATGTTGTGTGTCTGGTACAAGTTACTGAGTGGACTGTATAACGATTTCCATGAAGTTGAGCTGGCACAAATAGTCACTCGGATCTTAATACTGCATGAAATATAATTCATATTGGTTTATAAACAATGATTAAATACACTGAAACACTTTACAATTGAACTACATGATAAAAGTGAGAATCCACATAGCTATGGAGCTTGATGTTCGTGAGGCATCTTAACATGCGTGCAGCACATCATGTTGTCTTGTCTCTCTCTCTCCCGGAAGTCACCCCCAGCCCCCCAGGAACACATTGCTGGAGGCGAATGATGCCTGGAAGGTGCTGCACTCGAGCAAATATTGTGTTACACAATAACAAATTAGAACAGTGTTGCGTTCAACACAATCCATGTCTGCAGATTATGTCGGCCGCACCATTCGCTGTATGCGATGCGTTTCAAAGAACTGACTAATGACTATACTCGATGGATATGAGCATTATCTTCCACTAGCGTAAAACCCTCGCCCACAGCGGCAGCAAATCCTGTTACCACAGGTTGAATGATAATGTCTCTGTATACCAGACCAGTAATGGATACGAATCAGAGGCGTACGTCGACCCAACATGTTCCCACCGCTAAACAAGAAAGAACCCCCTTGCTGCTGATAGTGCTCCGGGATGGGGTCAATCCGTCTCTCACTGGATCGTCTCCAGACTCTTTTATGCCGTTGTTGTAGGGGTGCAAGCTTATAGCCACCTCATCAGAAAAAAAGAAGAACGTACGCTTCCACTGTCCCTGATGCCATGGGCTACGAGATGCCTTATGGGATAGTGTAAGAGCAGCTTCACGCAGAGACGCCTTTGATAGCAGTCCGTTGTGCAGGCACACGCTCATTCCAGTGGCACTCCGAACATCCTGGAGGAATGAGGTGGCAGAAGCAGTGGGTCTTCGTGCTAAAAGCAAAAAATTCCGACCCTCCCTGCGAGTTGTTTTGCGTGGTCGTCCTGTACATAGTCGATCAGCAACCGTTTGTTTATCCCTAAATTTTTTCAAACTCGGGAGAGATTCACTCCAAAATAAGCAGAGACATCCACTGTCGCCAGCCTTCTTGCAGCAACGTCACAATTCAAATGCGGTCAGTAGCAGAAATGGGTACTATTGCCATGTTTACCTGGATTTAGCAACACTGTGTTTCAGACACTGGCCTACTGCGCATACTGTAAACATCTTTGAGGCACCAAACATGTACCGTGTGAAACTGTAATATACAAAGAAAATTGAGTACTGTATTAATTTATGAATCTGTTTCAACCACAGAGATCTCTCATAGTCTTCCGAGGCCAAACGCCATTTATAATCCATTTTTTACAATACACAGACCTTCACATGTAGTGCAAGTAACTTCAAAAAATTCAGCATCTGTCACAACCATATACCGGTACTGCTCAGAAAATTTTAAAGACATATGGCCAGGCTGAGTAGCTCAGATGGTAGTGCTCAAGTTAGTGGGTCCTATTCCGGCTCAGTATGGTGGAATTTGAACGTGCTCAAATACGTCAGCCTTGTGTCAGAACATTTACTGGGATGTAAAAGAACTCCTGCAGAACAAAATTCCAGCACCTCCGTGTCCCCCAAAACCGTAGAAGTAGTTTGTTATTTATTTCCAGAATGCTACTTTTGTCAATCATAACATAAAATTACCTTTCATATTCAAATATTAAAACCATTAAGTTTAAAGGTTTTTAACAACACATTAATGTCCACAAAAAAAAATATTGCTTATTGCTTTTATTTATATTTAACATTAAAACACTTAAAAGAATTCATGATGGAATTGACAACTCCGCGCGCGCGCACGCACACACACACACACACACACACACACACACACACACACACACACACACGAGTATATTCTTGAAAGATAAAATTTAATATCAAATGGTGTATTTTACATTGTTATTAAAATTGTTATACGTCTAATGCAATAACCAGATACATTATGAAGTCACTTCATCATATTAATGTAAAGCAATAAGCAATGATCAGGAAGTAAATAGATAAAGAACTGAAAAGGCTAGTTTAGATACCCATTATTTTGAAATAAGATAGTCAAATTTTATTGCTAAGATATTACAAAACATACAAATTATTACAAATGAGTTGATATTGTCAAAAATATTTACAAAACAGGTGATTTCAATGTACCTGACTGATACCACTTCAAGTTTATATAAAGTCAACAACTTTTGTATCAAGTGCCTTCCTTTGAGTGAGTGATCACATCACAACATACCGTTTCTTTAATTTTTGAGTGGTAGACCACCACCTTACTTATGCATGCACACAGAAGCATCACATTTAAATCTATGCATTTTATTTAAAAAAACAGTTTCAAGAATTACAAAGGGCATACTGTAATACTGGTTATACTTTAAAATGTCCAAATTCCTTGTCAGTGTCAGTTTAGAATCAGTATACTGGTATCTTCAGACAAGAATTCTTGAGTCAAGTGCCTCACTCATGTCCAAAAAGAAAGAACAATACCAATTCCAAATCCCTTATGCATTTTCATAGTCTTTAACATATGCCATACATTAATAAACAGTCAAAATTCTGAAAGAACTCTTCCTCATAACATGATGTGGATGCTTAATTGCAACAGACATACAGTACTTCTACATAGGTAGTATGTACGATTCAAGACCTACATTAATGAACATCGGTGGATTATGGAGAAAATGCTTCTACACTATTCTATCGTTCACAGAAACAAATCAGAGTCCTGAACAGAAAAAGAAATAAAAGAAGGGCAATGGTAAAATGCTAATTCAAATAACCTCTCGGCAGAAGAAAGGCATGTTGAACAGCAACAGGAATTTTATCATTCTAAAAATCATATTATGAAGAAGATCCGAATTCATATCCTAATGCATGATGAGTTAATAACTCTTTTACCAATAAAAATTTCTATCCTACCTCCCATTATTCATTCAGTTTTCTTCTGAAGATACACCGTACAGTAATAGCAAACGAGGGGTTGTATAGCATCTTCAAAATAAGAGTACAGCTTGTTTCTGTTCTCTTTAAAAATAACAATACTGACATGAATTTTAAATTAAAAAAACTTAATTTAAGGGTCAATCATGATGCAGTAAGTCAGGCATTTAGAAAAATGTCCCAAAGGCATGTAACACAGCATTCCTTCACACCCAGGTCAAGGCATTCACTCACCTCAACTGATTCTCCATCACCAGCAGAATCCTCACCATCAGTCCAGGAATACTTCATAACCAAATTAGACTCCTCTTCAACCTTACGTGGTTCACACTGAGTTCCAATGTCCACCATATTCTCATCAGTTTTAGCAATCTCATCACGATTACTAGTCATACTGGGAAGAGAAATTGTGCAAAGTCCAGATTCTGTTCGTGGCACACTACACCAATGCTTGAACGTCCCACAAAAAGTAACACTGTTGTTCAGAGAAGAGATGTATTTTGAATCAGTAAAGGTACTGCCTCCCGTAAAACACTTCACACGTTTAAACACTGAAGATTGACTCTCAAAAAGTTTTGCACTGTTGGAGACAGCTTGTCGTATGTAACAAATATTCTTATGAAGCAGTAAAATTCTGCCCTGTAAAAAGAGAATTATCATTATTTTTCAATAACTGGAAAATTGAACACTATATTTAAATTTGGGTAAATCAAGTGAGCTCATAATAAATCCCAGGGAATCACTGGACAGGTGGAAGGAATATTTTCAAAACCTTCTCAATGTAAAAGGAAATCTTTCTGGTGACGCTGCAAACAACTAAGCTCATGGGGAGGAGGATAATGATCTTGGTGAAATAACGCTTGAGGAAGTGGAAAGGTTGGTAAATGAACTCCATTGCCATAAAGGAGCAGGAATAGATGAAATTAGACTTGAAGTGGTCAAAATATAGTGGGAAGTCAGGGATGAAATAGCTACATAAAGTAATAAGATTAGCATGGAATGTTAGTAAGGTACCTTCTGACTGGACAAAAGCAATAATAGCACCTATCTATAAACAAGGGAAACCAAGCTTGATAGCTGCAGTCGCTTAAGTGCGCCCAGTATCAAGTATTATGGAGATAGTGGGTTCGAACACCACTGTCGGCAGCCCTGAAGATGGTTTTCCGTGGTTTCCCCTTTTTAAACCAGGCAAATGCTGGGGCTGTACCTTAAGTAAGGCCACGGCCACTTCCTTCCCACTCCTAGCCCCTTCCCATCCCACCATCGCCATAAGACCGATCTGTGTTGGTACGACGTAAAAGCAACTTTCAAAAAAAAAAAGGGGGGGGCGGGGGAACAGGAAGGATTGCAACAACTATCGAAGTATCCCATTGATCAGTATAGCAGGCAAAGTGTTCGCTGGAATCTTGAAAGGGAGGGTGTGATCAGTAGTTGAGGGGAAGTTGGATGAAAACCAGTGTGGCTTCAGACCACAGGTGGGCTGTCAGGATCAAATTTTCAGTATGTGCCAGGTAACTGAAAAATGCTATGAGAGGAATAGACAGTTATGTTTACATTTCGTAGATCTAGAGAAGGCTTATGACCGAGAGAAAAGATGTTCACCATACTGAGAGACAATGGAATTAAGGGTAGATTGTTAAAATCAGTCAAAGGCATTTACGTAGACTACTGGGCTGTAGTGAGAATTGATGGTAGAATGAGTTCATGGTTCAAGGTACTTACAGGGGTTAGACAAGGCTGCAATCTTTCACCTTTGTTGTTCATAGTTTACATGAATCATCTGCTGAAAGGTATTAAGCAGCAGAGAGGGATTCAGTTAAGTGAAAATGTATTAAGCAGTCTTATGCTGACAACTTGGTCTTTATGGCAGATTGTGCCAAAAGCCTGCAGTCTAATATCCTGGCACTTAAAAATATGTGTAATGAGTACAGTATGAAAATTAACCTTTCCAAGACTAAGAGACGTCAGTAGGTATGAAACCTAATAGAACTGAGTGTCAGGTTTGGAATACAATACTCAAACAGGTAGATAATCTGGAGTATTTAGTATGTGTATTCTCTCAGAATGTTTGTATAGTGTTAAGTAAAATTGAATTAAGTTGCAGTAAAGCTAATGCAGTGGGTTCACAGTTGCGAACAACATTATTCTTTAAGAAGAAAGTCAGCTCCTGGACGAAACTATCTTTACACCAGTCTCTTTTCAGACTAACTCTTCTTTACGAGAGTAAAAGCTAGGTGGACTCAGTGTGTCTTATTCATAAGTTAGAAGTAACAGACATGAAAGTAGTGAGAATGACTGCTGGTACAAACTGGTAGAAACAATGGCAGCAGGGTAATTGAAATGAGGAGATATAAGTTAGGAGTGAACTTGATGGATGAAGTTGTACGCACAAACCAGTTTCGGTGGTGGGATCATGTGAGGCAAATGGAGGAGGATAGGTTGGTTACCTAGGAGAAAAATGGACTTGGTCTTGGATGGTAAGAGAAGTAGAGGGAGACCAAGACAACGATGGTCAGACTCAGTTTCTAATGATTTAAAGATAAGAGGTAAAATACTAAACTAGGTCACAGAGTTGTTACAAATAGAGGATTGTGGTAGCAGGTAGTAAATTCACAGAGGTTTGCAGACTGAATGCTGAAAGGCATACATAACAGTCTATAATGACAGTAAATGATATTTTATCAAACTCTCTCCGTGTTCAATTGTATAGGTAATATTTCAGTGGGGATGAAGCTCTGGGATCTCTTTAACAGCTATCTTTCATTATATTTGGTTTACAATAATTTAATTGATGAGTTTTCATACATAATTATGTTACCAGAACCAATAATCCACAGATTATTGGTAGGTAACAAATTTAGTAGGTATCTAAAGAAATAAGAAATTATTTTCTTTTCAAACACACAACATCTAAATACCTGTCATTCTAAAAGTCAGGTCAGTATAAAAAGAAATTGTAATTTATAGGAATACTGAAACATGAACAAGAACACACTAGAGGATACATACAAAGAAAGAAAAGATAAGGACAAACACAAAAGGACATCTTCATATAGTGCTGTTTTCAAACATGTAAGTTCTTTCCTCTTCTTCATCCATTTCTCATAAAGAAGTCATTCATTTAAAAAGTGGGATAGTTATCAGAATAATTCAATTAAAAAATTAAAAAATTCAACAAATTGTTCAATATCCCAGCGAGCATCGCAAGCATTTAGTAGTACTGACTACTCAGCTCACTTGCATATTTACATCCCTTTATAAAGAATTATTTTTAGGGAAATTAGTGCTCTAAAATTGCACAGTTAAACTCTAGATGTGGGCAGCCACTCAAAGTGTTACTCATATAGGCTAAATATTTAACAACCATACCTGAATAGAACCCTAAGATAATTAGGAGAAGCAACATACCAATATTTCATTAAATATAAAATCATGGACATTTGAGTCATCATATTTGATATGTAGGAGATAAAGTTGTCAGTATAGATATTTTGCAGCTGGATACTTGTACGGAGCCAGAAGGATGAGTTACAAAACTAACCTCCTTGTTTATGTGTTACAATATGTGCTAGACAATTCATCTCATTAAAATCATACATAGGATACATACATCTTTATTATACACTGTTATGACTTTCAGCATTCAGTCCGCAAACTGCCTTTGATCATCTGTAATAACCTACCCAAAATTCCATAATCCCTCAATACAGCTAACATATTTTCCCTTGGAACTCTGTCAAATGCCTTCACTATATCTACAAAACATAAATGTAATTGTCTGCTCCTCTTGCAGTAATTTTCAATTACTTTATGTATATTGAAAATCCAACTACCTCTGCCAAGTGTGAACTCAAGATCACAAGTTCTGGAGGCCAGCTCTCTACAACTAGTGTCTCAAAGAGGGAGTTAACCAATCTATAAATAAAGGTTCATGCAAAAAGATGTGAGAAGAAACACAATGCCTTGTGAGCTGTAACAGACTATTATGAATTACGTGCATTGCATAATATAAGAAATATACACTATTACTGGGCGAGTTGGCCGTGCGGTTAGGGGCACGCAGCTGTGAGCTTGCATTTGGGAGATAGTGGGTTTGAAGCCCACTGTCGGCACCCCTGAAAATGGTTTTCCATGGTTTCCCATTTTCACACCTGGCAAATAATGCTGGGGCTGTACCTTAATTAAGGCCACGACAGCTTCCTTCCCATTCCTAGACCTTTCCTATCCCATCGTTGCCATAAGACCTATCTGTTTTGGTGCGATGTTAAGCAACTAGCAAAAATGTACACTATTTTGTCGCAAATAAGAAAAGAGAACATGATACTGCAATAAACTGGAAAGCATATGAGTCAGAACCAATAAACCTTTGAGACAGATGACTGGCATGAGATTTATCTCTTGTGATGTATGTCAGGCAGAAATATGTCTGGACAGAGAGTGTTACCTGAAGTAAAAAAAATATACCCTGTCAAGTATTCTACCAGTCCCACTCAGCACTCCAGGTTATATGATGTTGGCATGTAAAAGATCCCTGGTGACACATTAGTTGGAGTGGTGAATTTTTGCAATAGCTATATTATATGAAATGCTTGTAAAGGCTATTACATAAGCATTTTCATTTTTTAAGACCTGTAAACCACTTTTTAATATGATTTAGAAATGTGGTAAAGTGCAAAACTTGCTCAAAATGCAACATTTACACTAAAATGCAAAATAAATGCAAAACTGATGATTTTTCAAATAGAACTTCTATTTATATTTTATATTCTTCTTCTGAAAACTTAAACTGAGGAGTTTGTAGACCCTTAGACTGCCTGCAACTGCTGTTGACTGCTAATGTATGTAACTTATCTGTGGACCTACCAAAACTGGAAATGCTCAAATATATTTCAGTGAGTACAATTTAATTTTAAGTGACAGGAGAACACTAATGACAGAACCAAATGTTGTGGTTATGTTTCATGATTTTGTTCATGAGCATGACTGAAGTTAATTTTGAATATTTTCTTTTTATTATTCTGATTTTGCATCAGTAATTTTTTTCATTATGTTAGGCTTTAGACTATATCAATTCAAAAATATATACTGTTGTTGTAGGCTACTTAATGCATTCTTATTTTTCTATTAGCTCTATGCAAATACAATTTTAATTTCACCCTATTATCAAAAGACATTACCAACCAATATTCATCAGATTTAACTCGAATTCTGCACATTCAAATTAAATTCTTAATTTTATTTCATTTGCTTCCTGAAAATTTAAGACAGCCTGTAGAGATTACCTGTTGAATACCGCTGATTTTCCCATGTGTTTGGTGACGTATGATAGGTTGTGTGATTGTGGTAATATTATTATTATTATTATTATTATTATTATTATTATTATTATGAGTATTATCATTATAGTGTAACTGTACATACTATTATTATTATTATTATTGTGTAAATGTACATAATATATTTTTACAGCTTGCTTTAAGTCGTACTGACACAGATAGGTCTTATGGCGACGATGGGAGAGGAGTGGGTCAGGAGTTGGAAGGAAGTGACCGTGGCCTTAATTAAGGTACAGCCCCAGCATTTGCCTGGTCTGAAAATGGGAAACCATGGAAAACCATCTTCAGGGCTGCCAACAGTGAGATTCGAACCCACTATCTCCCAAATACTGGATACTGGCCGCACTTAAGCGACGGCAGCTATCGAGCTCGGTAGATAATATTTAGCTTCTTACTCATGTACACAGATCACTTTTTATGGCCATATTTATATTTCCATTTACTTTATTACATATTGTGTTTTATTTATGCATTGCTTATATTTTTCAGTTTGTATCTTACTTTTCATTATGACTTCCTCTCTTTCTTTTTACCTTTATGTCCCGGATTTCTTTATTATTTTATTTGTTAAATTTTGCTTTCTTTCTTCATTATATGTTGTCCAAATCTGTAATTTTTAGCTTATCTTTGATTTTATAGTAGGATAGTACATTTCTTTTATATATGTATTCTGTAAATTATGTGGTTAAGTGTAAGAGAGGACCATGAGCTCTAACTTTGTCACTGCTAAAGTCAATAAATAAATTTAAAAAATCCAAGCTTTTAAGGATTTAAATAAACATCCATTTATGCATTTCTAAATATACCGTATTTACTCGCATATTAGACCCCTTTTTCCCACTTTTACAGCCAGAAAAGTAAATGGGGGTCCAATATGTGATAACCTCAAACTTTGTACAGTGAACACATGACTTCTAGGCTATAAAGAGCTATAAATTGTGCATGTAAACAGATTTTTTAACAAACTTATGAATGTATTTGTGTTATACAGGCTATTTTCCATGGAAGGCAGTATTTCTAAATGTAAAAAGACAAAAAATGAAGAACACGACTTTTAGGCAGAGCCATATTAAAATATAGTCAGTTTTAATTACTCTAATATCACGCCCGTCGTTACATCTTATTCATTGATGGTTATGAATTTCATGTTTTTGGTCCTATTGAACAATATATAAGTAATAATAATAATAACTTAAATGTTTCCACCTTTTCAATACAATATATTCACAAGATTACAAAATTATACGGTACTAGTTTCGACCCATCTAGGGGTCATCATCAGCCGTATTGGAGCAAAGATCATTTGTGGCGAAATCCTAAGACAATATTATTTTAAAGAATAACAAGTGAAATGAGATGTTATGGTAATAGTTAATAATACAAGGAATATACATAATAAGAGGTTTTTAACAAAGAATAAAGTATAAATGGGGTGTTGTAAAAATTATAATCATGGAAATCAGTAAGTTCTTGTATTGAAATGAAATATGGCTTAGGAAGAGGGCTTAAGGTGGGGCTGAAGGGTGCGGGAGAAAGTGTAATTGTCTTGGAAAAGTACCTTTGATTAAATTTAGGATTGAGTTTAGGTTGGCTGCATTATTGTTTCTGAGGAAAGTGATAAATAGATCGAAGAGTATGTTGGGTTTCTCTGAGATTTCATTGAGATTGTGACTGGCATTAAAGTATTGGTCTAGGTGTATGTAGTAATTTTCCATTATGTTCAGTAAAGGGCCCTTGTTTGCTAATACGAGGATGTCCATGTCTTGTTCAATATTGGTGAAATTATGGTTATAATCTTGCATGTGTTGGCCGATGGCTGAAAACTTGTTGTATTTTATTGCGTTAGTGTGCTCGTGGTATCTGATAATGAAGTTTCTCCCGGTTTGCCCGATGTAGGTTTTTTTACAGGTGGTACATTTGATCCTATAAACTCCTGATTTAAAAAAACTGCTGGTCTTGTTGATGTGTGAAGTATTGTATAAAACATTCATGTTCTTATTGTTGGTTTTGAAGGCTATTTTAACGCCTTGTTTCTTAAAGATGTTGGTTAACTTGTAGATATCATTGTTGAACGTGAAGGTGGAAAATGTTAGAGGTTTGGTTATTTCTTTTTTGAGGGTAGTTTTTGGGCGATGTTTGTGTTTATTGATTATCCTTTCTATAAAATGATTGCTGAAGCCGTTGAATTTTGCGATTCCGCGGATTGTGTTGAGTTCGTTTTTTAGATCTTTATTGGACATAGGTATGCTGAAGGCTCGGTGAACTAGGCTGTTGTATGTGGCTCGTTTGTGGGACTGGGGGTGCACTGAATCTTGGCGAATGGTGGAGGCTGTTTGAGTGGGTTTTCTGAAAATTTTATAACTGAAAGAATCTGAGTGTCTAGTGATGGTTAAATCTAGGAAGTTGATTTTTTGATTTGATTCGGATTCTAGTGTGAATTTGATATGAGGATCAATATTGTTGAGTCTTAAGAGGGTGGTGGGTGCGTTAATTGATTTCTCATTCATGATTACAAAGACATCGTCGACATATCTGGCCCAAAAGAGAATGTTTTCGAATTCGTTGTCAATTTTGGTGTATTCGAGGAAGTCCAGGTATATTTCTGCTAAGATACCTGAGGCCGGTGACCCCATTGCCAAACCATTTTGTTGATATATGACATTGTCAAAAGTGAAGAAGTTATTGTCGATGATAAGTTTTAATATTGTGATAAAGTCTTGTATCTCTAGTTTGCTTAAGTGGCTGTTTTTGTTTAAATTGTTTATAATTATCGGAATTAATTTTGATACTTGTATGCTTGGGTACATGTTTACAATATCGAAAGAGTGGATGGAGTGATCCGGTTGCAAATTGAACTTGTTTAGTTTTTCTACTAGCTCAGACGTGTTTTTAATAGACTTTTTGGATAAGAATTGATAATTTTTTCTTAAGAAACATTGGATGAATTGTGATATTCTGTATAAGGGGCTCGGTCTATAGTTGATAATTGGCCGGATGGGAATTCCGGTTTTGTGAATTTTGGGAAGAGCTTTAGCAGTGGGGAGTCCTGGGTTCATATGTATGAGTTTGGATTTTTCCTGTTCGGTAAATAAAAATGAAGTGTTTTTAAGAGTTTGTTTAAGTAGTTTTTGAATTTTTTGGGTGGGGTCTTTTTTGATTATGGAAAATGAGCTGTCTGTGAAAAAGTTTTTTGTTTTTTCAATATATACTTTTTTATCCATGATAACTGTTGCATTGCCTTTGTCAGCTTTGGTTATGATGAGTTCGTTGTCTTTAATTTTCTTCTTGAGGGCGTATATGCGCTTTTGTTCAGCAATTTTTTCTTTATTATTGAGGTTATTTGCGGGGTTGGTTAAATTGTGGAGGATATCAGTCAGTTTCCTTTTAACATCGGTTCTAACCTCATTTTGCGTGTCTTCCGGTATTTTGCTGATGGCTAGCTCTGATTCTGTGATCATAGTAGCGGCTATGTTGAGGCTGTTCAAGTTTGGCCAGTTGTGTTTCGGTCCTTTGGATAAAGTTAAGTGTTCACTTTCACTTAAGGGCGTGTTAGATAGATTTACAACACCTTCACGTTCAACAATGATATCTACAAGTTAACCAACATCTTTAAGAAACAAGGCGTTAAAATAGCCTTCAAAACCAACAATAAGAACATGAATGTTTTATACAATACTTCACACATCAACAAGACCAGCAGTTTTTTTAAATCAGGAGTTTATAGGATCAAATGTACCACCTGTAAAAAAACCTACATCGGGCAAACCGGGAGAAACTTCATTATCAGATACCACGAGCACACTAACGCAATAAAATACAACAAGTTTTCAGCCATCGGCCAACACATGCAAGATTATAACCATAATTTCACCAATATTGAACAAGACATGGACATCCTCGTATTAGCAAACAAGGGCCCTTTACTGAACATAATGGAAAATTACTACATACACCTAGACCAATACTTTAATGCCAGTCACAATCTCAATGAAATCTCAGAGAAACCCAACATACTCTTCGATCTATTTATCACTTTCCTCAGAAACAATAATGCAGCCAACCTAAACTCAATCCTAAATTTAATCAAAGGTACTTTTCCAAGACAATTACACTTTCTCCCGCACCCTTCAGCCCCACCTTAAGCCCTCTTCCTAAGCCATATTTCATTTCAATACAAGAACTTACTGATTTCCATGATTATAATTTTTACAACACCCCATTTATACTTTATTCTTTGTTAAAAACCTCTTATTATGTATATTCCTTGTATTATTAACTATTACCATAACATCTCATTTCACTTGTTATTCTTTAAAATAATATTGTCTTAGGATTTCGCCACAAATGATCTTTGCTCCAATACGGCTGATGATGACCCCTAGATGGGTCGAAACTAGTACCGTATAATTTTGTAATCTTGTGAATATATTGTATTGAAAAGGTGGAAACATTTAAGTTATTATTATTATTACTTATATATTGTTCAATACGGACCAAAAACATGAAATTCATAACCATCAATGATGTAGCTTACCAGGCAAAACAGAAAGCCTTTCAATATCTAGGCCTAAAATTAAAGATAGCCAAATTACGCAAAGACATCGATTTCCTAAAGCAATGTATATCACTTAACTTGACACCTAATTTTCTAAGAAGCAATAAAAAGAAACATCGGACTTCACCTCAAACCATCAAAACTCAAAACAAAACAAACAAAATATGGTTAAGAGACGAAATTAAATTCTTGTACAGGAAGAAATATTTTTTGAATCAGAAATTATACGACACTCACCTCGCAGCGACTAAACTACTTTCAAACGCACAATGGACACTATTCTATCAAGAAGTAGAGAACAAATTATTCTACGAACTAGCCAAAAAACAGTCAAATTTGGAGAATAAACTCAACAGGCTAAAAAACTGCCAACTACATAACCAACAAACTAGAAACTCCAATAGTAACACGTTCGTTCGTACGCAGTTTCATCCAGCTGTTGTAAATCTATCTAACACGCCCTTAAGTGAAAGTGAACACTTAACTTTATCCAAAGGACCGAAACACAACTGGCCAAACTTGAACAGCCTCAACATAGCCGCTACTATGATCACAGAATCAGAGCTAGCCATCAGCAAAATACCGGAAGACACGCAAAATGAGGTTAGAACCGATGTTAAAAGGAAACTGACTGATATCCTCCACAATTTAACCAACCCCGCAAATAACCTCAATAATAAAGAAAAAATTGCTGAACAAAAGCGCATATACGCCCTCAAGAAGAAAATTAAAGACAACGAACTCATCATAACCAAAGCTGACAAAGGCAATGCAACAGTTATCATGGATAAAAAAGTATATATTGAAAAAACAAAAAACTTTTTCACAGACAGCTCATTTTCCATAATCAAAAAAGACCCCACCCAAAAAATTCAAAAACTACTTAAACAAACTCTTAAAAACACTTCATTTTTATTTACCGAACAGGAAAAATCCAAACTCATACATATGAACCCAGGACTCCCCACTGCTAAAGCTCTTCCCAAAATTCACAAAACCGGAATTCCCATCCGGCCAATTATCAACTATAGACCGAGCCCCTTATACAGAATATCACAATTCATCCAATGTTTCTTAAGAAAAAATTATCAATTCTTATCCAAAAAGTCTATTAAAAACACGTCTGAGCTAGTAGAAAAACTAAACAAGTTCAATTTGCAACCGGATCACTCCATCCACTCTTTCGATATTGTAAACATGTACCCAAGCATACAAGTATCAAAATTAATTCCGATAATTATAAACAATTTAAACAAAAACAGCCACTTAAGCAAACTAGAGATACAAGACTTTATCACAATATTAAAACTTATCATCGACAATAACTTCTTCACTTTTGACAATGTCATATATCAACAAAATGGTTTGGCAATGGGGTCACCGGCCTCAGGTATCTTAGCAGAAATATACCTGGACTTCCTCGAATACACCAAAATTGACAACGAATTCGAAAACATTCTCTTTTGGGCCAGATATGTCGACGATGTCTTTGTAATCATGAATGAGAAATCAATTAACGCACCCACCACCCTCTTAAGACTCAACAATATTGATCCTCATATCAAATTCACACTAGAATCCGAATCAAATCAAAAAATCAACTTCCTAGATTTAACCATCACTAGACACTCAGATTCTTTCAGTTATAAAATTTTCAGAAAACCTACTCAAACAGCCTCCACCATTCGCCAAGATTCAGTGCACCCCCAGTCCCACAAACGAGCCACATACAACAGCCTAGTTCACCGAGCCTTCAGCATACCTATGTCCAATAAAGATCTAAAAAACGAACTCAACACAATCCGCGGAATCGCAAAATTCAACGGCTTCAGCAATCATTTTATAGAAAGGATAATCAATAAACACAAACATCGCCCAAAAACTACCCTCAAAAAAGAAATAACCAAACCTCTAACATTTTCCACCTTCACGTTCAACAATGATATCTACAAGTTAACCAACATCTTTAAGAAACAAGGCGTTAAAATAGCCTTCAAAACCAACAATAAGAACATGAATGTTTTATACAATACTTCACACATCAACAAGACCAGCAGTTTTTTTAAATCAGGAGTTTATAGGATCAAATGTACCACCTGTAAAAAAACCTACATCGGGCAAACCGGGAGAAACTTCATTATCAGATACCACGAGCACACTAACGCAATAAAATACAACAAGTTTTCAGCCATCGGCCAACACATGCAAGATTATAACCATAATTTCACCAATATTGAACAAGACATGGACATCCTCGTATTAGCAAACAAGGGCCCTTTACTGAACATAATGGAAAATTACTACATACACCTAGACCAATACTTTAATGCCAGTCACAATCTCAATGAAATCTCAGAGAAACCCAACATACTCTTCGATCTATTTATCACTTTCCTCAGAAACAATAATGCAGCCAACCTAAACTCAATCCTAAATTTAATCAAAGGTACTTTTCCAAGACAATTACACTTTCTCCCGCACCCTTCAGCCCCACCTTAAGCCCTCTTCCTAAGCCATATTTCATTTCAATACAAGAACTTACTGATTTCCATGATTATAATTTTTACAACACCCCATTTATACTTTATTCTTTGTTAAAAACCTCTTATTATGTATATTCCTTGTATTATTAACTATTACCATAACATCTCATTTCACTTGTTATTCTTTAAAATAATATTGTCTTAGGATTTCGCCACAAATGATCTTTGCTCCAATACGGCTGATGATGACCCCTAGATGGGTCGAAACTAGTACCGTATAATTTTGTAATCTTGTGAATATATTGTATTGAAAAGGTGGAAACATTTAAGTTATTATTATTATTATTACTTACATCTTATTCATTCCTCTGATGAGATTGACATCAGGAAGGGCATACGGTCGTAAAAACTCGCTACGAAGATTCGTCTCGCTTCATACTCGATCCCGTAGAGAAACGGGATAAGGTTGTTTAAAGGGGCCTAACATCTAAGGTCATCGGCCCCAAAGGAATATGGGTATCGTATTATCATATTATGCAATATTCATACAAAATAATAGCCAGTTATTTGTCTCCGTGAGTTGAGCAGTAGGTCTACCACACAGTAAACCTGATCACTGCTTTCATTTGAATTATCGTCTTGCGCCGCCAACTCCCGTGCTACCGAGCTCGATAGCTGCAGTCGCTTAAGTGCGGCCAGTATCCAGTATTCGGGAGATAGTAGGTTCGAATCCCACTGTCGGCAGCCCTGAAAATGATTTTCCGTGGTTTCCCATTTTCACACCAAGCAAATGCTGGGGCTGTACCTTAATTAAGGCCACGGTCACTTCCTTCCCACTCCTATCCCTTCCCTGTCCCATCGTCGCCATAAGACCTATCTGTGTCGGTGCGACGTACAGCAACTAGAAAAAAAAAAAAAAACTTCCGTGCTACCAGCGTATCGTCATTCCAAGTGACGTCATCTTTACTGCTATCCCGTCAGCCAGGCACTGCAATCGGCATTCGAGGTCCCGTCTTTTTGAACCTTTCAAAAATAGTTTCTGGAGATGGTCTCTGATATTCCCAGTTGGTGTATGTGTAGTAGAATCCACTCCTTTCGAATAAAAGCGTGCTGCAGAAAGCGTGACAAACCACGAGCTGATAACTATCGTATGTTACAAGTCGTACGGTACTTCCGAATGTAATACATAGTGACTGAAAGCATTCTTTTGGTGACTGCGGCTGTTGAAAGCCAGACCCTTATTTTTAAGTATATTTCATGCTTGTTCTCTGCATTTATCACATCAAGATTTACCTAAACAGCTATAAATGAAATAAGAGAGACTGTGTTGTTTAGGTTAGGTATGCTATCGCCCGGATAGTGCCAAAAGTTCCGTGACGGAAAGAAAAAACAATATGATGATGATGATGCTTGTTGTTTAAAGGGGCCTAACATCTAAGGCCATCCGCCCTTAATGGTACGAGATGGACGACATGAGATGATAATTAAAATATTAAAATGTATCCACTGTAGATTTTAAATTAAATGGTGATGAAAAAATGATTATGAGATTAAAACAATCAGTGAATCTAATTCTCAATGCCTTATATTTTAAATAAAAGTCTAGAAAATAGAGATGATAATAAAATACAACATTGCCTGAAAGTACAGATATATATAACACATTAAAAAACGCAAACACGAAATAAAATAGAGTCAAAGGGATAAAAGCGCAGTTAACACAAATACACTAAGCCAAAGGACATTATTACACGCGATAAAAAAGATCACTATCCCTCATAAAACGGATGACGAGGTCTGCTAACTGCTCGTCATCTCGCAGGATGAGGGAGATGGTACTCGGGAGTGTTAGGCTATGGCACAGATCGACCAGGTCCACGCACTCCGTAAAGATGTATACCACGGTAAGATGATCGCCGCAAGTACACACCGCAGGGGGTTCTCCTTTCAATAAATGGGAGTCGGAGTGTGTTAGTATACCATGGCCGATCCGAAGAGGACATAATACCACTGCTTCCCTCCGAAAAGCCCGAAGGGAAGTCCTCCATACCTTCGTTGTACCTTTTATCGCTCTCAGCTTATTTGGAAGTGCAGTGGCCTGCCACTCCATCTCCCAATGGGACATAACCAAATGTCTCAGCTGAGAACGAATATCACTTGCTGGAACCTTGTAAGGCAACGGGGGCAGTGCAACTACCTCCTTGGCAGCCTTATCTGCAAACTCGTTTCCCTCTACACCCACGTGGCTTGGGAGCCACATAAACGTGATTCTGGTGCCGGCATCCGAACACCCGGTCCTGGATCTGCTGCACCAGATGGTGCCGAGGAAAACAGGTATCAATAGACTGTAGCGAGCTCAAGGAGTCAATACACAGAATAAAGTGTCGGCGCTCATCGGACGATGCGTTCCGCAGAGCTTCACGGATAGCACAGAGCTCTGCTGTGTACACACTACAGGTTTCCGGGAGAGCAAAAAGAAGCCTAACAGTGTCGACAACGAACGCATAGCTCACTTTCGTGGCTGTTCTCGAACCATCCGTGTACACGACGACTGAACCTGGATACCGGCCAACAACGGACAGGAAGAGCCTCCGATAAATCGAAGGGTCCGTGTTTTCCTTCGGGCCAGTGTGCAGATCCAGGATTATTTCAGGGCGTAGTATTATCCACGGAGGTACCCCACTTGGTTGTCTTACAAGGCAAGGAACCGAAGGTGCATCAAACAATCTGTGACTGCTATCCAAGCGTATTCCAACCGCCGCGTTGCTCGAGGACAAGCAGCGTACAGCCGACGGTGTCCGTTGTTGAATACGCAAGGATAGCTTGGGTGAAGTGGTATCTGTCGCAAATTTGCATTTGCTGCCGCTTGTGGTGTAAAGGCAGCACACCACCCGTCACCAACCTAACCCCGCTGTGGTGGATGATGTTCAGTTTTGCAAGGACTCTTGCAGTCTAAAGGGGTCCAAAATCCATGTCATCGGCCCCTCATAATGGTATTTATCGCTAGGAAAGTAGAACCATGGTATTTGTCATGCTGAGGTACTAAACAAAAGTAGCGTAGACTCGCGGTATTCCACACATTACGGTACTACTCACAGGTAATGAAATTCGCACATGTAATACAGACCTATGGTGTTTCGCACATTTCGGCGCCATTTACAGACAACGCAAACCTATGGTGTTCATCACATAAGTGTACTAACCACAGGGACTCGTACTATCCCGTGGTGTTACTCATATAGTGGGTACTAAAGACAGGCAAGCCAGAACCATGGTGTCGCTCATACAGTGGTACTAATCACAGGTACTGTAAAAGTCGACAGTGGACTCTAAGTGGGGGCTGACCGCACGGTGCTCCTGCGTGCTAATGATCACAAACGTATTTGGTATCTAACATAGTAGTACTAAGTGCGAGTAAAAGCGATCCATGGTGTTCCCTGCACGGTGGTACTAATCACAAGTAGTTCCAAGGTTCTAATACAACCATCCCATGGTCACCCCTTTAGGTTCGTGGAGAAGGAAAGTTCCACGATGGAAAGAATAAAAATAAATAACAGGAAAGTTTGCCGCATTTATGGATATCTACAGGTGTGGCGGTAATGCGTTTTATAACCATCATGTTTAATTTCGTGGGTACGTTGTCTCCATTTTCTTATTAACGCATACCGTAGTATGTTTTGTTTGGCGTCTCCGAAAATCGTTAAAAGTAAGTGGAAACATAGAATCATTACTATTATTATTCGCTAATCGGCCAACTAGGGACCACGATAAGTTTCATGATACTTTCTGGCGTTTACCCAGTTTTCGATTGATCCAGTAGGTTTTCATTAGCTCGCTGTCTTGAGCACTGCGTTCATCCGACCATTTTGCACTTGTCCACTTCACATCCCGGAAAGTCCCAAAAGTCACAATGCTTTTTCTGAGAAAAAGTTTAATTTGTATGCGTCATTATTATTATTAATATTGTTATTATTATTATTTGTTAGGTGCGTTGGCGAATAAAATAATCGTTATGATTGGGTAGTTTTTATCACGTTTTAAACCTTCTCTCCAAAAAATACCTATATTGGCCCGAGTTACGAAATATGAAACGATCACTTTGTTAATGATCTCACCTGCTATATTAATAGCAGCAACCGTGAATATTTCTCAACTAAAGTAAACTCGTTTCCTCATCCCGAGGTGGTGCAGCTCTGTTTAGAAAACGTCCCCAGTGGAGGGGAATTACATGTGCCATTTTACGGCATACATCTCTGGCAGTACGGTAGCGGGAATCGAACCCAGATTCCCCAGCACGTCACCTAATTGTGCTAACCATTACGCTGGGGGACATTAACTACAAAACACAGACATACAGCACGACTGATGCATACCTGCAATGCGCGGGTCGTACACGAAACTATTCAGCTATTTGTGCGACGTCATCAGAGCTGCAGTAGGCCTACGCAACGAAGGCGGACTCTTCTTAACTACGAAACACAGATGTACCGCATGACTTCGACGCGTGTTTTCAATGCGTGGATCGTACAGACGAAACCATTCCAATGTCATCATCAGAGTTGCAATAAGACTTGTACCCGCGTCGAAGCGGAATCGTCGTTCTTCTCTGACGAATTACGTTGTGGGGTCTTGTATGCGTTTTTTTTTTAACGTTTTCTTCGCCTCGAAAAACCAGGGGGTCTAATTCACGAGTAAATACGGTATTTGAATGTGTTGATAAAATCTGATTATGTTCTCAAAGGAACAAAACATGTTATTCTATTTTAATTCAGTTGTTTATTTTTCAGGTACATTTCTGTTACCATAAGTTTTCTTTTTCAGATAGTTCATAAATTTATTTATTCAAAATTAGTTTTGGCAAATTGAAGGACCTAACAGTTATAAATTAACTGGGTTGAAACTGAAAAGAGATGGCTTTAGATAAAACAAAAAACAAAACAAAACACACACCTCAAACACACATGAAGAATCAACTAGATTCCACCCACATCATCCAGATAAAGGACCAGAATGGGCAAATACTTAGAAGAGCCAAGGACATATTGAAACACTTGTGAGGCATTTTCAATGAGGTTAGTAACAAAGAATTCCCCCACCTAAGTATCCCAGATAGTGTGAAAGTTAAGGGAGAAGTACCATACGCAAACCTAAGGAAGTGGAAAAGGTCCTTCAACACATTAAAAACAACAAGGCAAAAATGGCCTGATGGTGTCCCCAGAGTATGGAGGTTGCTTGGTCGGAGCGGTACTCTGTGGCTGGCAAAGCAATTCAATGAAGCAATTTCCACAAGATAACCGCGTGAATGGCTACAAAGTATCACTGTTCCGGTATGGAAGCGAAAGGACTTGGTGGAATGTAACAATTACAGACATTCACCTACTCTGCCATGGAATGAAGGCGTTTGAGAGGATATTGGACACTAGGCTGTGGCAAATTGTTCAGATGACAAGAAACCAGTATGGGTTTGTGCGTGGCTGTGGAACAATAGATGTACAAGCTGTCAGGCTGTTAGAGGAAAAACAATTTAAAAGAAAAAGAAGTTCATTTTGCCTTTTTAGATCTTGGTAGTGTTTTTTTATCAGATGCCCCATAGTGTAATGTGGCACAGCATGCATGATCATGGCACTGCTGAAGAACACATCAAAATGACAAAGTTATTTCATATGGGGTCCACAAGTGCAGTCAAATGAGCACTTGGAACCTTAGATTCATTTCCCATAGATGTCATAATCCACCAAGGTTCAACACTATCTCCCCTTCTTTTCATCATCGTAATGGACACATCACTAGAGCTCTAGTCAGAGTTACCTTGGATTCTTCTGTACGCTGATGTTGTAATGCTGGGTACAAGATCACACGAAAAACTGCAAGACTTTACACAGCCAGAGATGAACTGCTCTGATAACTACAGACTGTAATTTAATTTACATGAAACAGAGTACATGGACTGTGGATCTGTGGATGTGATGACACTGCAACAATCAGGCCTGATGGAAGAGGGTTGAAGAGAACTAAAACCTTCAAGTATTTTAAGTCCCGGTTATTCTGTGACAGTGACCTATTGCAGGAGGTTCAAGGGAGGGCAAATGCAGCACGAATGATGCAGAGACATGACAGGTTACTGCGCAACAGAAGGATGACAACATGTTCAAAATCAAAAATATATCACACTCTTGTCTTTCTAGTTGCACTAGATGGAGCTAAATGAAATTAAATGGCGTATGGCTTTTAGTGCCGGGAGTGTCCGAGGACAAGATTGGCTCGCCAGGCACAGGTCTTTGGTTTGACTCCCCTAGGTGACCTACATGTCGTGAGAAGGATGAAATTACGATGAAACTAGACATATACCCAGCCCTCGTGCCAGTGAAATTAACCAATTACGGTTAAAATTCCCTACCCTGCCGGGAATCGAACCCAGGACCGCAGTGACCAAAGGCCAGCACGCTAACCATTTAGCCATGGAGCCGGAATGGAGCTAAATGCTGGCCAACAACCCAGCATCATATACAAATTCTGCATACAATGAAAGGAAGAATGCTCTGTTGACCAAATGAACTGACTAAACTCGGCAGGGTCAAGAATGAGGACATGCAGAAAACCCTTGGTATGGCACCAATATCTGAAAATACAGGATGGTTGCCTCATTGTACTTCCCCTTAAAACAATAATCACCATCTCAGACATTTGAAACTATTATAAGCTATAAATTTCATTTTTGTTCCGTACTGAAGTGCAATTATAAGAAATAAATTGACAGAAGGGTCCAGTAAATAATATTAAAAGGCAAGTAGGCCTACCCTAAAGGTGACAAGGCTATCCAGGCTGACCCTCTAATATTGAAGAGGGGAATTCCTCAAGGCAGTATTATTGGACCTTTATGTTTTCTTATATATATCAATGATATGTGTAAAGAAGTGGAATCAGAGGTAAGGCTGTTTGCAAATAACATTATTCTATACAGAGTAATAAATAAGTTACAAAATTGTGAGCAACTGCAAAACGACCTCGATAATGTTGTGAGATGGACAGCAGGTAATGGTATGTTGATAAACAGGGTTAAAAGTCAGGTTGTGAGTTTCACAAATAGAAAAAGTTCTCTCAGTTTTAATTACTGCATTGATGGGGTGAAAGTTCCTTTTGGGGATCATTTTAAGCATCTAGGTGTTAATACAAGGAAAGATCTTCATCGGGGTGATCACATAAATATGATTGTTAATAAAGAGGACAGATCTCTGCACATGGTTATGAGAGTATTTAGTGGTAGTAGTAAGGATGCAAAGGAGAGGGCACATAAGTCTCTGGTAAGACCCCAACTAGAGTATGGTTCCAGTGTATGGGACCCTCACCAGGATTACTTGATTCAAGAACTGGAAAAAAATCCAAAGAAAAGCAGCTCAATTTGTTCTGGGTGATTTCCGACGAAAGAGTAGCGTTACAAAAATGTTGCAAAGTTTGGGCTGGGAAGACTTGGGAGAAAGGAGACAAGCTGCTCAACTAAGTGGTATGTTACATGTGATAAATATCATTCTTGATCCGTATTGATGATATTTGATTGGAATAATAACAATAAGTTAATTTATTGATTTCACCACCTAATCAATACAACAACATTGTAGCATTGCATCAAATTGAGATGGTCCATAAAGGTCCTATTTAAACATCGTTCTTCAACCTTCAACTTCAAATTTTTTGATCAAACTGAACCACACCACCATATGCCATTGATTTTCGACTCTTATCTCTTGTAAACAAATAATTGCTTGTCACTTGGCCATCTTTCATTATTATTTTATTCTACATTATTTATTAAATACAATTTTCATCGTCATTTTCGTTGTAACCGCTGGTCGGCCAACATATTTTTTAGCAATCCTATCACTCGTTCATAACAGACTGTTGCTTTGTTCATTTTAATTATAATAGAAGCCTTCTAATGTCAATATCACTACTACTTTCACCAATTGTATATTTACTCACTCATTGTAATATCTTCAAAACCAACTTCATTACAAGTCTTTTACCATATGTTAATTTTAGTTCAAGTCTCTCCAAGGTTTTTTTAAAAAATTTGTCTATTTCATGTATGTGTAAATCAGGTGCCTGATTCTATTTTAAGGTTAAGATAATGGCTGAAGATGCCTAAATTCAAGGCGAAACATGTACCATTTTAGTTAACATGCCAAAGTAAATCAACTAAGACAAGACTTATTGTATTGATTAGGTGGTGAAATCAATAAATTAACTTGTTATTATTCCAATTAAGTGGTATGTTCCGAGCTGTCAATGGAGAGATGGCGTAGAATGACATCAGTAGACAAATATATTTGAGTGATGTCTTTAAAAGTAGGAAAGATCTCAATATGAAGATAAAGTTGGAATTCAAGAGGACAAATTGGGGCAAATATTCATTTATAGGAAGGGAAGTTAGGGAATGGAATATCTTACAAAGGGAGATGTTCAATAAATTTCCAATTTCTTTGCAATCATTTAAGAAAAGACTAGGAAAACAACAGATAGGGAATGTACCACCTGGGTGACTGGCCTAAATGCAGATCAGTAGTGATTGAATGACTGATTGATTGATTGATTAATAGTCCCAAGACTGATGTAATATTATTTACTTGATATATTGTATTGAAAAGGTAGACCCTCTTGAAAAAATCTCCAGAGTCCTGCCTCAGATGGTTCAGCCACTTAAAAAGGCAAGTAGGCCTACCCTAGTGGTGACAAGGCTATCCAGACAGAGTAGTGGTAGGGCACCGACATAGAGGACATGTAAAACGAGATGGATGGATCAAGTGGATGCTGGTTTGGTCTTATTGAGGATGGTGCTTTCGACCTACAGTTACAAAGAAGATGGACTAGACATGTGCAGCCCACTTCAAAGCAGGAATGATGCAAGAGAGAAGATGATGATGATTCAGTATGAAGATCTGATCACTCATGACATACTTAGGGGTCCCAATGATCGGAAGCCAAAAACCAACAGAATGAAGCTAGTCACTGAGTGATCAAATGCACAGTATAAAAGTTTGACTTTTACCAAGTCAAATCCTCAAATTCTGCCAGCTGACCAACTTCTGAAGACAAAACTGAAATTCACATTATCAAAATAAGTTAAAAACCACTGAATATTTTTGGGCAATTTATGTTTTAACTGATTCCACATACTGGTACATTCAGCTACTTTTCCACTTAACTATCCACTTTTTTTAAACATTTGTCTTATCATGAGAGAACTTTTTGTAAGCCCTCATCATGGATGCCTGCCACCTGCGATGAGAGCTATGTCTGAACTGTCGTTTTGACTTTCTGATCAGTGTGGAAATGCCTGCTGGTGAGGAACTTTTTCAGATGAAGGAAAAGGTGGTGGTCACTAGGTGCAAAGTCAAAGCTATGGGGGTGGGAGAGTCTAATCGAACTGCTGCTAGCAAATGATTCAATGTGAGCTTGTATTCAACCTGTAGAGTGAAGTCTTGCATTGATATGAAGCAACAATACTCCTGCATACAGAAGGCCACAGCATTTATTCTGGATTATGCAACAAAGTTTTGTCAAGGTCGCACACTACACAGCTTCACATATTGTTGTCCCTGGAGGCATGTGTCCCTGGAGGCATGAAGTCCACTAGCAGAACAACACATCTGTCCCAAAACATGACTGCCATAATCTTGCGAGTTGAGAAAGTCTGCTTTCGTCGGAGATTGTGTGTGTCACAACTCCACTGATTGCTGCTTGGATTCATTGGTCACATTGGACTCCCATGTCTTGCCCCTCATGATGATGTGGTTCAATAACACAACACCTTTTTTATGGTATCAGTTCAAAAATATCAAAAAACTGGCACATCTCTTCATTTTTTGTTCTTCAGTCAGCATCGGAGGAGCCCACCAACTGCACAACTTTCTACAGTCCAAAATTTTCTTGACACAATTTTGTAGAGAAATGTCATTGAAACGGGTGGAAAGTGCAGTGACAGACGATAACGTTAACAGTCTGTTTGCACAAAGGGTGGTGTGAACTTTACATACAATACTGTCGCTCATCAGAGCACAAGTCATCACAAACATTCTCCCGACCTTCCTTGACTAACCTTACTCCTTACGGACTTTTCCATCACTCAGAGCGTTCAAGCTGTACACATTACACATCTGGCGATAAATCTCTGCCAGTGACACATTTTTTGCTCTCAAGAACCAGATAACTGACCATATCTCACATGTGGCAGGCCGCTTGATCATCATTCATGACTTCCAAGACATACTATAAAGCGACAATACAGTAACAACGTAGCAACATGCATGCGTTGCACGCAAGGGATGCTGGGAGTCAGTGCGCATGCGCAAAAGAACAAACATGCAGGATTTTAAAAGATAAGGACACCTGTCTTGAATTTTAAAATAGCCTTTGTACACTGACTGACAGAGCAAACGCAACACCAAGAAGGAGTGGTTCGAAAGGGATGAAAGTTGGGGAAAAAACAGAGACGGCACGGACGAATAATTGATGTTTATTTCAAACCGATATGCAGGTTACACAATGCGCACGGCATCGACTCAGTAGGATATAGGACTACCGCGAGCGGCGATGCACGCAGAAACACGTCGAGGTACAGAGTCAATAAGAGTGCGGATGGTGTCCTGAGGGATGGTTCTCCATTCTCTGCCAACCATTTGCCACAGTTGGTCGTCCGTACGAGGCTGGGGCAGAGTTTGCAAACGGCGTCCAATGAGATCCCACACGTGTTCGATTGGTGAGAGATCTGGAGAGTACGCTGGCCACGGAAGCATCTGTACACCTCGTAGAGCCTGTTGGGAGATGCGAGCAGTGTGTGGGCGGGCATTATCCTGCTGAAACAGAGCATTGGGCAGCCCCTGAAGGTACGGGAGTGCCACCGACCGCAGCACATGCTGCACGTAGCGGTGGGCATTTAACGTGCCTTGAATATGCACTAGAGGTGACGTGGAATCATACGCAATAGCGCCCCAAACCATGATGCCGCGTTGTCTAGCGGTAGGGCGCTCCACAGTTACTGCCAGATTTGACCTTTCTCCACGCCAACGCCACACTCGTCTGCGGTGACTATCACTGACAGAACAGAAGCGTGACTCATCGGAGAACACGACGTTCCGCCATTCCCTCATCCAAGTCGCTCTAGCCCGGCACCATGCCAGGCGTGCACGTCTATGCTGTGGAGTCAATGGTACTCTTCTGAGCGGACGCCGGGAGTGCAGGCCTCCTTCAACCAATCGACGGGAAATTGTTCTGGTCGATATTGTCTTGCACATGCTGAAGAATGGCGGTTGACGTGGCGTGCGGGGCTGCCACCGCTTGGCGGCGGATGCGCCGATCCTCGCGTGCTGACGTCACTCGGGCTGCGCCTGGACCCCTCGCACGTGCCACATGTCCCTGCGCCAACCATCTTCGCCACAGGCGCTGCACCGTGGACACATCCCTATGGGTATCGGCTGCGATTTGACGAAGCGACCAACCTGCCCTTCTCAGCCCGATCACCATACCCCTCGTAAAGTCGTCTGTCTGCTGGAAATGCCTCCGTTGACGGCGGCCTGGCATTCTTAGCTATACACGTGTCCTGTGGCACACGACAACACGTTCTACAATGACTGTCAGCTGAGAAATCACGGTACGAAGTGGGCCATTCGCCAACGCCGTGTCCCATTTATCGTTCGCTACGTGCGCAGCACAGTGGCGCATTTCACATCATGAGCATACCTCAGTGACGTCAGTCTACCCTGCAATTGGCATAAAGTTCTGACCACTCCTTCTTGGTGTTGCATTTGCTCTGTCAGTCAGTGTACATCAATACACAAATCTCTAAGTACAGAGTTGAGTTTCAAGGAACCAGCCAACATTCAATCAGAGACTATAAGACTGATTAGGGGGCGGACTTCAACTGCTACAATACAGGTACTATACATCCTGGGGTTACAAAGAAACAAAAATGGAGAAAACCTTGGGAATTGGGACTTAAGCCAACACATGCCTCTTTCCTTCAGTGGCAGATGGTAATGTGGGTATACTTCTGAAAGTGAACTAATTGTTCGTCAGGTAAAAGAGGATGTTGCAAGGCCACTTCCACGTATACAAAATCAATTCATAATGCGTACTGTAGAGGTAGTTGTTAAGCCTTCGACTGCTGAGAAAAAAAGACTATTTGATTTTAAAATCAGTGGGAAAAGTTCACATCTGATCTCGAACAAGAAGTTCCTGAAACTGACCCTGTTCCAGAGAACCATGATAATTTTGTTGAGCAGTAAGCACACTGTAGGGACTGCAAAATGTCCTATGTCCAAGGTTTAGATAGAGATTCAATGGTGGTTTTGGAAAAATACAAAAAACTTTTCGAAAGAAGATCTCTTCTCCGAAGAAACAATCCAGACTAGTGAAGATCTGATACACACTTCAGCAACCTCCAGAAGAGAAAAATGGTGCAATCTAGTGTGTCACCTACATATTTAACAAAATAGGCTGGATGATTTGGAAACTACTGAAACATCTCAATAATGACCTAGCAATTGCTCCTCCTGGTGTAACTCTTGACCAAATAGATCACCAGCTATTGTTGAATCAAAAAACCAAGAAGAAACATTGTAAGCTTCAAAGATGTTCCGAACATAAAAACTATCTTGGTACTCCTTTCACCAGCAGGGAACTGGAGACTGTCATCCAGACAATGAAGAGAGCTATTTTTTTTTTTTTTTTTGCTACTTGCTTTACGTCGCACCGACACAGATATGTCTTATGGCGACGATGGGATAGGAAAGGCTTAGGAATGGGAAGGAAGAGGCCATGGCCTTCATTAAGGTACAGCCCCAGCATTTGCCTGGTGTGAAAATGAGAAACCACGGAAAACCATCTTCAGGGCTGCCGACAGTGGGGCTCGAACCCACTATCTGAATGAAGAGCATTAAAGCTGCTAGGTTATATAATCTGCAAACAGAATAAATAAAAATGATTGCACTTCATACAAAAGAGTGGAGTTTGAATTAATAAACGCATGTTTTCAAGACAGAAGATCCCAAACATATGACAAGAAGAAAAGTTGTAGCGCTACTGAAACCTGGAAGAGAACATTCTGGTGGGTCAACTGTTAACTTTACTTGAAATGAATTGGTCAGTAATGATTAAGATAACTTTCTTCTTCTTTTAGATATCTGGGGTACACCATGTTATAATCCCTAGAATTTATCCAACTGTCCCTATAAAACCATACAGTAGGCGAGAGAATATTTTATATTTGTTTGCATTCTAAGCTACTGCTTCAGAAACTTTTTGATCTAGTCATCATACTATGATCACTAGTTTAACAGATTATATTAGAGTAAGTTCACACTTTCTCTACTTGTGAAGTGTCAAAAATTTTCCATACAAAATACACACATTCAAAAGTGATTTCTGAACTTGTTTTCAGCATAGGGAGTTTTAAAATCTATAAACACCTGCTACAGATGAGGTGGTGAAGTTTCTGATGCAGTGCACAGTATGTAGCATCCATTCATCAAAACAGGCAGGATAAAAAAAAAAAAAATTAAGTACACAATATTGAACTGATTATACTTATTAGGTTCTTCATAGATATTATCCTTGCACATAATCCCCTACAAAACAAAAAAAAACTGCAGGAGTTCGGTATGTTTTATGACTATGGGAGATGGCTCCTTCCTCAGATCATAATTCCAGGTCGCAGTATAGTATTATTTTTCATTAAATAAATGCCCACCTTGTGACCATAATCAATAATGCATCAAGTCTTCACGGTTTGACACCATGGTTAGCCGGTTCAAGTCCCATTGGATGAAAAAAATTTCACCATCAAAAAGTTGGCCGGCAGGGTAGGAGAGACCGTGGTATACCATTTTTAAGCACTAGATTGCATACAAAAAGCCTGGATTAAATTTCAAACCTCTCTGCACTGTTCATGTGGAGTAACAGCACATGACAGTGTTGACAGTGATTCATCCATTGGATGGGGTGTTAAGCTTTGAGCAGACCCCTTGGTGTTATTTGATAGGACTCCTGCACTAGGCCACTCCGGAGGCCACAGAACATAACATCACATCACATTAAATAATTATAAATTGTGCGATAACCAGTGAATAGATTTCCATGGTAGATGCCTTCAATAATAAAAGCTCCATGGTTCAGGCGGCAGCACGTCGGCCTCTCACCGCTGGGTTCCGTGGTTCAAATCCTGGTCACTCCATGCGAGATTTGTGCTGGACAAAGTGGAGGCTGGACAGGTTTTTCTCCAGGTACTCCTGTTTCCCTGTCATCTTTCATTCCAGCAACACTCTCCAATATAATTTCATTGGTCAGTCATTAATCATTGCCCCAGAGGAGTGCGACAGGCTTTAGCAGCCGGCTCAATTCCTATCCTCGCCGCTAGATGAAGGCTTCATTCATTCCATTCCTGACCCGGTCGAATGACTGGAAACAGGCTGTGGATTTTCATTTTTCATGCCTTAAATAGAAAATTCTGAGTTTCAATATTGATTCAGTAATATTATTTTTTCAAATCTCAAGTACCGAGTTGTATACACCAAGTTAAAACACACAATTCTCAATTCAGTGGCTGTTAGCCTTGAAACAGTTCAGCAGGAGGGAGAATCACATGATCACCATACTCGATAGCTGCAGTCGCTTAAGTGCAGCCAGTATCCAGCATTTGGGAGATAGTGGGTTTGAACATCACTGTTGACAGCCCTGAAGATGGTTTTCTGTGCTTTCCCATTTTCACACCAGGCAAATGCTGGGGCTGTACCTTACTTAAGACCACAGCTGCTTTCTTCCCACTCCTAAGCCTTTTCTGTTCAATCGTGCACCGTCGCCATAATTACATATCTGTGAAGTTACACCCTCTGAAATGCCATCTCCGAAACTTGTCCAGAAAGTTGGTGCTACTGTAAGGGACATAAGAAATATGAACCTGTGTTCAGGTTTAGTTAATGGTGTCCACCTGGTGATACGTAGTTTAATGGAAAATGGTGTTAAACTGGAAGTTCTGATAAAAACACTGAGCCCTTATTGAAGTGCTCATGTAATTAAGCATTCAATTATTTGAGAGTACAGAGAAAATTTTATTTTATTGAGTCATGGTAACTTGGAGCGACCACCTACATTCACAGTACATTTCGCAATTTCAACAGGAAGTTTGGAGCCGAGGTCTATTTGTTCGCAAGCTATGTTTAGGAGGAATTTCTACCTGATGCACCCAACTTGGAACAACAATGTCATTCCAACGGCCCGGACAAACGGAAAACATTTCGGAAGCCCAGCGAGAGGCTAGGAAAATCATATGATACACGTTTGAAGTAAGCATCATGTACGTGATGTTTTTGAACCAATGATATGGTAGCATCACTGTCAACATGGTTAGGCATTGGTTAAAGTCAGAAATGGCCCTGAACAAGCATACAATCAATTAATCAATTGAATGTATGCTCAAACTGAGCTTTCTGAATTTCAGACAAGAGATATTCTTCATTTTTAGAAATCAATCAATCAATCAATCAATCAATCAATCAATCAATCAATCAATCAATCAATCAAGAATATGGCGTCTATGAGGACAAATTAATACAAGCAACTAGCACGTGGGCTAGCGACCCTTATTATTCGGCAGGAGTCTGTGATGGTAACATCATAAGAAGAAGTATATTTTTGTGAGTTCTGAAACAGGACTTATGTATCTTAATCGCGTGGGGACTTGTAACTTTTGTTTACGACGCTCAGACTACATTTAACTATTCACAAGATGTAACTTTGGGAGATTTGCATTTATATTTCGATTGGCAGATGGAAGGAACAGTTCCAATGATTATTTACGTGCATAGTAGCCTGCCTGTTTAAGTAGATTTTTCGAGGAGACGAACATTACAATTTCTAGTCCAGCATTTATGTACAGTTGCAGATGTTAGAGCTGTGACGTAACACAGACGAAGTATGGAGCAAGTAGGAAATATATGACCTAGTTACGGGGTTAGATAAGCAGAGTTGTCCCGGGCTGAATGGGAACTGGTTTTTCACGGTCAGTGGAAATTATTCCGGCAGTAATATCATAGTAACTGGCAGGTTCTCTTGACACAGGTTTTTTTTTTCAATGCTGTGAATAAACGGATGTTCTAATCAACCTCTGAACAGCAGAAGGAGCAAGACGACGAGACCACATTTCTACGCCAGGATGGAGAACTACGGACTGACCCAGTTCAATTTTGCTTGCTTGCTTGTTGTTTTAAGGGGCCTAACATTGAAGGCAGTTCAATATTGATGGCATCACATTCAATATGGCTGGCTAAAAGGATGAGGGCCAGCTGTCCAGAGGCATACAGCTGAATCAACAAATAGATGAGTACTAGATTTGCAATGTAATTATTTGTGTGTGCACGTGTTTTAATGTTGCAAAGGAGAAATATACTCATCTACAGTCGAAAGATCAAACAAAAACAAAGTCAGGAGCATGGTACGAGCACGCTAGCCAAAGTGGTAAAGTATTAAAATTCAAGAATATTTTTCCTTGCAAAGTATGTGTGTCTGCATACGCTTGTAAATTTGTATTATATTTTGTTTCTCAAAATGGACTCTCTTAAGCTGAGAGAATGATCTGAGTCATGTAATTTTTGCTCACTTTGGTATTTTTTTTTTGTTATTTTTATTTTCTTGTTTATTTTTAATAAACATATTATTCCTCTAAACTGACGGCATGCTTCGTCTTGCTTTATTTATAGCTTTTAGTTGACCTCGCCTGGTCCTTATTAGTTATATGTTCCCCATCAAAATCCAGGATGTAAATGTTTTTTTTTTTTTTTTTCATAGTTCAAACTGAACACATCTGGGAGCGGCTGACTAGTCTGGGGCAAATTACCTTGATGGTAGAAACGGGGACAACATGTCACTCTGTATGTCAAGGTAGCAGTTCCCCCTAAGACTATCAAATGCTAGCCTAGGACTATAAATAAATCTATAGGTTGTTGGAAAATTGAAATCTATCTGCCTAAGCCCGTTTTTACTCATGTGCAACTGTGAGTGGGATTCAGTCTGGTAAAGGCTCCAACAGATGTACAAGTAACAAAATAAGTGAGCAAGACCAAGATGGTGATGGCATGTACAAATAACTTCACACACAGAGAGAAATACTGTTAAAGAATGATGCAACCACCAACTTCAATAAATGGTTTGGAGGGGGGGGCTATTGCTCCAACAAGCAAGGTGTATCATTTATACCAAACCCTCGAGCACCTACGGGTGCCATTTGGCACTGTTGGGTATTGCTTCATTACTTTCCCTAAACAGCTATGACAAACAAATTAAACAATCACTGTGGTGGTTACAACTCATGTCTGTGATTCCTGCCTAAGTGTTTTGTGTCATTCTTTCCGTGCCATTACCACAGAAGCCTAACTGTTGTGACAATGAACTGAACAGTGTATTTTTCTTGGCCACAATGACTCACAGACTGATGTAAGTACTCTTCTTTTCTTTATTTATACATTTTAAAGAATATGGTAATATCTCCAAGCATCAGCCTGTAATATACTTTACCATTATTTGTACATGTGATACTTTCATGATTCTATGACAAAATATTTATCAGGTGCCATATGGCACCACTAGGTGTTTGTCATAGCAACGAGTCATTAGTGTTATTTTCTGTATATGTAACTGCTATGTGATAGAAATAGGAACTATTTTGTTCCATACAACATTCCTAATTGTCTTCAAACTGTTGAATAGTACTCTTACTAATATTCAACAATACGCACACAATAAAATAAATGATTATAGTCTGTTACATACATTTCCCTCATGTTTTTGGAGTGCTCTTACTCTAAAAGAAGCTCTTCAACTGCTCGAAAATGACTATTTTGAGGTGATAATTTGTTTAAGAAGCAATTTTGGGCATGAGCTGAAGTTGTGTTGTGAGGAGGTCAACGACTGGGTGGAGATGAAGCCAAGGATGCCATGGTTGAAAAGAGAGAAGGACCTAAGCTAAATCTCGAAAAGCGAACCACCAAGCAGTAACATGGGTGCCTGAAGATCTGGACAAAGGTTTCAATTTTTCCTCCAGCCGATAACTTGATCGACAATCAATGATCATCCATCTGCACAGAGGGCTGTTGCCCAGATGGCAGATTCCCTAATTGTTTACCTAGTATTTTCTAAAATAATTTCAAAGAACTTCATAATTTATCGAATGACCAGATGACCTCCTGCGTAATTCACAGATGGAAATGTGCATATGAAGAATGCAGCTCCCAGACATGCACTGAGTGTGTGAAGTGTCAAGAAGGACTGTGTGTGATGTTCTGTCAAGTTCCAGGTTTGCAATGCTCACTGCCTAATTGTGGATATTTTAGATTGCCGTCTCCATTCTTTGTAATATATGTTAGAATAGAATTGGCAAGTTTCTGCATTAGATTGATTTTGTGTGTGTGGTTTTGAAAAATATAATTATCAGTTTGTAGTACATTTATTCAATTTATTATAACTCATAATAATAATAATGAAACCCTATCTACTTATAAATATAACACACTGAGTAAAGACCAGCCAAGTTCTTCCAATACCGCAACAGCTAAAGGAGGATTGCATCTACTGACTACAGGAGCGCCTAGCAGTGTCGTATGGCACCCGCCTGTTTCTCGCAAGCAGAGGTGCCAAGCGACGCAAACTTGAAAATGCACACTAAAGAGTAACTGCTAGGCATAAACATAAACACAAAAAGTGATTCCAATGATGCAATAAAGGTGGATCCTAGGCTTTAATGACCTCCTCCTCTTTCTTCAAGTGGCATATCCATTCCCCCAAACTTCAGCGATCATCCTGGAGAATTTGATTTAGCTAACTTGAAGACTTGTTCAATGTTGTTGACACCAGCCCAGTCTTTGATCTTTTGGAGCCACGACATTGCTGGTCTACCAGCTCATCACTTACCTTGCCTTGTAATATCAGGTGTAGAAGCCTCTACTTTAACTACCTCGCAGAACATGTCCTAACAACCGCTTTTGCCTGAGTTTGAGATTATCATCACAAAAGAATGACCTCATCTTTAGGAAAGATCTAGAAATCTCAATATGGCATCTGATTTCTTTGTCTGTCATGGCTGCTTCTGGTACTGATGTTTAGACCATTTCTTAATCCACTGGTGATGGTAAGATTTATTAAAAATGTTGTAAAAATTTTTAAATTTGGAAGGATAGTGGCTGTGTTCTTCGGCAGGGTACCTCTGGATCCAAACAGGAGGCCTCTGACAACCCACTGATCAAGAGGAATATTACATTCGGCTGACAGATAAGGCAGACATGGTGTATAAATTGCTTGCTTTTCCAGATTAACATCCTGAGCTTTCTGCAGGTCCCTCTCGACGCGAATGGTAGGGGTAACACCATCACTTTATTCTCTTTCTTATTGATGGCTATGATGTCCACTCTTCTCGTTTAGTCGTTGGTTAGAGATGCAGAGAACTTCTTCATGCACCTCCCATCCACGTTGCCTCAGGCCTTGAACAACTGATATCCTTACTCGATGGTGACGAGTGTTACGCAGTAATCTGGTGCTCCTGCGGAACCCCAGCACATGTCTAAGTGTTTCGGCGTTGTTGCAACCAATTGGGCCTCAAGCCTTGAACAACTGATATCCTTACTCGATGGTGACGAGTGTTACGCAGTAATCTGGTGCTCCTGCGGAACCCCAGCACATGTCCAAGTGTTTCGGCGTTGTTGCAACAGTTTTGGCGGCAAAGGGTTGAGCTGAAAGTTCTGCCAGGAACCAATCTTACTGCGGTTAGGTTGCATGACGTTTTAATAGCATTTATGAATTTGGATGAAGATAAAGCTAACTTGCGAAACATCCAGGAATTTGCATCGGGTGTTCAACGTACAAAACCACTCCTCTCCCTTTATGGGGCAATTGACACCATAATTGAAAAGATCAGTTTCTCATTATCTTTCGCAGTTGTCTTCCATTGGTTTTAGAGGGAAGACTTTCTTTATTAATGTTCAGTTTATGGAGCGCCATGTTCTGCTCATCGGAAAATTTTCGTACATGATGCAGCTGTACATCCTTAATTGGGAGTAAGCGACCGCAGATACTGTATTACAGTGCTGAATATTAGCCTCCCATTCAGCACAGAGTAGTCCTATACCTCTGAATTTCTTTGGACTATATAACATGGAGTTTGTGTATCATTGGGTAGCATTATTTCTTTAACCAAACTTTTTATAATTTTGTCCATATCTTTTTTGCTAGGGGCTTTACGTCGCACCGACACAGATAGGTCTTATGGCGACGATGGGATGGGAAAGGCCTAGGAGTTGGAAGGAAGCGGCCGTGGCCTTAATTAAGGTACAGCCCCAGCATTTGCCTGGTGTGAAAATGGGAAACCACGGAAAACCATCTTCAGGGCTGCCGATAGTGGGATTCGAACCTACTATCTCCCGGATGCAAGCACACAGCCGCGCGCCTCTACGCGCACGGCCAACTCGCCCGGTTGTCCATATCTTGTCCATATAAACTGAGTTAGAGCTGCGCACAGTAGTGAGTATATCAATCCTGGCCAATTAAATTCAGTGAATTCTGCTGAACAGTTCTTTAAGACCTTCAATTGTGTCACATAGCTTATAGAAGAGTTCACACCAGTCCCAGCTTACAATACATTTTTTTTCTTATCCCCTTCCACCCCCCTTCTTGTTTTTTGACTCTCAACACTTACAGTTTTTCCTGTTTGTTACAGATATGTCCTTTCAATACCTTAACTTTTAACAACCTGGCTTGAGCTTGATTTCACACAATGTCCCACAAAGCACAAGTCAAGATTTTCTCCAAACTCAATCTATTTTACGAAGAGTCCAAGTTTTGTGCCTTATTTTACAGTTACTGAAAGATTTTTAAACAACAAGGACTTGATATTTGAGCGTTTATATAATTTCATCCATTTGTTGTTATGTGATACCTTTATCTTTTAGTTTGAAATGGTATTTAAGCTATAGCTGATGATGTCCACAATCCAAGGGCAAAACATGTACTAATTGATTTTAAGTAAATTGATATTTGTATTGTAAGGTGGGACTTCTGAGAACTACAGTGGTTGATCATATTATTAGGGCCACTAGGTAAAAGTTGTATTTTTCAAACTTGATAAGACATACACAATTAAACTTCACTGATATACATTTAATTAATCTAAAATGGACTTTTGACAAATATATTACACTATTTTACATTTGAAATATTAATGAAAATCATGAAAAACTAAGGAAACTAGGAAAATCTAATATTTTGTAACACCTCCCTTCGCAGCAATTACCGCTTCGACTCTATCTGGCATACTACAAATGCATCTGAGGCAGCTTTTTTAAATTTCATCATCATGATGCCACACATTGATTAGTCTTTCGATCAGTTGGATCTTATTCGTGACATCATGAGCACAAATTTTCCTCTTCATTAACCCCCAAAGGTTCTCGATCGGGTTGAGGTCAGGAGAATTGGCAGGCCAGTCCAGAACCTTCACTTTGTTGTCCAGAAGGAACTTTGTCACAGTTTTAGCCTTGTGACAAGGTGCAGTCATGCATAAACACAAATTTGCCATCTGGGAAACATTCACGAACTCATGGAAGTAGCCGTTTCTCCAGAACCTTAATGTACTGGTGTTGGTTCATGGTTCCTTCGACAATATACAGGCGGCCGGTTCCATTACTACTGATGACGGACCACACCATGACACTTAACGGGTGCTTAACGGTCTTGACAATGCAGTCACTATTGTCTTTCTCACCCTTGCGCCTCCTCACAAATACAGATCTGTCATCAAGGATATGTATTGATGACTCATCCAAGAAGCAAACCTGGAAAAAAATGTAGTTTTGTATTAAAACCTGTTTACGCCAAGTTCGGTTGAGCATAACAGGGAGGAAGTAAACAAATTACATTTTTTTGTAAACAGCCTACCCTTTTCCATTCATCAGTAGTCCAATTTCGATGTTTTGCCCATAATAGTCGCTTCTTCATCATGGTTGGTGTCAGTGATGGTTTCTTTGCTGGACGATGACAAGCGAAACCCAGCTCTTTGATCCTCCGACGAGCTGTCATTGAAGATACGTTGATCCCCGCTTGTCGAATCTTTGTTGTAATGACTTTCATTGAAGCTTTTCTATGTTTAATGACGATATTTCTTAACAGGCGCTCTGCTCGTGGAGAAGTGATTCTTTTGCGGCCACATTTACCCACCCGTTTAGGTGACAAATTCGTGCCTTGGTCAAGTTTTTTCTTAATTCTGTCCACTGTTGACTTTGAAACAGAAGTGATAGACGCTGTTTGTCTATGAGAATAATCAGTATTCTTTAAAAGTGTTTTTATTTCCGAAATTTTACTAGGAGAAAGGTCTTTAGCTTTCCCCATGTTTGTTTTCTAAATACCCGTATTTTTAAGTATATACTGAACTATAATTAACTGTATTCTACTCTTGTCACTTCACTTCATCACTTAAAGAGCAAAATTCGCACAAGAGATGCAAGGAAACAAATCTACAATAAATCACGTGTGTTACTCCAACAACAGTCAGCAAGCAACTGTAAAATAATTGGCGACTCTCTCAATTCTTGACCAGAGTTTTCATTATTAGGCTCCTTAATGTAGGGCTGATTGTTGAATTTAACTTTGGAAATGTGTAATTAATAATATACAACCATAAAAATAAGCAATAAGTAAACACTTAGAAAAGAATAATGATCCAAACATAAATTCTTCAATTTTTACCTAGTGGCCCTAATAATATGATCAACCACTGTATTTTATAAGTTTTACAGTGACTATATGGAAACAATATGAAGTTTACAGTATGTAATGATGTCACATATACTATTATGGCATCATCTGCAAATCTAATATTATTTAGAACGACTCCATTTAGTTTCACACCTAGCTCAGTAACGTGCAAAGCTTCTCTGAATATGTGATGGGGTTACAGGTTGATTTTTTTTTTACAATCTGCTTTATGTCGCACCAACACAGATAGGTCTTATGGGGATGATGGTATAGGAAGGGGTTAGGAGTAGGAAGGAAGCAACCGTGGCCTTAATTGAGGTACAGCTCCAGCATTTGCCTGGAGTGAAAATGCGAAACCATGGAAGACCATCTTCAAGGCTGCCAATGATGGGGTTCAAACCCACTATCTCCCAAATGCAAGTTAATAGCTACATGACCCAAACCACACAGCTACTTGCTCAGTACAGGTTGAATAGAAGAAGTGAAAGTATGCAACCTTGTAGTACATCTCTAGTTTTTGTTCATCCAATCTTGACTGTGGCTTGCTGGTTCCAGTTAAGTTTTTGTATGATATGGATATCTTATACATCAAGCCATTTCTGCTGGAGAATTTTGATCAGTTTTTCATATCTGACTATGTTGAATGCTATCTCATAGTAGTCAATGAAACACGCAAATACATCTTTGCGTTCTCGACATCTTTGAAGGAGAGCATTGTCACTGAACAATATCTCTCTGGTACCAAAGCCATTTCTGAACCCCATTTGGTTGCCGTCCATGTCTATTTTGCACTTTGATCTTATGTGTACATGTTAATATGCATAAATGTCTTAAACATGTGGCTCATTAGACTTATAAGACAGTAATCATTACATTTCCTTGGGTATGATTTCTTTGGTATGGAAATGAATGTCAATTGTACCCAGTCACCTGGGATTTCTCCTGTACTATATATTGTGTTAAAGAGCTTGCTGATTTGATCAACATTATCTTCTATTATCAGTGTTAAAACTTCAGATGGGATCTTATCAGGTCCTAGTGCTTTATTATTAGCAGTTAAAGCTAGAATATGCAGCAGTTCATCCTTCATTATTTCTTGGTCATCAACAGTACTGAATTTCATACCCTCCTCTCTATAACCTCCAAAATGTTGATTTATGAATTTCTCCCAAGTGTGTGCAATTTCTTGCTCATCCAGAATGGGTCTGTTCGTATTATCAAGAAGACTCGGGTTGATGTTGGCTTTCTGTATAACCCCACTATCTCCTTAACCTTCTTGTGCAGTTTGAAATTATAGGGTTTTTAACTAATCTCAGACAGTCTCTTTGACATTTCTGCAATCCATTTTTCTTTGCCTGTTTTGATTTTTCTTCTAATTTCTCTTTGTATCTGCCAACAATCCTCTACAATGTGTTTTCCTAGTCTTCTTTGTTCCATTAATTTCAGTATCTCATCTGTCATCCATTTCTTCCTTTTCTGTACCTCTGTTGTCCTTAGATGATTTCTACAAACACCACCAAAAGTGTTTTCCAGTACTGTATCGCCAATTGGTTTTGTGTGTTATTAACATGTGTGAATAAGCCATTCCCTATTTCATTGTTACAATCTTCTTTAATTGCTGCTCTCGTAGCATCTTGTAGTTTTCTTTTCTACTTTTCTTTTAATTCTGGAGTGCCTTTCAATGGGTGAGAAAGTCTTAAGCTCTTTTTGGAATGCATTTGTAATGCTACTGAAGACGGTGCCAATCACACAAATTTTCTCTTAAAATTAGCTGACAATGTACAGATAATAAAAGAGTGAGCAAGGCCAAGATGGTGATGGCATGTACAAACAATATCATACATTTAAATGATGCAAAAGACTCAGCTGGAGTAAACTGTGTCAATAATCACAGTTCTTACAACAGAAGTACCACGCAAAACATCAAAATTTGCAAGCTTTCGGACTGCACAGCGGTCGCTTGGTACGCCAAGGCCCTTCAGGGCTGTTGAGCCATGGCTTTTTTCTTATAACTAAAGTACAAGTTATTAAAAACTATCATCACCATCATCATAATGGAACAACCCCTTATCATCTTATTAAAGATCCTGAGGAGTTGTAGTATCAAACGTAAGTTATTACCAGAAATAATATCACTCAGCTATTATGAATCCGTGTAATTTTCATTTCCTGCAAATTTTAACAAATAACCACAGGTGTCAACTCCTTGAAAGGTATGAAGTGCCATATTAGTGGGGGCAACAGTTTACCATTACAGGTGTTTCTACTAGGAAAATTGTAATTCACATTATTATTAAACTGTCCAACTTTTGCTTCATTATCATGCTTTCTAATGTGAAATATATAATGAAACCTATTGCTGTACAGGCATTAATTATATTATTGAAGGCATGCTATTTAGTGTTTAAATAACTGATTGGCTAACACAAAACTGAACATAAGCTTTCGCAATCAAGTTCGTCATAACTGGATTCCTAAATATCTAGCCGAAATCATGGATCACACTTTATCATTCAAGCAACATCTATTGAACTTATCTAAGAAACTGAAAACTCGTAACAATATTCTTCAGAAACTGTGCGGGACAACTTGGGGATCTACTGCAAGCACTCTGCCCTTGGCCTGGTTTATTCCAGTGCCAAGTATGGTTCTCCTGTATGATTTAATAGCCTGTATACCCAATATGTCAATACACAGCTGAACAACAGCGTGGACACAATCAGATCAACGCCAATCTATTGGCTCCCGCTGCTCACAGGAATAATGACATCTCATCTGCGCAGATCGAATCCCCTCTTAAGAGAGTACAGTAAAATCTGCAAAAACCCCTGCACTCAATCGTCAAAGGTTGAAGTCACGCTATCCACCTTTGCATGATGCTGCTGACATGGCTTTAACGCTGTGAAAGTTTGCAAAGACCACTGGGAATCTTCAACACACTTGTCCCTTCACAACCAGTTTTCTGGTGTGTAAATTGCTAGTGGATTTCATCTACCCCACAGACAGCGGGTCACTCTTAACAGAGTCCGGGCAGGCCATGGAAGATGCAGGGACTCAATCTGCAAGTGGAACTGCATAACGTCACCAGAATATCACTGTGGTGCCCCATGGCAAACCATCGCTCACATCATTGGCAGCTGCAAGCTACGTGTTTACTCGGGTACCTGGGCTTATTTCTTGATTCCATCAGAGGCAGTGTTAGAGTGAATGGAAGGGCTATACATCCTGATATGAAATTGTTTTCTTGTTATTGTAATATATTCAGTCTATATACATTTAGATTTAGATTAAATTTGTCTGTACAGTGAAGAGAATTTAAAAAGAATGATATTTCTGTATCAGTCGTATCCACAGTAACAAGGAAATGCACTTTTTAATTTTCCGTAATTTCTGTCTGTCTGTCTGTATGTATGTATGTATGTATGTATGTGCATCATGAGAAAACGGCTGAAGAGAATTTAATGAAAATCGATATGTAAAGTTGGGGATAAGTCACTACAATCTAGACCATTTTATTCACACTGAGTGAAATGACAGTTTAGGGAAAGCCCTAAAATTTAATTCTCAAATATTTATGTTATTAGTAGTCCTATCGATAAATACGACATAACTAAAGTTATATAGCATTAAATTTCTGATCATTTATGTCATATAAATGTTTACCGTACCGGCTATGGTAGCACAGATATTCAATAATTTGGATTTTTGTTCCTAAGTCCATATCAACGCTGAGCCACAAGAAAATGGGCAAAGAGAATTTTAATAAAAATTGGTATGTGAAATGGGGGAATAAGGAACTACAGTCTACACTTTAAATAATTTTATTTATCCTGGTTGAAATAGTAGTTTCTGGGAAGGCACCTAAAATTTAATTTTTAAATACCTATATTATTGATCCTATCGAAAAGTATTACATAACTAAAGTTATAGAGAATGCAATTTCCAATCATTTATGTCTTGTTCAGTTTTACCGAACTGACTTTGATACAACTGGTGGTGGTGGTGGTGGTGGTGGCGATTATTGTTTTGAGATGAGGAACTTTTTTTTTGTTATTTGCTTTACGTCGCACCGACACAGATAGGTCTTATGGCGACGATGGGACAGGGAAGGGCTAGGAGCGGGGAGGAAGCGGCCGTGGCCTTAATTAAGGTACAGCCCCAGCATTTGCCTGGTGTGAAAATGGGAAACCACGGAAAACCATCTTCAGGGCTGCCGACAGTGGGGTTCGAACCCACGATCTCCCGAATACTGGATACTGGCCGCAATTAAGCGACTGCAGCTATCGAGCTCGGTGAGATGAGGAACAACTAGGCAGTCGTATCCACAGTAACAACACAAACCAGGGAGAAAAAAATGTAAGGGGTCAGACACTTCAAAGAATGAAGGAATAGACCTAAGAAAGACAAGGGCATGAAAAGGAAAGATTCCCGAGGCCTCCACAAGCAATACTGTCGGGGTCAGGAAAGGATAAGAGTTGACTAAGGGAGGTCGGATAAGATGGACAAAAGTGAGGAGTCGGACACAAGTAAGTGGAAACAATGCCAGGACTCAGCTAGGGGCCCCATGGTCGCCAACCAACCCTCCGAAGTTCAGAGCCCCTGGGGCCACACTTAGTCACCTCTTACGACAAGCAGAGGATACCGTGGGTGATATTCTACTGCCCCCACCCAGAGGGGGACGACTATAATATGAGAATTTATGTATTTAGATGAATTTTTGTTGCTTAGTCCATATCAACGCCGAGAATTGTTGACTTGGAAATATTGTTCAATCGTGTTAATTGGCGATGGATTTTCTCATGATTGTCATAAGGTGTAAAAATGCATGGTCATCGGTCCATATCAACAAGGAAAATTGTGAAGATGATTATAAAAATGAGAAGAAGTCATAAAGGAACAATCGCTTGAATAATAAGGTAAGAGGGAGTCATGGAAGAAAGGATGAGTCACGTTAGATTAGATGCCCTAATAGTATAAAACAAAAGCTAAAGGTTTCCACCTATTCAATACCAATATCACAGAGTCAGAAGAAAACTAAAATGTGAAGGCCTCCAATATAGAAAGCCCATAAAACTGATCAGTAGTGACTGATTGATAGTTCTACTGTAGTAGAAATGAAAAAGTTATCATAATTTGTTTTTCCACATTTCAGCTTCCATGCGATGTATATAAATTACTAGAATGTAAAGATTACTAGATTGTAACAATTATAATTTCATTTCAAGAAGTAAATTAAAAGTAAAAATTACTAAGAATGCAATTGTTACAAGCAATTTGATTACTTTTACTCAATTACTTCCCAACACTGTCAGCAATGTAGCACAGCTAGTGCGTCTAGTTGATATGAAAGATGCTAAGGGGCTGGTCACTTTCTAACCCAGTCGGGAAAGCAATGCAAACTATCTCACTCGTTCGTCATGCCTTGTACATCTAACTATGGCACTACCATCAGTTGTTGCAGTTTCCCTACAACCGCATAACCTTCGGAGGCACTTTCTGAGGATTCCTCTGGGCTGAAGACTTAGCATACGAGTTATTGTAAATTAAAGCCTCAATTAAACCTATTTTTGGTAGTAAGTCAAACCTAACCACCTTCAAGAAATACATCAACTGATGACGTAATACGGCTGTGTGAGTACTTTAACCTTCAACCACAGACATGCTTAATGTGGGCAGTTAATACAGATGTTCGGTCTGAGATATTGTTCTGGGCACAAGAACAAAACAATAGATGTTAAATAACTATAACAATGTTCTTTTACACTCCTCTGCTTAATTTAAGAATAATTCATAAAATAAAAAATGGTCAATGCTGTAGCAACTAAGTTACCGGTTCTGGTTGGAAATGCACGAGTATAAATATAGACTTATCTATTAACATTCAGCAAGTAACTTAGTAATGTTAATTTTGAAATAAATTAGTGGAATAATATAAATTTCATTATTAAATGAAATGAAACCTGAACTAGGATATGTTTACAGCCAAAAGAAAAGAAAAGGATGTTAAAAACACTACTTTACAGGCAACAAATGAATGCTCAAGACATTTGTGATGCTTTTATGTTTACAGTTGTTAAGTTAATGTCTTTTTTTTTTTTTTCTTCCTCAAGGCCCATATACGTTTTACACACTTTCTCTGTATACCCCATTTAATTACAAGATTGTCTTTATAGGAGCTGAACAGAATGAAGGCATTTACAAAACTTATGTCCAGAATTCAAAAGAAAATCACCACTGACCACCTTCTAGTTCAGTAACTTGTCGGGTAGGTAGCACATTTCTCATCACGTGAGTCTACTCTCCCATTCGTACTGCTGTAGTACGGAATCATTGTTGGTTTTCCCGTTTCATTATCGACAGACTTACCATGAGCCATTGATGAAATCAGTACTATGGCCTTGGCCCCTATTTTTTAAAACATAGGACACCACTGTTGCATTTTTCATGAAACCAAAAAGATTGGTACGTTCTTTCTGTGATCTATTGGGCATGAACTCATTAGGTGCTTATTCTTTCTCTAGGTCCCTACATAACTTATGTTAGCCCTCTGTTCCTTCAATACCATCATCAATTCAACTAAAGTGAACTAATTGTCACCTGTGGTATTCCTATTTGTTCCTTGTATAGAAGAAGAAAGGTGCAGCACTGCTTGAGTTGGCTTTGCTAGCTTCTTTCCTTTGGGATAGTGTGTAGTTCCATTTGAATTTTTTGTTGTTAATTTTTTACAATCTGTTTTACATCACACTGCCACAGATAGGACTTATGGCGATGACCGAATCTTTCCCAATATATATGTACCCATTGAGAAAGTAGGTTATTGAATCGGTAAGGCACATCATTTTCAGTCTGTACATATCTGGCTTGTTAGGCATATAAACTCTGAACCTGCAGCAGCCACAAAAAGCCACCAAGATCGGATCTCCACAAGTAGCAGTCCCAAAGGTGTAAACATTTGAATTGGACACTTGTGAAACGGGAACAGCGAGATCTAGTTTCTTTTACACAGTTCAGTCACTTGGGTTGCCAAAGTGCAGAAAAGACAAGGGTATGGCAAAACTGTTATAATTCATAACACAGCAAAATATGTCATGGCCTGCACCATCAGTATCAAATAGAGATTGGATGTCCTCATTGCAGAATATAGTGGCAACCCAGCCATATTGCAAGACATTTGGCTTTTATATTTTCTTACAGTATGGATTTTCACACTTGTCCATGTAGGCTAAATATGTCCTGCATTGTCTCAGTTAATAAAAATGTCCACACTTTACTAATGAGACACAAAGAGACGACCACTTGTATTATTCTTCCCATAGCAATTCTTTCAGTTCAGTGGTACACTGTTAGAACACGAAACTTCCTCATATTCTTCAGCTGATAATTATGAACCACGTGTATTTTCACTCTCAAGGTAAAGTCAAAAATCAGGAGATTTTTATTTTGCGGCATATCCTGACACGTTATACACATAATTGATTACGTAACTGAAGAATATTTAACACATTATACTACACAACTATGTAATTTATTTATTTAATGAAATGGAATGGCGTATGGCTTTTAGTGCCGGGAGATCCCAGGACGGGTTCGGCTCGCCAGGTGCAGGTCTTTTGATTTGACTCCCGTAGGCGACCTGCGCGTCGTGATGAGGACAACACATACACCCAGCCCCCGTGCCAGGGAAATTAACCAATGATGGTTAAAATTCCCGATCCTGCCAGCAATCGAACATGGGACCCCTGTGACCAGAGGCCAGCACGCTAACCATTTAGCCATGGAGCCGGATTATTTATTCATGGATCTGAGCTTTAGGACACACGACTCTTCATTGTAACTGCCTTAGGCCTCTCCTTAAGTTACTGAACTAGACTTATCCTCAAAGCACTGGCCTTGTTAAACGAGTTCTGAGATTTAATTTTTTTTCCAGAATTCTTTTTCAGGAAGCTTCGATCTGAATTGAGTTTTTCTGGTAAATAGTTAAAAAATACTCACAGTCGGCATTGCTATATGAAAATGATAAAATAAAAAGCATTACGTTATAGATTCTGTCATATTTAAGAACACCACCAGTTGATGGCATCTGTCTTGTCAGTACCCACTAACATCAATTCTTTCCAGCTACTTAGAGAAGGAGGGAAAACCTGGGATTAAAAATAAATAAATACAGGAACACCAAAACTGCTCTCAAAATTGAGAGACCGGGGAGTTGATCGTGCGATTAGAGGCGCGCAGCTGTGAGCTTGCATCCGGGAGACAGAGGGTTCAAAGACCATTGCCAGCAGCCCTGAAGATGGTTTTCTGTGGTTTCCCATTTTCACACCAGGCAACCTTAATTAAGGCCACGGCCGCTTCTTTCCCACTCCTAGCCCTTTCCTGTCCCATCGTCGCCATAAGACCTATCTGTGTCGGTGCGACGTAAACCCATTTGTAAAAATAAAAAAAGTTGGGAGATAAGTATCTGCAAGCAGGATAGGAGGAGGAAAGACCAAAAATAGGGAGTCTCCCGCTTAAATCAGGGGAGTTGGCACGTCTGAGGATGTAATTTTGTTCTCCAGAGTTAACTTCACTATCCTCATCCTCCAACCACTCCATCCCCAATGTGTCATCGAAGTCTTCATCAATAACACCGAACTATTATAAAGGATCCTGTCTAACATCCATTGTGAGAACGGACAAAAAACAATCCCACTAAACACAGATGAGTGCTCTATACAACCACTAGCGATATACTGTACCTAGTATCTCCAGCACAGCACGAAATAACTGTACGCCACTAAGTCCACTGCACAACCGGCTTCCCACCAGAAGGTACGTGTGCGATCACATTCATAAAGTGAAGAAAATCGACTGAAATCCACTTCTGAAGTTTTGGCGCAGTCAGAGAGACCACACATCTCTGTTTTAGATTTAAATACAGTATAGTTCTGCAATACAATGCAACGCTAGAAATGCCGAGAGGAGATATTTCTGTTGCGTTTTATTTACCAACTCGAGAGAGAATCAGGCAAAATGATTATGACACACGAAAAAATAATGCAGTAATCTAAATAACACAGTTAACTTACAACGGGCAGAAATATACAAAAGATGAACAAATATGTATGGTACACCATTTATAACAAGAGGGACATTATTATTATTATTATTATTATTATTATTATTATATTATTATTATTATTATTATTATTATTATTATTATTATTATGTTATTGAGTTTTGTATTCATGCCCCAGCATCTGAGCTGATTACATACAGCCGGGCTGAGTGGCTCAGGCGGTTAAGGCGCTGGCCTTCTGACCCCAACTTGGCAGGTTCGATCCTGGCTCAGTCCGGTGGTATTTGAAGGTGCTCAAATACGTCAGCCTCGTGTCGGTAGATTTACTGGCACGTAAAAGAACTCCTGCGGGACTAAATTCCGGCACCTCGGCGTCTCCGAAAACCGTAAAAGAGTAGTTAGTGGGACGTAAAGCAAATAACATTATTATTATTGATTACATAGAGTAATTATTTATTGTATGGCTTTTAGTGCTAAGAGTGTCGGAAGACATGTTTAGCTCGCCTGGTACAGGTTTTTCTATTTGATACCTATGGGCGACCTGCGCGTCTGGATGTGGTACGGTGACGATAATGAGGTAGGGAAAGGGTAAAACCAAATGACGGAACATAGCCTACTCCTGTCGAATAACACCAAGGGGTCTGCTCTAGAATTAATGTCTCCGTCTGATGGATGAATCACCATCAACAGCTTCGCTCCATATGAACACTGCTGAGAGGTTTGGAACTGAATCCAGGCTTTTGACACACAATCTAGTGACTAGAATTTGTATACCGCCTCTTCTTCCCTGCCAGCAGTAGCAAGAATGATACAAACTGACACAAACCGGTACCTAGGAACAATGGCAGGAAGGTACTCTGAATGAGCAGATAAAGGCTGGGGTAGGAATAAACTTGATGGATGAAGCTGAGCATATAAAACAGCTTCGGTGGTGGGGACATGTGAGGCAAAAGGAACGATAGGTTCCTTAGAAGACTAATGGACTCGGACATGAAGGGTAAGGAAAGTATAACGAAAACAAGGTGGCACTGGTTAGATTAAATTTTTAATGATTTAATGATAAAAGGTCACAAAGCTAGTTGCAAAGAGAGGCATTCAACTAATTCACGGAGGCTTACTGGTATAGAATAAACGTTGCAAGGCACTAGTCTACATTAGGATGTACCATGTTTGAAATGCAGAAGCAAAAAAATTTTCCTCACGTCACACCAACACAGATAGATCTTCTGGCGAAAATGGGAAAGCATGAAATATCACCTTCAGGGCTGCCGACAGTGGGGTTCGAACCCACTATCTCCCCAATTCAGTAGATAACTACGTTACCCAAATCGTGCAGCCAGTTGCTCAGTATGGTGAGAAAAGCAAAGAGGAATAGGCTTTATGTGAAATCCAAACCATAGAGGTAAAACTATTCATTTTCCAAAAAATGTCATATGCATTGTTAGGATATATTGAGAAGCATGTGACATTGTTGTTGAGCTAGTATCACAACTGCAAAAATGCATGCTTAGTAGGTAAATAAGAAGTTAGTATCACAATGAAGCCCCAAGGTCACAATGAATTCCCATGGGTAAGACTTCAATAAAGAGGGATGAAAGTCACGTTAAGGCTCCCTAAATAACCTATGCGAGAAAATCTCTTGAACTTCAACCTTTAAATCACTACTACCCACGTGCGTCGGTGGAATATTAAATATCCAGTAGGTAAATCACCCAATGCCATTTATCACATAATGAACAAATTCAAAAACTGTCTCTGCATTCTGCAAGATCCACTCAACCAGAAACAGCCAGGTGCTCAAATACAAATCTGGGGTAAGTTACACATGGCAATGTTTTTTTCCTTCTTGTGTGACGGCAGGATTACCGCCTACACACTAACAAGTGTGAAAGGAGGGGCATTTCCATGCCTCTAAAACTGGCTACATAATGCTTTAGCAAGTACGAAAGACGAGTTGTAACCATTGTCGAACTATAAACTGTCAAAACAGAGCAATGAATCATAATATTTAAACATTCCCATTCAAGCGGTACCATAAATCAAACAATAACACTGTAAGAAAATAAAGAGAGATCTGTCATCGCACTACGAATAAAATTTCACAGATCACAAAATACATTAAATTCAGAATGAAACATAGGAACAAATAATTGAGGTTATAATTTACTAACCATTTAAGATTACCGTAATCAGCAACACGTGTTCATGGGATGAAAACCCTACCACTTACAAAAGAGTGGAGATTGTGTTTAAGAGATTGGACTTTTAATTCTCAAACAATATACCGTGATTACATTTACCGGCAACTAACATACACATGTGCACATGAAAGAAACAACCACAGTTAACGTATACAACTGCCATCTGCTAACAACTAAACAAACTCGTTCCACAGTGTGTTTTCCTAAAGTACACGCTTGTGATCACAGGAGCGCTACCATACAGCAAATAGTTGCATAGCATAATATTACAGTCTCCTGCCATATCTACTCCAATAAGGGCTTGGTAGAAGAGCAAAAGCCACACGAGCAATTCTTTTAAACAAAAAATTGAACCTCTCTTAATGTATTAACAACAATCAAACCTTGTGGACACTACAAAAACTCCGATTGTAACATATTGACCCAGCAAGTGGCCGTGCGGTTAGGGTTGCGCAGCTGTAGGGTTCGAAACCCACTGTCAGCAGTCCTCGTTTCCCACTTCTAGCCCTTTCCCATTCCATCGTTGCCATAAGATCTCTCTCATGTCGGTGCTACGTAAAGCAATTTTTAAAACAAAGTAACATACGGGCTCACATAGTTGGGGAGAAATTAAGCGTCAGGGACCTACCAAAAAAAAAAAAAAAATCGAAAACATTCAAGTGAAATTCCTGAAATGAACACTTGGAACAGGGAAATTTGCAGCAAACAGGATGATATATACGAATTGATCAGAGAAACTTTCTTCCTGGAAGAACTGAGGATCAAACCTCCATTAGATCTACGGAGGCATACTAGTAGAAGAAAGCAAAAACAGGAAGGTATCGACATTTCTTCTCAACGGACGCTATGTTGAACAGATACTGGTCCAAATCAAATCAGTAACAAAGACATGCTGTTAGCAAGCTTGCAAAGCACTATTTTCACTACAAATTATGCAAAAACAAATATCAACCACGCAAATGATGTCTGTATTTGAATATTGTCTGGTCAGAAGTGTAGATAATACCATTTTTCGAAATGTGAAAACCAAACCAAATCCTTGACTATCACAGCTGTGGTGGTGATTATTATTTTAAGTGGAAGTACTACTAGGCCACCGTCCTTTATTTACACTAATCAGAAGGAAAAATGGAAGGTATCCGACACTTCAAAAATGAAGATATCGGACAAAGAAAGATAAATGTCACGAAAGGTGTGAAAATGAAAGGCTTTCTAAGCCTTGAATGATCTAACAAAGATTACAGGAAAGAAACTTTGTGATATGTAATAAATGCCCTTTCGGGTGGACCTTTCAACTAATAAAAGGCTTGGAACGCTCAAGCCGGGCTGAGTGCCTCAAGCAGTTGAAGCGCTGGCCCTCTGATCCCAACTTCGCAGGTTCGATCCGGTGGTATTTGAAAGTGCTCAAATACATCAGCCTTGTGTCGGTAGATTTTATAAGGTTATTATTCGTAAACCGTCGCGATGCAACACCGACCTGTCATCTGTAAGCTACGGATGAAGCCGCCAAGAGCTGAATTCATACCCAGAAATGGACCTAAAAGAATCAAATGGTGGCGCTACAAGGAGAAGGAGGCCGACATTGTTACAAAAATTACAGTGCCACCAATCACCACGGTTGAAGAGAGCTGGACTAAACTGAAAGACGCCGTTCATGAAGCCGTACGCTCTATTCTTGGAACAACTAAACCAGGACGACGTAGGATTGACAAAGACACATGGCTTTGGAATGATGATGTTAAAGATGCAGTGCGGAAGAAGAAACAGCTGTACCATGAGTTTCTTTCAGATAAAACACCATCTCGTTGGGATGCCTACAAAATAGCCCGTAGTGAGGCGAAGAAGGTCATTGCTGTAACAAAAGCAAACCGATATGCAGACCTATATGTAAAACTTGACACGCGCGAAGGCGAGCGGCACATTTACCGGCTACTCAAATCGAGGCACCGGAAAACGGAAGACATCCAACATTTCTACGGCATCAACGACGAAAAAGGTGACCTGCTGGTCGACTGGAAGAAAGCGCGAGAACGCTGGCGGAGCTATTTTGAGAAACTTTCAACCGAGGAATTTCCCCACCCACCAATCCCAACCACCTCCGCTATTGAAGGCCCAGTGAAGGAAATTGACGTCACGGAAGTTCAGGCTGTTCTGAAGGAGATGAAACCAGGAAAAGCCACCGGCCCCGATGACCTTCCGGCAGAGTTCTGGTGCTCTGAACGGTGGGATGCGGCAATATGGCTAACACAGCTTTTCAATCAGATCATCAAAGAAGGTCAAATACCATCAGATTGGCGACGGAGCATTACCGTACCAATCTTCAAGAAGAAGGGAAGTCCTGCCGATTGCTCTAATTATCGCCCAATCAGACTTCTGAGCCACGCGATGAAGATCTTCGAACGTATTCTCGACAAAAGGATTCGCCAGATAGCTAAACCTACAACGAACCAAGCTGGATTCGTGAAAAACTGTGGCACAACGGATGCAATCCACGCTGCACGGCTGTTAGTTGAGAAACACCATGAAAAACATAAGCCTCTTCATCTCGCTTTTCTGGATCTTGAGAAGGCCTTTGATCGGGTGCCACATGACCTAATCTGGTTAGCGCTACGAGAACATAGCATTCCAGAGCACCTTGTTAAGTGGGTACAGATGCTCTACGTAGAGCCAAGGAGTTACGTTCAACCTGCCGCAGGAGCGTCCGATGATTTCCGCATCAATGTAGGAGTACATCAAGGCTCTGCCTTATCACCACTGCTGTTCATTCTTGTGATGGACACTGTTACATCCGATCTGCACAAGCCAATACCATGGACACTTCTCTATGCTGCTGATGTCATGTTGGCTGCTGAGAATAAGTCTGATCTCCAACGCCAAACAGAAGACTGGAACAACCGACTAGCGCAATACGGCCTGCGTCTCAACAAAAAGAAGACAGAGTACATGACATTAGATCCTCGAGAAGTTGGAACCATCCACGTTGATGGTGAAGTTCTATCACGAGTAGAGAAATTTAAATATCTGGGCTCCACACTCTCTGCCGATGGCAGACTTATTGATGAGGTCAACACAAGGATACACGCAGCCTGGCTGAAGTGGCGAATGACAACGGGCGTCACCTGCGACCGTCGGATGAAGGACCATCTGAAATCTAAGATCTACCGGACTGTTATCCGTCCCGTCGCTCTCTACGGCATCGAGTGTTGGCCTGCTACGAAGGAGGTAGAACGTCGACTAAGTGTCATGGAGACAAAGATGCTTAGGTGGACAGCTGGCATCACTAGACTGGATCATATTTCAAATGACAATATTAGGAAACGCTTTGGCGTTGCACCAATCCAGAAGAAAATGCAGGAAAATCGTCTGCGCTGGTTTGGACATGTATTGCGTGCAGAAGACAATACACTGGCAAAGTCAGCGTATACATTGGAAGTCGCTGGAAAGAGGCCCAAGGGACGACCAAGACAGCGATGGATCGATACAGTGCACAACGACCTGAAAGCTGTAAGACTACATCCTGACGTGGCCCGTGACCGAATTAAATGGAGACAACGAATCCATACAGCGGACCCTGCCACCAGGTGGGACAAACGCTAAAGAATAAGAAGAAGAAGAAGGAGGAGGATGAGAAGAAGAAGAATAAGAATAAGAAGAAGAAGTCATGCCCACATTTTCACGCCCTTCGTGGCCCTTGTCTTTCTTTGGCCGATACCTTCATTTTATGAAGTGTCGGATACCTCCCATCTTCTCTCTCTGATTAGTGATATAGAGAAGATGGTTGCCTAGTTGTACTTCCTCTTAAAACAATGATCACCACCACCACCACCAACTTGAAATATTGGCCTGAGCGCAAAGTGTGCCTGCTACTGTCTACTCTCTCTCATCGTTCCCTCAGTTCTGAGGTTCGTGTTCTCCGAGGTGGATATATCTAAGTTGTCTTTATTACTTGCGGTCCTCGGAAATTTATTGAACATCTCCCTTAGTAAGTTATTCCAATCCCAAACTCCTCTTCCTATAAATGAATATTTGCCCCAGTTTGTCCTCTCGAATTCCAACCTTATCTTCATATTGTGATCTTCCCTACTTTTATAAACGCCACTTAAACATATTCGTCTACTAATGTCATTCCACGCCACTCACCGCTGACAGCACGGAACATACCACTTAGTCCTTCTTTCTCTCAATTCTACCCAGCCCAAACTTTGCAACATTTTTGTAACGCTACTCTTTTGTCTGAAATCATCCAGAACAAATTGAGCTGCTTTTCTTTGGATTATTTCCAGTTCTTGAATCAGGTAATCCTGGTGAGGGTCCCATACACTGGAACCATACTCTAGTTGGGGTCTTACCAGAGACTTATATGCCCTCTCCTTTACATCCTTACTACAACGCCTAAACACCCTCATAACCATGTGCAGAGATCTGTACCCTTTATTAACAATCCCATTTATGTGATTACCCCAATGAAGATCTTTCCGTATATTAACACCTAGATACTTACAATGATCCCCAAAAGGAACTTTCACCCCATTAACGCAGAAATTAAAATTGAGAGGACTTTTCCTATTTGTGAAACTCACAACCTGACTTTTAACACCGTTTATCAACATACCATTGCCTTCTGTCCATCTCACAACATTTTCGAGGTCACGTTGCAGGTGCTCACAATCTTGTAACTTATTTATTACTCTATAGAGAATAACATCATCCGCAAAAAGCCTTACCTCCGATTCCACTCCTTTACTCATATCATTTATATATCTATATAAGAAAACATAAATGTCCGATAATACTGCCTTGAGGAATTCCCCTCTTAATTATTACAGGGTCAGATAAAGCTTCACCTGCTCTAATTCTCTGAGATCTATTTTCTAGAAATATAGCAACCCATTCAGTCACTCTTTTGTCTAGTCCAATTGCACTCATTTTTGCCAGTAGTCTCCCATGATCCACCCTATCAAATGCTTTAGACAGGTCAATCGCGATACAGTCCATTTGACCTCCTGAATACAAGATATCTGCTATATCTTGCTGGAATCCTACAAATTGAGCTTCAGTGGAATAACCTTTCCTAAAACCGAACTGCCTTCTATTGAACAAGTTATTAATTTCACAAACATGTCTAGTATAATCAGAAAGAATGCCTTCCCAAAGCTTACATACAATGCATATCAAACTTACTGGCCTGTAATTTTCAGCATTATGTCTGTCACCCTTTCCTTTATACACAGGGGCTACCGGTACTATAGCAACTCTCCATTCATCTGGTATAGCTCCTCCGAACAAACAATAATCAAATAAGTACTTCAGATATGGTACTATATCCCAACCCATTGTCTTTAGTATATCCCCAGAAATATCAATTCCAGCCGCTTTTCTAGTTTTCAAATTATGTATTTTATTGTAAATGTCATTGTTGTCTTAGGTAAATTTTAATACGTATTTAGCCTTAGTCTCCTCCTCTATCTGGACATTATCCTTGTAACCAACAATATTTACATACTGCTGACTGAATACTTCTGCCTTTTGAAGATCCTCATATAAACACTCCCCTTGTTCATTAATTATTCCTGGAATGTCCTTCTTGGAACCTGTTTCTGCCTTAAAATACCTATACATACACTTCCATTTTTCACTAAAATTTGTATGACTGCCAATTATGCTTGCCACCATGTTATCCCTAGCTACCTTCTTTGGTAGATTCAATTTTCTAGTAAGTTCCTTCAATTTCTCCTTACTTCCACAGCCATTTCTTATTTCTTTCCAACCTGCTCCTTCTTCTTAGTCTCTTTATTTCTCTATTATAATTAGGATCTTTACCATTTCTAACCACCTTTAAAGGTATAAACCTGATTTCACATTCTTCAACAACTGCTTTAAACCCATCCAGAGTCTGTTTACATTTTTATTTACCGTTTTCCACCGATGATAGTTACTTTTTAGAAACTGACTCATACCTGCTTTATCAGCCATATGGTACTACCTAATGGTCCCACTTTTAAGACCTTCCTTTCTATCACATTTATTTTGAACTACGACAAAAACAGCTTCATGATCACTAATACCATCTATACTTCAGTTTCTCTATAGAACTCATCTGGTTTTACGAGCACCACATCCAGGATATTTTTCCCTCTAGTTGGTTCCATCACTTTCTGAATCACCTGTCCTTCCCATATTAACTTATTTGCCATTTGCTGGTCATGCTTCCTGTCGTTCGCATTTCCTTCCCAGTTGACATCTGGTAAATTCAGATCTCCCGCTACAATCACATTTCTTTCCATGTCGTTTCCTACATAGCTGATTATCTTATCAAATAATTCTCAATCCGGGTCAGTGCTACCCTTTCCCGGTCTGTACACTCCAAATATATCAAGTTGCCTATTATCTTTAGAAATGAGCCTTACACCTAGAATTTCATGTGTCTCATCTTTAACATTTTCGTAGCTTACAAATTCTTCTTTCACCAGAATGAATACTCCCCCTCCCACCTTCCCTATCCTATCTCTACGATACACACTCCAGTTCCGTGAGAAAATTTCTGCATCCATTATATCATTTCTCAGCCATGATTCAACTCCTATTACAATATCTGGTAAATATATATATTAAATTACTCAATTCTATTCCTTTCTTTACAATACTTCTACAGTTCAACACTAACAATTTTATGTCATCCCTACTTGATTTCCAGTTCCCTGTTCCCTTATCACCGCTCCTTAGGCCACCCCGTTTCCCTGGATGTACCTCTCTATTACCCTTCGAAACAAATTTCCTAACTTATACGTACCACTGCGGTTTAAGTGAAGGCCATCTGAGCGCAGATCCCTATCTCCTACCCACCCATTAGGATCTAGAAATTTCACTCCCAGTTATATTCTTGATAATGTTCGACCATCGAGAGGGAACACGTCCACGATCTCTATTGCCAGCAATACTTTCAAGAACGATTAGTTTGTTTATGTTGTCATTCCCACGTCGCTTAGTGTGTCCAAAAAAATAACCTGATTATGGCGTTGAGCTGGTTTATAATGGAATCATTTGTGGGAAATGCTGTGCAAGGTATGCGTAACATTCTTCGACAACATCACATTTCAAAACAATCTATTTTCTTCAGGTCTGAAGCACGAAGAGTCCATGTCCTGGCTCCGTAGAGGAAAACTGAAAATACCAGACTGGACACTACTCTAATGTTCAACGTGAACAAAATTGAACGATCCTTCCATAAATGGGATAAATTCTGCATTACATGTTTCACCATAGCTGTTCTTCTCTTCTGAAATGGAAATGACTGAACCAAGATATAGCAGTTCTGAGGCGTTCTCCGATTCCTTGAAGATGTCTGTGCTGGCAAATTTCTCGCCTCTACAACAAGTATTATTTTGGTCCTGTTCATGTAAATTAGTAGTCTCACTGAAATTTTTGACGCGAGAAATGAGCTCTGATATTTTCTTATCATCAATAGCAATAAATGCAGTATCGTTTGCATAACGTAGGTTAGATATGTTCTTACCACCAACAGGAAATCTACAATTTCATTCCTCGAGTGCAGCCCTCATAATGTACCCGTCATAGATATTGAAGAACACGGTGACAGTATGCTGTCCTGCCGGACACCTTTCTGGATTTTGAAATTCCAAGACAGTTTGACATTAACTTCAAGCATAGCTGAGTTGTCTTCATGAAAATTCCTTATCAGATGTGCAGGAATACCCTTTTTCAACAAACTAGCCGCACTCGCACTCACTGAATACAGCTAGTCTTAAAAAGCAGCTGATGAGAGGAAGTTGAAATTAACTTCTTTTTTCAATCAACTGACGATGTTAAATATGTGTTCTCGTATACATTTACCATGGACATATGCAGCTTGTTCAGGCGGGATCTCTGAAGAAAGGTAAACTGGAAGCCTCTCTTTTAAAATATACAGTAGTGTCTCACTTGAATGTGAAATAAGGGCTAAGGTCCTGTAATTGTCACATTTGGCTGTGGAAATCATGTATTTATTTATTTATTTATTTATTTATTTATTTATTTATTTATTTATTTATTTATTTATTTATTTATTTGCTTTAGGTGCCAGACCAATCAGCTAGAAATACATTAGAATACAAAAACGGTATATACATTAAATATACACTGAGAATACATATACACATATGAATCTTCCATAATGTTATACTGAGATGACGTTCTGGGCCCGTACAGAATGCGCGCACACACACACGCACGCACACACACACACATACATACAAAGAGAAAAAAGAACAAATTGGGACACTTCAACTGTAGTATGTTTACGTAGTTTTTCTGAAGTAGTATCACGTCAAACTTCATAATCTTAAATCGAAGTATTTTAAGAATATAGCGATTGCATTATATACCTCTGGTTGTTAGGATAATAAAATCCACTGGAGGTTGAGTTGTAGTTGGAAGTTCAATGAAAGTAAAGTTGTTATGAATTTTTCCCGCTGTACATTATATTTATTTTTGCTATTTTGCTTTACGTCGCACCGACACAGATAGGTCTTATAGCGACGATGGGACAGGAAAGGTCTAGGAATGTGAAGGAAGCGGCTGTGGCCTTAATTAACGTACAGCCCCAGCAGTTGCCTGGCGTGAAAATGGGAAACCACGGAAAGCCATCTTTAGGGCTCCGACAGTGGGGTTCTAACTCAATATCTCCCGGATGTGAGCTCACAGCTGCGCGCTTCCAACCGTACGGCCAACTCGCCCGGTGCTGTATATTATAAGGATGGCACGAGAAGAAAATGTGGTTGAGGTCAGCGATTGCTTGGCGGTCACATGTACAGTAAGACGAGTTTAGGACTCCTATCCGGTAGAGATGATTTGCAAAACTGCCGTGATTGAACCTCATGCGAATAAGAGAAGGGATGTATCGGCGACAAGCATTCCACTTGGAGAACCAAGGTGAGTGAGGAGGATATGGTTGGACTGCAGCGTATTGTTTTCCCCGTTGCCCTTTTGTAATATACTATTCTTCTTTTTGCGTCCAGGCAAGCTGCTTGATACGTGGCACATAGTCTTGAATAGACACTGGTGAATCTAGTCGTTCACCCAGATGCGTTTCTGGTCTAGCGAGCCGGTCAACATACTCGTTGTGTTTGATACTTTTATGACTAGGTATCCAAAGAAAGTGCACAGCAATATTGAGACGTGTAAGTTGTCGAATTCACTTAATGATCTGAATTTGATGAACCCTTAGTTTGTATGTAGCGGGTAACTGTAAATTCTTCAAGACACTGAGAGAGTCAGTAATTAATATGAACCGCAGAAGATTTAACTCAAACTGTATGCTAGAGCTTCGGAAATAGCGACAGCTTCTGCTATAAAAATAGTCCAGTCATATGGTAAAGTGAATAAACGAGATTCTTCAGTTGCGGGACAGTAAAAAGCGCATCCCACTGCAGGCGGTGAGGGTATTTTTGAGCCATCAGTGAAGATCTGAAGAGCATTGGGCCACTGTCTTTGAGTGAGACTGAACTCTGGTTAGAGGAAGGAAGTCTGTTGTAAGAAAGATTGTATTGGAACAGAAAACAATAAGTAGGAGTACGGAATCCCAAAAGCAGGGCAAGACTTGTGGGGTGTTGACGATGGAAGTATGGGGCGTAGAAACTGAAGACTGTTCAGAAGACATATACTTTTCATCCATTTTCGGTGTCCTTGCTCTCTAATAACTGCTTCTAAATCAGCCAAACTGCTGCAGATTGGTGGTTCATTGTTGTACATCCTGACTACTACGAATTTTTCTGCTAAATACTGTCAACGTACAGCAAGAGGAGGTTCGATGCACTTTAGTATCAATGCGTTTGTTGGGGTCGAAGCCATTGCTCCTGACAAAGCTATATTGTATTCTGTCCAGCTTGCGCAAAGCGATTTTGCTTCCGTTATGATAAAACATACTCCCATAATCCATTTTGGATCGGATCAAACTGCGATGTAGGAGAAGGAGAACACAGGGATCAGCCCCCCACCATGTTCGGGTGAGAGCACGAAGAATATTCAAAGTTCGTTCCAGTTTTGTTGTAAACTCAGATATATGTGGCGACCTTGTCAGTCGAGTGTCATATGTGAGACCTAAAAACCTTTCCTGAGGTTTGACTCTGAAGTTGTATGGTCCCAAGTTCCAGGTTAAGGGTGGTACTCTAAGGTATTTTCGCGTAAATATCACTACTTGAGACTTGGAAGGCGATAGGGATAAATTATTTTCAAGGAGCCAATGGTCTAATTGGTATACAACTGAAACCACGTGGGCTTCTACAGTTTAGAGAGAGTTTGCACTGGTACACACACACACATGGTTAGCATATTGTAATATTTTAATCCTGGGAGAAAATATGGTCTCTAGATCACTGGTGCAAATGGTGTAGAGCAGGGGACTAAGCACAGCACCTTGTGGCAGTCCTTGTGAGACTTTCCGTGGGCCAAATAGTTTGTCATGATAACGCATATATATCCATCTGGTGTGTAGAAGATTGTAAATCCCCTTGATGAGCGGATGAGGAAGGGCGAGGTCCATCAATTTAGATACTAATCTTGAGATATCAACATTGTCGTATGCAGCAGAAATATCCAGAAAAAGGGCAAGCATGTAACTGTTCCCAGCAAATGTCTTATATATGTCCGTAGCGAGCAGTGCATGACTATCATAGGTACTTCTTCCTTTTCGAAAACCATTCTGAGATCGTTGTAGAAGATTGTGAAATTCTAAGCACCATTGGAGTCGAAGTTTAATCTTTCGCTCGACGGTTTTCAGTATACATGAAGACAAGGCGATAGGACGGTATGCGTTCGGATCCTCTGGTTCCTTTCCGAATTTGAGGATGGGTATCACAACCCGTGTTAGCCAGGATCACTGCCTTCGTGAAGTACAGGCCGTACTGTAGCAAGCGCGGGAAACAATCAACAATGTAAATTTTAATCTTATACCAGTTGTACAGTATCATTTGAAGTAATTCCACATAAAGTATATCAGTTGACTATATTTGTAAGTAGTACAGGAGATATTATTAGTAGAATTTTGTAAACAATATAAATTTACTAAGGATGAGCTGTGTGTTTAATAGAAAAAATTGTTAGCGTAAATTGTATAATATTGTATTATAGGAAAATTTTGTTCTCTTGTTAATTTAATATTTAGTGCTTGACAATAATGTATTTTAGTGTACCATTTGCCACCGAGGTAGGCACCTCATTTGCAAATAAAGTGATTTTATTTTATTTTTTATTTTTGATCTTTAGGGGGAAGTTTAGCACGTGAGTCAGTTGAGTTACATGTGAACTCTTCGGTTTTTTATTGAAACTTTTAACGTTGGAAGCATGTTTACTCAGATATATATCAAACTGAGTCGTTATCGACTGCATTATTAAGTGAAAAGTCCTCAGTTAGTGAAGAAAACTTAGTGTTAGCGTGTATTCATGTGAGGCTATAGGTTAAGGATATCGCTCTGCCGTGTTTTAATTTTGTAGTTTATTTGTGTAATGTTATATCCATAGTGTAAAATGAATTGAGTTAGTGCATTCAGCGTTTTATTATCAACCACGATGTGTATATAATTGAATTAAGGTTATCAATGAGAGAAATCACCATGCTAAGAGTTGCTGTGTGCCTGGCTGCAAAGCCAAAATTGAACTAAGAGAGTACACTCCAGTATTTGTGTTTCCTTCTGATGAAGAAATAGTTAGGTTATGGAAGAAGGATATTCCTAGGGAGAAATTAATAGTTAATCACCACACAGTTGTGTGTAGCAACCACTTTCCTGAAGACTAAATCCTGAGGGAGATAAGAGTGTCTCGTCCAGATGGTGGATTAAAATTTCTTATTATGTCTAAAACATGGGTAACATTAGGTATATTTTTATGTAATCGGACTTGCGGCTTATTTGAAATCGGTGTATTTGAAAATTTAAGTCCAATTTATGCATTTTACCATTTTAGGTAGAAATGTATTGTGAAATAACACTGCTGAGATGTTTCCTATCAGATTTAATATCATAGGCAATGGAACAGTGTTATTGCATGGAAATAATTGTATAGGCATTATTTTCTGTTTTAAAATCTACATTTTTTTACACAATAACTGAATTTCATGACAGTGACAGTAAATGTTTTGTTATTGTTGGAAGTTGAAGGTTAGCTTATTCGTAATCTCTCTTGCAGGTATTAAATAGATGGTACAGAAATAATTTACATTTTAGTATATTGTATTGGTAATTGTTTGCTTGTTTTCTATCAGTGTGAATGATGTGAACGTTCCAGTTGACTAGAAAATTAATGGAAATCGTAAGAATATGTCTCAAAATGTTAGCCTGTACTCAAGGAAACGAACGGATATACGCGAAAAATAGAACGTTAGGTGGAAGGATATGCATTGTATATCAGAACTAACAAATATTTATGAATAGTTTTTGGTTTCATAACCGTTAACAGCTTCTTAACTAATTTAAACGAGTGTGTTATTCAAGGGGAGCGGATGCGTATCGTCTCCAAGACACCCACCCGAAGCGTGACGTCATCAGAGGTATAGTATGGCCTGTATATCACGAAGGCAGTGCCAGGATGTTGGAAATTCTCCTTGAGACTATATTTCGTGTATGATCCGAAGCAGCCACTGTAGAGCATGGATTGATAAATGGACCAGCATCAGGTAACAAATATCAAACCTTGTGCAGTACTTGAGGACTGTTTTATTGCATTTTGCAACTCAGCCAATGTAAAGCGAGAGCATAAGAAATGAGTACTCGGGTTCGTGTTGAACTGAAAGGGTTGAGAGTCAACAAACGGTGGAACTATTTTGTCAAAGAATCCCTCTATACAGGCTGATGAGATCGTATGGGCTCGTGGACTATGATCTTTGTGGCGGAAGGCTTTGATTTTGTTCCAGACGTCGGAGATGTTGGCATTCCTATCTAATGATGCACAGAATTCCTTCCAGCTGTGTCTTTTCCTTTCTTTCAAAAATCTCCTTACTTGAGCTGTAGTGTGCAGGCATTGCTGGTACCTCTCAAAAGTGGGCTGTTCCCGATATCGCCGAAGGGACGTCCGTCGTCGTGCAACAGCTCGAGAGCAATCTGGGGTCCACCAGACAGCTGGTTTTCCCGTGTGTGTAGATCCAACTTTCTTCAGGAGAATTAAATCGGATGCAGCTTTCTCCATAGCGGAGATACAGAGATTGTAGCTGACACCACTAGAATTTTGCAGTGGAAGACGTAATATCTCTTCATCCATATTGGCTGTAAATATTGGCCAATTTGCTTTAGAGCAGTTAAATTTTCCTGTTGACACTTCTGGTGCTGAGGTAGAGGAGAAGTCTCTATTGTGATCAAATTGGGAAAGTGGTTGGAACCCCCAAACTCAGTAAGGACGGACCAGTCGGTGGACAAGGATAAAGAGGGGGTAGCAACAGTGAGGTCAACTGCCGATTTCTGACGATTCGGTGAAGGAACCAATGTAGGGGAATGATCATTCAGGATGACTAAATTATATTGTTCGACCATATTGACTACATCATTGCCGTAGCGATCGGTGGTTGGACAACCCTATGCCGAGGAGTGAGCGTTGAAGTCTCCACAGATGATCTGTGGGGGAGGAAGTTGCGTCATGATTTCTTGTCAAATATCCAAGGTGACTGCTGTTCTCGGTTGGCAATATCCAGATGCTATCGTAAGAGTTAAGGTAGTTGAATACTAGCTGCAATAAGTTGAAATGGCCACCCAGGAGCCCCGATATGAACCCTATCGAGCATATCTGGGACGTCCTGGAATGCAAGTTCCGTCCCATGGATCCTTCACCCACAAAACGACCAGCATTGGCGGCCACTCTGCAAACGATTTGGTGTCAGCTGCGTCCAGAGGACTACCAGGGACTTGTCGACTCACTTTCACGGTGTCTCACTGCAGTTCGCAGGGCCAGAGGAGGCCCCACACGCTGTTAGGTGTCTATCCCATGACATTTGCTAAGTCAGTGTATATTGTAGGGTTAGATTGGAGGAAAATCTGTTGAGGAGCCAAATAGAATGTAAGGTAGGACTGAAACAGAGCTGTAAGTTACCGCCCATATTATTTCTCCTGTTCATCAACGACATCCTCCAGGATCACGGGGAAATAACTGGGCAGTGCCAGCGGTAAACGGGTTGGAAATACCAGGCTTAATATTTGTCGATGATGTGATCCTTCTAGCCGTGACAGGGGAAGGTTTACAGAAAAGCCTCAATATGGTGGAGGAGTTTTCAAGGAAATGGTCCCTGAAAATTAATGGAAGTAAGTCGAAGGTGATGCTAGTAAGTAAAACTAGGAGAAGGGAGAATGAAAGGATATGGGTGGTACAGCGAGTGAAGATTGAAGAGGTAAGCAAATTAGAATATTTGGGAGTAATTATAAACAGGAGAGGAGGCTGGGAAGACCAAAGTAAGGTGGCGAAATGAAGGGGACCGCAGCACTTTCGGTGTTCAACATCCTAGAATCAAAATTCCCTGGCATAAATTACAGTTTTACAGAGAATAGTTTTAAAAACGTTGGTGCTAGGCAGAGTACTGGATGGGGTGAAACTATGGAGTTTAGAGGACAAAAAAAGACATGTTGAACAGATTATTTTCAGATTCAGCAAAATAATAGTGCAATTACCACAGTGCACGGCTAATGCCGGTGCATTACGAATGTGTGGGGAGTGTATCGAAGCTGATTGCGTTAAAAGAGTACTAAAATATTGGATGAGACTTAAAATTGGAGCAGGGGGTGTTATTTTGCAAGCAGCGTATCTCCTACAGTTGAAGCATATTGTACCGGAAACGCCGGTACTTGAAAGAAGTTCGAAGTATGTGTGTTGAACTTCGCGCGAGGTGGAAGATAGGCAGCCCACCGAACTCGCTGACGTACTCAGCCGTGGCGTAGCCGCTTCGAGTAAGCTCTACACAGCCAAGCGTGACCATATACAGTATGGTAATATCCCGACCCATGTGTAAACATCTATTGGGCGTTAAAATGTTGTTGTTTTGACATCGCCAGCGTGGAGGCCATCGTAACAGATGCAATCTGTCAAATTTTCGAGAAAATCCACCGTGTACTTTGGGAGTTATAGAGGTGGATAATACCCACGTTCTAGATGCTTCGTCACAATCGTGTATAAAAGGAGGGCGATCCGGGCTACAGATTGAGTGTGTGTTACTCCACCGTCTCTGCGACACGGGTGACGGGTGGAGCTCTACAAGTGCGGACCGAACCTATGGCCGGACGAGTCTTTGCATTTCGAGTGTTCGGTTCCAGTGGAGTTGGAACTATTATTTTCTTCAAGTGCCGTGTTAGGACTTGTGTTTCAGTGACTAACTGAAGGAACTTAGAATTCCTCTCGTACCGGGCGAGTTGGCCGTGCGGGTAGAGGCGCGCGGCTGTGAGCTTGCATCCGGGAGATAGTAGCTTCGAATCCCACTATCGGCAGCCCTGAAGATGGTTTTCCGTGGTTTCCCATTTTCACACCAGGCAAATGCTGGGGCTGTACCTTAATTAAGGCCACGGCCGCCTCCTTCCAACTCCTAGGCCTTTCCTATCCCATTGTCGCCATAAGACCTATCTGTGTCGTAAAGCCCCTAGCAAAAAAAATTCCTCTCGTGAGTGTTGTAACTTTTCCAAGTGCTACATTTGAACTTGTATTTTGAACTTGTATTTCGTAAACAGACTTTGGGAACATAGAAATTTTCCGAGTGTCTCATTTTAACTTATGTTTTTCGACAAGCTGTGGGTACATCGACATTTTCTTATGAATGTTGCAATTTTCCGAGTGCCACATTGACGAGTGTGGAAATTTAGAGTATTTCAGAGTATTACGTTCGAACTTATGTTTCATAACAAATTGAAGGAACATGAAATATTTTTTTATTGCCGCATCTGTACTTGTGTTTAGACTTGTGTCATCGTAACAGACTGTGGAAACTTAGAGTACCCATGCCATATCTGAGTTTGTGCTTTCCTCATGTGAAGTTCCGAGGAAACATAGAACTTTCAGTGTCATACTTGAACTTATAATTTATACTTTGTAATAATTTTTCATGGACAGTGTTAGACTCTTTCTAAGTGCAATTTTACTTCAATGTTCACTTAATGACATTGCGTAACAGTCTTCAGGTACACGTTGTTTTGTTTATCGACGGAATAAGGCATTTCCGAGTACCTTTTTAATTTGCTTAATTTATTACGAACGTGCTGGTGTGTCCTGAACTGGCATGAACTGTGCATCTTGTGCTTAATATTGTGTTCTAGTCATAAACTGATGAGATCAGTGAGTTAGGATCTGTGTTGGCAATGATTAGTGACCCAATAGAACACTCCAGTCTGCCATGCCAATGTTAGCAAACTTATGCCATGAACTTGACATTATAAATTACACATTATTTTCTCAAGTATTAATTCGGCGAACATCTAACACATGGTCAGATATTTAGTTCAATCGCCTTATTTTCAAGTGATAATTTACGAATATTTGTGATTCAGCGAGGTGTTTGAATCAAGATTCTAGCGTCAGTTTCATTAACATTTGACATATTCCATTTCCAAGGAGTGAACGCAATAATTTAAAGGTCAATTTATTTAACAGTGCTACAAGTAAGTTGAATGCCATACGGGGGACTTGTGTGTGAATTACGCCTCATCTTTCATCAACATTGTCGTGTGATATCGAACCCCGCAACGTGTGTGCCTAGAGAATCGAGAACTCTCAGATCCTTGAGAACTTCGAGAAATTCCAGAACTTCGAGAACTTCACGGGCGTGGTTCCTGTCCAGGCCGTGGCCAGCAATCATCCCGGAGTCCGGGGATTCCAACTTGCTACAACGTTTCAACTCAACTTGTATGAAAGGTGATATGAATTTGTTTTCAATTAACAATAAAATGAGATTCCCCAAAAAATCTAAGTTCAATGAACTAATACCCCTCTCTGTACCAGCTCCAATGTTTTCATGTCACACCATTAGAAATAGTCCATGCTCTTCAAGCTAGTGTCAGCACCCCAAAGACAGACAGTTTTTCCCGGTTCAATATGTATAAGGGATGTTGGCTTACGAAAGTTAAAGAGTATTTGGATAGGATCGGTATGGGGTATATTTGGAAGATAGTGTGGTGCAGGAAGGAGAACAGTAGACTGAGAGAGATAGTAGGGAGAGTTAAGGACATTCAAAGGCAGTGCCTGATAGAGGAAGGCAGGGAGAAGCGTACCCTTAGCCTGTACTATGAAGTCACCAAAGTTGCAAGATTAAGCATTATCAATGGAAACAGAGGGGAGAGAAGAGGTATGTTATGGTGGTTAGTGGGACTGTATAAGAATAAGGGATGGACTAGAAGGACAGATAAGTCACGGTGTTCATTATGCGAGAAAGTGTCTAATGACCTGCACTTGGTGAAAGAATGTGTTGCTTTAGAAAAGTGGTGGTGGTGGTGATTATTGTTTTAAGAGGAAGTACAACTAGGCAACCATCCTCTATATAACACTAATCGGAGGGAGAAATGGAAGGGATCCGACACTTTGTAAAATGAAGATATCGATCAAAGAAAGACAAAGGCCACGAAGTGCGTGAAAATAAAAAAGTAAAAAGTAAATTATTGAACCGAAAGGAACAATCCCTACTCACGCAGGGGGATGAACGGAAAATTAATAAATGGGTATTGAATGAATAGAACATGGCCGGTAATCCAAATAAATATTTATGTGCTGCTAAAAGATTATGCGTGGACAAAATAGAAGAAGGAATTTGTCAAATATCTTAAAGAAAAAATGTGAAAAGAAGACCTGGTGAGTGTGATTTAAATGCTGCTCCTAAATAACGAGTCAGGTATAGGAGACCTCGAGTTGAAAGTAGTTAGTGTATAACTCAGCAGGCTAAAGAAATGTTATGTATGTGCAGCGGAATGGGACAATAGTGGATGACTAAGAGCAAACAGACAGGTCCAACCATATCGAACAGGGTTCAAGGTCAGTGCCAGCTGGCTAAGGTGACTGCGTGTGAGGGGGCAGTGAATAGAGGAGTGTTTCTGACACTAAGGATGGGGGCAGGTCATGTACCCCCACAGAGTGCCGATGTGTTTTTAATTATTTACTGCCATATATCGCCGAAAGGCATTATTTATTTATTTATTTTTCTTTTTTCTTTCTTTAATCAATGTTGCCGTTC